>NW_027361797.1:35740000-36340000 GCF_039654945.1 Dendrobates tinctorius
CTGACACTATAGGTCTGAAAGGAGGAGGAAAAAGCCCTTTATGGGTTTTAGGCAGGGCATGAAAAATGGGAATTTTGGGATTTACTGGTAATAAGAATTCTTTTTGTTTTAAATTAAGAATGCCTAGATCGAATCCCTCTTGTAAAATTTTTTCCAATTTAATTTTTATAGTTTCGGTTGGATCTCCATCTATTTTCTTGTAAGCATGACTTTCATTTAAAATACTATTGACCTCTCTTACATATAGGGTCTTATCCAATATTACCACTGATCCCCCCTTATCGGCATTCTTCACTACAATGTTTGGATTATTTTGTATGTTTTTTAGAGCTTTTCTTTCTCCCTTAGATAAATTATCCCCCTTGTTATTATCAGAAAATACAGATTTTAATTCCCGTTCCACAGAGAGCTGAAATTCATCCATAATGGGGACTCTTGATTGTAAGGGATAAAAATCCACATTTGGCACTCTAGAGACCACACTATTGTCACCGACAAAATTGTCCCTTTGTGAAGAATCAGATAAGGAATTAAGTTCAGTCAAGGCAAATTGTTCTCTGAAGGTAAGTCCTGCATATTCATTAACTGGTGAGAGAGGAGTGTTGATTTCAGCAGCTGATTGATCCTGATCGAAAAAATGTTTCTTGATAGTTAATCTTCTCACAAATTTGTTGACATCCAAAATTGTAGAAAAAAAATCTCCATTATTCTTAGGCACAAAGTTGAGCCCTTTGCGCAGTTCTTTCAATTCATTATTAGTAAGGATACATGCAGATTGATTTAGGACCGTAAACTGATTTATTTGCGATACCTCGTTCTGTAATTGTATTTTCTGTGTTTTAGCTCTGTGCTTACGCCCCGCTCTTCTATAGGATTTTGATTTGGATCTATGTTTGGGGTTACACCGTTTTTTGCCCCACTAGATCCTTCCCCTGAACTATAGCAATCATTTTCATCTTCTTCCATTTCTCCATCAGTCGTTTCAAGTTCAGAGGAGCTGAAAGTAACTCGTGATGTTCCTCCACCTTCTGAAATCCTATTAACTCTTTGACCTTTCAAAATAGATTTTGGTTTCTTGGAAGACCTAAAATTTCTATAAGGCCTTTGCGGGGGTCGCCAGTCATACACATGTCCGGTCTCAAAATCTTTGACATCTCTTTCATATTTTTTCTGTTTATTTTCAACAATAATGTCCTCTAATTTATCCAATCTATCCATAATGTCAGATCTCAGTTTCTTATATGTGGCATTATCAAAAGATTGTGTCAAAGAATTTTCAATTTCTTTAATTTTTAAATCAAGTTCTTTCACTTTTTTTTGTTCAGAATCTATAAGAAGCTCCATAAGCTTGAGGGAACATCCCGTCAAAATGTCATTCCATTCTTTTTGGAAAACTTCATCAAATCGAACAGTAGACTGTTTTTTTATTCTCAGTCCTCTGGGAATCATCAAATTTTCTACATACTTTTCAAGCATGATATGATCCCACCAGGTTCTCAGGCGTGTAGACAAGAATTTTTCCAATTGTTGCATGTTATGTCTTAAATCTGCCTGACCTTCCATGTTGGGATTTCCCTTATTTTTGGAGACTATAGTTGCCACTTTTTCCAATTTGGATTTGTCATTTAAACTCAGGAATAAAGTGTCCTTAAAAGTGACTTCCATTTTATCAGAAAATGTATAATTCAAATGAAAGGGGAATTAGGAGAGTGCAACAAACACTTATAACTCCTATGGGCAGCTGTAACGCTGTTGTTGATGAAGGATAAAAATTCCTTCAGCGTT
Organism: Dendrobates tinctorius; assembly: GCF_039654945.1. Classification (NCBI taxonomy): domain Eukaryota; kingdom Metazoa; phylum Chordata; class Amphibia; order Anura; family Dendrobatidae; genus Dendrobates; species Dendrobates tinctorius. The sequence continues at coordinate 35,741,786 of NW_027361797.1, forward strand.
AATAAACCAGGGAGCACGAAAAAAGTTCAGACAGTAACAATTTCAAACAATATAAAATTGATCTTCAGCTCACCTGGTTCAGCCTGCCCAGTCCTCCTTTCCATAATCTCGGTGCACGGAGTGAATCCATCCCCATCTGGGAGAAATGCTCAATGAAAAAAAGTTTTTTATGATTCTAGCACACGATGTGAAAAAATTAAGAAAAGCCTTTATTTAATCCATCATTAAAAAATGCAATTCCAGTGGTAATAAAAGCATGTGTAGGCTTACGCGTTTCGGATCATATTTGACCCTTGTTAATTTTGAATTAGTGATGTTAGTTTCACAGCTGATTTTGGTGGGTGTTACCCAAGGCAGCCTTCTCTGGTTGCTTTTCCTTGATAAGTGCAACATTTCTTCAGTATTTTATACTATGATTAAGGGTCAAATATGATCCGAAACGCGTAAGCCTACACATGCTTTTATTACCACTGGAATTGCATTTTTTAATGATGGATTAAATAAAGGCTTTTCTTAATTTTTTCACATCGTGTGCTGGAATCATAAAAAACTTTTTTTCATTGAGCATTTCTCCCAGATGGGGATGGATTCACTCCGTGCACCGAGATTATGGAAAGGAGGACTGGGCAGGCTGAACCAGGTGAGCTGAAGATCAATTTTATATTGTTTGATATTGTTACTGTCTGAACTTTTTTCGTGCTCCCTGGTTTATTAACGCTGAAGGAATTTTTATCCTTCATCAACAACAGCGTTACAGCTGCCCATAGGAGTTATAAGTGTTTGTTGCACTCTCCTAATTCCCCTTTCATTTGAATTATACATTTTCTGATAAAATGGAAGTCACTTTTAAGGACACTTTATTCCTGAGTTTAAATGACAAATCCAAATTGGAAAAAGTGGCAACTATAGTCTCCAAAAATAAGGGAAATCCCAACATGGAAGGTCAGGCAGATTTAAGACATAACATGCAACAATTGGAAAAATTCTTGTCTACACGCCTGAGAACCTGGTGGGATCATATCATGCTTGAAAAGTATGTAGAAAATTTGATGATTCCCAGAGGACTGAGAATAAAAAAACAGTCTACTGTTCGATTTGATGAAGTTTTCCAAAAAGAATGGAATGACATTTTGACGGGATGTTCCCTTAAGCTTATGGAGCTTCTTATAGATTATGATCAAAAAAAAGTGAAAGAACTTGATTTAAAAATTAAAGAAATTGAAAATTCTTTGACAGAATCTTTTGATAATGCCACATATAAGAAACTGAGATCTGACATTATGGATAGATTGGATAAATTAGAGGACATTATTGTTGAAAATAAACAGAAAAAATATGAAAGAGATGTCAAAGATTTTGAGACCGGACATGTGTATGACTGGCGACCCGCGCAAAGGCCTTATAGAAATTTTAGGTCTTCCAAGAAACCAAAATCTATTTTGAAAGGTCAAAGAGTTAATAGGATTTCAGAAGGTGGAGGAACATCACGAGTTACTTTCAGCTCCTCTGAACTTGAAACGACTGATGGAGAAATGGAAGAAGATGAAAATGATTGCTATAGTTCAGGGGAAGGATCTAGTGGGGCAAAAAACGGTGTAACCCCAAACATAGATCCAAATCAAAATCCTATAGAAGAGCGGGGCGTAAGCACAGAGCTAAAACACAGAAAATACAATTACAGAACGAGGTATCGCAAATAAATCAGTTTACGGTCCTAAATCAATCTGCATGTATCCTTACTAATAATGAATTGAAAGTACTGCGCAAAGGGCTCAACTTTGTGCCTAAGAATAATGGAGATTTTTTTTCTACAATTTTGGATGTCAACAAATTTGTGAGAAGATTAACTATCAAGAAACATTTTTTCGATCAGGATCAATCAGCTGCTGAAATCAACACTCCTCTCTCACCAGTTAATGAATATGCAGGACTTACCTTCAGAGAACAATTTGCCTTGACTGAACTTAATTCCTTATCTGATTCTTCACAAAGGGACAATTTTGTCAGTGACAATAGTGTGGTCTCTAGAGTGCCAAATGTGGATTTTTATCCCTTACAATCAAGAGTCCCCATTATGGATGAATTTCAGCTCTCTGTGGAACGGGAATTAAAATCTGTATTTTCTGATAATAACAAGGGGGATAATTTATCTAAGGGAGAAAGAAAAGCTCTAAAAAACATACAAAATAATCCAAACATTGTAGTGAAGAATGCCGATAAGGGGGGATCAGTGGTAATATTGGATAAGACCCTATATGTAAGAGAGGTCAATAGTATTTTAAATGAAAGTCATGCTTACAAGAAAATAGATGGAGATCCAACCGAAACTATAAAAATTAAATTGGAAAAAATTTTACAAGAGGGATTCGATCTAGGCATTCTTAATTTAAAACAAAAAGAATTCTTATTACCAGTAAATCCCAAAATTCCCATTTTTCATGCCCTACCTAAAACCCATAAAGGGCTTTTTCCTCCTCCTTTCAGACCTATAGTGTCAGGTGTGGATTCATTATTGGAAAGACTAGGTTCTTGGTTAGATGAGAGATTGCAACCATTGGTAGTTATGTCACCTAGTTATTTGAAAGACAGCAAACATGTGCTATCAGTAATGTTAAATCAGAATTGGGATGAGAATTTTATGTGGATGACTTGTGATGTTAAAACACTGTACTCTTGCATTCCACATAATTTAGCTATGCAAGCATTGACAGATCAACTAAATATATATTCCAATTATTCTGATGTAATGAAAGAATTTATTTTAGATGTTACTCTATTTTTGCTTCAAAACAACTACTTTAGATTCTCCTGCCAGTTCTATGTGCAGTGTCAGGGTTGTTCCATGGGAGCTAAATTCTCCCCATCCCTGGCTAATCTGTACATGAACTGGTGGGAGTCAAAATTTATTTATTCTGAATTTAATCCTTATTCAGATTATATAGAACAATATTTACGATTCATAGATGATATTTTGATAGTGTGGAAAGGATCAGATGACTTAGTGTCCAGCTTTAAAGATTATATTAATGATAACAATCTAAATCTGTCTTTCATAGTAGATACCAATAGGGATATGATTTCCTTTCTCGACATACAATTGGGTGGTGATAGTCTGAAGAAAAAAGTAGATTGTCAGCTTTTTCGTAAAAAAATTTCAGGAAATTCCATTTTGCATGCTTTTAGTCAACATCCACAACATGTGATTAGGAATATCCCCACAGGGGAATTTATCAGAGCCCGTAGGTGTTGTACCGATGATAGCAAGTATAAGGAAGAATGTGATAATATTAAAAAAAGGTTACAACAAAGGGGTTATAATCTTAAAATGGTTAAAAAAGCTGAAACAAAGGCCAATGAAAAAAGTAGAGATCAGTATTTATTTCAGTCGAAAAAATCAGATAAGAAAGATTTTTCTAATGAAATGATTTTTTCCACTACGTATCATAGTAATTATTACAAAGTAATCAATGTTGTTCGCAAACATCTACCATTATTAACTACTGATAGTACACTTAGGGAAATTTTGAAAAATGGTTGCAAATTTGTCCCCAAAAAATCTTTGACGATAGGAAATATAATCTCTCCTAGTGAACTCAGTGAGAACACAGATAAAATAGGTTGTACATGGTTATCTACTAAAGGTTCATTTAGATGCGGGCAGAAGTTATGTGGTTTATGCAAATTCATGATAAATAATAATAAGTCTGTTATAAGTAATGAGGGTCAAGTATTTAAGCTCAAAACTTTTATGAATTGTGCCACTGATTACTGTGTTTATATCATCTTTTGCACGACATGCAGAAAACAGTATGTAGGATCCACAAGTCGTAGCATAAGAAAACGATTGTCGGAACACATTTATGACATCAATAATATTACTACCCGTAGTCTTTCGGGGGCTTCTAAACATTTTTTGCATGAACATAAGGGAGAATTGAATAGCCTGCGAGTAAGTGCTTTGGAATTTGTTCCTGCTCCTCGGCGTGGTGGTGATAGAATTAAATTACTCCAGATGACTGAAGCTCGATGGATTCTAAAACTTAATACTAGATATCCAGCAGGATTAAATTTGAAGCATGAATTGATGTATCTATATTAATATGGTATGAAATATGGAGATTAAGGATAATAGATATAAAAAAAAAAATTTTTTTGGAGTTTTTTTTTTTTTTGGGAGTTTTTTTGGAGTTTTTTTTTTTTCTTTTTTTTGCCATTTACCGGGTGCGGTGGTATGTGCCTTTAATCCCAGCTACCAGGGAGGCTGAAGTTTGTTTGTTTTTGGTTAAATCATTAGATTATTATTAAGTGAGAATTCACATTGTAACATGTTTGTATAAGATGGATGCATCATAGGGTTAAACTAGTGAGGTACTATTGTTAATTTTGAATTAGTGATGTTAGTTTCACAGCTGATTTTGGTGGGTGTTACCCAAGGCAGCCTTCTCTGGTTGCTTTTCCTTGATAAGTGCAACATTTATTCAGTATTTTATGCTATGATTAAGGGTCAAATATGATCCGAAACGCGTAAGCCTACACATGCTTTTATTACCACTGGAATTGCATTTTTTAATGATGGATTAAATAAAGGCTTTTCTTAATTTTTTCACATCGTGTGCTGGAATCATAAAAAACTTTTTTTCAGTGGGGAAAAAATAGTATTTAGTCAGCCACCAAAAGGTCTCCCACTTAAAACGATGACAGAGGCCTGTTATTGACATCATAGGTAGACCACAACTATGAGAGTCAAAATGAGAAAACAAATCCAGAAAATCACCTTGTCTCATCTTGCAAGATTTATTTTGCAAATTATGGTGGAAAATAAGTATTTGGTCTTTAACAAAAGTTCATCTCAATATTTTGTTATACATCCTTTGTTGGCAATGACAGAGGTCAAACATTTTCTGTAAGTCTTCACAAGGTTGGCACACACTGTTGGTGGTATGTTGGCCCATTCCTCCATGCAGATCTCCTCTAGAGCAGTGATGTTTTGGGCCTGACACTGGCAACATAGACTTTCAACTCCCTCCAAAGGTTTTCTATGGGGTTGAGATCTGGAGACTGGCTAGGCCACTCCAGGACCTTCATATGCTTCTTTCAAAGACACTCCTTCATAGTCTTGGCGGTGTGCTTGGGATCATTATCATGCTGAAAGACCCATCCACATTTCATCTTCAATGCCCTTGCTGATGGAAGGAGGTTTGCATTCAAAATCTCACAATACAGGGCCCCATAAAATCTTTCATGTAAACAGATCAGTCGTCCTGGTCCCTTTGCAGTGAAACAGCCCCAAAGCATGATGTTGCCACTCCCATGCTTCTCAGTAGGTATGGTGTTCTTTGGATGCAACTCAGCATTCTGTCTCCTCCAAACACGATGAGCTTTGTTTCTACAAAACAGTTCTACCTTGGTTTCATCAGACCATGTGACATTCTCCCAATACTCTTCTGGATAATCCAAATGCTCTCTAGTAAACTTCAGATAGGCCGGGACATGTACTGGCTAAAGTAGGGGGACACGTCTGGCACTGCAGGATCTGAGTCCCTGGCGGTGTATTGTGTTACTGATGGTAGCCTTTGTTACGGTGGTCCCAGCTCTATGCAGGTAATTCACAAGGTCCCCCCGCGTGGTTCAGGGATTTTTGCTCACTGTTCTTGTGATCATTTTGACCCCACGCGTGAGATCTGGCTTGGAGCCCCAGATCAAGGGAGATTATCAGTGGCCTTGTATGTCTTCCATTTTCTTATTATTGCTCCCACAGTTGATTTCATCACACCAAGCTGCTTGCCTATTGCACATTCTGTCTTCCGAGCCTGGTGCAGGGCTACAATTTTGTATCTGGTGTCCTTTGACAGCTCTTTGGTCTTCACGATAGTAGAGTATGGAGTGTGACTGTTTGAGGTTGTGGACAGGTGTCTTTTATACTGATAACAAGTTCAAACAGGTGTCATTACTACAGGTAATGAGTGGAGGACAGAGGAGCCTCTTAAAGAAGAAGTTACAGGTCTGTGAGAGCCAGAAATCTTGCATGTTTTTAAATGACCAAATACTTATTTTCCACCATAATTTGCAGAATAAATCTTGCAAGATGAGACAAGGTAATTTTCTGGATTTATTTTCTCATTTTGACTCTCATAGTTGTGGTCTACCTATGATGTCAATTACATGCCTCTCTCATCTTTTTAAGTGGGAGAACTTGCACAAATGGTGGCTGACTAAATACTTTTTCCCCCCCTGTAATTCTAGTGCAAGTCTGGCATGTATGTGTCTAGTGTGAGGCTGGTGTGTAAGTATCATGTGTCTAATGTGAGACTGGTGAGTATGTGTTATGCGTCTAGATTGAGACTGGCGTGTACGTGTCTAGTGTGAATAGATCTGTCCAATCAGCAGATTCAGTGCTGGCACAGTGCTGTAGGAATATAGAAACTCTGTAAAGAAAAGACGTTTCAAGTGTTATCACAGCTCTAGGTCCTATGCAAGGGATGCCTGCGATGAAACAGTTCATAATCCCTGCCAATGTGGATTTTCTTGGATTTCATGGCAAACGTTAAGGGGCCTAATCCCTGAGCACTGCTTTTTCACGGCACTGTGGTATAAAAGTATGGCGTTCCCCAGTGGGCAAAAATCCAGTGGGTGATAGCTGTATATGACAGATGACACCCTGCAGCATCACCCTGGACTGTTTTTTTAAATGAAATGATGGAGGCCGATAAACCCCTTAAATATCGCTGTCAATTGCAACACCGATATCTAAGCAGTTAACAGGGGATAAAACATCTTTAACACTATTGGACCCCCATGATTGTAATCACAGGTGCTGAAAATGACCATCGCATCCTGAGGTCATTTGATGATCTTGGGGTACGGTGGTCTGTTAGGTTGGTTTCACATTAGTGTATATGTGCGCAGCGTATGATCCACATAGATCCGCATGTATCATATGTACATATCTTTAACATGTATGCAGGGACATGCGTTTGCATGTGTTTGCAGGTGGATGCATATGCATGCGTCGTTTCGAGGTGTACGGTGGTGTGTGGCGAACGCAGCATGTTGCATTTTTTGAGGCGTCAATCATGCGCAGCCATGCGCATGCGGATGATTGTGAATTGAGTGCTTCAAAACAATGCATTGTTGCAGTAGTCTATGGGAATGCATTGTTATGCAAGGACATGCGTACGCATGCGTTCGATACGCATATGCGCACTTCAGACTGAACATGTCCAGGAACTTTGCCAATGTTTCTGACCCAATCCTCCAATTGACTGCCACTTCCCTTGAAAAACCTTCCCCAACCACTCCTAGCCTACCATCTCAGCCTAACACCCCCCAGGTCCACAATGTAACTCCCTACCGCAGACCCCGAAAGTAAATCCCATTATTTTTCTTTTTTTTAATTTATTTTTTAAATTTCAAATTGTCTATAATTTTGTTATTAAAAATTATTTTGTTTCACAATACCTGTGTTTTCTTTATCTCTTTATTTAAACATGTGTGTATTGTTGAGTGAGGAATTAAGGGGTGTTACAGTCAAGGTATTTATTATTAAAGTTACAGTCAAGGTGTTAGTATTAAAGTCAGCAAACAGTACAGGTACATAACATTACAGGTACAGTTTACTTAGCGGCATAAACCATTTCGTCTTGCCATGCCACACGTCCAATATCCAAAACAAAGTAGGCAGCAAATTTATTCCTCATTTGGGCAACTTCCAAAGTAGTCCTCAGAGGGTGATCTTGATAATCCTGCAATGTGGTATTAACAGGTTCCTGAAGTTCTAAGTTGGGTCGCTCTTTTGCCAGGATCTAATTGTGCATAACAACACACTCTTTCACAACCTCATCAATTGTCTCAACTTTAAGATTGATAGCTGTACCCAAAAAGTGCCATTTAGATACCAGCTAACAGGATCCTGTCAGCGCTGGCAAACTGCCACGGCTGAGCAGGGTGACTCACCCATGCTGCGGGAGGGCCCAGGGTCAGATACTGCAGGGAAAGCTCAGGCAGACGGGACCTGGGACGCTGAAGGTAGTAGGAAGCACAAGGACCTACGATCATGTGACCACAGGGGGCGGGGGGCTTAGCGTCCTGCTGCTGGGAATGAGTGTAGGATGCTTACTACAGGAATCCTGTAGTAAAGGAGAGGGAACTCAGGTCAGACAAACGGGGGGTCATACACAAAGAGGGCGGCGTGGTACCGGAGGGATGAGCAGAAAATAGTCAGAACTTAGGCAATGAGTAGAGTTGAGCGACTTTTGTTTTTTTAGGGTCGCGTTTCGTTTCGTGAAACCCGACTTTTCCAAAAGTCGGGTCGAGCAAGATCGTCCGATTATAGGGAAAATTCGGGGTCGTCCCGAAACACGAAACCCAATGTAAGTCAATGGGGAATAAAAGTCGGCAGTGAGAGGAGGACAGGAAACACACCTACAGTGCCCATTTGAATGCCAAAAGCATCAATTCTTCTTTCTTAAGCTTGTCAACCTTAATTAACTTCATAATACAAGTTACGCACTGAAAAATGGGGGTTATTTGGCTACAAACTGTGGGGGGGGGAGGGCTGGCTCCAGGTTTTCATGTGCCCTGGGCGAAAGAGCGCCCCTTTAACACATACCACAACTCATCATGCTCCGATACGGCAGAGAAATAGCGGTATAGTACAATGAAAAATACCTCACTTTTTACATCTCATGACGAGGCCCATCTATTTCTCCATACAGAATCATTGGTCCCATATAATGTTTGAAACAGTATATGATGAGCTCCACATAATGCTACAGTATATGTTGGTCCCCATGGATGAAGCTCCACTGTCTTATGGGCCCAAATAATGCTCCAAACATAATGGGCCCCATTTCTAATGCTCTAGTGTATAATGGGCCCTGTAAATGCTGCTCCAGTGTCTGATGTCCACCTTTGGAATGTTCCAGTGTATGGTGGGCCCCATCTATCATTCTCCAGAGTATAGTGCTCCCCAAAAATTGCTGTCCCAACATTGAAAACAATCAAATAAGTCTCCTTGCTAGGGAATCCCTGTACTTGTCTGGACAGGTGCTGTAGCTTGCTTAACAGCTCGCCAGCCGTTCTCACGCCCAGTATGGATTACACGTGATTGCACAAAGGTGAGAAAGGGTACCGTATCCCCAGATAACATGTATGGATAGCGTACACATTCAACATATATGTCTCAGGAGGCAGGCTCAGATGGTGTTAGGCCCAGTATGGATTGCACGTGATTGCACAAAGGTTAGAAAGGGTACCGTATCCCCGGATAACATGTATGGATAGCGTACACATTCAAAATATATGTCTCAGGAGCCAGGCTCAGACGGTGTTAGGCCCAGTATGGATTGCACGTGATTGCACAAAGGTTAGAAAGGGTACCGTATCCCCGGATAACATGTATGGATAGCGTACACATTCAAAATATATGTCTCAGGAGGCAGGCTCAGACGGTGTTAGGCCCAGTATGGATTGCACGTGATTGCACAAAGGTTAAAAAGGGTACCGTATCCCTGGATAACATGTATGGATAGCGTACACATTCAAAATATATGTCTCAGGAGGCAGGCTCAGACGGTGTTAGGCCCAGTATGGATTGCACGTGATTGCACAAAGGTTAGAAAGGGTACCGTATCCCTGGATAACATGTATGGATAGCGTACACATTCAAAATATATGTCTATACAGCATGAGGCAGGCTCAGACGGTGTTAGGCCCAGTATGGATTGCACGTGATTGCACAAAGGTTAGAAAGGGTACCGTATCCCTGGATAACATGTATGGATAGCGTACACATTCAAAATATATGTCTATACAGCATGAGGCAGGCTCAGACGGTGTTAGGCCCAGTATGGATTGCACGTGATTGCACAAAGGTTAGAAAGGGTACTGTATCCCTGGATAACAAGTATGGATAGCGTACACATTCAAAATATGTCTCAGGAGGCAGGCTCAGACGGTGTTAGGCCCAGTATGGATTGCACGTGATTACACAAAGGGTAGAAAGGGTACCGTATCCCTGGATAACATGTATGGATAGCGTACACATTCAAAATATATGTCTCAGGAGGCAGGCTCAGACAGTGTTAGGCCCAGTATGGATTGCACGTGATTGCACAAAGGTTAGAAAGGGTACCGTATCCCTGGATAACATGTATGGATAGCGTACACATTCAAAATATATGTCTATACAGCATGAGGCAGGCTCAGACGGTGTTAGGCCCAGTATGGATTGCACGTGATTGCACAAAGGTTAGAAAGGGTACCGTATCCCTGGATAACATGTATGGATAGCGTACACATTCAAAATATATGTCTATACAGCATGAGGCAGGCTCAGACGGTGTTAGGCCCAGTATGGATTGCACGTGATTGCACAAAGGTTAGAAAGGGTACCGTATCCCTGGATAACATGTATGGATAGCGTACACATTCAAAATATATGTCTCAGGAGGCAGGCTCAGACGGTGTCAGGCACAGTATGGATTTGACGGCCCAGATTACACAGCGGAGGAGCAGGGAGAGGTAAAGATTGCAAATGCTGGGGCCCTGCCCAAGCAAGGGGGGCCCACTCGTGGGTGTCGGTACTGGCACTGGGCCCCTCATAGTACAGCGGTGTGTCTGACGGCGGGTGTGCACCACCACCGTCAGAGACACTTGATTGCACTATGAGGGACCCTGTGCCAGTGCCCGCACCCAAGAGTCGGCCTACCCACCTGTCCAGGGCAACGGCACTCGCACGGTGTCGTGCGCTAGGTGGTGACCCCGGCCATGGGGGGGGAGGCAGCACAGTTAGGGAGTTTTAGAAAGTGGCATATGTTGATGTTGGACATTCAGCTGATGCAAAAGGCGAAATAGGTGAAGTACCAGGAAGAGGTGGACCAAAGCAAGCCATTTTTCTGTCACCCTATGTGTCATCAGGGGAAGGTGAGACAAAATCCTTGGAAACCCATGCGTGGTTCATTTTAATGAAGGTTAGATCATCCACATTTTGGGTTGACAGACGGGTCCTTTTTTCTGTCAGGATTGATCCAGCTGCACTGAAGACTCTTTCCGATAGCACACTTGCAGCTGGGCAAGCGAGCTCCTGTAAGGCATATTGTGCCAATTCAGGCCAGGTGTCCAGTTTAGCGGCCCAATAGTCAAAGGGGAATGACCTGTGTGGGAGAACATCGATATGGGAGGAAAAGTAGTTTGTAACCATAGTTGACAACTGCTGTCTCCTGTCACTTTCCATCGATGCAGTATTACCAGTTGTGTGAGCGGTATTTGAAAAATCAGTCCACAACATTGTCATGAAACCCCTGTCTCCAACGCCACTTCTGCTGTGTGCACCACGAACACCTCTGCCAAGCTGCCCCCGGCCCGTACGGCTCGTGTGAGAACCATCACCGCTGCTGTGTGCTGGGAATGCCTCAAGCAACCGATTTACCAGAGTTGCTTGTTTATTAGCCAATATTAGGTCAAGGTTCTCCTGTGGCATGATGTTTTGTAATTTGCCTTTATAGCGTGGATCCAGGATGCTGGCCAACCAGTAGTCATCATCGTTCATCATTTTGGCAATGCGGGGGTCCCTTTTTAGGATCTGCAAGGCATAATCTGACATGTGGGCCAATGTTCCCGGTGTCAATGATGCACTGCGAGTGCTGGGTGGAGGAGCACTTTCTGGCAAATCCACATCCCTCCAGTCACGCACAAACCCTGTACCAGACCTTGCCACGCCAACATTTTCACTTGCCCCACGAGATGCATCCTCCTCCCCTAAGTAATCATCCCCATCATCCTCCTCCTCCTCCTCTTCTTCCTCCACCTCGTCCAGGAGAGGTCCCTGAGCAGACAATGGCTGAATGTCATCAAGGATTCCCTCCTCCTCTTCCTCCTCATCAACATTGGCTGCAGACGCCTGCTCCTTAAGGTGCGTCAAAGTTTGCATGAGCAGACGCATAAGTGGGATGCTCATGCTTAGGATGGCGTCGTCTGCGCTTACCAGCCGTGTGCATTCCTCAAAACACTGAAGGACTTTACAAAGGTCTTTCAGCTTCGACCACTGCACACCTGTCAACTCCATGTCTGCTCTCAAAAGTGCCTGGCCGTGTATCCTCCCACAAATGCATTATGGCCTGCCTCTGCTCGCACAGCCGCTCCACCATGTGCAGGGTGGAGTTCCACCTTGTTGCAATGTCGATAATGAGGCGGTGGTTGGGAAGGTGGAGCAATCGCTGCAGCTTCTGCATACGAACGGAGTGTACAGGCGACCAGCGGATGTGCGCGCACAGTCTTCGCACCTTCTGGAGCAGGGCTGTTAACTCCGGATAATTTTTGAGGAAGCACTGCACCACCAGGTTCAAGGTGTGAGCCAAGCAAGGTATGTGGCTGAGTTTTGAAAGGGCTATGGCTGCCACAAAATTACGGCCGTTATCACTAACTACCTTGCCTGCCTCAAGATGTACACTGCCCAGCCATGACTCAGTTTGTCGCTTCAAGTACTCGGCCAGCACCTCAGCGGTGTATCTGTCGCCCAAACACATCATCTGCAACACAGCCTGCTGACGCTTTCCACTAGCTGCTCCATAGGGGGACACATCGTGTGCAACAGTGGCAGCTGCAGATGGAGTGCTCGTACGACTGCGCTCTGTGGACGAGCTTTCGCTTCTGGAGGAGGTGGAGGAGGAGGAGGGTCGAACGCCTACAGCCAACTGTTTCCTATACCGTGGGCTAGTCAGCACTGTCCCACCACCGCTGTCCCCTGTGGACCCTGCATCCACCACATTAACCCAGTGCGCAGTGATGGACACGTAACGGCCCTGGCCATGCCGACTGGACCATGCATCAGTTGTGAGGTGCACCTTTCCGCTCACTGACTGCTTGAGTGCATGGACAATGCGGTCTTTCACATGATGGTGGAGGGCTGGGATGGCTTTGCGAGAGAAGAAGTGGCGACTGGGTAGGTCATAGCGTGGTACTGCATAGGCCATGAGTTCGCGGAAAGCTGTGCTTTCCACCAACCGAAAGGGCATCATCTCAAACGAGATTAGTTTGGCAATGTGGGCGTTCAAACCCAGTGTACGCGGATGAGAGACTGAGTACTTTCTTGACCTACTCATAGTGTCTGGGAGGGTGAGCTGGACTTGAGAGCTGCATATGGTGGAAGTAGCGGTGGACAGGGCGGACTGAGAGAGGGTTGATGATGGTGATGGAGTTGGTGTTCTTTCTGATGGCCTAGAATCAGTCTTTCGTTGATATAACAGTGGGATTCCCTGACTGCTGTGGCCTTGCAACGACACCTCAACATTTGCTGCTGTGCTAACCGGTGGGCTTACAGTGGGGGAAACAATGTAGCGTTGCTGACTACCTTCGTTGTGATCAGTTGCACATGTGGCACTTGAGGTTTGGTGTTGTGTCCACGCTTGCAAGTGCATGCTGGTTAAATGTCTAAGCATGCAACTGGTATTCAAATTTTTCAGATTTTTCCCTCGGCTAAAGGTCTTTGCGCACTTCTTACAGATAACCTTGGCCTGATCATGAGGATTTTGTTCAAAAAAGTGCCACACTGCACTCTTCCTACTTTGGCAGACATTTTGCGGCCTAGCACGCTGTGATCTTTTGACCCTCTGGACAAGCTGTCCAGCAACTCTTTTGATGTTTGGAACCTGTCTTTGGAGTGCTCCGGGCCTGCCAGATAACAGCTGTTGCGATGTCGATGTCTGCTGTGGATGCTCCTCATCTGAGCTATTGGAAGCAGCACCCTCTTCCCCCAATGGATGCCAATCTGGGTCAACAACTGGGTCATCCATCACCTCCTCTTCTATGTCATGTGCACCTTCCTCTGTGTCACCGTGTATGGTGGTATAGTGTGCGGGAAGGGGCACCTGAGTCTCATCAGGGTCAGAATCTGGCTCTGTACACTGCGAGGACAATGTAGTGCTCTGAGTGAATGTACCAGCAGAATCATCCATCAGCGGCTGTGCATCAGTGCACTCCATGTCAGATTCATCTTGGCGTGGGTAATTCACCATTTCACTTGATAATCCAGGCATGGTATGTGAAAACAGCTCCATGGAGTAATCAGTAGTATGGCCTGCGTCATCCTTCAATCTTGGTTGGGGTGAAGGACACAAGGAAAGGTGTGGTTCATGAACATGAGCCTCCAATGACGACTCAGTGCTTTTACTTTTTACAACTGAAGAAGAGGAGGCGATAGAGCTGGAGGCTGAGTCAGCAATGTAAGACAAAACTTTTTCCTGATGCTCTGGCTTTAAAAGCGGTTTGCCAACTCCTAGAAAACTAAGCGTTCGAGGCCTTATGTAGCCAGACGATGACGCAGGCTCAACACCTCCTGCATTCGGTCCTGATTTGCTCTTGCCACTACCATCAGATCCACCACCAACACCATCATTACCAGCTGCCAACCCCCGCCCAATTCCACGGCCTCTTCCACCAGCCTTCCTCATTTTTGGTAGAAATGTAGACAAAATCCAACAAACTATATAGTATGTAAAACAAGGTGTCTATAGGACAGGGGAGATTTTGAATTTCTGCACACACTTTTGGACACTGGACACTTTTGGATTGTGTGAGGCCCACTGATATCTGAGCGCTATGTGACAGGCTCGATGGCACAGCTGTGACCTAAGTGACTAGAGAATAAGTGAGATTTTGAATCTCTGCACACACTTTTGGACACTGGACACTTTTGGATTGTGTGAGGCCCACTGATATCTGAGCGCTATGTGACAGGCTCGATGGCGCAGCTGTGACCTAAGTGACTAGAGAATAAGTGAGATTTTGAATCTCTGCACACACTTTTGGACACTGGACACTTTTGGATTGCGTGAGGCCCAATGAATATCTGAGCGCTATGTGACAAGCTCGATGGCACAGCTGTGACCTAAGTGACTAGAGGATAAGTGAGAGTTTGAATCTCTGCACACACTTTTGGACACTGGACACTTTTGGATTGTGTGAGGCCCAATGAATATCTGAGCGCTATGTGACAAGCTCGATGGCACAGCTGTGACCTAAGTGACTAGAGAATAAGTGAGATTTTGAATCTCTGCACACACTTTTGGACACTGGACACTTTTGGATTGTGTGAGGCCCAATGAATATCTGAGCGCTATGTGACAAGCTCGATGGCACAGCTGTGACCTAAGTGACTAGAGGATAAGTGAGAGTTTGAATCTCTGCACACACTTTTGGACACTGGACACTTTTGGATTGTGTGAGGCCCAATGAATATCTGAGCGCTATGTGACAAGCTCGATGGCACAGCTGTGACCTAAGTGACTAGAGGATAAGGGAGATTGGATTGCTTTTAAAAAAGCAGTTTGCGGAGCAGTGGGTAAACAGCAATGCCAGCCTGTCAGGAAGCCTTAAAAGGCAGCCCAACAACCAACACCACTGATACACCACTATATAGCCTCCCCTTGCACTGCACACAGTGACTGGTGTGTTGTGCAGGCCAAATTGCTATCAGCAGCAGAAGCAGTTTTTTTTTCTTCTCAGCAGGACAAAAAAAAAAATTGGGATTGCTTTTAAAAAAGCAGTTTGAGGCCCAATGAATATCTGAGCGCTATGTGACAGGCTCGATGGCACAGCTGTGACCAAAGTGACTAGAGGATAAGGGAGATTGGATTGCTTTTAAAAAAGCAGTTTGCGGAGCAGTGGGTAAACAGCAATGCCAGCCTGTCAGGAAGCCTTAGAAGGCAGCCCAACAACCAACACCACTGATACACCACTATATAGCCTCCCCTTGCACTGCACACACAGTGACTGGTGTGTTGTGCAGGCCAAATCGCTAGCAGCAGAAGCAGTTTTTTGGTCTTCTTCCCTGCCTAACGCTCTCCCTACAGAATCAGCAGCAACCTCTCCCTATACTGAGATCGGCAGAAGTAAGATGGCGGTCGGCGTGCACGCCCTTTTATACCCCCTGTGACGCCCACCAAAGCAAGCCAATCACTTGCATGCCCTTCTGAAAGATGGTGGTGACCCGTGCCTATGTCATCACGTTGCCCACAGTGTCCGTGGATCCTGATTGGCTGAAAAAGAGCGCAAAACAAACTTTTGAAACGCGACTTTGGCGCGTAAGTCGCCGACCTTGTGGCCGACCTCATCCTAGGGTCGGGTTTCGTTTCATGAAACCCGACTTTGCCAAAAGTCGGCGACTTTTGAATTTTTTCGACCCGTTTCGCTCAACTCTAGCAATGAGTCATACACGGAGATAGCAATGCAGTACAAGAGGCATGAGCAGAGAATAGTCAGAACGTAGGCAAGAAGTCATACACAGAGATGGTAGCGCAGTACAAGAGGGACAGGCAGAACTCATAACAGGGACATAACCAGATCAAAACCAAACAAGCATAAAGTAGTACAAGCACAAAGCACACCAGGGTCACACACTGACAGCTGACAGCTGAGGGTTGCAGCACACAGCTGTCAGTTTTTCCTGCCCTGGTTATCAAAAATAAAAGAGACCCCACTTCATTATTTACATTTATTTAGTTATAATGCAGGTGCCAGCTGATGAATACTCCCATCAGCGGCACTTGCTTTTGCTGTTATCAGCGACAGCAGATATAGGCTGATGAAAGTAGTACTCTCTCATCAGCCAACGCCTGTGACTGGTGGTAACCTTTTCACCATCTTTCACAGCTGTTGGCTCATGCTGTCATCTGCATGGGAACTGCAGCTCTCTGACTGGCGGTAATGATCTTACCACCGATAAGAGCCAGTGTTTGCCACACTGTCATATAAATGACAGAGTGGCAAACAACGGATGTATGGGCCCCCCATTCATCTGAATGAGGTCTGGGTTTGGGTATTGTTCTGGTACCCAAACTGAACTTTTTTTAGATGTTCACCAAACCCGCTGGACCCGAACATCCACATATATATGTGTCAGCTGCAACCTGTCCGTCGGTATTCTGGTCAGCCTCCGCACATACCAACCGATAAGTGGGCATGGATATCTGACATTTCTGAAGTTCTACAAAAGCTTGAGAAATCAACCATGATGGGGAGCAGCAATGCCGCTACAATCAGTGTAACCTTTTTTCTTCTCTGTCTACTCAAACACTTGCTGTTCACAATTAAAGAGGAATTTTTGTAGGCAGAAATAACACAAGGTGATACTACCCAGTCCATCTTCATCTCGTATTCTCAGCTTGGATTGGGTGATAGTGAGGAGGAGGAACAGGAGATGGTTGCCTGTGCTACTAAGGGTACTACCCACACCAGCTTCAACCTGTCTGTTCAGAGTGGATTGGCTGAAAATGAGGAGATGGAAAGTCTCCTCCTGGTGAGGTCAGGGAAGTCTTGTCTGGTGCACATGGCTAACTTTATGTCCAGCTGTCTTCTCAACCCACGCCATAAGGAGAACTTTCCATCTCTTCTTCCTGCAGCGGAGAGGGCAGTTAAAATGGTGCAATACCTGAAGGTTGAAGTTGAACAATTAGTACAAAAATTAACATCTGAGAGTGCTGATGGCAGAGGTCATAGATCCTTGGGCAACCAAGGAGGAGAGATGAGGGAGACAAACACTACGTCCAAGAGTGGCAGAATATTATCAAAGGTCTGGGACTGTTTCATTAGACCCTCCCAGGCCCTAATGCGCAGGGTAGGTTGACAAGCAGGGAAAAGTTTTTGAACATGGTGAAGGAGCACCTAGCCAATCATACCAGGATCTTTCATGATTCCTCTGTGCTGTACAACAATTGTATATCCAAGCTAAACATGTGGAATGAACTATTCCTCTATCCCTTGAAGGTGCTGGCCTACTCTGCCGCTAGAGTTTTGTCAGAGGGAGTTTTTAGTGCCGCCGGGGGCAAAATAACTAATATGCACATCTGTCAACTGAAAATGCTGACAGGCTGATTCTTATCAAGATGAACAAGGCCTGGATTGACCCAGACTTCTCATCCCCATCGAATGACAGCAGTGGAACATAATGCCAATCAAGAGACCCTCACTCTTTTTTCATGGTGTGTATGATGTCCTCCTTCATAATTTTTTATAGGATGTGTATGAGGCCTACTTCTACAATTCATATATACTGTATGTATGATTTATTGATAGTCCGTAAAACTGGCAAAATACTATGACAACATTGCTCCCAGCATCGACCTGAGAGTCAGAGATGCATCCAGGCGTCTTCCCCATGCTGTTCCCTTTACATTTGAGCGTTGTTTCCATCCACCTCAGAGATTTTCCTGCCTCTCCAGCTTTCATGTTAGGGTTTTCTGGAAAAATGCTCCAGTTTCCTATTGACTTCCATTTTACTCGGTGCTTGAGTCGAGCCCGCCCGAGTGTCTGACCTGCTCGATTCGAGTACCGAGCACACAAGCATTTTAGTGCTCTGTCATCACTAATGTAAACCCACAAAACTCAGAGAACATTCTGTTCACCACCAACCATTGAGACTCTGCATAAGGATTCATGTAATTTAAAATACAGAGGTTTTTAGAGAACTGAGAGGACATCAATAGAAGAACATGACATCTTACTGTACTTGTAATTTAATATGGATCCAAAAAAGAATAGCTCTATGCATATGATACCAAACCTAGCAATGAGCTGTGGCACATAGATTCGATTCCAGTAATTATTTTGCTTATTTTTGAACAATCCTTACATTTATATCATTTGTCATACTATTGAACAATTTTGATAACTCTCATAAACCCCTTTCATAGTTAACCCATTGACTGAGTCTTCTTTTTCAATTATTTCTTTTTCTGAATCTTAATAAAAAAGTCACCTATTGTACAAATGAAACTCACCCGCTGACACCTATATGATTTGTTACATGCTGTTGATCGTATCTAGATTTAAAGAGTTACGATATCTTTTTTAGGCAATTTGGCAGATCTCACAACCTTCTTTTCAGAATCATGGGGCTCAGTATTTTACTTGGAAAATCCTGTTCCTGGACTATGGATATTTGAAGGCAGTGCAGAAAGTTCTTCCATACGTATTGCAGGGTATAAAGGTAAAGCTTTAACTGATGTTTGTAGAGCATATGTTCATTTTAAATCATTACGGGGAATGGAATAATGGGCCAAAAATTAATGACATTTTGCGAGGACTTATATTGACAAGGAAACAATGTCATTTTCTAATAATTAGAACTTTCTAACAATATAATCAAAACAAATCTATGTTTTTTCTTCTTCTTTAAAAATTATATTTCTATAATATTGATGGAGAAGAGGTTATTTGTGATTTTAATATAAATGATTTAGAGTCCAACTTGCATCACACCTCTTCCCACTATCAATCAGGTGCGGAGTTCTGTAGCCTCTGTCCATATAAAGTGGTTGCCCACTACCCAGACAACCCCTTCTCAATCCCTATTTCCCCATTTAAAATAAAATAAAAAGCCTGTACTCACCTCCAGTGACAGCGCCTTGTCTCCAGGGCTCACATGATGTAGTTATGTCATGTGAGCCCTGCAGTCAATCAGCGGCAGCTTCACTCTCGCTTCTCTCTGAACAAACTGACACCTGTAAGAAGTGAGAGTCACTGCTGCTCTCTGACTTCCTCCGAATATCAGTTTTGTCCAAAGGTGATGCGAGTGAAGTGGCTGCTGATTGGCTACAGGGGCTCATGTGACACAACAATGTCAAACAAGCCCGGTATACTAGGCTCTGCCATCGCTGGAACGGTGTCGGCACTAGTACTGAATATACGATTTTTTTTATTTTACATGGGGGAAATACAGTGATTGAGAAGGGATTGTCCGAGTAGTGGACAACTCCTTTACTCCTTTAATAGTGTTAGTGCTAGGTATGCAGCTTTGTCCTATTTACTTCAAAGGGAACCTGTCACAAGGTTTTACCCATACCCATATAATGTGCGGCCACCAACATTATCGCATTTTTTATAGCATACTGGAATGCTGTTAAAAAAGGTCCCCTATCCTGTCTGCAGATCCCAAAAAAAGAGTTTTATTATATTCACAGAGGGCGGGATCTTGGCCGATGGGCACCTCTGGTCTTAATCCGGTGCCTCCTCTCTTCATACATTCGCTCTTCTCCTTCCCTGCTCCGTGTCGATATGTCCTGCGTCATCCATGCATTGTCCCGCATTGCGCTCTTGCGCAGGCACACCTCTCTCTACCCTGCCGATGGAAAAGCACAGTACTGTAATGTGCATGCGCCGGGAAAGGTCAAAAAGCGTTGATGGCTCAGAAGTAAAGCTGGCCAAATGAGACCCTAAGAATGAGTAGTAGTAAAAACTGTTCAAAAAGTACATGTAATTAGTAATTCAAATGATTTTCTATTTTTTTTTCTTTAGCTAATAGCAGTTTGGGTAAGTAAGATATAAAAATTGAATCCGTCTGTCTGTCTGTCTATCGTCTGTCTGTCTATCTATTTTTTATGTTTTCTATCTATCTATCTATTACCTATCTCTCTTACCAAAGAGTTCAGCACACTATGTGCCCTAAGGTATATTCAAACATTGGATATATGAATTTTAGACCGCATTACTACCATATAGACTTAAGGTACTGTCACACTAAGCGATATCGCTAGCAATATCGCTATAACTTGTGACGTTATAGCGATATTGCTAGCGATATCGCTGTGTCTGATACTTACCTACGACCGGCTCCCCGCTGGTTATCGCTGATCGCGCGAGAACGTCCTGGACTGTTTCTCGTCGTCAGCTTCCTGCGGCGCTTCCTGTGGAGAGACGAGCGTGGAGCCGGGCGGGAGGACGCAGGATCGCCTAGTGTGACAGGTAAGTAGCGATTCCCGTCCCCAGCGATGTCGCTGGTGAGATCTGCCTGTGTGGCAGCTCACTAGCGACCACTTAGCGATGCACCAGCGATCCTGGCCGCGTCATATCGCTGGTCGGGATCGCTGGAACATCGCTAAGTGTGACAGTACCTTAAGCTTATAAGGTAATTAGAGCACAAATTTTGTTTGCCTATTGGCGACAGCAGCGTTCCTTTCTTTGATGGGAACTTAACTTTGAATTACATCTCCTTTTTAAAAGACTATACATGCAAAGAGCAGGTAGGATCCAATGATAAATCAAAACATTTAAATTTTTAGGAGGAGTCCTCAATCAACTTTGCAGGTAGTCACCCTTAATGTGTGCCTTAAAGAAACAAAAATTGACCAACACCCTCTTATAGAATGAAACAAATATGAACAGGTGCAAGCTTCCGTGGCTCCAAAATATGCATACAGAAGAATAAAGCAGTACTGTACATTGTGTTTGCCAAGATATATGGTATATAAAGAATTTATGATTTTAAACTTGATTACTACCATATAGACTGTATTTATAAAATGAAGCTACTTAGCGCTCAAATTGGCCAATTTGTGTGTGTCCATCAGACTCAACAAGTGCTTTTTTTATGCGATCCTAATTCTATCTGATTTACCTCTTCTGGGCTTAGGTCTACAAATTTACACCGTGGGTAGGATCCAGCACTATTGCATTGCTTTAGTTATTTGGCTTAATAAATTATTTTCTGCAAAGACTTTTACAAATATCTTCTCAACTATAAATTGACGATTTTTTTCTTAATACTGATGCATCAATTTTCTCACTTCATTTACATCAACTGTAAATTCTTTCTGGTCATTTCTGCTATTTGTTATTTTGACATTTTTTTCTCTTTATTTGGAAGGTAACAAGTTCAATGAATCATGTAAGTATACTTTGTTTTACATTTTTAGGCTATAACCACCCAAAATGGTATTTGTTATTTAATCCCCGTATTGCTAATTTGAAGAAGCTTTATGGCCAATGGATCCTTTTATTGCAACTATGTTGTGCAGGGAAATGAAGCAGTGATGGTACATCAGCTGAGCAAACAACCAACCCTTCTTAATCAAAATAAGTGACCATACTGGTAGGCATCATGCATATAAACTAATGGATTTGTCAAAATCTGAATTTGCAAAATTGTGCGGAATCTACCCGTTAAAGTAATTCCCCACAAATTGAATGTTCCATATTATGTTCTGCGGTTTCTTCAGACTCCCAAGCATAATTAACATAAGATGTAAAAAACAGCCCTCAAAATAATATTCACCTCACCACTGACCTGTTAAGCCATCCCTGCTACTTGCATCAGGATGCAGTGGACCCATGTAGTTAGGATGGCGGCAACACAGGTGCAGAAATACCGATGAGGCAACCACTCATTCTTTGGTCAGACGCCTTTCACACAGCCAAACCAGATCTCACACTTTGCACTGACGAGGGGCAGTACCCTGAAACACAGTGTCTGCAAATTGAGATTCTGGTTTTGGCTTTCATGTAACAAAGCTTGTTAAATGGTCGACATTGACTTTTAGGATTGCTACTTCCACTACGTGGCACTTAGAGTTCTAGTCCTCTTCCTCTCTGAAGAGACAATTTGCATATTTCCCAGAGGAACATTGCGGCCTTAAGTTTCCTCATCTTGGCATGCTTAGCATGTCATTCTCCGCAAGGAGAAATGATACTTCTTGGATATCTGTCGAAGAGCTTGAAAGATATTTAACCCAGTCCTAGGCGACCTTGGAGTGATTTACACATTTCTTCAGGGCAATTGGAGGATGTGTAGTACTTGCAATTTGCTGAAAATCACATGACATAGGTTTAAAAGGTACCTGTACTGGCCGTTGAACTGATTTTAAGATCTTAGCAAGTTGTAGTTAATATATGAACTAGTATGCATTAAAGGGATTCCAATTTTTTTTTTTATAACTGATGGATTATCTTCATGATGGCACATCTTATCATATCTGTGGAGGTCCAATTCTGTTAGGCGTCAGGATCCTCCCTCTGCGCAGGATGGATCCCAAGCCTTGTCTTCTCCTGCGGTCTCCCATTCAGTTTCAACTGCAGTGAATAATGCTCAGCAAAGACGTCGGTCTCAGCATCTTGCTCAGACTCGGGCTGTGCACTTGGTTACTGCTGCCTCTCCAGGTTCACCTATAGTACCTGGCAATAGTCAGCGGCGAGCAGTCACTCTTGAGGCTAAGTCCAGGAGTCACTCTACTGAGCATGCTTGTGAGTTGGCAACCTCTGGATTGGCCAGCGAGGAAGGTCCTTTCTGACTGGCCTAGTCTGTAAAAGGATCTCTGAGGTGCCCATCGGCACGCTATGATGACATTCGTATTGTGTTGTGTGTACTTGGGGCTTCGGCTCTACTTTATTGACCTGCGTCTGTGAGTGAGTACTGTGAGTGGGTGCGTTAGTTGACCCTAGTGAGGCAGGTTATCCTCTACTCAGGGCACAGGCAGGCCACGCGCTGTGGCACGCATCAGTTAGCACTCAGGGCACAGCCAGGCCACACGCTGTGGCATGCACCTGCTATCACATGCAGTACTCAGAGCTCAGTTTCTCCACGTGCTTAGACACATTCTATTTTACCACTCTGTGGAGTAACAGGGCAGGTTCTTTATGATCTGTGCACACTGTGTGACATTTAGCGCAGTGTGCTCAGCCTTAGGCCTCTTTCACACATCAGTTTTTCGCCGTCAGGCGCGATCCGGCTTTTTTTTGTAAAACCGGATCCGGTGAAATGCAATGCCGGATCCAGTTTTTCCCCATTGATTTGCATTAGCGCCGGATCGCGCCGGATGGCATTGCGTTTCATCCTTTTTTTGCCAGATCCGGCTACTTGTCTCATTCCGGCGTCTGGAAAAAATGGCTACTGTAACGTTTTTTGTCTCCGGCGAAAAAGCCGGAATCACCGAATCCGACGCTTCCGACTTTTTGCCACAATGAAAGTCTATGGGCGCCGGAATGCGCCGGATCCAGAAAAAGACGGATCCAGCCACCGGATCCGTTTTTTTTATGTCTGCGCATGCTCAGATCCAATTGGTCAGTCCCCAGGAAACAGATATAACCTGCTAGACGGATCCGGCAGAAAAACGGATCCGTTTCTACAGTTCTCCAAAATTTATGCCGGATCCGGTTTTTCTAAAAATAGCCGGATCCTGCCTGACGGCAAAAAACTGATGTGTGAAAGTAGTCTTAGTTGCTTCGTAGTACAATACCGTTCTGTGGAGCAACAGAGCACAGTACCTTTGCGTTCCTATCACACTGCATGCAGTTAACCCAGTGTGCTCTTTGTGAATGCTTACAGTGCAGTGCCGCCATTGTTTCCAAGCTGCGGTTCCTCCATCACCGCACGTTGAACCCTGGGTTGCGATCGCACCTTATCATAATTTATATTTGGTGCGATCCGCAAACCCTAACAGATTCTTGGCATCAAATTAATTGTCCTTATCTCTAGGCGGTAGACTTATAGGACTGGGTAAATTACAGTTTTCCTATATCTCGCTCTACTTAAACTATGCTGTCATAAGGTAATAGTGATTGGAAAAGTCTAGAGAAATAAACTTCAAATTACGTTTTACCTGTGGTAGACTCGGTGAAAATTGGCATTTAAACTTATTGGATTTTATCCAAAAGTGTTTTTTTATAGATAAAAAAAATGGTTATGTTTTTGCTTTTTTCAATGAACTGTGCCACTCTAGTCAATGGGTTGTTTGGTTTTGCATTTCATCTCCATTCCGTTGAATGAGCATAAGCGTCAAAAATTGTTTTTATAATCCAAGAAAAAACCTCAAATTATTTTGAATAAAACATTATCTTCATTTTTTAAATTTCTATAATTTATTGATCTGTATAGAATGTATAACGAATGTGACTTCTAATTTGTAATTGTGAACGTACGTTTTTATTTCAGCATTTTGCTCCAGATGTGACAGCAACGCTATTTGTCAAAAGGATTTACTTGACTACACCTGTATCTGTAAAGAAGGATTCAGCGGAGACGGATTTTCATGTTATGATATAGATGAATGTGACTATTACCGATGGCCAAATCCATGTTCCCTTGGTACCTGCATCAACACATATGGCTCATACTACTGTATCTGTCCAAGTGGCTACACATGGGAAAATAAAACTTGTGCTGATGTAGATGAATGTTCTGCACGCGAGCTGAATAACTGCGACCCGCATGCAATATGTAATAATACCTATGGGTCTTATTCGTGCTATTGTACAGCAGGATATTATGGAGCTGGATATAAATGTGAAGTAGATGAATGTTCAAGAGATGTTTGTGGGTTTGGTAGAGAATGTGTTAATTCTGGTGGGACCCATACCTGTTCTGATCCATGCTTCAGTTATACCACCCTGAATGAACCTTCCAGGAGCACATCATACTATGATTACTATTACTATTACTACTACTACTACTATTACGGACGTTCTGACTACTACCTTAATGGATGGTATCGTTTTATGGGTAGTGGCGGAATCCGCATGGCAGAGTTTTGCCCTACCTATGGAAGTTGCTACACCAGGTACCCCATGTGGTTGAACGGGATTCATCCAGAACCCGCCGATGGAATTGTGAATCGTACAGTTTGCACTTCTGATAGTGGCATTTGCTGCCTATGGAGCTCAAATGTGATGGTTAAGGCATGTCCTGGAGGATTTCATTTATATAAATTCAGTTGGCCTCCTATGTACTATTCAGGATATTGTACAGGTAAGAAAGTAAATCTACTATAACATTTACAATGTACTTGGCATAGCACCTAAATGTGTAACAAGTGGGATTGTTTTCTTACATAAATAAACATAAAGAGGTTGTTTTTTGTCATATGCCTTATTCTTGAAATTTTCCTTTTGAGTTGAGAGCTGCTTCAAGGAGCAGCTACTGCTCTGGACCACTTAACTGGACAATATATTTTATTTAAAGTGAATCTGTCAGCAAGTTGTTGCTATGTAATCTGAGGACAGCACGAGGTAGCAGCTCAGACACTGAATTCAGGGATGTGTCACTTAGGCTGTGTGCTGTTGTTTTCATACAGTGAATGTTTTATCACCAGAAGATTATCACTGCCTGGTGTAACAACCCCACTGCATGGCCTCCCATCCCTCACACACCAACTTACTCACTGCTCCAGGCCTTGCTGTGTGTTCTGTCTGCTGCCGGCTTCATGCTATGTGCCTCTTGCTTCCTGCCTGCTCTCTGCATGCTTCCTAGCTGTGTGCATAGAGGGCAGTGCCAGAACTCTTTGGTTCTTATGGAATCAGGGTGCACCTGTCTAATGTGTCCCTGGCCAATTACCAAGAGGTCTCTATTATTAGGGCAGCTTCACCCAGTGGAACGGACCTGTGCAATGTCCTAATTCAGTTAGTGTCTTCCTACTGAGTTGCCAGGTCCTGTCCTGTGTTTCACCTTCTCTGGAGGCTTGATTCCTAGCTTTGCCTTGTACCTGTCTGTCCGCCCTCTAGGAGGCAGAATATCCTAGTCTCTGTGTCTTTGTTCCTACCTCGCCTTGTACCTCTCTGTCCTCCCTCCAGGAGGCAGAATATCCTGGTCTCTGTGCTATTGCTGCTGACCTTGTCTCATACCATTACCTTGTCTGAACTCAGTCCTACCTCTCTCTCTTGGTCCCCTCGTTTGTGGCTACTTTCCCTGCTGTGTCTATCCTTGTGTTCTCTCTGTCTGCCTGTGCTCCATACTCTTGCGGCTCTGCTTATGCTCTGCACTCTTGCAGCTCTGCCTGCTCCATACTCTTGCGGCTCTGCCTGTGCTCCCTACTCTTGCGGTTCTGCTTTGTTCTGGTTCTGCTTCTGCAGAACCTCTTGATGCTCTACAGCTCTTCTCCGCAGCCTTGCGGTTCTCCTCCTGTGTGAACAGGTCCAAACTTGTTCCTTCATACTCCATTTCTTCCTGTCAGTACCATTACCTGCACCTGCTGTGTTTGTCCCTGCCCCTCTGTCTCAGCCGTGCCTGCCTGCCCTGTGTCTCAGCCATGCCTGCCTGCCTTGTGTCTCTGCCATGCCCGCCTGCCCTGTGTCTCAGAGCCATGCCTGGCTGCCCTGTGTCTCAGCTGTGCCTGCCTGCCCTGTGTCTCAGCAGTGCCTGCCTGCCCTGTGTCTCAGCTGTGTCTGCCTGCCCTGTGTCTCAGCTGTGCCTGCCTGCCCTGTGTCTCAGCCGTGCCTGCCTGCCTTGTGTCTCTTCTGTGCCCGCCTGCCCTGTGTCTCAGAGCTGTGCCTGGCTGCCCTGTGTCTCAGCCGTGCCTGCCTGCCCTGTGTCTCAGCAGTACCTGCCTGCCCTGTGTCTCAGCCGTGCCTGCCTGCCCTGTGTCTCAGCCATGCCTGCCTGTCCTGTGTCTCAGCCGTGCCTGCCTTGTGTCTCTGCCGTGCCCGCCTGCTAGTGTCTCAACCATGCCCACCTACCAGTGTTTCATCTGTGCTCACCTGCCTACTGGTCTGAGTATCAGCCGTGCTCATCTGCCAGTCGTACCTGTTGCTCACACCTTTCCTAGTGTTTCGTCTCCCCAAGTGGGATCATCAGCCACAGCCAGACACCACCCTGGAGTGGTACCTGGCAGCTGCCTGCCGCACAAGTCTGACCTCACCATCAGAGGATCCAGTGAAAACCAAGGCAGCTGTCTTAGTCATGTCCCTTCCAGGGTAGTCTGGTTTGTGGCACAGTGGGGCTAAAACCCCCTGGCTCACGCCCACCAGTCAGGGCGTGAGCATGACACCTGGACTACAGAATGCAGGAGATCTGGTCCAACCAAGCCCCTTCCTCTGATAAGCAGCTCACTGTCAAGAGAGAGTTTCCACAGAGAGCTGTGATGTGGGTGGGGTTAGATCTGTGAGCTCTGCTGCATGCTGCATCTAAATACTCTGATTGTGTCAGAACCACTGCATCAAGTAGACTAAGTGATACATCCCTGGAAACAGAGTCTCTTTTCCTACATTATGCTGCTCTGAGATGAGGTAGCAAAAAGCTGGTGACAGATTCTCTTTAAAAGAGTGCCATTTAATACCACTCCATTGGCCATAGCAAAAAGATGTGTGGCTGTTCACAGCTTCCATGATGGACTTCCATTAACATCATTAAAAAAGAAAAGAATTGCATATATTTGAAATATCATCATATCCATTACATACATAAGAATGTATAAAGAAATAAGGATGACTTACATCAGTCAGAGTAGCTAAAGATCAGAGTGGTTGTATCCAAGTTGTCTCTCATATGATAGATAGAATGAGCGGTAACATTTGGTTTATACATGATAGATAAAATAAAATCAATTTACGGTGCGGTCAAATTGGCACAAATAGGTCAAATATATGGAATAAATGAACTTGAATTGTGTACGCTTTTATGATCACACACTGAAGCACAGTGACATATTACTAGTAGCTGCCTGCTTACAGCATAAACATTTTTTACATGTTTTTTTAGATCCAACTACGGTCCCCGAATCTTGCTCCTGCGCTGATGATGAAGAATGTAAAGCAGTTGGTGGACGTTACAGCTGCTACTGCAAAAATGATGATTTAATTTCAGGTATGGACAAAGAAGCTATATGCTTAAAGAATATATCTTGAGATATTATAGTCATACCCAAAACACTTTAATGAAGACCTGTTGACTTGCTCAAAAAAATTACATACCTTATAAAAATCCTTGCTTTTCACTGATTTTGCAGCTTTTTTCCATTTTCCATTGTGTCGCTCCATTGCAGAGATATTAACATTTGTTGGATTTGGAGCGCAGTATGTGAAATCTTTATTTACGACCAATTAGGTTGTTTCTTCAGCGTCTTCTCTAGGGGTATTTGCTTTCACTCCTCCCTACTAAATGCTGTCAATTGCACTTCAACAGCACCTGAAACTGCGAGACCTCTAGATCAGCTGCTCAGCTGTAATTAGCAGTGTTTGGGAGAGAGGGGTGAAAGTGCATACCCCACCAGAGAAGACTGAAGAAGCAACCAGGTTACATGCCCGCTGAGATTTCCAATACTGTGTTCAAAAAGAAATAAATGTTGCTATCTCTAGTAGAGCAACACAGTGACAAGAGCAAGGGAGCTAGGAGACTTTTACAGGATATTTAACTTTTTGGAGCAATTGTGATCCTTTTCAAATATTTCTCTAAAACTTCATTAAAAAATGTCATAAGTAGGCAAATTTGCCATTTAAGTGAATAATAACTATTTTGATTGTGCTAAAATCTGCAACAAATGTGCCTTTTACAGCACCTTTTACATGCACAGGAAAATAACTTGCCGCGATTGATTAAGACTGACATTTTTTATGCCAGTCTTGAAGAGGCGGTGCAAGAATAAGATGTACCGAATTGATCAAGAGACCACTTAATGAATTTGAAGCATCTTATTGGTAAAGTGTGTCTCGACTTACCAGCAATGTTACTCCAGTCAGAGACTAGAGTAATATTATTGGTATTAGAAGCACCACAACCTTCCAGGATTCTGATGAGCAGGTGAAGCCACACTACAACTTGGCTTCTCGCAAGCTGACTCATTTTGGCAAAGCTGCTGGAAACGGGCATGAAAATGATAAAAGATGCAGAATTTTTGGCCATCTGCATTTCGAAAATGCATTGAGGCTATTTATGGTGTAAACATTTTGATATATTGGTACCTTTGAGTTAATTTTTATCCACACCACAAAATCAATGAGAATAGCACGCCACTTACTCTTGCAGATTCCTTATGGTAGAGCCAGTAGATTAGCCCAACACTCATAGCACCGCTGAATGGGGTTAGTCCTGGTGCGGATCCGTGGCACATCAAACTGCCCATCTGAGTTCTAAATCCAAGTGTGAACCTCAGACTTCTGCTATGATTCCTCTAGCATTTCCATGTCAGATTTGCACGAGGATCATTTGACACATGGACTTACCCTGTGTTGTGTCCTCTCTTGCAGCTTTAGATAAAATCCGGCCAGTGCTTACCTGTGGTAATCAGGAAATAAAGGCTTCCTTCCAGAAATGTCATCTGAAAAAATTCAAACTTGACACCAGTAACATCCATCTAAAAGACAGCGCCTGCAGAGGATTTAATGATTTCAACCTGACAAACATCATAACTGTAGTATCAATCTTGAAGAAGGATGTCTGCGGAAATGATCTGGTGGTAAGTAGAGATGAATGAAGAATAAAATGTCAGCATTAGCTGCACATTTGTCCTTTGCTTGATGAACAATGACAACATTTGGAATTTCCATAATTTCCCTATAGTTATGAATGCAGAAAACAGGGGTCCATCGTAAAAATTGAAAATAGACCTTTCTCAGGAGCTGCTTGACACCACAACACTATTCACCCACAACAGGAGGTGCCGGTGCCTAGATGACTATTTTCCCTTTGTACCTGTGCAGGCTGTCTAGAGAATAGGCCCTCTCCCATACATCAATGGAGTCTAAAAAATATCTGGAAAAAAACACAGAAGTCAATGGAGTCTAAGGCTCTATTCACAAATTAGAATTAAAATATGATTGTTACACCGCTCCGCCATATTCACCTGTCCTCTGCTCCCATGCCGCAGGCGGCCTCCGCTCCCACGCCACAGCCTCTCTCTACCTGAAGGCCGCGGCGATCACCTGAAACGGGCTCGCGGCCGATGCCTTCCCTGTATGCTATGCGCATGCGCCATAGGCCGCGGCCGCGCCTCCTTCCTGCTTCTTATGCTCCGGCTGTGCCCTGACCCGGAAGCACCTTTGGACCAATGGCTGACCAGACGGGGCCATATCAGGCCGCTTCCCCCTGAGGGAGGCGCCTGATCGTTGTGTTTCCTAGCACTCTGGCCTCGCTTCTTCGTGTGCAATCTGCTCCTGCAGTTCTGTTCTCGGCTGCTCCCCGCAGCAGCTCCTCAGCCCTGCTACGCGTGTTCCTTGATCTCTTCCGCAGTTCTGTCTCCAGTGTTCCTGCCTTCCTACTCCAGTCCTGTCTACAGTGTTCCGGCCGTCCTACTCCAGTCCTGTCTCCAGTGTTCCTGCCGTCCTACTCCTGTCCTGTCTCCAGTGTTCCTGCCGTCCTACTCCAGTCCTGTCTCCAGTGTTCCTACCGTCCTACTCCATTCCTGTCTTCCATGTTCCTGCCGTCCTACTCCAGTCCTGTCTACAGTGTTCCTGCCGTCTTACTCAAGTCTCAGTCTTACTCCGGTCCATCCTGAGCCGCCCCTCTCGGTACCGGCTACCGTGGTACTCGAACCCCTGGGCCTGCTCCTAACAGTCCCTGTATAGGGGTCGGTTCCACCTGGCAGCTCGCCCAGGGTCCCTCGGTGCCACGGTCCAGAGGGTCCACTCCCGGAGCTTCCTGCTCTAGACCACTCACGCTAACAGTACGATCAGGCCATGGACTCCGCCGGTACTACGGCTGCTACCCAGAAAGAGTTGCTATTCCTACGGGAGAATCAGGGGCGCATTATGTCAGTCATGAAGTCGATGGACACCCGTTTGTCGGCCTTACAGGTGGCCAATCCTGGAAATGCCACTCAGCTGGCCAGTCTCCAACAGGAGCTGGGTCAGCAGCAAGATACTCAAGCCCACATTTTGTCCTACATGGCCTCCTTTGATAGTAGTTTGTCGGCCCTCCAGGCTGCCACTGCAGTGCCGACTCCTCCTCCCGCGTCTACTGCTCTCCCGACGCCCTGCCTCGCCAAGCCGCCTCGTTTCACCGGGGATCCCAAGCTCTGTAGGGGGTTCTTAAATCAGTGTAGTCTCCACTTTGAATGGCTGCCGTAGCAATATCCCTCGGATCGGGCCAAAGTTGCCTTCATCATGTCCCATCTGGAGGGAGAGACCCTCTCTTGGGTAAACCCGCTCTGGAAATGTGACAACCCGGTCGTCTTGAGTCTCCCGGTCTTTCTGGATACGTTTTGTAAGGTTTTCGATGAGCTGGGTTGGTTAGCCTCTCTCACTGAGTCACTCTTTAACTTACACGAGGGCTCTCTCACGGTCGGTCAGTACGCTATTCGCTTTCGCACTATCTCCTCCGAGCTCGGCTGGAATAACACGGCTTTGGTGGGGGCATTCTGGCGCGGTCTTTCTAGTAGAATAAAAGATGAACTCACAGGTCGAGATACCCCGTCCACCTTAGAGGACCTTATCTCGCTGGCTACCCGCATTGACCTACGCTTCCTGGAGCGCGCTCGGGAGTCAGCGAGAGACAGGCGGCCCTCCAGGTCAAGTTTCTCCGTTTACCCGGTCTGCCAGCTCCCGTTCGGTCGGGTCTCCTTCCTTCTCTTCGGGTGAGCCCATGCAGATAGACCGTCTTAGGTTGGCCGAGTTGCATCAGAGAGAGAGACGGGCACAAGGTCTGTGCCTCTATTGTGGTGATCCGTCACACTATGTCCGCACCTGTCCTAAGAGACAGGGAAAGGACTCCACCTAGGTCAGGTAAGAGAGGCCTTCCTAGGTGATGATGATCCCTCTCAACCCCTTAGGATTTCTGTGCTTTTGGTTTCAGGGGGGAGGCGTGGTTCCGAGGTGGCCTACGTGGATTCGGGCTCAGCAGGTAACTTCATTCGGCCGGAAGAGGTGGACAAATACCAAATTCCTGTAGTAACTTTATCTAACCCAATTCAGATTGCCACCGTGGATGGCAAACCGCTACAGGTGACCGTCACCTTGGTCACTGAAGAGGTGGAGTTGCAAGTCGGAGCCTTACATCGAGAGAAGATAGCCTTCTACGTTTTGCCTAAGCTTTCTCAGGCCATTCTACTCGGTCTGCCATGGTTAAGAACTCATCAGCCTGTTCTTGACTGGTCTTCTGGGGAGATACTCCGCTGGGGGCACCCGTGCCAAGCTCGCTGTCTGACTCCTGTCCGCCTGGCGGTTGCTCCTCGGTCACCTCCAGACCTCCCGGGTCTTCCTCCAGCTTACAGCTCCTACGCCGATGTTTTTGATAAGAAGGAAGCGGAGGTCCTTCCTCCACACCGCCCGTTTGACTGCCCTATTGAACTTGTTCCCGGTTCAACCCCTCCAAGGGGCAGAATCTACCCTTTGTCTCCCGGAGAGACCACCGCCATGTCTGAGTACGTCCGAGAGAATCTCGCCAAGGGCTTTATACGGAAATCCTCTTCGCCCACGGGAGCTGGGTTCTTTTTCATCAAAAAGAAGGACGGAACTCTTCGGCCGTGCATTGACTATAGGGGCTTGAATGAGATTACCATCAAGAACAGGTACCCTCTTCCACTCATTCCGGAGCTGTTTGACCGTCTCAGAGGGGCGCGGGTCTTTTCCAAGCTGGACCTCAGGGGAATCTACAATCTGGTCCGTATCCGTGCTGGTGACGAGTGGAAGACCGCTTTCAACACTCGAGATGGCCATTACGAGTACCTTGTCATGCCCTTCGGTCTTTGCAATGCTCCTGCAGTCTTTCAAGAGTTCGTCAATGAGATCTTCCGGGATCTCTTGTACTCCTGTGTGGTCGTGTACTTAGACGACATCCTCGTCTTCTCTCCGGACCTCTCGTCCCACAGAAAGAGTGTCCGCCTGGTGCTTCAGTGTCTTCGGGAGAACCGCCTGTATGCGAAGATCGAGAAGCGTCTCTTCGAACAGACCTCTCTGCCGTTTCTGGGATTCATTATCTCCGATGCTGGTCTAAGGATGGATCCCGAGAAGCTGTCTGCCATCTTCAAATGGCCTCGACCCGTCGGATTAAAGGCGATACAATGATTCCTCGGGTTCGCCAACTATTACCGGCAATTTGTCTCCCACTTCTCCGCGATCACAAGACCTATTTCTGTGCTCACCCGTAAAGGGTCTACTTCCAAGGGGTGGTCTCCTGAGGCAGAGGAGGTCTTTCTGACCCTAAAACGGGCTTTCTCCACGGCTCCGGTCCTGCATCACCCTGAGAGCAATCGACCTTTTGTACTCGAGGTGGACGCTTCCTCGACAGGTGCCGGGGCGGTACTGTCCCAGAGAACCGCCTCCGGTCGCCTGCACTCTTGTGGCTTCTTCTCGAAGGCCTTTTCTCCATCCGAGTGTAACTACTCGATCGGCGACCGGGAACTTTTGGCCATCAAGTTGGCCTTGGAGGAATGGCGCCACCTCCTGGAGGGAGCTGTCCATCCTTTTGTCATCTTCTCGGACCACAAGAATCTGGCCTATCTTCAGTCTGCCCAGAGACTTAACCCTCGCCAGGCCAGATGGTCCCTATTTTTCACCCGATTTGATTTCGAGCTCCGATTCCGTCCCGGCAACAAGAATTCCAAAGCCGACGCCCTGTCCAGGGTCTTCCAGCCACACGAATCCACGGAGGAACCTGTGCACATCATTGATCCCACTAGGATCATCACCGTAGCTCCGGTGAACTGGCTTACTCCCCCACCTGGCAAGACGCTTGTGCCAGAGAATCTCAAGCGAAAGGTTCTTCTATGGGGGCACTCCTCCAAACTGGCAGGCCATGCCGGAACTAAGTAGACCCTTGACCTTATCACGCGTCACTACTGGTGGCCCACGCTTCGCCAAGATGTACTCGACTTTGTGGCTTCTTGTCCATCCTGTGCAAAAAACAAAGTGCCACAGAAACCTCCGTCCGGCTTGTTTCTTCCGTTGCCCGTCCCTACGGTTCCTTGGGAAAACATCGCCATGGATTTCATCACCGACCTACCCTGCTCTGCGGGCTGCACAGTCATCCTGGTGGTGGTGGATCGTTTTTCCAAGATGGCTCACTTCGTCCCTCTGCCCGGTCTTCCCTCTGCACCAGAGCTGGCCAAAATCTTCATTCACCAAATCTTCAGACTCCACGGACTACCTCGACGCATTGTGTCTGACAGAGGGGTTCAATTTACCTCCAAGTTCTGGCGTTCACTTTGTAATCTCATGAACGTTTCCCTCGACTTCTCCTCAGCCTACCATCCACAGTCCAACGGACAGGTAGAGCGTACCAACCAGACGCTTACGGGATACTTACGTCACTTCTCCAACGCCCACCAGAACGATTGGGTCAACTTGCTCCTCTGGGCGGAGTTCGCCTATAACAACCATGCTAGTGAGTCTTCGGCCAAGTCTCCGTTTTTCATTGTTTTTGGCAGACATCCTGGAGTTCCTCTTCCGATAACTACTGCCTCCGAGGTACCCGCGGCCAACGCCTTGTCCTCGGAATTTTCTAAAATTTGGGCTGAGACCAACACATTACTCAAGAGATCCGCTGATCAGATGAAGAACTATGCAGACAAAAAGAGGTTGGATCCTCCTCCGTATCGTGTTAGCGACAAGGTCTGGCTCTCCTCCAAATTCGTCTGATTAAAACTGCCCTCCTACAAATTGGGCCCACGCTACATCGGTCCGTTTGAAATTCTGGGACGTATTAACGAAGTCGCCTACAAATTGAGGTTGCCTGCTTCGCTCCGGATCCGAACACCTTTCACGTCTCTCTCCTAAAGCCTGTGGTGCTGAATCGCTTCCATTCCTTGCTTGATCCTGGTCCTCAGCCGGTGAGTGCCGACGATGTTTTTGAAGTGCAGGACATTCTCGCTGTGAAAAGGGTTAGAGGTAGGACATTTTTTCTTGTTGATTGGAAGGGCTTTGGTCCTGAGGAGCGATCCTGGGAGCCTCGGGAGAATATCAATGCTCCCCGTATCCTCAAGAGGTTTCTTGCTATCCTCCGGGGGGGGGCAGCTTAGGGGGGGTACTGTTACACTGCTCCGCCATATTCACCCGTCCTCCGCTCCCACGCCGCAGGCGGCCTCCGCTCCCACACCGCAGCCTCTCTACACCCGAAGGCCACGGCGATCACCTGAGACGGGCTCGCGGCCGATGCCTTCCCTGCATGCTATGCGCATGCGCCATAGGCTGCGGCCGTGCCTCCTTCCTGCTTCTTATGCTCCGGCTGTGCCCTGACCCGGAAGCACCTTTGGACCAATGGCTGACCAGACGGGGCCATATCCCTGAGGGAGGCGCCTGATCGTTGTGTTTCCTAGCACTCTGGCCTCGCTTCTTCGTGTGCAATCTGCTCCTGCAGTTCTGTTCTAGGCTGCTCCCCGCAGCAGCTCCTCAGCCCTGCTACCCGTGTTCCTTGATCTCTTCCGCAGTTCTGTCTCCAGTGTTCCTGCCTTCCTACTCCAGTCCTGTCCACAGTGTTCCGGCTGTCCTACTCCAGTCCTGTCTCCAGTGTTCCTGCCGTCCTACTCCAGTCCTGTCTCCAGTGTTTCTACCGTCCTACTCCAGTCCTGTCTCCAGTGTTCCTACCGTCCTACTCCAGTCCTGTCTCCCGTGTTCCTGCCGTTCTACTCCAGTCCTGTCTCCCGTGTTCCTGCCTTCCTACTCCAGTCCTGTCCACAGTGTTCCGGCTGTCCTACTCCAGTCCTGTCTCCAGTGTACCGGCTGTCATACTCCAGTCCTGTCTCCAGTGTTCCTGCCGTCCTACTCCAGTCCTGTCTCCAGTGTTTCTACCGTCCTACTCCAGTCCTGTCTCCAGTGTTCCTACCGTCCTACTCCAGTCCTGTCTCCCGTGTTCCTGCCATCCTACTCCAGTCCTGTCTCCCGTGTTCCTGCCGTCCTACTCCAGTCCTGTCTCCAGTGTTCCTGCCGTCCTACTCCAGTCCTGTCTACAGTGTTCCTGCCGTCTTACTCAAGTCTCAGTCTTACTCCGGTCCAACCTGAGCCGCCCCTCTCGGTACCGGTTACCATGGTACTCGAACCCCTGGGCCTGCTCCTAACGGTCCCTGTATAGGGGTCGGTTCCACCTGGCAGCTCGCCCAGGGTCCCTCGGTGCCACGGTCCAGAGGGTCCACTCCCGGAGGTTCCTGCTCTAGACCACTTACGCTAACAATGATGTCTATTTCCATGGCTGAAATCTAAGAGCAGGTGCAGACAAGTGTATTTTTGGTCTGATTGTGATCCGACAAAATATGAAATCGCTCCTGGACCAATGTTCGTCTATGGGACCATGAACATAAAAAATGTTGTCCTTGGACAGTGTCTGTCCAAGAAAATAAATTGTTCCATGACTCAGTTTGATCCAATATTCGGATCGCTCTTGGCCATGCAAGTAAATGAGTGAGTGGAAAACATTTGATGACATGTGAGTGTAGTGCGATTTCCACGGCCTCTTGGAAGAAGAAGACGGACAAATCTTTTCCTCCATCTTCTCCTCATCCTATAGAATGGAAACACACTATTTTCATCATGCTCTGATCAAACTCTGATAAGAGTTTGATTGGAGTGTCATTTGCATAATCGACCCAATTCTCTTGAATCAATGGCCATCTGCACCTGCCCTTAAAGGGAATTTGTCACCTAGTTTTTCGACTATCAGCTGCCAGCACCGCCATCAGGAGCTTATCTACAGCATTCTGTAATGCTGTAGATAAGCCCATGAAGTAACCTGAAAGAGAAGAATAATGAGTTATATTATACTCACCCAGGGGCGGTCCAGGTCCGGTTTTGGTCTGATGGGTGTCACGGTCCGATCCGGCGCCTCCCATCTTCTAGCGGTGAAGTCATCTTCTTTGCTTCCCATTGCGGCTCCTGCGCAGGCACACTGCTCTGCCCTGTTGAGGGCAGAGCAGAGTCCTGCAATGCGCAGGCGTCTGACCTCTCTGACCTTTCCCAGCACCTGCGCACTGCAGTACTCTGCTCTGCCCTCAATAGAGCAGAGCAGTGCACCTGTGCCAGAGCCGCGACGGGAAGCTAAGAAGAGGACGTCACCGCTAGAAGATGGGAGGCGCCGGACCGCGACAGCCATCGGACCAAAACCGGACCCTGACCACCCCTGGGTGAGTATAATATAGCTCGTTTTTCTTCTCTTTCAGGTTACATCGGGGGCTTATCTACAGCATTACAGAATGCTGTAGATAAGCCACTGATGGCGGTGCCGACAGCCGATAGTTGAAAAAATAGGTGACAGATTCCCTTTAAGCTGACACTCAGATTTTTGCCATGGATGTGCAGACTCCAAGGATTAAAGGTGTAGTAGTCACTTGATTTTCAGTACCTTCCTTCTTGCAGGTGAGTTTTGTGTTCCTAATTGATTTTATGTTTGTAACACTAGCCTGAACTGTGCACTCTCCGGTGCTGCAACTCCGTTGCATCATTGTAGTGTATGGGTTTGGCCAGGCTCAAGGCAGCACTTGCACATTCTATATCAAAGAGCTTGTAAGCACTATGCTTCTTGCCTAGGAGCCTGGCCACCACTGATCAACTGCAGCTGTGGCTGGTAACTTAAGCAATAAATGGTATGGAAAAAAAAATGAGAACAGAGAAGATTTTTACAAAATTTGCAATTTTACTGATTTAAGACCTTGAAATAAAACCCTTTAGCCCTCATTGTCGTTCAATGGCTTTTCACTTAAGAAAATGTAACTAGGTATAGACTAAACCCTATTTATTTGCATGAAAATACACATCTGTAAAGCTACGTACACACAACCGTCTAAAAAAATTAGTCCAATTTTAATTCAGAAAGATCAGGCAATTTTTCCATCTGTATCGTCATCTGTATGCAGTCTGTCTTTTATATACCGTAAGTACGGCGTTTGTTTTCATACATGAATAGTGAATAAACCGTATAGAATTTTTTATCCAATGGGTATGGATATGGGATCTGGGTTACTGGGGAATGTTGTAATTTGCTGAATTCACAGGTAAGCTCAAAAGAATTTCCATTTGTGAGGCCCTTTCTACCAACAGCCAAAAAAAAATCAAATACCAATATTGTTTTCTGTTTTTGTTTTGTTTTTTTAAAGAAAAACAACACATATGTAACTTATAAAAACACCATCTTCCTGTCCATGGAAACAAACTCGTCACTTGGTGGAGAAGATGTGCTCGGCATTAGCTACTCCTGTGTATATCCACTAGACATGCGGCTGTCCCTTGAAACAGCACTGAATCCATTTGCAAGGTAAATATGTATATACAAAATATACATATATACAGTGGGGAAAAAAAGTATTTAGTCAGTCAGCAATAGTGCAAGTTCCACCACTTAAAAAGATGAGAGGCGTCTGTAATTTACATCATAGGTAGACCTCAACTATGGGAGACAAACTGAGAAAAAAAAATCCAGAAAATCACATTGTCTGTTTTTTTTTCATTTTATTTGCATATTATGGTGGAAAATAAGTATTTGGTCAGAAACAAGCAATCAAGATTTCTGGCTCTCACAGACCTGTAACTTCTTCTTTAAGAGTCTCCTCTTTCCTCCACTCATTACCTGTAGTAATGGCACCTGTTTAAACTTGTTATCAGTATAAAAAGATACCTGTGCACACCCTCAAACAGTCTGACTCCAAACTCCACTATGGTGAAGACCAAAGAGCTGTCAAAGGACACCAGAAACAAAATTGTAGCCCTGCACCAGGCTGGGAAGACTGAATCTGCAATAGCCAACCAGCTTGGAGTGAAGAAATCAACTGTGGGAGCAATAATTAGAAAATGGAAGACATACAAGACCACTGATAATCTCCCTCGATCTGGTGCTCCACGCAAAATCCCACCCCGTGGGGTCAGAATGATCACAAGAACGGTGAGCAAAAATCCCAGAACCACGCGGGGGGACCTAGTGAATGAACTGCAGAGAGCTGGGACCAATGTAACAAGGCCTACCATAAGTAACACACTACGCCACCATGGACTCAGATCCTGCAGTGTCAGACGTGTCCCACTGCTTAAGCCTGTACATGTCCGGGCCCGTCTGAAGTTTGCTAGTGAGCATTTGGATGATCCAGAGGAGTTTTGGGAGAATGTCCTATGGTCTGATGAAACCAAACTGGAACTGTTTGGTAGAAACACAACTTGTTGTGTTTGGAGGAAAAAAAATACTGAGTTGCATCCATCAAACACCATACCTACTGTAAAGCATGGTGGTGGAAACATCATGCTTTGGGGCTGTTTCTCTGCAAAGGGGCCAGGATGACTGATCCGGGTACATGAAAGAATGAATGGGGCCATGTATCGTGAGATTTTGAGTGCAAACCTCCTTCCATCAGCAAGGGCATTGAAGATGAAACGTGGCTGGGTCTTTCAACATGACAATGATCCAAAGCACACCGCCAGGGCAACGAAGGAGTGGCTTCGTAAGAAGCATTTCAAGGTCCTGGAGTGGCCTAGCCAGTCTCCAGATCTCAACCCTATAGAAAACCTTTGGAGGGAGTTGAAAGTCCGTGTTGCCAAGCGAAAAGCCAAAAACATCACTGCTCTAGAGGAGATCTGCATGGAGGAATGGGCCAACATACCAACAACAGTGTGTGGCAACCTTGTGAAGACTTACAGAAAACGTTTGACCTCTGTCATTGCCACCAAAGGATATATCACAAAGTATTGAGATGAAATTTTGTTTCTGACCAAATACTTATTTTCCACCATAATATGCAAATAAAATGAAAAAAAAAAGCAGACAATGTGATTTTCTGGATTTTTTTTTCTCAGTTTGTCTCCCATAGTTGAGGTCTACCTATGATGTAAATTATAGACTCCTCTCATCTTTTTAAGTGGTGGAACTTGCACTATTGCTGACTGACTAAATACTTTTTTTCCCCACTGTATCTATATAGATATAGATATATATATATATATATATTGTATGTACACAACTCTTTGTCTTTATCTTTTACATTGTGGTAACTGTTTCTATCACTAAATCTAAATAGCCAGTGATCAATCCAATTGATCTGTCAATGCGCTTGTACGTCTGTCTTCCATCATTCCTAAACTTTTCACACTTGACATTTAACATTTAGCTCACTTTTGTCTATAGGTTTTTTACATTATGAGATTTTGCTCTGCAATCTTTTATATATGATGTCACAGCCCATAAAAATCATTATATATTCATAACCATTCTGGGTAAAGCAATCAGGGTGTATAGATAGCAGTGACACCTAGACCATGATGCGTGAAGGTGCCCAATGGCCCTTTTATCACACAAGAAGACAGTTTTATAAAATGTAGATGAGGGGCTTGTTACAGATTTTTTGCATTTGGGCTAGGAATTTGAAGTTGTATCACTGTCACCCAACAAATATTCCAGTGCCCGAACTCAAGACTTTACTTATCGTTACAGCTCAGTTATTGTGGAAATTGAAGGTACAGGAAAGCTGGAGGTGGCTATGGCTCTTTATAAAGACTCAACATACACAGCGCCCTATGAAGGATCTGAGGTTCTTCTGACGTCTAAGACCAATCTGTTTATAGGAATTATGCTGAAAATCGGAGACATTTCTCAATATGCAGTGCAGATAACAAATTGCTATGCTGCAGCCTCAGAGAATGCCACATCTAAATATGACATCATTAAGAACAGGTACAGTATATATTTCATTTATTTCATTAGTATAAAAAGCTCACAGACAGGAAAAAAGGACTTAAAAATCCTGTAAACATTTTTAGCAAAAACATATGTGGCGCCCCTGAGGGTTCAGTTGCCACAGAGGTACTGCATCTCCTCCTGAGGTGTGGTACCCCGCCATCCAGGTAAGTTGGAGGCTCCTGTCCACATTCCAACCCCTGCACCCATCATCACAAAGTAGTGTAGCAAAGCCACATTGCAGCTCCCTGCTTGGAGTGTAGTAGAGCACCTTTGGTGGCTCCCTGCTTGGAACATGAAACATGCTGGGAGGCGGGTGGCGTTAGAATACATAAAAGAGTGGGAAGGTTTAGGAGTTCAGTTCAGTTGAGTTCAGTTCGGAGTGGAGGAGAGGAGATCCCTGGGAGAGGGATGGAAGAAGGAAGTGCTGCAGCAGATCACAGTGACCAGGGTCTGCTGGCACGGGAAAGGAAAGAAAGAGACAGACATTGAAGAGAACCCTGATTTTCCATAAGAAGGAAAGGACTAGTACGGAACGTAGGAGTAAAAGTGAACAGAGGACGTGGGTTAGAAGAGAACCCTGCCTAGAAGTTCTAAGCGCAAGGCTGGGGCCCGGTCCCCAAGGTTGTATGGATACTAAGGGTCCTACAGCAGACACCGGTGGAGTAGTGGGCTGTAAATGCACTACTCCCATCTAAGACTTGAGGGCACAACAGCAACTTGGATAGTGAGCCGGGACTTAGGAGTAAGGAGTCCTCGAAGCAGGCTACAGCTGTCTGCCGTACAAGTATAGTTCTTGGGAGTATCTGACAGGAGGAACTCCAGTGTAACTCAGTACTGAGAGTACTTCACTCAATGGCGCTATAGAGGAGACGTTCAGAAAGGCACATGTTGGCGGAGTGTTGGATGGGAGCATTCCATCTTGCTTGGAGGCTGACTGAGCCCCTGACCCGGAGGACACATCACAGAGGCAGGCACCTGTTTGTTTGTGCAACAGACTGTGAGTAAAGCTTTGGAACTACAAGCCCTTGTGTCCTCTACTCATTCTGGCACCAACACCCTCAACATTGCTACATTGCTGCACCATTCACGTCTCCCAACTATCATCTACTTTACACTGCCCTGGGACTACAGCTCCACCTGTGGGGAGCTTCAACATCTTTGCTGCACCACACCACCAGTCCCAGAGGATCTGCATGCAGCGTCGGCTTAACCTCTCAATTGCCGAACACAACAGGTGGCGTCACGAACTATTAATTTAATCCACTACATTCCACCATTCAATCTCCCCTATTAATTGGGCGCCCAGGGCCATGGACCGGGTCACCGCTGCCGTGAAACATCCCACTGATAACGGCCCGGTACCGAGTACCCAACAGCCCTGGGAGGGCGACCCACATATCATGAAAAGTAGCCTCACCAAACCTTGTGCAATGACCAATGCACTAGCAGGATGCAGCAGGCTCCCACTGATAAAGGCTGGAGCAGCACAGGTGCCCTCCACTGAAGAAAACAGCCACCCTATTACTAAAATAGTGATGATGAAGGTGTTAGCTGCCTAATGGAAAAAATGCACACAGATAAGGATTCAAAGACCTGGCTAGTCATTGCTTGCATTGAGAAACACGTGATGGTGTCTCCGCGGCTTGTGTTTTGCATGTTTTTACATATTTCCCATAAGGGATGGGGGCATTGCTCTAGAATCACTGCCTTGAGAAACATGTGATGGTGTCTCCGCAGTGTTGGATGTTGATCTCCATGAGTTCATTCATCCTCATTTTTCACAGTCTTCTACTAGGCATTGCTCCAACTGGCCAGTTTCCTACTCCACACTGATGAGGGGCAATACCCAAAACAGCTGTCTGTGGATGGATACAATGTTTTGGCATAGGTGGTTGTTCCTTCCCGGGGAAAGACCTGGCTAGTCATTGCTTGCGTTGAGAAACATGTGATGGTGTCTCCGTGGCTTGTGTTTTGCATGTTTTTACATATTTCTCATAAGGGATGGGGACATTGCTCTAGAATCACTGCGCTGAGAAACATGTGATGGTGTCTCCGCAGTGTTGGATGTTGATCTCCATGAGTTCATTCATCCTAATTTTTCACAGTCTTCTACTAGGCATTGCTCCTACTGGCCAGTTTCCTACTCCACACTGATGAGGGGCAATACCCAAAACAGCTGTCTGTGGATGGATACAATGTTTTGGCATAGGTGGTTGTTCCTTCCCGGGGAAAGACCTGGCTAGTCATTGCTTGCGTTGAGAAACATGTGATGGTGTCTCCGTGGCTTGTGTTTTGCATGTTTTTACATATTTCTCATAAGGGATGGGGACATTGCTCTAGAATCACTGCGCTGAGAAACATGTGATGGTGTCTCCGCAGTGTTGGATGTTGATCTCCATGAGTTCATTCATCCTAATTTTTCACAGTCTTCTACTAGGCATTGCTCCTACTGGCCAGTTTCCTACTCCACACAAATGAGGGGCAATACCCCGAAACAGCTGTCTGTGGATGGATACCATGTTTTGGCATTGGTGGTTTCCTTCATTGGAGATTGCCCTTCCCGTGGTTGTTCCTTCCCGGGGAAAGACCTGGCTAGTCATTGCTTGCGTTGAGAAACATGTGGTGGTGTCTCCGCAGCTTGTGTTTTGCATGTTTTTACATATTTCCAATAAGGGATGGGGGCATTGCTCTAGAATCACTGCGTTGAGAAACATGTGATGGTGTCTCCGCAGTGTTGGATGTTGATCTCCATGAGTTCATTCATCCTCATTTTTCACAGTCTTCTACTAGGCATTGCTCCTACTGGCCAGTTTCCTACTCCACACTGATGAAGGGCAGTACCCCGAAACAGCTGTCTGTGGATGGATACCATGTTTTGGCATAGGTGGTTTCCTTCATTGGAGACTGCCCTTCCCGTGGTTGTTCTTTCCCGGGGAAAGACCTGGCTAGTCATTGCTTGCTTTGAGAAACATGTGATGGTGTCTCCGCGGCTTGTGTTTTCCAAAATTTTAGAGACACCCAGGCAAATTTTGTTTATATAAATCTCACCCAGAAAGTGGTGGTTCTATCTACTTTTGGATTCTTAGAAGCATTACTAGTGGGCTGATCTTAAAAATCCTTATTTTACCAACACTTTAGCTGGTAAGTATGGAAATATTGTCAATAAGATCTAATGTGGTAATCATGAGTCATCTCATAGAAAAGAGATCCTAGTGGAATGTGACTAGTTCCAAAATTAGATACGGATCGGGTATATTCGCCCATTGGGACCCAGTTGTGTGTCAGTGGGTAGGCTGGTGCTCTTATGGACCAGACTGACAGTGCTTGGCACTCTCTATAAGGAGACAGTCCTTAGACCCTTGTCAGAAACTTCTCACCCAGCCAAATCAGCTCTCCTGCTTTGCACTAATGAGGGGAAAACACCCTGAAACATGTGCCTGTAAATAGAACTTCTGATTTGGCTTTATATCTTAACAACGTTCAATATTGACTTTTAGTATTGCATCATCCAATAAGAGGCGCTAGTGTTCCTCTTCCTCTCAGGAAAGGTTGTTTGCATACTTAAATTCCCAGAGAAACGTTGCATGACCTTTAAATCTCCATACACCAACTTGGTGTTCTCCACATGGAGAACCTTTACCCCTTATACTCTCTGAATTTATGCCTTAATACTGATACCTGAATGACTTCATATTGGGTTGTGTTCTTTTCTTTCAGCTGTCCCA
Source organism: Dendrobates tinctorius (assembly GCF_039654945.1). NCBI lineage: Eukaryota > Metazoa > Chordata > Amphibia > Anura > Dendrobatidae > Dendrobates > Dendrobates tinctorius. The sequence continues at coordinate 35,786,561 of NW_027361797.1, forward strand.
GCAAGCAAGATTCTACCATTAATGTGATCAAAAACGGAGAATCTGTGAATGCACAATTTTCTGTTCAGCTTTTTGGATATCTAAAGGATTCAAATATTGTGTATCTGTATTGCGATATCCATGTTTGTGATAAGAGCTGCGCACTGGTAAGTTTAGTATTGATATTACTCACTACTTTAGTTTATGTATCAATTACATGAAACAACAAAAAAATGTGCAAGATCACAGGCGCCTTTCGCATTTGAGGCGCCAGAAGATTAGATTCATACCAGTTTGGGACACTATAACCTATTGGGCAAATTATTTTTTTGTGCTTTTTTTTTATTTTCCAAAGCCATAATTTTTTGTAATTTTTCCATTGATATAGCCTTAATAGCCTTAATGAGGAAATATTTTTTTGAATAGCAATATTCTAGTACTATTCAATGTAGTAGAAAACGGAAAAAAAAATCAAAGTGGGTGGAAATGGTGACAAAAGACCTGCAATTCCGCTGGTTTTTTTTTTATTTTATTTTTATATTGTTAATTGTGTGATAAAAACTAATCGGCAGCATGATTCTCCAGGTCAGCATGATTATGGCAATTCCTTGTATAAATTTCTTTTTTTTTACCTTTTTTTCCTCTTTTTTAAATTATTTAAGTGATTACATTTTTGGGGGAAGGTTGAACTTTATGGACCTGTCATTTTTCAACGTACGTAACTATTTTTTAGTCACCTTACTGGTCTTGAATCTTCAGAAATTCTGTGTTTTGCACCACAATACCACAGTATTGCAGTATATAAAGCAAATGGCATTCTGCTATGAAGCCCATAGGCTGGGCTTCATTGGAGGATCAAGATGGCAGCAATGGTGGTCTTCAATCTTGTCATCCCATGACAACCCATCGGTACCCCACAATCACGTTGGGGGGGTTGTTTGAAGTCAGGGCACAGCAACCAAGCCTTTTAGACGCCATTGTCAGTTATTGAAAAAGATATATAAATGTTTAAACAACAGCAATCCGAGCTCTGGCTGCTGTTATTACATGCAGATGCAGATACATATGGCAGCCATCCATATGCTGGGCATGGTGTAGACTCCACTACAGATACTGATCCAATGTTAGACCATTAATAGAAACACGTCACCACTTCTGTAATTATCACCCAATCCTGGCTTTGGCTTACAAATACTGAGGTCAAATACTGACCGTGTGAACGAGGCCCAAGACTTACTATTGCATTCTACGTCAGGAAGGCGTAATGCACTGAAGGCAATCCAAAATCTTTAAAAAAATAAGGAAAAAAGTGCACGGTTCTCCCCACCTGAGTGCAACATCTTCAAGTATTTCTATGCAGTGGGCTGGGAGAGCTGCCAGCCAGCCCGTACATTGAGTTTTGATTTTGCTCCGTTTTATATGTTCGTTTGACTCTGCCCTATGCCTGATCACATATTACGTGGACACTTATTAATATGAATGTCTGACATACAATACCAAATCTCCTGTATTTAGAGAAAAAAACAGGGTTGCCCAGTCATACTCTCTCACTCGATCTAATTTCATACTTGGGAGATGCAACTACATGCAGGGCAGTAATGTTGCTTAGCCAACCATCCGCTGCTCAATGAGTATTGCACTCGGACCCTATTCTAATTTTTTTGAAAAATGCGCAAGTCCTACAGTGGTCAAACTTTTATCCTCGAAACCATATAGCCCAGGGTGCACTAACTTTACTCCATGCCCAATGTAAGATTAGGTGGAACACTGGATGGAAAAACCCTTTAATGAGATCATCCCTTTAAGTTAGGCCATACACACATCAGTATTTTTGTCAATAGTTTAAAATTATTTCTAAGCCAAAAACTAGGAGTGGCACAAATTGATTATATTTTTTCTTTTTTTTTCTTCTCTATCGGGGTCATTCATGGTTTTGGCTTACAAATACTGATGAAATATTTAAAAAATAAATGTGAATAAAATGAGTGATCGTTGCATCTTTTACACTTGCATCAAATGTTTTCACTTTTTAGGCTTGCACTGGTGCGAAAGCTGCGAGCACCTCTGAAGGCGTTACCTCTGATGCCCGTTTGGTTGTGGGCCCTATAATCAGACAAGGTTTGTATATTTTATTAGCAGATAGTATTTTTAATTTAGGTGATGGACAAAAGTTATTGGTAACATTCAGAATTTTACTTGGGCAATATCAAACATCATCGATTCTGTGTGCCCATCATTTGGATCCGTTATAAAGTAAATTCGTCTGCTGCTTCCTTTTACATTGCAGATCCCATTTATAGTAATAATTCCTCTTCTTTGCCTCCAACCTGTAAAAATGCCTCTTCTGTACACGCATCCTAAAATAAAGCCCCCTCTGTTCCTCCAACCGGTAATTATGTCCCCTTTTTGAAGCCAACCAGTAATAATTCCTTCTCTGTGCCTGCAACCCGTAAAAATGACTCCTCTTCCTCTCAACAGTAATAATGCCTCCTCAGTGCCATCAACCTATAATAATGCCCCCTCTGTTTTTCCAACCGGTAATAATGCCCCTTCTGTGCATCCCATCAGTAATAATCCCCCTCTGTGCCTCCAACCTGAAAACAAATGCCTCCTTCTTGGCTCTCAACTGTAACAATGTGTCCTCAGTGGCTTCAGCCTACAAAGATGTCTCTGTGCCCCCAACTTATAATAACACCCCCTCTGTTTCTGCAAACTGTAATAATGAATTATCCTTGCCTCCAACCAGTAGTAATACCCCATCTTCTGTGTCTCCAACCGTTGATAACCCTTCTTTTGTGCTTCCAACCAGTCATAATGCCCCCTATACTTTCCACCCATACTATTGGCTCCAGTTCCACCGGTAAATTGCTAAGGAAGCCGAATTGGTGATAGGTTATGAGAAATCTCTCTTCTGCTACTTGCAGAAGCTGACACACTGCAGACTGTCATCTTACACATAACTGTGAGCAGATATACAAGGGTTAGATAGCCCGCAGCTAAATAGCTCTGTAACATGTGCACGATAAAAGTAATCCAGCTAAAGTAATGAAGAGACGATATAGAGTTTATTCTCTAGAGCAGAGGTGGAGAACCTCAGACCCATGGGTCATTTACGACCCTCGATTACCTTTTTGCCTGTCCCCTGGTGAAATTCCTTGGGACCGCAGAACTTGGGCCACCAGCTGTATTTTGATATCTGCCTGCCCGCTAATTTTTTCTTGCCCTGTGAGCACGCACACGCAATGTTCACTACTCAGTGCTGAGGTGCATGCAATGAAAGATCACATCCTGAGTGACAACAATGCCAGCGTCAGGACGTACCTTGTGGGCAGAGTTAGCACGCTATTTGGACGGCCCCTGAAAGATGGTATAAATATCCAAATGCCCTTGGCAGAAAAAAGATTCCCCGCCCCTGCTTTAGAGTCTGGATTGTTTGACTCACATTTAACACAGGAGAGATGCTGTAGCTGCAATCAAAGATTCTCTGTATGAGCCGATTGAAAACATGCCTTTCATAATGATTGACCTGCCCTGCACTTCTTGTAATCTGTCTTAGCGTCTCTTTTAGTGAAGACAGATTTGCCATAAAAAAGACGGTGGAAAGCGAGTTAGACAGAATGCAAGCACATAATAGACATCCACCTAACACAGTAGATAGGTAATGTGCAGCGTGACGTCATAGAATAAGAATAATAAACACAGTGATGTCACTAATCGGAGAAAATTCATCTGATGATATGCTCAAGTTTCAACTCTTCTCTTCCATTGTCTACAGTCATCTCTAATATCCTTCGAGGTGGGAGACCCCTCTCGCTTTGGCCTTAGTCGTATTACTGAGGTCTGCCTTTTCTTTTCATTGCTGGGCCCCTACGAGAGCTTCTGGACTCCTGTTGCTTACACAGAAATTGTTCTTAAAATCTGTCAGATGTCTGCTGTAGATTGAAGATGACCCCATTTTATTTTCTCTAACAAAGATTTCCTTGTATTGGCAGATGTTACTACTCTCAACAGTGGAGCAGGTAAGCACTGAGCATTAATTTGTCAACCTGTCTATTGGGAAAATATTCACCATTGGAAAGGAAAATAGCAATAAAGAATGGTGGTGGTACTACTGGTATCCTTCATAAAAAGTGATGTTTTCGGCAGGGTTATCAATATTAACATCCTTTTTTTTTACTAACCACAGAGATAAACGTCAACAATCCTATTAGAACAATCATACTAAAAATTTACCAAGGTCCGATATTTACGGTTCCAATGTGTCCTAAGGCAGTGTTCCCCAACTTCGGTCCTCAAGAACCACAAACAGATCATGTCTTCAGGATCTCTTTAGTATTGCACAGGTGATAATTGCATCAACTGGACAGGCAAGAATTCAATCACCTGTGCAATACTATGGAAATCCTGAAAATATGACCATTTGGTGGCTCTTGAGGACTGGAGTTGGGGAACACTGTCCTAATCCAAGGCAAGGTTCACATTCATACCGATAATGCAGCAGAATAGAAAGGAAAGGGTCGCATTCACTTGCAAGGTCCCGTTGAAGCGCCATTGGCGACAAATAGCCGTTGTTCTTGATGTGTTCTATCAGTCAATGAAATAAATAAGAATTTCATGAACCGCTGATTGCGGCCCTTTTCTTTCTATTCCTAATAAATTACCTATTTTCACATTTTCCCTGGGTGAGCAACCGTAGCTCCTTTTGTGTGGCTTTGACTGACATTTTTCCACCCAAGGACTAATCAGTGGGATGTGAATCATATGGTGACAGCTCACTTCTTTACCTATTCACATTCTACAGTTCACCCTGCGGAGAACTATGTCACGGTTTTGGTTCGAATTCTCAAAAAATAGGATTCCTACGGGAACCCCAACTGAGCTATCATTTTAAAAAAGCTATTAAAGTCACTTTCGACACTGTATGGACTCCATCCTGGCAGTATTATTATTTTTCAAACATGAACAAAAAAGTGTCAGGCCACATTTTTGGGCATGTCTGAAAAAGACGAATACTGCCAAGATGAAACGGTGTCAATCGTGACTCCGGAGGCATCATAGAAGGGAACAGCTGTCAGGGTTACCATTGGAATCCTGTTTTTTTGGGAACACCAAAAGAAACCCCGATGTAGTGCTCAGCAGATAGGACTGTATAAGTGTGGACCTAGCCTAATACTCATCAGAAATAGTAGGGAGTTGCCACGCCATGAGATGCATACTCATCATGCGAAGATCAGAGAATTCTCTGATCTCGGCCATTTCACCTTTTGAACACCATGATCAATACTGATCGCAACATTAAAAGGATGAGGGAAATGAATCCTTTCTTGATTGTGTCATGGGAATCCATGTGATGCAACAAAAGCCCTTGTATATATTGTGTACTGGTGCTTCCAGCAGACGATTCCTATTCTCTGCATTCAGCAGCATAGACAGTCTGTACCACAACACATGACCTGTACTGCACATGTTGCTGTAGTTTGCATGCTCTTTGGAAATATCAAAGGTTGCAAATTTGGAAATTTGAAAGACTTCAGCTGAAGAAAATTTGACATTTTTGCAAATTGTCCACTAATTTATAGACAATTCAATCTGCAACCCTGTGTCTTTGCGGTGTCAAAGAATGTATAGTTTCAGTGCACAGATATCATCTAATGTGAGTTGCAGTAGCTATAGCTATGTAACACAGCAACATTGTACTACTGTTACTTCCCATGTTCCTATAGTATACAAGCTTTAACTTGAGCACTGCTATATAATAATAGGGTAACAGCATAGATAAATGTATTTATTGAATGGGAATCTCTCAGCAGGTTTTTGCGATGTAATCTGAGGACACCAGGGGGCTGAGACACTGAATTCAGTGATCTGTCACTTATTAGGCTGTGTGCTGTTATTTCAATATTATCTGTGATAATCACATCTGTGTCCAACCATGCCCCCAGCACTGATTTGCAGCTCACATATACATTGTACATATATACAGGTGCTTCTCAAAAAATTAGAATATCATCAAAAAGTGAATTTATTTAAGTTATTTGATACAAAAAGTGAAACTCTTTTATTATATAGAGTCATTACAAACAGAGTAATCTATTTCACGTGTTTAATTCTGTTGAAATGACCCAAAAGTCATTATCTCAGTAAATTAGAATAATTAACAAAAACACCTGCGAAGGCTTCCTAAGTGTTTAAAAAGGTCCCTTAGTCTGTTTCAGTAGGCTCCACAATCATGGGGAAGACTGCTGACTTGACAGATGTCCAGAAGGCAGTCATTGACACACGGTTGCTTATTCACACTTATTTGGTGTAGCCTATTAACATTTCCATGTGAATATCTACTCACATATAGTGATGTATATATTTATTTATTTTGTGGAGTATTTTTATAATCTTCACAGTGCCTTATAGCAATATCTTTTCTTTTTCAGGTGCATACACCATGGTGGCAAGCTTGGCAACTGTTCTTTTATCCCTTTCTGCAACATTGCTATTTACTTTATAACTTGGTCATTTACCTCCAAGCAGAATTGTATTATTATACTGTACTGTTTAATGTAAGATGTAACTACACTACCTAATTGCAATTATTAATAAAAGAGAAGTCTACACTCCTATAACTGTGTATAAAACCTATACCCTGATTACAAATAAAAACAAAATAAATGATAGAAAAAGTTCTGCCTTCAATCAGTTTTTATTCCGTAGTTGACAGGCCAAAGGTCATTTAATGTTAGTTACAACATTATGATTGCAAAAGTTTTGTTAAAATTATGTTTTGCCACGATTTCCCCCAATTCATCTTTGTCTAGGAGTTTTGGTTTTTTTGTCTAGTTTTGTGCCTTTTTTTGTTTTTTATCTGACTGGTTATTCCACCCGTATTCACCAATGCAAGTCCATTGATCCGTGAAAAATTGGACCGCACACGGATGTCGTCTGTGTGCTCTCCGCTTTTCCCGGATTGTTTGATAGGGAAAACATGAGAAATCAACATCCTTTTTTTTTTTTTTCAAAAATTCTTGATGACATAATGGAGTTGAAAAGTGACACAATGAGCAAACTCTGATGAAAGTTTGATAAAAAAAAAACACTCTGCTTTTTGCATACGAGAAAAATCTCTGACATCTGAATGAGGCCTTTCGCAACATGTTTCCTGCTCTTCATCCATTGTTCTCATAGGCATCCATTACTTCACAGCCAAAATAGTGATCATATTCTGATAGAAGTCGTGTAACATTAACCCTCTCCTCTATTAGAGTGTGACACAATGTGAGGGGGTCATTTTAATCATTATCCATATGATCATGAAAACCCAACTAAAGGTCTCCTAAGGTGACCGACCTGCATCACTAAAAGATGGCCATTTGGTAACTGTTTACAGATCATCAGTCCTTTACTAGACTGACCGACCGCTCTTCAGATGCACACTGTTACCCTAAAATGTTACAAGTCCCAGAAAATAGCAACACAAACACAACACAGATATTTTAAAATGTGTAGCTCAAAACTGGATCCCATATTCCAGATGTGGCTTTTCAAGTGATTTATCGAAGGGTTATATCACATTCTGATCACAGGATTTTATATCTCTTTTTAAACACCGCAAGATCTTATTTGACATTGACAGTTTATTTTTTACAATATAAAGAACATTGCAAAGATCAAGTTCCAGAAACGATGGCAAAATTGTGTTTATACATTGCAGGTGCATATTACACTGTGGGGAGGGCCATCATTTTAATTTTTGCTTTAAGCAGCAGGAAAGCTAGAATTGGCCCTGACTTGAGCCATAAACGTCTGTGGTGCCATCCTGCTCAGCATCCTACAAACAAGGTTCAGTGTCAGAGAGTTTCCCCTATTCACTGACTGGTGCTCTGGATCATCACCTGAGCCCTCCATGAGTAGTGCGGGATCTGTCATTCTACCGGTTGCTAAGGTTCCACATGCTTGGATCCCCATTGATCCCAAGAACAGGGCTCCGTAACTGAGATTGGGGCTTTGTTGAACCTGTCACGCCTGCAGGGGGTGCACGTGGTTCTTGGACCCACTGTGCCACATGGCTGTTCTTACCTAGGAAGGAGCTTGACTAAGCGGCTACCTGGTGTTCACTGGGGCTCCTGATGGTGGAGTCAGGCTTGGGCTGCAAGTAGCCACCAGGTACCTCTCCTAGGCAATTCCTTGTACTGCAGCTGTGGACCCCAAGGGTCAGGTACGCTTACACGAACTGGGATCTGAGTCACTTGGCAGGCCAGGATATGGATTCACTTCAGACTACACAGGTTCTGGATCCTTGGGCAGAATGGATTGTGACACAGAGTCACTGATAGGGCTGGATTCAGACCTTGGAACAGACTCTGACAGTACGGACTCTTGAACACTAACGAGGGATAACACAGGTGCAGGTTCTAGTACTGACAGAATGGGTTTAGATTCAGATATCGTAGGTGCCAATCGGGGTTCGGGAATTGCTGGTGCAGCTTCACAAAGTTCAGGGCCTAGCAGCAGAAGGACTAGGGGTTTGGGTTCAGGCTCTGGTCGCACAAAGACCAGGGGTTCGGGTTCAGGCTCTTGCCACACAAGGACCAGGGGAGGCAGGTTCAGGCACTGGCCACACATGGCCAATGGAAGCATGTTCAGGCACTGTCCAAACAAGGACCAATGGAGCAAGTTCAAACCTTGTCACAAAAGGACGGGGACCTAGCAAATCACAAGTTCCACACTAACTCACTAATAAATCAATGTTGATTAGGCACCTCCCTGTTGGGCAGAGTGCATTTTATGCATGATGCCTCCCAGCTATTGGCTGGGGGTCATCTTTCATGTGCGCATGCTGCCCCTTTAACAGGCGGTGCGCTCGTGCACTAGGCGGACTCCACCGAAAGTACACAGATGCAGAAGACAGGAGGCAGAGAGCATGGCGGGGACCACGCCTCATGGCCAAAGGTGGTATGTCGGCGTCCCTGTGTAGGTGACTAGCAGGTGCATACGATGCAGTGACGAGCAGGAGGCAGAGCAAGTGTTAACGGGTGTTTTAATATAACAAGAAAAAAAGATAACAGCGCTTTCTCCACGCATGAAGTTGATATACTGTATACAAGATGCACAGAAGTATTGCGTGGGCCGATATGTGAAAGTACAGTATAATGCGGTGACAGTCTGACTTCAGCTAACAGCAAAAAGCAGCCGACAGCACAACGGAGGAATGGATGCCAGTTCAAAGGTTCATGGACCCAAATGAACAATAGTCGAAAATAAGGAAGTGGAACAGCATCCGGTCTGGGTGAAAAATTGTATCAAAAGTTTATTCTGCCAGTACAAAATACAACGTTTCGGCCATATTGTGGCCTTTTTCAAGTATGAAAATAAATAAACTTTTGATACAATTTTTCACCCAGACCGGATGCTGTTCCACTTCCTTAGTCTGACTTCAGCTGTCAGAAACGGAAAAAAACAGAGTTGCTAACGGCGGGAAAGGAAAAAAAAACGTAGGGTTCAACTTATCAGACTGTCGTCCGGAGGGAGGTGGTTGGAAAATCCCACGATGGTGCCGCAGATGGCACGTCACATTGAGGAAGTGGTCCTGGATATACCGTAGGCACTGTCTCTTGGTGGCACCGAAGAGTCCAGGAACTTTTGGTGGGCCGCTGTATGTCCGGATACCAGTGGCTGTTGTTTCAGCGAATGAGGCAGAGGGATCTGGTATCCAGGCCACAGTCACGGCTGTAGAGTTGAAGTCTCTAATGGGGGCTGTCCACCCTTCGCTGTCAGAGGTCAAGCGTTGAGTAGTACGGTCAGCGTTTACTGCCTGCGGTCCCATAGGGTCGGCGTCCGGTTGCAGTAAGCGGTCACTGGAGCTGTTGCTGGATGCTGGGAAGTACGCATTCAAACATAGTCTGTCATCTGTTGGATTTCCCGCAGGGAGGGAGCAAACCTTCACCTTCCGCACCTCCTGTCTTCCCGCAAAAAGCCCCGGATTCCTGCGCCCAGCCCTCTTTCTAACAGACCCGCCCTTGGCAGCAGGGGTCACAGGTCTGTCCCAGTCAGGTTCTCTGTCCCCCTGCAATACTAGTGGCTGTCCCAATGGTTCCAGTCCTTCCTCCCACACCTGCATGGAAGGGGAAGGTGAACCATGAAAGGGCGCCAGCATTAGCATTATAAAACAATATCTTGAATGGTGCACAGGTGAACTTGTTCTACTTCCACTCCATTCATTGTGAATGGAAAAGCCGAAAATAGGAATGGAGATCGAGTGTGTGCACCTCAATTCAAGACAGATCACAGGAGTCACATATTGGAGACCTCTAAGGGTCCCATCATACGGACCCCCATCTATTAGAAAGTTATCACATATCCCATGAATAGGGGAATCTTTTCTCTTATGGAGAAAACCTCACTAATTATATCTCTTAAGCCTTCAGACAAATTCAGCTTCAATGCCAGATAAAGTTTTTCAAGATGTCGTTTAGTATTAGAAACAAAGTCATTCTTTTTTTTTTTTACAGAAATAGCACCAATCTTGGATGAGAAGCAATATCAGGTTCAGTCCACCAATGTTAGTAGTGTTGTTTCTATGGGAGAAAAAAGCCGAGCCTTTTTATTCCAATCCTAAACAATCTTTAAACATGAAAAACACGAAATATCATGTTTTATGTTTTCTATGCTGAGTTTTGTCAAAAAATAAGCAAAAGCTCTGTGATTGTTTGTCTTAACATAAATACATTGTGGAATTATCTTATAATTACACAGATATAGTTACAAGTCTGGGCTATACATAAGATCATATTATTGTCTAGTGATAATAGAGATAGGCAAATGGTCGTGTATACCTCTTGTCTACTTATGGAAGAAAAGAATGTTAATCACAACATGTATAGTAGAGAAAATAATATAGTGCATTTTACAGATTAGGCCACCGTACAGTAATGTGCATCCCATATTAGATGAAAGAGAGGAAAAAGATGCAGAACATTTATGGACACATATTTCAACTATAAGGGTTCAGGCAGATGTCTGTGCAAAATCGATACAATCTCAGACCGAAAAAAGACATGACCAAAGTGGAGCAAGTTCAGAGAAAAGCAACCAGAATGGTGACCGGTCCTATGAGGAACAGTTAGAGTATTTGGGAATGTTTAGCTGCAAAAGAGTATGCTAAAAGGAGATATAATAGCTGTCAGGCGTTGAGTTTCCCCCACTGCACAGGGGAATCTCAAGTCATATCCTCTGTGGTCTCCCATTCCTCTGCAGCCACAGAGATTCCTGCTCAGCAGAGACATAACTCTAGGAATCTTGCCCAGGCTGATGCTAGACATCTGGTTGCTCCTTCTGGCTCTGCTATAACTCCATGCTTGAGTCAGCAACAAGTAGATGCTTCTGGGACTAAGTCCTATCTTTTGGGTACTGAGCATGCCCATGGGACGACCTCTCATTGTAGGTTGGAGGTCACATGTGCAGGTCCCACTCATGCTTGGATTGGTCCACTACTGGGAAGGTCCCGGAAGGACGCCGCTATAAAAGGGTCGCATGGCCGCTCGGCCATGCGCTAGTATAGACTCTTATGGGTAGTTGTGTGTGTGAAGATGGATGCATGAGACTGGTGACTGACTCATTATAATCCCCTTTCTTTGGTTGTGTATGGTATAGGGGTTACAGAGTCAGAGTCCGCGCCAGTAGTGGCATAGTCTATGTGCCACAGAGCATCCCGCTCTCCACATGAGCATTAGCGCCATATAGTGCCATCCATCACAAGGCATATCTGCACGGCACGAGCAGAAGCGTTCCTAACAGCGGCGCTGTACACTAGTTAAGCACTTTCCTCCCTGCTCTGGGTGGTTAGTGGCGTCCGCCAGAGCGGTGCAGTGCGCACTTGGTGCAGTTTATATTTTCTGTTCTCTTGCTGGCACCACAGCTGCGGCGCAGAGCGCTAGTGGTCTAGAGGTACTATAGCCCCGAGTCTCTGAGGCAGAGTTCTGTGATCGTTAGCTAGTGCTCACCCAGCCGAGCCCTATGAGTGTTAACAGGCTCTGGCATTTGTTTCAGCGGCTCTGTGAGGTAACAGAGTTCGCCCCTGTGCACACCGGGTCAGCGGATATTCACCCGGTGTTCACTTAGTTCTCTACCATTACTAAGCAGCAGGTTTCCATCTCTGCACGGTGGACCCCGGGCTGCGAACCCACCTCATACCACCTTTATTATTTGGTGCATTCCACCAGCCCTTACCAATAGCTGTCTACAAATATCTGAATGGATGTCACAGTGTAGAGGGATCATCATAATTCTCATTTGCACAAGGAAAGATGAGAAGCAATGGGATGAAACTAAAAAGGAGAAGACAGTGAGGGTGATCAATGAGTCGAACAGGCTGCCATGAGAGGTGGTGAGTTCTCCTTCAATGGAAGTCTTCAAACAGAGGCTGGACAGACATCTGTCTGTGATGGTTTAGTGAATCCCGCATTGAGCAGGGGGATGGACACGATGACCCTGGAGGTCCCTTCCAACTCTAACATTTTAGGGTTTCTATGCATTGGATTGGCCGGCGGCTCTACAGATCAGAGCATGACAACTGCATATACACTCACTGGCCACTTTATTAGGTACACCTGTCCAACTGTGTGTTAAGACTTAATTTCTAATCAGCCAATCACATGGCGGCAACTCAGTGCATTTAGGCATGTAGACATGGTCAAGACAATCTCCTGCAGTTCAAACCAAGCATCAGTATGGGGAAGAAAGGTGATTTGAGTGCCTTTGAACGTGGCATGATTGTTGGTGCCAGAAGGGCTGGTCTGAGAATTTCAGAAACTGCTGATCTACTGGGATTTTCACGCACAACCATCTCTAGGGTTTACAGAGAATGGTCCGAAAAAGAAAAAAAATCCAGTGAGCGGCAGTTCTGTGGCCGGAAATGCCATGTTGATGCCAGAGGTCAGAGGAGAATGGGCAGACTGGTTCGAGCTGATAGAAAGGCAACAGTGACTCAAATTGCCACCCGTTACAACCAAGGTAGGCATAAGAGCATCTCTGAACGCACAGTGCGTCGAACTTTGAGGCAGATGGGCTACAGCAGCAGAAGACCACACTGGGTACCACTCCTCTCAGCTAAGAACAGGAAACTGAGGCTACAATTTGCACAAGCTCATCGAAATTGGACAGTAGAAGATTGGAAAAACGTTGCCTGGTCTGATGAGTCTCGATTTCTGCTGCGACATTCGGATGGTAGGGTCAGAATTTGGCGTAAACAACATGAAAGCATGGATACATCCTGCCTTGTATCAACGGTTCAGGCTGGTGGTGGTGGTGTCATGGTGTGGGGAATTTTTTCTGGGCACTCTTTGGGCCCCTTGGTACCAATTGAGCATCGTTGCAACGCCACAGCCTACTTGAGTATTGTTGCTGACCATGTCCATCCCTTTATGACCACAATGTACCCAACATCTGATGGCTACTTTCAGCAGGATAATGCGCCATGTCATAAAGCTCGAATCATCTCAGATTGGTTTCTTGAACATGACAATGAGTTTACTGTACTCAAATGGCCTCCTCAGTCACCAGATCTCAATCCAATAGAGCATCTTTGGGATGTGGTGGAACGGGAGATTCGCATCAGGGATGTGCAGCCGACAAATCTGCGCCAACTGTGTGATGCCATCATGTCAATATGGTCCAAAATCTCTGAGGAATGCTTCCAGCACCTTGTTGAATCTCTGCCACGAAGAATTGAGGCAGTTCTGAAGGCAAAAGGGGGTCCAACCCCTTACTAGCATGGTGTACCTAATAAAGTGGCCAGTGAGTGTATATCTATGAGGCTGTCACGCGCGGGTTGGTACAGCCTTGGCCAGTGCGAATATTGCAGTCTGAGATCAGAACAAGATTCATGGACATCACACAAGTCTTAAATCTGATCTAAGGCTATTGGCGTGTTCAAATGTCAGTGCTACAACTATATGCTTTCTATATTCACACAGTGTCATAACTCTCAACAAAGCACAAGAACTTAGTAGTTACCAGTCACATGAATTGGTGCTATTGCCCAGAAAAATGGACCCACTGTGTAGCATCTTCTGCAGGCACCACATCTCCAGCCCACCTCATCTCCTGCAATGGGCAAGCTGCTCTGATCTTCAGCTACCTATATTCTAGCAAGTCCATTCCGGTCCACAATCAACTAATGCTCCAATGATGGACAGATCCATGTGTTCCTCTTAACACAGACCAATCACAGGTTCACTTGACACCATGAATGGACACTACACACTGCCTTCTTGGTGTCACATCCCCTATATTTTTAGCTCCCCTCTACCCTAATATCAACAGTGTACTGGAGAATTTTGGCTTCACAATACAAGTTCTCCTGTCAGGATCCCTCTGGGTCTCTGGTGGCTTAGACATCACCTTATGTTCACTGACAGATGAGAAACTAGCTACAGAAACAGGACATAGAGGCGCCACGAAGTTCCACTGTCTGCCAGTCCAGCAAAAAGGGACAATCGCATAATACAAAGTATAAAATGTACTTCATTTACATAATCCTGTATATGCAAGCCAAGAACAATAATCACAGAACCTAAAAAATAGAACAACACACCTACAGGGAAAAATTATTGCTACATCCACCCCAATAAATGATAGAACAACAGTCTATGTACGCGCAATAATTTTTATTGTTATACAACATGTTTTTGTCTAAAAGTATTTAACCCCCGGGCCATTTTCCGTTTTTGCGCTTTTGTTTTTTTGCTTCCCTTCTTCCCAGAGCCATAACTTTTTTATTTTTGAGTCTATATGGCCATGTGAGGGCTTGTTTTTTGCGGGATGAGTTGTACTTTTGAACAACACCATTGGTTTTAATATATCATGCACTGCAAAATGAGAATAAACTTCCAAATGCCATGAAATTGCAAAAAAAAAAGTTCAATTCCACAGTCGTTGTTTTTTCACAATATTCTCTAAATGTTACATCTGACCTGCCATTATGATTCTCCAGGTCATTACGAGTTCATAGACACCAAATATGTACAGGTTCTTTTTTATTTAAATGGTGAAAAAAATCCAAAATTTGTTTTTAAAAAGGGCGCCATTTTCCTAGACCTGTAGCGTCTCTACATATTTTGTGATCTTGGGCTGGATATGGGCTTATTTTTTGCACGTTAAGCTGATGTTTTTATTGATACAATTTTGGTGTAGATTCAATTTTCTGATCTCCCATTATTGCCTTTTATTGCAATGTAGCGTCAACCAAAAAAACGTAATTCTGTTTTTAATTCATTAACTTATAAGTAATGTTGAGCTTTCCGATACCGCAAGTATCGGGTATCGGCCGATATTAGCTGTATCGGAATTCCGATACTGACTTCCGATACTTTTTTCATATCGGATACCGGAATCGGAAGTTCCCATAATGCTATCAGCCCGCTCGCTTTGATTCAGCCAATGGGAATCCTCAGAAGTGTGGGCACATCCTGTTAGACTTGTAGGCATGTTAACTATTGGCATGGCTGTGATTGGCTGCTGAAATGATGTCATGATGCACTATAAAAGACACCACCGCCGCCATTTCTGGTCACTCTGCTGTGAATTCAGTTAGGGACAGGCTGCTGTTGAAGACTGTGAGGGACAGTTAGAAATAGCGATTCCACAAAACATATAGTGCTTAACCCAGGCTACATAAACCACCACTGTAGCTTTCTTTGCCCTAGCAGCAGTGTTCACAGCTGTCTGCAAGGGCTGTGTGAGTGCAGCTCACGCTGTGGAGTGGGTCCTTCAGCCACGTCTGGTTGTAGGCCGCCCAGCGTGCCTCACTGCTGCCTCATACATATTTTTATTTTTGAGCTGCTTATTTTTTTTTATATACGTTGGTTGCAAACACTAGTAGTAGACAGCGGAGCCTTTCTGCAGCCTTTCAGTGCTAGTGCCCACTTAGCTGCACTGTTCACGGCTGTCTGAGAGGTCTCTGACTGTGTGTGAGTACAGCTCACTCTGAGTAGTGTGTCCTGCAGCTACGTCTGGTTGTAGGCCGCTCAGCGTGCGTTACTGCCTCACACATATTTTGCTTTAATTGCAGCTCATTTTTTCTCCTATTAGTGTGCATCCATCCGTATCCATATACGGTGGTTGCAAACACTCTAGGAGTACACAGCGGAGCCTTTCTGCAGCCTGTCAGTGCTAGTGCCCACTTAGCTGCACTGTTCACGGCTGTCTGAGAGGTCTCTGACTGTGTGTGAGCGCAGCTCACGCTGAGTAGTGTGTCCTGCAGCTACGTCTGGTTGTAGGCCGCTCAGCGTGCGTTACTGCCTCACACATATTTTGCTTTAATTGCAGATCATTTTTTCTTCTCCTATTAGTGTGCATCCATCCATATCCATCTACATTGGTTGGTTGCAAACACTATATAGGAGTAGATACAGGAGCCTTTTTTCTGGCTTGTGCCCTTCAGCTGCAGCCAGATTAGTATTACCCAATTTTTTTGGAGCCTCATCTTTTGCATTGTAGGTTACCTGCCTGCATTGTAATAGCTCCAGAAAGTTGGTGATACTCTGACTTTCAAATCTTTGGTTACATCCTTTAAGTTTTTTTTCCCAAAAAAAAAACCAACAAAGTTCACCAAACACTACATTTGAAAGTTGTGTAGGCCACATTAGCTCCCAATAAAGTGTACACACACACTTCATAAAATTAGTGTTTCTTATACCTGTAACCAGCTGTTCAGGAATAAGCACACTAAGGCCCCCCTTTGTACTTTTCTGCCTATCTTTCTCAGTCTAGCAAGATGAAGAAGGCAGGGAGTAAGGCACGTGGCCGTGGGCGTGGATTTTCAGCAGGGAGAGGACGTGGGGATTCTGCTGGGAGAGGATGTGGGGATTCTGCAGGGAGAGGATGTGGGGATTCTGCAGGGAGAGGACGTGGGGATTCTGTGCCTGCTGTTGGCACCAGTGAGTCAGAATCCCCCAGTTTTAGCAGGCAACAGTCCTTTATGTGCAGCTTTGTAGGACCTCACCGTACCCCACTGCTGCGGGAGGAACAAATTGAAGCCGTTGTCAGATGGATGGCAGCTAACGCATCGACTTCAATTACTTCCACATCCTCTGAGGGCCAGAGCGCCGAAGAGCAACCATCTGTCTCTTCACCACCTGCCAAACTGCCCAGGCAGTCAGAGAGCCATGGACAGGAGCCATCACAGTCTCTACTTCTGTTCTCGGAATCTGTTGGTTTGGAAAGAGGGGGCCAGCCAAGCAGCATTCCAGAATGTGAAGAAGAGGGAGTATGCAGTGATGCGCAACTTCTTTGTCCCTCTGAATCTGAAGAGGCGGGTGGGCCAGTGCCTATGGTCAGCACACCTCAGTACGCATCAGATGATGACGAGACTCAGTTACCACTTTCTGTTGCGTACGGTGCTGGCGAGACAACCCAGGAGAAGCAGGTGTTTGAAGAGGGGAGTGTAGATGATGAGGTCCATGACCCATCATGGCGTGAGGAACAGGAAGGTGGTGGGAGTAGCTCTGAGGAAGAGATTCCCCGAATGGCCAAAACCGGAGGGAGAGGGAGGGGGCAGACTTGGTTGCCTATAGCCTCCACTTCGGCACCCGTTAGGAGCATTCCACTTTCAAAAGGCAAAACGGGCGCTCCCAAGACTTGCAGTGCGTGGTCCTTTTTTGACACAGCTGCAGATGACATTTGCTTTGTCAAATGCAAGCTGTGTCAACAGAGAGTCAAAAGAAGGAAAAATGTCAGCAACCTCAATACCACTAATATGTGGAAACATGTGCGGACCAAGCACGAGGTGGAGTTACACAGACACACTGAAGACGTAGGCCAACGTACAGCACCACCTACCACCTCTTCAGCTCGTGTTGGGGCCTCTTCCTCCAGCTCACACACAGCTGGTTCGGCTTCCTCACAGGATCGCCAAGGAAGAACCTCTGGCACTGTTGTTCGGAGACCCTGTGACATTCCACCCACAGCACCACGTTCCAAGTCATCCTCACACTCCCAGGCCACACGGCAGCCATCGGTAGCACAGGCATGGGAGAAAAGGCGGCCATACTCGGCACACCATCCCCGAGCACAGGCTCTGAATGCTGGCATTGCCAAACTACTGGCACTTGAAATGCTCTCATTCAGGCTGGTGGAGACTGACACCTTCCGGGACTTCATGGCATTGGCAGTCCCACAATACACCGTGCCCAGCCCCTTTTATTTCAGCAGGCGAGCAGTTCCTGCCCTGCATAAACATGTGGAGGCAAACATCAAACATGCGCTACTAAACGCCGCCAGTAGCAAGGTCCACCTGACCACTGATGCGTGGACCAGTAACCATGGACAGGGACGATACCTTTCCCTCACTGCCCATTGGGTCAATGTTGTGGAGCAGGGTACAGATCTGGAGAGTGGCGCTCTACATGTTCTGCCAACTCCACGGATTGCAGGAATGCAGTCTGTACATATTGACCCCTCCTCCTACTCAAGTTCCTCTGAAACAGCGCAGCAGGAGCCTGTTCCGACCGATATGAGCACAGCCGTGGCCAAACGTCAACAGGCCGTACTTAAATTAATTTCTTTGGGGAATCAAAGCCACACAGTGCAGGAGCTCTGGAATGCCATCAAGCAGGAGAGCGATGTGTGGTTTGTGCCAGCGAATCTCCAGCCGAGCTTGGTAGTGTGTGTGACAATGGCCGAAATCTGGTGGCAGCTCTTGGCCTAGGCAACCTCACTCACATCCCATGTCTGGCACATGTGCTCAACTTGGTCGTGCAGAGCTTTCTGAGGGACTATCCGGATCTTGATGCACTGCTGCACAAGGTCCGCATAGAGTGCGCTCACTTGCGGCGTTCCAGCACGGCAAGATCGCGCCTTGCTGCTCTGCAGCGCCGATTACGCCTTCCGGAACATTGCATCATATGTGACCTACCCACCAGGTGGAATTCTACATTATATATGTTGGAGCGGTTGTGTGAGCAGCAGGCAGCAGTCATGGAGAACCAGCTGCATCAGGCGCAAACAAGTCGCACTGTGCGCCGTTCACACTTCAGCACCACTGAGTGGGCCTCTATGAAGGACATCTGCCTCGTTTTGCGTACCTTTGATGATTCCACGCGGATGGCGAGTGCAGATGATGCACTAGAAAGCATGACTGTCCCCCTTATCTGCATGCTTCAAAAAACACTGCAAGCACTAAGGGATGAGGTTTTGGAAGAGGTGGAGGATGAGGAGTCCCAAATGCCATCTGCTTCTGGACAGTCTGCGCTACGTGGTTCCTCACAAAGGCCTAGGCAGGGGATACTTTGTGAGGAGGATGAGGAGGAGTCGATGGAGGAGTGAGACATCTCTCCAGAGGAGGGAGGTACACAAAGCTCTAGTCAGTATGTACAGCGAGGGTGGGGTGATTCAGAGCAGGCCGAGATCACGCCTCAAGCAGGGGACAGCGGTTCTTTGGCAGTTGGGAGTCTGCAGCACATGGTTGACTTCATGCTGCAGTGCCTGAGAAACGACCGCCGCATTGCCCACATTCTCTACATGGCTGATTATTGGATGTACACCCTCCTAGATCCTCGCTACCGGGACAACTTGCAAACCCTCATACCAACATTGAACCGGGAGCGGAAAATGCGGGAGTACCAAGACACACTGGTGCAGTCCATCATGTTTTCCATTCCACCCGACAGCAGTGGTGCTAGTGTGCGTCGAGCCAATGGAGCTCTGTGCGTCGAGCCAGTGGAGGAAACTCGGCACAAAGAGGGAGCAGAGGCAGCGCCTCAGCACAAGGCAAGACCACTATGGCCCAAATGTGGCAAAGTTTTGTGTGTCCGCCACAATTGTCTACACCATCACTGACGGCTCCAGTCAGCAGGAGGCAACGTTTCCGTCAGATGGTGACAGACTACATGTCTTGCCCATTGTGAGTGTACTCCCAGATGGCTCTTCCCCCTTCAAGTTTTGGGTCTCTAAGCTGGATACATGGCCAGAGCTTAGCCAGTATGCATTGGAGGTGCTGGCTTGCCCTGCTGCCAGTGTATTATCGGAACGCGTCTTTAGTGCCGCAGGTGGTGTACGCGACTTTCTTCCGATAACGTCGACCGGCTTACTTTTCTGAAAATGAACAAGGCCTGGATCTCCCCAGAATTTGCCAGTCCTCTTCCCAACTAAATAATTGGTTGGCAACTCTATCCAGGTCTCCTGTTGTGTTCATGTTTATACCACCTGAACTATAATCCCTGGGCTTCAACACAGCCAGTTGTCGCTCAGATGGGTCGTCTGCACAGAGGAAAACACTAGCTCCTGTGTTAGTGGGGTTCAGTAACGCCAGCTGCTCCCCTGCTGTGTGGACGGCAAAGTCTCCTGCTCCATCCACATTCAAACTACTACTGATTTTTAATCCTGCTCCACTTAGGCCTCTGGCTCCACTGTGTCTAGTATTTCCCCTGGCCTCCAACCTGGCAGTGACAGCTCTTAAGTGGCGTCTGCACAATCCACACTTGTTCCAGTGTTACTTAGCCTCAGTCACGTCAGTTGATCCCTGATGTGTGTCCGGCAAGGTCTCCTGCTCTGTCTTCATTCCCACTACTAGTAATAGGAATGTGGACAGAGCAGGAGACCTTGCCGGACACACATCAGGGGATCAACTGACGTGACTGAGGCCAAGTAACACTGGAAGAAGTGTGGATTGTGCAGACGCCACTTAAGAGCTGTCACTGGCGGGGTTGGAGGCCAGGGGAAATACTAGACACAGTGAAGCCAGAGGCCTTAGTGTAGCACGGTTACAATCAGTAGTAGTCTACAACCTCTCTAAAACATGCTGCAAGTTGGCCTCTGCCTGCTCCATGCCTCATCCTGGGCTCCAACAACGCCAGTTGGTGTTCAGAAGTGTCGTCTTCACAGAGAAAAACACACTAGCTCCTGTGTTAGTGGGGATCAGTAATGCCAGCTGTTCCCCTGCTGTGTAGACGGCAAAGTGTCCTGCTGCCTCCACATGCCAACACCATCAGGCCTCAGCCTGCTCCATGCCTCATCCTGGGCTTCAACAACGCCAGTTGGTGTTCAGAAGTCTCGTCTTCACAGAGAAAAACACACTAGCTCCTGTGTTAGTGGGGATCAGTAATGCCAGCTGTTCCCCTGCTGTGTAGACGGCAAAGTGTCCTGCTGCCTCCACATGCCCACACCATCAGGCCTCAGCCTCCTCCATGCCTCTTCCTGGGCTCCAACAATGCCAGTTGGTGTTCAGAAGTGTCGTCTTCACAGAGAAAAACACACTAGCTCCTGTGTTAGTGGGGATCAGTAATGCCAGCTGTTCCCCTGCTGTGTAGACTGCAAAGTGTACTGCTGCCTCCACATACCAACACCATCAGGCCTCAGCCTGCTCCATGCCTCATCCTGGGCTCCAACAACGCCAGTTGGTGTTCAGAAGTGTTGTCTTCACAGAGAAAAACACACTAGCTCCTGTGTTAGTGGGGATCAGTAATGCCAGCTGTTCCCCTGCTGTGTAGACGGCAAAGTGTCCTGCTGCCTCCACATGCCAACACCATCAGGCCTCAGCCTGCTCCATGCCTCTTCCTGGGCTCCAACAACGCCAGTTGGTGTTCAGAAGTGTCGTCTTCACAGAGAAAAACACACACTAGCTCCTGTGTCTGTGGGGTTCAGTAATGCCAGCTGTTCCCCTGCTGTGTAGACGGCAAAGTCTCCTGCTCCATCCACATGCAAACTACTACAGATTTGTAACTGTGCTCAACTTAGGCCTCTGTCTCCACTGTCTCTAGTTTTTCCCCTGCCCTCCAACCACGCCAGTTCCTGCTCTGAAGTGGCATCTGCACAATCCACACTTGTTCCTGAGTTACTGTGGCTCAGTCACGTCAGTTGATCCCCTGATGTGTGTTCGGCAAGGTCTCCTGCTCTGTCCACATTCACATTACTAGTAGTGTGAATGAGGACTAAGCAGGAGACCTTGCCAGACACACATCAGGGGATCAACTGACGTGGCTGAGCCACAGTTACACAGGAACAAGTGTGGATTGTGCAGATGACACTTCAGAGCTGTAACTGTCGGGGTTGTAGGCCAGGGGAAATACTAGAGACAGTGGAGCCGGAGGCCATAGTGGAGCACGGTTACAATCAGTTGTAGTCTGCAACCTCTATTAAACCAGCTGCAAGTTGGTCTCCGCTTGCTGCATGCTTCATCCTGGGCTACAACACAGCCAGTTGTAGCTTGGACGTGCCTTCCGCACAGATTTAAACACTCGCTCCTGTGTTAGTGGGGTTCAGTAACGCCAGCTGTTCCCCTGCTGTGTGGATGGCAAAGTCTCCTGCTGCCTCCAAACTCACACTACAACGCATTTTCTCTTCGCTCCAAGTAGGCCTCAGCCTGCTCGGAGCATTGATCCTGGGCTACAACACAGCCAGTTGTAGCTTGGAAGTGCTGTCCGCACAGATTTAAACACTCGCTCCTGTGTTAGTGGTGTTCAGTAACGCCAGCTGTTCCCCTGCTGTGTGGATGGGAAAGTCTCCTGCTGACTCCAAACTCACAGTACAACGCATTTTCTCCTCGCTCCAAGTAGGCCTCAGCCTGCTCGGAGCATTGATCCTGGGCGGCAACACAGCCAGTTGTAGCTTGGAAGTGCTGTCCACACAGATTTAAACACTCGCTCCTGTGTTAGTGGGGTTCAGTAACGTCAGCTGTTCCCCTGTTGTGTGGATGGCAAAGTCTCCTGCTGCCTCCAAACTCACACTACAACGCATTTTCTCCTCGCTCCAAGTAGGCCTCAGCCTGCTCAGAGCATTGATTCTGGGCTACAACACAGCCAGTTGTAGCTTGGAAGTGCTGTCCGCACAGATTTAAACACTCGCTCCTGTGTAAGTGGGGTTCAGTAATGCCAGCTGTTCCCCTGCTGTGTGGATGGCAAAGTCTCCTGCTGCCTCAAAACTCACACTACAACGCATTTTCTCCTCGCTCCAAGTAGGCCTCAGCCTGCTCGGAGCATTGATCCTGGGCTACAACACAGCCAGTTGTAGCTTGGAAGTGCTGTCCGCACAGATTTAAACACTCGCTCCTGTGTTAGTGGGGTTCAGTAACGCCAGCTGTTCCCCTGCTGTGTGGATGGCAAAGTCTCCTGCTGCCTCCAAACTCACACTACAATGCATTTTCTCCTCGCTCCAAGTAGGCCTCAGCCTGCTCGGAGCATTGATCCTGGGCTACAACACAGCCAGTTGTGGCCTGGAAGTGCAGTCCGCACTGATTAAAACACTCGCTCCTGTGTTAGTGGGGTTCAGTAATGCCAGCTGTTCCCCTGCTGTGTGGATGGCAAAGTCTCCTGCTGCCTCAAAACTCACACTACAATGCATTTTCTCCTCGCTCCAAGTAGGCCTCAGCCTGCTCGGAGCATTGATCCTGGGCTACAACACAGCCAGTTGTAGCTTGGAAGTGCTGTCCGCACAGATTAAAACACTCGCTCCTGTGTCAGAGGGGTTCAGTAATGCCAGCTGTTCCCCTGCTGTGTGGATGGCAAAGTCTCCTGCTGCCTCAAAACTCACACTACTACTGATTTTCCACCGTGCTCCACTTAGGCCTCTGGCTCTACTGTCTGTAGTATTTCCCCTGGCCTCCAACCCCGCCAGTCGCTACTCTGAAGTGGCGTGTGCACAATCCACACTTGTTCCTGTGTTACTGAGGCTCAGGCACGTCCGTTGATCCACTGAGGTGTGTCCGGCAATGTCTGCCGCTCTGTCCCCATTCCCATTACTAGTAGTGGGAATGTGGACAGAGCAGGAGACCTTGCCGGATACACATCAGTGGATCAACTGATGTGACTGAGCCACAGTCACACAGGAACAAGTGTGGATTGTGCACACGCCACTTCAGAGCAGCGACTGGCGGGGTTGGAGGCCAGGGGAAATACTACAGACAGTAGAGCCAGAGGCCTAAGTGGAGCCCGGTTAAAATCAGTAGTTGTGTACAACCAATATAAAACTAGCTCCAAGTAGGCCTCAGCCTGCTGCATGATTGACCCCTGAGCTCCAACATCGCCAGTTGTAGCTCAGAAGTGTCTTTGGCACGGGTACTCCCTCCTGCCCAGCCTGGTTCCAGCACCGTCAGCTGGTTTTCTGCAGTTTCTTTGGCACGGGTACTCCCTCCTGCCCAGCCTGGTTCCAGCATGCCTGCTGTTTCCGGGTAGTGTCAACGTCACTTTGCCACCGATACGTTGTCTTGTCGTGTTGCGGTCGGGTTTGCAGAGTCTATGGTGCCTGCAGTTTTGGTGCTTCCTATGTGGGCTGCGGGTTCTGGTAATAAAGGCTGGTTCTGTAGTGCCAATAGGACAAGCACCCCCTGTTGGACTGTGGGTTTCGGAAACTGCGTCCTGCTCGCGGCCTTGCAACTTTGTTGATCATGGGTACCTTCTGCTACCCATCCGGGTGCCAGCACCATCTGCTGGTTCCCAGCAGAGCCTTTGGCATTGTTGCCTCCTTGTCAGTATCCGAGTTCCAGCAACGTCTGCTGGTTCTTGGTAGTGCTTTTTAGCACAGGTAACTCCTGCATAGAAAGGGTGTTCCAGCACCGTCAGCTGGTCCACGGTTGTGCCATTGGCTCTTGTTCCTTCAGCTGCCCCTACGGGTTCCAGCACCGTCAGCTGGTTCTCGGTAGTTCCATTGACTCTTGTAGCTTCTGCTACCCATCCGGGTTCCAGCACCGTCAGCTGGTTCTCGGCAGTTTCTTTGGCACGGGTACTACCTCCTGCCCAGCCTTGTTACAGCACGCCTGCTGTTTCCGGGTAGTGTCAACGTCACTTTGCCACCGATACGTTGTCCTGTCGTGTTGCGTTAGGGTTAGCCGAGTCTATGGTGCCTGCAGTTTCGGTGGTTCCTATGTGGGCTGCGGGTTCTGGTAAAAAAGGCTGGTTCCATAGTGCCAATAGGACAAGCACCCCCTGTAGGACTGTGGGTTTCGGTAACTGCGGCCTGCTCGCGGACGCGAAACTTTGTTAATCATGGGTACCTTCTGCTACCCATCCGGGTGCAGCAACGTCAGCTGGTTCCCGCCAGAGCCTTTGGCCTAGTTGCCTCCTTGTCGGTATCCGAGTTCCAGCAACGTCTGCTGGTCCTTGGTAGTGCTTTGGAGCACAGGTACCTCCTGCTTAGTAACCGTGTTCCAGCACCGTCAGCTGGTCCACGGTTGTGCCATTGGCTCTTGTTCCTTCTGCTGCCCCTCCGGGTTCCAGCACCGTCAGCTGGTTCTCGGTAGTTCCATTGAGTATTGTAGCTTCTGCTACCCATCCGGGTTCCAGCACCGTCACCTGGTTCTCGGCAGTGCCTTTGGCCTAGGTGCCTCCTTCTTGGTATCCGAGTTCCAGCAACGTCTGCTGGTCCTTGGTAGTGCTTTGGAGCACAGGTACCTCCTGCTTAGTAACCGTGTTCCAGCACCGTCAGCTGGTCCACGGTTGTGCCATTGGCTCTTGTTCATTCTGCTGCCTCTCCGGGTTCCAGTACCGTCCGCTGGTTCTCGCCAGTTCCTCAGCCTTCTTGTAACTTCTGCTACTTTTCCAAGTTCAAGCTTGTGGAAATGGTTTTTGATTCTCACTCTGGATCTCCATGACAATGACCCTGAAGACGACGACCTTGAAGACCACACAGAAGAATACCTAAAAGATGACCCGAAAGAAGATGACCAAGAGGACAGAGTATAGGAAGACAGCCACCAAGATGCAGAACAACAAGAAACAGAAGACCAAGAAGCATAAAAAACAAAAGCAGAAGAACATTAAGCATAAGACTAAAAATCTCAGCAAATGATATTATCAAATTTATAAGCAGAAGAAGACTAAGCAGTGTATGGGGGTGAGTCCGTTTCTCCTCGTGGTGCCCCTGGAAAAGGCCTGCTGCTGCAGGCCAAACTGAACGCGGACAAATCCTGTTGTAAATCTTTTGTGACAGGCTGAGCGGAACGTGTAATCTTCAAAATTTTATAGATAACAACTACAGGAATGCCTGTCACAAATAAGAATATGATGAAGAAGAATAGGAAGAAGTAGAAGTAGTAGAAGTTGTAGAAGTAGAAGAAGAAGAAGAAGTTGATGAAAAAGATACTGCTGCTGCTGAAGATGATGAAGGAAAAAGTGTGGGAGAAGTAAAAAAGAAGGTGAAGAGCATGGAAGTAGTGAAACATACATATCGGAAAAAAATTAAAGACGTTAACATAGTCAATATCTTTGTAACTACGAACGTCTTAAAAAAAAAAAAATCCTGCTATTCCATTTGATTGGGCTAAACCTCTATGGCTTTAATGTCTCCTACACCTCCCACAATACATTCTACATTATTATTAGTTGTTTTTCTTCATGTTGAATTAACCTACAGGGAAAGAAAGGTTTTTTTTTAATTCCGATATTTCTGTTCCATTGACTTGAATGGGACTTCCTGGATCGGAATCGGCAATACCCGATATTTTTTTTAGATCGGCCGATCCATTCCGATACGATATTTTTCAGTATCGGGTGGTATCGCTCAACACTATTTATAAGATTGCTTCAAACGTTTTTTGACACATCATAAGTAAAAAATAAATAATTTGTTAATATATAATAGCATTAAATGAATAAGACAAACCCAACAAGATGATACATAAACTAGTCCCTAAAGAAATAGGAAACCTCAGTAAAAAATCCTGGGTCAAAAAGACCATTTGATCAACAGTGAATGCCACAGGCTAGGCATTCACATAATAACATCAGCAATGAATCAGTAGTAGAATACATACCTGAAGACATGAATACATGAGACAAGCATACAGGGAACACCTGTGTAAATACACCGACGCTCGTTTCGCTCCTTCATCAGGAGGTGACTCAATGAAGGCACCACTCCTGATGAAGAAGCAAAACATGAGTTGGGATGCTAAAATGATAAAGTTATTTAACCACAGCACCAGAAGACATTTTTGAAAACCAAAAATGACATTTAATTAGAAGAGCCTGATACAAATTGTGAATCGTGATATTGGAAATACTGCTATCAGCTATCATGGCCTAAGTATTGCACCATCATTGAACTCACAAACAATATTTCTTTGTAACAAAGGGAGCCGAAGGATAATGTGAGGTCCTCGACAGAACAAATAGATTACTGACTGCTAAAAAGCAATACCATGGAAGACTGCTTTTCAGTTATTGGCACAACTTGTAAAACAGCTTAGTGTGTAATTACAGATGAAGTGGCTGCTTGTGCTTTTCTCAGTTTTAAAGATACCATACAAACTTTTCAAGAACTATAATACTAGGACATTGGGGATACTAATGTGAGAAGGAAGTTTCCCATACTCTGAAAAGGTCATTTTAAGGAAATAGATGCAAATGTCAAGTGGAATTCAGTAAATATTTCTTGAAAATCTAGATAAGCTAAAGAGAAGAGATAATTGTCAGGATATTTGGGCACAAAAATGGAAATAGTTTCATGAACATTAAAACAGCTTTATTTCAAATATTAACAGACTGATTTGCCAACGTTTCGACCGTACTGGTCTTTTTCATATCTATCTATCTATCTATCTATCTATCTATCTATCTATCTATCTATCTATCTATCTATCTATCTATCTATCTATCCATCTATCTCATATCTGTCTATCTATCTCATATCTGTCTATTATCTATCTATCTATCTTTCTGTCTATCTGATTAATGGCCTAGCCAGGGTCAGACGTCATTCTAATCTGTATGAGGCAGGTTACTTGATGTCAGCAATAGGAGTAACAAGTACCTCTTAAGGGCCCGTCACACTAAGCGATATCGCTAGCAATATCACTATAACGTCACTGGCTTTGTGACGTACCAGCGATATTGCTAGCAATATCGCTATGTGTGATACTTACCTCCGACCAGCTCCCCCGCTGTCCATCGTGTGATCGCGCGAGAACAGCCTGGGCCGTTTCTCGTCGTCAGCTTCCTGCTGTGGCGACGAGCGACGCGTGGATGCGGGCGGGAGGACGTCTTCATCGCCTCGTCTGACAGGTAAGTAGTGACCACCAACCGCTGCTACGTCGCTGGTGAGATCTACCTGTGTGGTAGCTCACTAGAGACCACTTAGCGATGCACCAGCGATCCTGACCGGGTCATATAGTTGTCGGGATCGCTGGTGCATCGATAAGTGTGACAGTACCTTAACAGTTAAGAATAAAAGTGGCCAGAACAATTGTGCATTTTTGCAGGGATATTGTGGGAGTATTTGTGTGTCGCCCTTCCAGGGCCGTGGGGTACTCGGTATCGGGCCGGTGTCAGGGGGATGTGTCACAGCAGCGGTGACCCGGTCCGTGACCCTGGGTGCCCAAGTAATCAATGGGAGTTTGTAATGTAGTTTAAGTGGAATAGTTCGTGACGCCACCTGTGGTGTTCGGCAAGTGAGATGTTAGGCCGACGCTGCATGTGGATCCTCTGGGCTGGTGGTGTGTTGCAGCATAGATGGTGTAGCTCCCCACAGGTGAAGCTGTAGCCCCAGGGCCGTGTAGTTGCAATGGATAAGGAGAGGCGCAGGCAGTGTGAAGGATGGTACCCAGATGTAGCGGTGCTGAGCGGGTTAGCGCAAGAATGAATGGAGGACACCGGGGCTTGTAGTTCCAAAGCTTTACTCACAGCCTGCGGTACACAAGGGTGCCTGCCTCCGCGCCGTGTCCTCCGGGTTAGAGACTCAGTCAACCTCCAAGCAAGATGGAACGCTCCCCTGCAACACTCCGCCAACATGTACCTTTTCTGAACGACTCCTCTATAGCGCCTTAAAGTGTGAAGATCTCCTAGTACTGAGTTACACTGGAGTTCCTCCTGACTGATGTTCCCAAGAACTTTACTTGTATGGCAGACAGCTGTAGCCTGCTTTGGGGACTCCCTTCTCCTGAGTCCCGGCTCTCTATCCAGTTGCTGTTGTGCCCCAAGTCTTAGATGGGAGTAGTGCATTTACAGCCAACTACTCCACCGGTGTCTGCTGCAGAACCATAAGTGTCCATACAACCTCGGGGACCGGGCCCCGGCCTTGCGCTGAGAACCTATAGGCAGGGTTCCTCTTCTAACCCACGTCCTCTCTGTTCTCCTCCTTCGTTCCGTACTTGTCTTTCTCTCTCTTATGGAAGCTTAGGTTTCAGTTCTATGTCTTTCTCCTTCTTTTCCTTTCCCGTGCCTCAGTGATCTGAGCCAGCTGCAGCACTCCTTCCTCCATCCCTTCTTCCAAGGATCCCCACTCCTCCCGAGTGGCTTCCTTCCTCCCTGACCTCCTGTCAGACTGACCTGTCATCCTACATTTTCCCACTCTTTTATATATCTCAACTCCACCCACCTCCCAGCACATCCAGTGTTCCAAGCAGGGAACCACCAAAGGTGCTCTGCTACTCTCTAAGCACTGAGCCGCAATGTGGTTGTACAGAACTACCCTGTTGTGGGGGTGCGAGTGCTGGAGTGTGGAAAGGAGTTCCCACCTTACCTGGACGGTGGGGCACTACACCTTAGGAGAAGGTGCAGTACCTCGGTGGCAACCGAGCCTCAGGGGCGCCACATTTGACCCACAGAAATGTGACATTACATGGACATGTTACAATTATCTTTTTGGTTCTGTTCACATCGACATAAGAGGCTCCTTTGCAGATATGGAAAAAAATACTGTCATGGGGAGCTATGGGAAAACAGGAATAAGGAACCTGGGCCCCTGAACTGCCCCTCAGGCTAGGGGAGCCCTGTCTTTCCTTAACTCAGGGGTACCCTTGATGGTAGGGAGGCCTGAGTCACTGACCTATCCCTATCTCCTGTCCAGCCCTGAGCTAAACCCCCAACCTTCACCCCAGGAGGTGAACAGCAATGGAAACCACAGATAAAGACCAACAGGGATAAAATAAACTGCACCACATAGCAAACTATCAGTTTGACATAATATGTGTGTGGGGGAACACAATACAGATAGAGAAATGGACAAACAACAAAGTATACTTCACCAAACTCCAAATTAAAATTTGAGTATCAACAGCTACTCCACCACAGAAGCGGTATGCAAGACTTAAGCAAATGCTAATGTCGGCACGAAGGAATGCTCTGAGCCATACTTAAAGGGATAAGGTGTCCCCAGCGCAGCCTATGCCTTCAATTGAAACTAATCAAAAAGTTAACTCCTGCAAAGCTGAATATCAGAGAACAAACCACAGCCGATGCCCAAACTCAGGCTGAGCAACATGAAGGTCTAAAACTGCACATCAGACTCCCCAGTATGAACAGAGCCCGAAGCTGGCATGACAAAGACTGAATAAAATAGGGCTACATGCCGCACTATTTTGTCCACTAAAATACTAGACACCATCACAGACTAGATGACCCCAATGGGTTTCAATCTGATATTGTTATGTCTAGGGCATGCAAAATTTCTGGGCTTTATTTTATCTCTGTTGCCATAAAGGAGTCTAAATGGTTTGGCCTATCAAAATACTTGTATTTCCATCCACATTAGATGGCTGTTGGCTGAACTATGTTTCGGCTGATTTTTCAGCCGGCAGTCACTTCGATCATTTCTCCCATACAAAGAAAAGCTCATTCAGCCAAGTGCTTCTGTGTTCTCTATGAAGGAGCAGACAATTCTGGCAGCAGCTTATCTCGTACAGAGCAAAAAGATCGGTAGTCCAAAATCGAACTTACGCCACATTCACCAAAACAAGGAGTGCGTGAAAAACACAAAAGTGGTGGCGTGTTTCTGTTATACTTTTTCTAGGATTATTCCCTTCTTGATTTTGTTTTACAAATACTGATGTAAAATACTGACTAAGTACTGAAATTGTGAATGTGGCCTTAATCCTTAGCTCCCCGGACAATCAATTGTCTGGGCTCCCATACAGTGGGGAAAAAAAGTATTTAGTCAGCCCCCAATTGTGCAAGTTTTCCCACTTAAAAGATTAAAGAGGCCTGTAATTGACATCATAGGTGGACCAGAACTATGAGAGTCAAAGTGAGAAAACAAATCCAGAAAATCACCCTATCTGATTTGGCAAGATTTATTTTGCAAATTATTGTGGAAAATAAGTATTTGGTCACCTAAAAACATGCAAGATTTCTGGCTCTCACAGACCTGTAACTTCTTCTTTAAGAGGATCCTCTGTCCTCCACTCATTACCTGTAGTAATGGCACCTGTTCGAACTTGTTATCAGTATAAAAGACACCTGTCCTCAACCTCAGGCCTCTCTCATCTTTTTAAGTGGGAGAACTTGCACAATTGGTGGCTGACTAAATACTTTTTTCCCCAATGTACACATTAGACTTGTTTGCCTAACCAGTCATTATTGGCAGATTGGGCCATCATTAGTCCGTTGTGAATACGTGGGGGGCTTTATTTTGAACTGGCCACTGTTACTTTGCCCCAGAACATTAATACTCTTACTATACTTCTGTTAATAGTCCTTTGTGGATCACCGCCCACAGACATGTACTTTGCAGAATTAGAGAATTGCATGTCTGATGGATTTATTACAATGACTAAAGTAATACTGTCATGAGAAACCACATTTTTTTTACACTTTAAACAAAACCTCAGCATTAAATCAGTTCTGATATTACAACATGATATCCATATAGGAATTTGGGGCTAAACATGTGACAATGCAGAAATGGTAACATAAAACCTTGCATTTTATCCGTGGTTAGTTCCCCACAATCATAAAGGATGTTGCACATATATAAACAGTTGTGGCCAAAAGTATTGACACCCCTGCAATTCTGTCAGATAATACTCAGTTTCTTCCTGAAAATGATTGCAAACACAAATTCTTTGGTATTATTATCTTCATTTAATTTGTCTTAAATGAATAAACACAAAAGAGAATGAAGCAAAAAACAAAACATTGATCATTTCACACAAAACTCCAAAAATGGGCCAGACAAAAGTATTGGCACCCTCAGCCTAATACTTGGTTGCACAACCTTTAGCCAAAATAACTGCGACCAACCGCTCCCGGTAACCATCAATAAGTTTCTTACAATGCTCTGCTGGAATTTTAGACCATTCTTCTTTGGCAAACTGCTCCAGGTCCCTGATATTAGAAGGGTGCCTTCTCCAAACTGCCATTTTTAGATCTCTCCACAGGTGTTGTATGGGATTCAGGTCTGGACTCATTGCTGGCCACCTTAGAAGTCTCCAGTGCTTTCTCGCAAACCATTTTCTAGTGCTTTTTGAAGTGTGTTTTGGGTCATTGTCCTGCTGGAAGACCCATGACCTCTGAGGGAGACCCAGCTTTCTCACACTGGGCCCTACATTATGCTGCAAAATTTGTTGGTAGTCTTCTGACTTCATAATGCCATGCACACGGTCAAGCAGTCCAGTGCCAGAGGCAGTAAAGCAACCCCAAAACATCAGGGAACCTCCGCCATGTTTGACTGTAGGGACTGTGTTCTTTTCTTTGAATGCCTCTTTTTTTCTCCTGTAAACTCTATGTTGATGCCTTTGCCCAAAAAGCTCTACGTTTGTCTCATCTGACCAGAGAACATTCTTCCAAAATGTTTTAGGCTTTTTCTGGTAAGTTTTGGCAAACTCCAGCCTGGCTTTTTTATGTCTCGGGGTAAGAAGTGGGGTCTTCCTGGGTCTCCTACCATACAGTCCCTTTTCATTCAGATGCCGACGGATAGTACGGGTTGACACTGTTGTACCCTCGGACTGCAGGGCAGCTTGAACTTGTTTGGATGTTAGTCGAGGTTCTTTATCCAACATCCGCACAATCTTGCGTTGAAATCTCTTGTCAATTTTTCCTTTCCGTCCACATCTAGGGAGGTTAGCCACAGTGCCATGGGCTTTAAACTTCTTGATGACACTGCGCACGGTAGACACAGGAACATTCAGGTCTTTGGAGATGGACTTGTAGCCTTGAGATTGCTCATGCTTCCTCACAATTTGGTTTCTCAAGTCCTCAGACAGTTCTTTGGTCTTCTTTCTTTTCTCCATGCTCAATGTGGTACACACAAGGACACAGGACAGAGGTTGAGTCAACTTTAATCCATGTCAACTGGCTGCAAGTGTGATTTAGTTATTGCCAACACCTGTTAGGTGCCACAGGTAAGTTACAGGTGCTGTTAATTACACAAATTAAAGAAGCATCACATGATTTTTCGAACAGTGCAAATACTTTTGTCCACCCTCTTTGTTATGTTTGGTGTGGAATTATATCCGATTTGGCTTTAGGACAATTCTTTTCATGTTTTTTCATTTAAGACAAATTAAATGAAGATAATAATAACAAAGAATTTGTGTTTGCTATCATTTTCAGGAAGAAACTGAGTATTATCTGACAGAATTGCAGGGGTGTCAATACTTTCGGCCACAACTGTATATATATATATATATATATATATATATATATCTCAAAGGTTTTGTTTCATTAACTTTGGTCAACTGTGTTTCTTAAAAAAATCAAAAATCAAATAAAAAATTAACTGACTTAAAATATCTACTGAAACAAAATTCTTGGTGCCTGGGCATCTGGAGGACACTTATTTGTAACATCCAGGTTGGTTGGACAAACAGGTAAAATGTCTTACATAGGGAATGATCTGGATCCCTACACTTGTTGACTAATAATTATTTTGAATGTGGAGACGTGTGTGTAGAGTCGTAGTTGTGTTTCAGACTAGACATACAGACATACTAGACATACATCATCATCCTCAAGTTCTCTGGTTTCCCCCCACACTCCAAAAAACATATCCATAGGAAATTTGCATTGTGAGCCCCATTAGGGACAGTGCCAATAATGTCTGTAAAGGGCTGTGTAATTAATGGCGCTATATATAAAACCTTGTCATCATAGTCATTTTTTTGTTTTTTTATTTTTTTTTGTCTTTTTTAATTTTCTTTTGTTGCATTCTTTTGTTGATCTAGACAGCTTGTTTTATAGAAATCAGTTTAAGTGGCATCATATAAATTGTTGGCAGACTTTTATTAACTCTAATGTAAAGTAATATTACCAAAACAGCAGCAATTCAACAAGCTTTTTTTTAGTATTTTTAAATTTAGAAATGTTACGCTATTCGCCGTGTTGCACAAATAAAGTTTTTTCTTGGTTCTGTAGGTCTGTACGACTATGGCAATAGCAAATTTATATAGTTTTATTTATGTTTTATTACTTTGTACAATAAAAGCACACTTACAAAAACAATAATTTATTTTTGGGTCACCATATTCTGAGAGCCATCAATTATACAATTTTCCATCAGACGTCATTTTCCACACAGAACATTGACTCACATTGTCAGGAGGTGCTGGTCAGATTTGTTTTGTGACAGACAGATTCCAATCATATTAACCCCTAGAATGTGCAAATAATGGATTTAGACCCAACTATTATAACAGTGTCAGTGCTAATCATATTTAATTTCTTTTTTTTAAGGTGCAAGAAGACAAATCATTGCAGCAACAATCCGGATTACTTACGATCTGTGCAACATTTGGACAGACTTTAGTTTCAATGACAACGACTGACTGCAATTTTCACAGATCTAGAGACAGGAACGCTATAAATCCAAGAAAAAGCTAGTAAAATGAATCTAAAGCAGATAAAATAAAATGCATGGCAACTTTATAATGTTGGCTAATATTGATTTAATACAAAACGTTCTGACAGCAAACAGTAACAGAGCCGATACATAAGATTTTGTGAACATCACAGATGAAATTTAAAGCAAACCTATCAGCATAATGCTACTCTGTTAAAGGGAATATGTCAGCAGGTTTCGCTATGTAATCTGAGTGCAGCACAATTGAGGAGCCGAGACTCTGATTCCAGGGATGTATCACTTACTGGAATGCTCAGTGTAGTTTTGATCGAATCCCTGTTTTCTCTGTTGTAGATGTAGCAGAGCTCAGAATTTGGAGTTGTGTGTAACCGCGCCCACACCACTGATTAGCAGCTTTTGTGTGCACTACTCAGTCAGCAAGCTGCCAATCAGTTGTGGGGGCAGGGTTATACAGATTAGCTGGACTGCTGTGCAAGTCAGAACTAGTCAGGCAGTGATAATCTCCTGCTGATAAAACACTGATTGTATTGAAACTACAACACATAACCTAGTACGTGACACAGCCCTGAAATCAGACGGAAATCAGGCTTTCTTGCCCTATATTATGCTGATCATTAGGTTAAATACTAAAAACCTGCTGACAGATTCCCTCTAAAAGCGGTAAAACGCAAACAAGTCTTCTCTTCTCCTGTCGCAGCTATCAAACATTACAGAATACTTATATGTATCATTCTTCAACAAAAGGTGTATCATGCATGAAAATTCCAGTGCTACACAAAATAAAAGTGTGTTAGGCTACTTTCACACTTGCTTTGTTTTGCAGCGCGTTTTTCCCGCAAAAAAACGCATTGAAAAAACGCATACAAATGCTGCGTTTTTTTCAAGCATTTTTATGAGCATGCATGAAAAAAATGCAGCGTTTTTATGCGTTTGTATGCGTTTTTAGTGCGTTTTTACCGCGTTTGCGGTTTTTTCCAACATTAGTTGGCCCCTCACACTAACCCAAACCATGACTTTACTAACCCTACCCCTAACCCTTAACCAAACCATACCCTAACCCTAACACTTAACCAAACCATACTAACCCTAATCCTAACCCTAACCTTTAACCAAACCCTACTAACCCTAACCCAAACCCTAACCCCTAACTAACCCTAAACTCTAACCCTTAACCAAACCATACTAACCCTAACCCAAACCCTAACCCTAACCCTAACTTTAACCCCTAATTTCCATTGTCTAACCAATGGTCAACAAAAAACGCATGCGCAAAAAAGCACATACATGAGCATGCCAATGCGCACATATGCGCACCCATAGACTTATAATGGGTGTCTTGCTGTAAAAAAACGCATTGCGCGTGCATGTGTTTTTTTGAGGCAAGTCGGACGCCCAAAAAATGCAACAGGATGCATATTGTGCGCCCGAGCGCACACCACAAAAAAATGCATGCGCGTAAAAACGCATACAAACGCATGTGTATGCGCACATAAGCGCATCCCATGCAAAATATAGGGGGAAAAAGCGCATGCGTTTTTTAGCGCTAAAATACAGCGCAAAAAAACGCAAGTGTGAAACCAGCCTTAGTGCTACTCAGTGCAAACTGTATAGTTGTGCCAATAATTTGGTGCAGCACAATGCTGTGGTTCGTTTGGCGCTTGCTGCAGATGTAGTTTGAGTCTATTCTTCCCAGATATGAAAGACAATTAAGAGAGACACATATTGCTACTTTTGTGTATGCTATGCCACATCTTTAAAATTGTTCATTTCTTTTTTTTTTGTCTTCACAAAAATAAAACCCCTGGTGAAGCTCCTTAGTGTTTTCAACAGTGCACTAATTTTTCATGAACTCCACACATTGTCATGCCCAAAGATGACCCCTTACACACTGTATGATGTCCCCACTGCTCTGCACAGTATGATATTTCTACTTTGCCCCACACAGTGATTGCTGTCCCCACAGGGTCCACTCACATATGAGGCCCCAAAATTCCTCTCCACACACTCCACTTACAGTATAATTGTCCATGAATCACAGTTTGATGCCTCATTGTGCCCCTGTCAGGGGGCAAGATATGATGTCTCTCATGCCTCCCTTCCCTCTGATTGTCTTCCAGTTCTTAATGTTTACAGACGTGTTTTTATGATTATTGCCTGCGGTACTGATACATTTATAATTATGCATTACCACTCATTACTTATGGTATTGCCACTTGAATGTGTTACCATTATATAGATAATTGTATATATTTTGCTTCATGTTCCTGTATGATAATATTGCGTGTATATTATGTGTCAGTTGTGTATGTATTGTCAGGGAAAGTTTGTGCATCCTTCTTGGGTCATTAGAGGAGGGAACTCTTAGTACATAGTTTTCCCATAGACCAGGTAGTTGTAAATATGTTGTTGGCCACTAGATGGGGCATACTAGTGGGATCTGATAGGAGGTTCCTAGAGTGCTAATTATAGGAAGGGCTGCTGAGAGTTAAGGTTAGTGCTGAAGAGTGGTTTAGTCAGTTGGGGCCGGAGCGCCCAAGAGTCCACATGGGCTTTAGGCCCAGACAGCTTGGCAGTCACGTAACTTTAAGTAGTTATTGCCAATGTTACCCATGACCACTGCAGGTCTTAGCAATGGGACAGAACAGGAAAAGGAAGATGTGGTGTCTCACCACCTGGGCTAATGCTTTTAGGGCAGAAGTTGGCTGGACTAAAGAGATGAAAGGAGTTGGAACTTTGACGAGATTGGTACAGACAGGCCGCATGCTTCACCGGGGGTCACCAAGCGTAGTGATTGATGAACCGTTATGGCCTGGGAAGTGCCTGGGTGAAGCTGAATCTGGAGATGCAGGTATGCCGAGTATCATAGTATTGTTTCATGTAGGGGAAGGACAGGACACAGCTGCCACTGGAATACTGGTCACGACTACATTCCTGTCCCTCTCTTACACCCCCTCCACAGATACACACATTATGATCATGATGAACCAATGTGTATCCCTCTCATATAGTATGATGCACCAGTACACACTGTATGATGCCGAAAAAGGGCCCACAACACACATGCACATTGTTTATAACTCCCTGCACGAGGATTGTACTTATCTGTATATCTGAGTGTTGATGATTCAGACACAATAAAAATGTGATTACATCATCGACCTCCTGGTTAAAGCAGCTTTTTTAATGAAGAAATATCTCACTGGATCCAGAAAGGTAGCCAGTAATGATTAGGAGATCATCCGTGCCTCCTTCATTGTGATTGTGAAGCTGCTATATAATTGCACGAGGGGATAATCAAAAGTGACAAAATGCTGTGCTCCTGAATGAAGAGGGCTGATAGTGTAGCTGCTGTCTGCCCACAGACACAATGGACCCGATTCATCACACTTTTTATACCAGAAAACTAGCATAAAAAAAGCTTTGAAAAGTTGTAAAAGTTTTGCGCAACATAGAGTTGTGCAAACATTTCACAACTTTTGCCCAGTTTGAAGTAGTTCTGCCAAAATGGGTGAAACTTTGGTGGAGCCAGGCTACGCCTATCCATCAAATTCAGCAAAAGTGCCTATGTTTCTAATGCTAGACCTGGCTGAAGTAGCAATTTTGCAAAGGCACATGATACTGAGAAAATGTGCTGAATTCTTTAAGTGCATAATACTCCAGCGAGCTCTTCATTAAGACCGAAAGGTGTAACGTCAGACTAAAAAAGAGCAACTGTCACATGTAATAACTAATAACCTGCAGATGTAGGGTT
Organism: Dendrobates tinctorius; assembly: GCF_039654945.1. Classification (NCBI taxonomy): domain Eukaryota; kingdom Metazoa; phylum Chordata; class Amphibia; order Anura; family Dendrobatidae; genus Dendrobates; species Dendrobates tinctorius. Next base: position 35,824,779 of record NW_027361797.1, read on the forward strand.
AATCTGCAGGTTTATAGCATTAGAAAGGTGCATGACCACAGTGCTAAAAGTGCGGCCACTGGGAGAAAAGGAACTTTGTTCCTCCTGGGAATCGCTGGCTACTGCGGAGCTGTCAGTCAAAGTGCTGGGGCCTGATTACAGCCACGGTGTCCAGTGCTGTGAGCGGCGATTGTAGGTGTTCTGGCACACATATACTGTATAACTGAAACTACCAGGAGGAATAAAGTTCATTCTCTACCGGGTGTCGCTGGCTACTGCAGAGCTGTCAGTCAAAGTGCTGGTGTGAGCTTATAGTCGATGTGTGCAGTACAGTGAGTGATGATTGTAGCTGCTCTGGCACACATGTACTGTATGACTGAAAGCCGGCAACTACCAGGAGGAATAAAGTTCATTTTCTCCCGGGTGTCGCTGGCTACTGCAGAGCTGTCAGTCAAAGTGCTGGTATGAGCTTATAGTCGATGTATGCAGTACAGTGAGTGATGATTGTAGCTGCTCTGGCACACATGTACTGTATGACTGAAAGCCGGCAACTACCAGGAGGAATAAAGTTCATTCTCTCCCGGGTGTCGCTGGCTACTGCAGAGCTGTCAGTCAAACTGCTGGTATGAGCTTATAGTCGATGTGTGCAGTACAGTGAGTGATGATTGTAGCTGCTCTGGCACACATGTACTGTATGACTGAAAGCCAGCAACTACCAGGAGGAATAAAGTTCATTTTCTCCCGGGTGTCGCTGGCTACTGCAGAGCTGTCAGTCAAAGTGCTGGTGTGAGCTTATAGTCGATGTGTGTAGTACAGTGAGTGATGATTGTAGCTGCTCTGGCACACTTGTACTGTATGACTGAAAGCCGGCACCTACCAGGAGGAATAAAGTTCATTCTCTCCCGGGTGTCGCTGGCTACTGCAGAGCTGTCAGTCAAAGTGCTGGTGTGAGCTTATAGTCGATGTGTGCAGTACAGTGAGTGATGATTGTAGCTGTTCTGGCACACATGTACTGTATGACTGAAAGCCGGCAACTACCAGGAGGAATAAAGTTCATTTTCTCCCGGGTGTCGCTGGCTACTGCAGAGCTGTCAGTCAAAGTGGTGGTGTGAGCTTATAGTCGATGTATGCAGTACAGTGAGTGATGATTGTAGCTGCTCTGGCATACATGTACTGTATGACTGAAAGCCGGCAACTACCAGGAGGAATAAAGTTCATTCTCTCCCGGGTGTCGCTGGCTACTGCAGAGCTGTCAGTCAAAGTGCTGGTGTGAGCTTATAGTCGATGTGTGCAGTACAGTGAGTGATGATTGTAGCTGCTCTGGCACACATGTACTGTATGACTGAAAGCCGGCAACTACCAGGAGGAATAAAGTTCATTTTCTCCCGGGTGTTGGCCACTACCGTAGAGCTGTCAGTCAAAGTGCTGGGGCCTGATTACAACCGCCAAGTGCAGTGCTGTGAGTGGTGATTGTAGCTACTCTGACACACATATACTGTATGAATGGAAGCCAGCAACTACCAGGAGGAATAAAGTTCATTTTCTCACAGGTGCCGCACTTTCAATACCCTTTAATAATTCAAAAGCGATGATTTTTGTTTGGTTTGAGCTCACAGAAGGGTAAACCCATCCCTAAATAATATGTATTCATTTCAACTCATAAGCATTGAGCATTTCTCAAGTAACATGGTATACTGACAAAAATTGTAATAATGCTCTGTATATATCAGTATGAATAATCAATTAAGATCATTCACGTGTCATAAATATATCAAGGGCAAACGATGATGAAACTAGGATCAAAGACAATATTGACACTCGCACCATTTTGTACACATGTGAACAAACACAGAACTATGAATGAGGCCTTAGTGGTAAATTTAGATTTATATGTTTTATATTCAAAGAAAATTTAGAACAATTTGCAGTTTTCAAACCTTGAATACTTATACCCTTAATTCAGATGGTCATATCACACCTAAAAAGACACTGCCAGAACAGAGGCCAGATAGAGTCTAAGGCCGCATGCACACAATGAGTATTTGTTGAGTTTTTTTACCTCAGTGTTTGTAAGCCCAATCCAGGAATGGAACAATCAGAGGAAAAGTAGTATTTTTTTACCCACTCCTGGTTTTGGCTTACAAAATACTGAGGCAAAAAACTCAACAAAAACTCAACATGTTTATGTGGCCTAAAGTGACTCCATGTAGTGACTAGATCTGCATCATAAGGCCTCATTTACATGTTGAGTATTTGGTGAGGTTTTCTACCTCAGTATTTGTAAGCTAAAACCAGGAGCGAAACAGTCAGAGGAAAAGTATAATAGTAACACGGCACTATTTCCACATTTTTCACCCACTCCTAATTTGGCTTACAAATACTGAAGTAAAAAACTCAAATGTGGGGGTAAACCACTGTTTGGGCGCATGGCAGAGCTCAGAAGGGAAGGGGTGAATTTTGATTTTTTCAACGCAAAATTGACTGGAATTGAGATCGGACGCCATTTCACGTTTGGAGAGCCCATGATGTGCCTAAACAGTGAAAAACCCCCACAAGTGACCCCATTTTGGAATCTATACCCCCAAAGGAACTTATCTAGATATGTGGTGAGCACTTTGAACCCCCAAGTGCTTCACAGAAGTTTATAACGTAGAGCCATAAAAATAAAAAAATTATATTTTTTACCACAAAAATATTTTTGCCCCCAATTTTTTAATTTCCCAAGGGTAACAGGAGAAATTGGACCCCAAAAGTTGGAGTGCAATTTGTCCTGAGTATGCGGATACCCAATATGTGGGGGTAAACCACTGTTTGGGCGCATGGCAGAGCTTGGAAGGGAAGGAGCACTGTTTGACTTTTTCAACGCAGAATTGGCTGGAATTGAGATCAGACTCCATGTTGCATTTGGAAAGTCCCTGATGTGCCCAAACAATGGAAACCCCACAATTATAACTCCAACCCTAACCCCATCACACCCCTAACCCTAATCTCAACCCTATCCCTAGTCCTAACCCTAACCCTAATGGAAAAATGGTAATAAACAATTTTTTTTTAATTTTAATATTTTCCCCAACTAAGGGGGTAATAAAGGGGGTTTGATTTACTATTTATGGTGGGTTTTTATGCTTGGCAGCTGCTAAAAGGCGCTTCTTATTGCAAAAAATAGTTTTTGCATCACCACATTTTGAGAGCTATAATTTTTCCATATTTTGACCCACAGAGTCATGTGAGGTCTTATTTTTTGCGGGACAAGTTGACGTTTTTATTGGTACCATTTTCGGGCACACAAAATTTTTGATCGCTTTTTATTCCGATTTTTGGGACGCAGAGTGAACAAAAAACAAGCATTTCAAGAATTTTTTTTGGAGGGGTGCGTTTACACCGTTCCACATGCAGTAAAATTGATAAAGCAGTTTTATTCTTTGGGACAGTACGATTACAGCGATACCTCAGTTATATCATTTTTTAATGTTTTGGCGCTTTTATACAATAAAAACAATTTTATATAAAAAATAATTATTTTTGCATCGTTATATTCTGCGAGCTATAACTTTTTTATTTTTTCGCTGATGACACTGTATGGCGGAATGTATTTTGTGGGACTAGATGAAGTTTTCAGCAGTACCATGGTTATTTATATCCGTCTTTATGATTGCGCGTTATTGTACTTTTTTCGGCGGTATGATGATAAAGCACTACTGTTTGCCTTGCTTTTTTTTTGAAGGGGTTCACTAAAGGGGTTAAATATTGGGACAATTTTATAGGGTGGGTCGTTACTGACGTGGCGATACTAAATATGTGTACTTTTATTTTTTTATTATTTACAGAAAAAAGAATTTATTAGAGAATAATTTTTTTTTATTTATTTAGGATTTTTTTTTAAATTATTTTTACACATGCTTTTTTTTACTTTATTACATTGTCCCAGGGGGGGACATTACTATATATTGTCAGATCGCTGATCTGACACTTTGCAGAGCACTGTGTCAGATCAGCGATCTGACAGGCACTGCAGGCGGCTTCTCAGCGCCTGCTCTCATCTTGGTTCTGGGGGCCTGCAGGGAGGAGGCCCTTGGACCCACGCAAGCACATCATGTTGTTCCAATGGTCTCAGGGAAGCACGCAAGGAGCCCCTCCCTGCACGATTCTTCCCTATGCCCCCGAAATACTGCGATCATGTTTGATTGCAGTGTGCCAGGGATAAATGTGCCGGGAGTGGTCCGTGACCGCTCCTGGCACATAGTGCCGGATGTCAGCTGCGAGCGCAGCTGATTGCTATGACGTACTATCCTGTCCATCCGCATTAAGGACCAGGGCACATGGACGGGATAGTGCGTCATATGTCCTTTCCTTTCCGCATGAGTCTTTTCCAATATAATTGTTAAAATGTGTAAATATAAAACAACTGACAACAAACGCGACAAGGTTGGATATTTATGGGGAACGGGTCAGAGAACTGTCATGCACAGCTCACAACATTCATAAATCCAGACACTCGGCTTCAGCAATGGAATATCTTTTCTCGTCTTCCTCAAGCCAAGGTGAAATTCCAGGACTATTATCTCCGAACCAATCTTTATATCTTTCAGTGCTTTGGAATGAAAAGGTTTGTTCAGTTTGGAGACAATTTTCTGCACATTCAGCTGCTATCGACAAACTCTCCAGAATAAGAAATGGAAAGAACCCCACAATATGAACCCTGTGCAGCTGCACGGAGACACTGTGGGCAATGGGGCTCATTCACAGCTTAAAATAAATCTAAGGGGGCATTTACACTGACTGATGATCAGGAGTGAGCATTCCTAGGAAAGCTTGTTTCCTGATTATTGGCCTTTCTACATAGGATGCCAATCACCCCACATTTTGACGGTTGTTTCAAGATCATCATTCTTGGTCGCACAATGTCCTGCTGAGGACAATGATATTCTACAGCAGGTGCATAAAATGATTGTATTGATAATTGTTCTGGTGCAAATCGATTGACAGGACATAGTCCAATCAGCAATGTCAGTAACCTGCAGCCATCGGCCAGGAGTCCTAGAAGCCATCTCCTACCTCCGGGCATCTGCGGCTCATCTTTTGAGTAGCCGTCCTGGCACAATGTCACATGTACATCCTGTCACAACAATGACATTGCACCTGGCTGGCAAATCAGAAGAAGAGCCACCGATACTAAGAGGTATGAGACAGTTCTCAGGACTTCTTTCTTTCCAGCCACAGATTGCTGATATGGCTGATGGACCCGATTCTGCTAAACGATCCACATCAATTCTATACTGGGCGTATGGAGGTGCGATGGTCGGCCGGTATAAAGAGGCTATTAAATAACCGCCAATTGGTTTCCATGTAGCTGATCAGTGGACCTTTAACAGATGTTATTGGCCATAGTCAAAGCATTGTGCTGCCCCAGGCCTATAAGTCTATGTGCAGATGAGTGCGATTGCACTAATCATTTCCATAGCTCACAATTACTGGTTCATTGTCCACCAGTAATACATTTAATGCTAGGGTTACATGGCGTCATGTGTCAATGACATTTACATTGTGCTCCTCATTGCACGACAGAATCTAACAATTTATTATGGTGTCGCATTGTGATTTTATCCTACCACGAAATAAAAATGTCTGCAAATGTGCTGGATTTCCTGCTTTTCTATATTTCATGAAAATAAAGGAGACAACACAAAGTTATATTTATAATATTGCGTGTTTTATTACTTATTAACTATACTTGTAAAGTTGAGGTTCTTAGTGCACATTTTGATCAAATTGTGCAAGCCCATCTGCCAACGACAAGGCAACCTCATCAGATGGGGCCCTACCCTAACAGACTAACCTATTTATTGTGTTCATACTATTCTTATTATTATCTTTGCAGTTTATTCATAGCTATTATATATTAGTGTCAGGATCCTGTCAGCGTCGGCAACTGCCACGGCTGAGCATGGTGACTTACCCACACTGCGGGAGAGCACGGGGCCCAATACAATAGTGAAGGTTTAAGCAGACAGGACCTGAGGCACGGAAAATAGTAAAGAGTACCAGGACCTACGATCATGTGACTGCAGGGGGCGGGGCTTAGCATCCTACTACTGCAGATGATGTAATGTACCTACTGCAGGAATACTGTAGTAGAGGAGAGGAAAACGCAGGTCAGACAAGCAGAGGTCATACACGAGAGGGTGGTGTGGTACCAAAGGGACGAGCAGAGAATAGTCAAGTCACAAGCAGAGAGTCATACACGAGAGGGCAGCGCGGTACAAGAGGGACAGGCAGAACTCGTAACAGGGACAGAACCGGATCAAAACCAAACAAGCAGCAAGTTATCAGGCACAAGGCACACATACACAAGAGGTCAACTAACTCAGCCGATGGCAGGAGTATAACTGACACCGGACCCAGGTCCAGTGAGCATTAAATAGCCACCCTCTGCCAGAGAGAGGCAGAAACAATAAACCCCCTGTCTGACCAGGACGGGCCAAAGCGAAACCCCGTCCTCGATCATGACAGTACCCTCCTCTCAATGGGGGGCCACTGGACCCCCAGGTCTCTCAGGATACTTGGCGTGAAAGGCCCGGACCAACCGATCCGCATGAACCGATCGAGCAGGAACCCACGACCGTTCTTCAGGACCGTAGCCTTTCCAATGTACCAGGTATTGAAGGGCACGACGGACCAACCTAGAGTTGACAATTCGTTCCACCTCGTACTCAGACTGCCCGTCTACCAAAATCGGTGGCAGGGAAGCTGATGATCCCTCCCCACCGGACCTCATAGGTTTCAAAAGGGCCCTATGCAAAACATTGGGGATCCGTAGAGATGGCGGGAGAAGCAACCGAAAAGCCACCGGGTTAACCGCTTTGGTAATTTCATAGGGACCTATAACCTTAGGTCCAAGCTTCGCAGAGGGGATCTTGAGCCTTATATTCTTGGTAGATAACCATACCTTATCCCCAATCTGAAACACCGGTCCCGCGGATCATTTTTTGTCTGCAAAAAATTTAAATTTATCCTGGGCCTTCGTAATGTTACTCTGGACCTCCCGCCATACCTCCCCCAACCGCTGGATAGTCTCATCCGCCCCAGGACACCCAGAGTTCAAACGGGAAAATTCTCCAAAATGAGGATGAAACCCATAGTTGCAGAAAAAGGGAGATGTACCCGTAGACTGGTTAATGCAGTTGTTAAACGCAAACTCGGCCAACGGTAACACAGAACACCAATCATCCTGTTGGGCTGAGGTCAAGCAACGCACAATTTGCTCCAGAGACTGATTGGTCTGCTCGGTCTGCCCATTAGTCTCTGGATGATAAGCGGATGAAAAGGACAGACCAATACCCAACCTCTTACAAACAGCCCTCAAAAATCTGGAAACAAATTGCATTCCTCTATCAGACACCACATTCAAGTGTACCCCATGCAACCGCACCACACGCTCAACCAACAATCTGGACAATGTTTCCGCATTAGGTAGAGCTGCCAAAGGTACAAAATGTGCCTGCTTACTAAACCTGTCCACCACAACCCAAACGATGGTATAACCCTTGGAGGGGGGAAGGTTGGTGATGAAATCCATGGACAAATGAGTCCATGGTCTCTCAGGAATTGGCAGTGGTACCAATTCCCCGGCCGGCCGGTTATGGGGGCTTTTTGCACGGGCACAAACATCACATGCAGACACATATTCCCCAACATCAGAGGCTAAAGAAGACCACCAGAATACTCTAGCAATGGCCACCTCTAGCAATGGCCACCTCTAGCAATTTCCTACTATGACGGAATCACTGATTGGGTGGATCAAGGAAATGCTGTAGATATAGTATATCTTGACTTCAGCAAAGCATTTGACAAAGTATCTCATACAATCCTTATTGAAAAAATGACTAAGTATGGAATGGACAAGGCAACTGTTAGGTGGATTCATAACTGGCTTAGTGATCGGACCCAAAGAGTGGTCGTAAATGGCTGCACATCCAGTTGATGAATGTCTCAAGTGGGGTACCACAGGGCTCTGTCCTGGGCCCTGTATTGTTCAACATCTTTATCAATGATTTAGATGAAGGAATTGCGGGTAAACTGATTAAATTTGCTGATGACACAAAGCTAGGAGGGATAGCTAATACTAGAGAAGAGAGAGAGAGGATTCAAAAAGATATAAATAAACTGGAGAAGTGGGCAGCAACTAACAGAATGGTTTTTAACAGGGAAAAATGCAAAGTACTACATCTGGGCAATAAAAATGAAAAAAGCATATACAGAATGGGAGGAATAGGGCTAAGCAACAGCACATGTGAAAAAGACTTGGGTATACTAATAGATCACAGACTGAATATGAGTCAACAGTGTGATGCAGCAGCAAAAAAGGCAAATGCAATTCTAGGATGTATTAACAGAAGCATACAGTCTAGGTCACGTGAAGTCATTATTTCCCTCTACTCCTCTTTGGTCAGACCTCATCTGGAATATTGTGTCCAGTTTTGGGCACCACATTTTAAAAAAGACATCAACAAACTGGAGCAAGTTCAGAAAAGAGCGACCAGAATGGTGACCGGTCTGCAAACCCTGTCTTATGAGGAAAGGTTGCAGGATTTGGGAATGTTTAGTTTGCAAAAGAGAAGACTGAGAGGAGACTTAATAGCTGTCTACAAATATCTAAAGGGCTGTCACATTGTAGAAGGATCAACTTTATTCTCATTTGCGCAAGGAAAGACTAGAAGCAATGGGATGAAACTGAATGGGAGGAGACACAGATTAGATATTAGAAAAAACTTTTTGACAGTTAGAGTGATCAATGAGTGGAACAAGCTGCCACGAGAAGTGGTGAGTTCTCCTTCAATGGAAGTCTTCAAACAGAGGCTGGACAGACATCTGACTGGGATGATTTAGCGAATCCTGCTTTGAGCAGGGGGTTGGACCAGATGACCCAGGAGGTCCCTTCCAACTCTACGATTCTATGATTCTATGATTCTATGATTCTATGATTCTATGATCCCTGGATGTCCACCCAAAACTGAGTCATGGAACTCCCGGAGGACCTTGAGATGAAACTGAGCTGGCATGAAAAGTTTATCCACCGGCTTAGCCAGAGGTGCAAGAGACTGGGCTTCCCGAATCTCCCATTCCAACATATTAGAAACACCAGTCACCACCACCCCAGGCTGAAGAATGGAGGATGGAGGTTCGGGGGGGACACCGGATCTAGACTGCATGACAAGGCATCAGCTCTGACATTTTTGGATCCAGGCCGAAAAGTGATCGAGAAGTTGAATCGGGAAAAAAAAAGTGACCATCTAGCCTGTCTGGGAGTTAACCTTTTAGCTGATTCAATGTAAGCTAGGTTTTTGTGGTACGTAATTACGGTTATAGGATGGACAGCCCCCTCCAAAAAATGCCTCCATTCTTCAAAGGCCAACTTTACGGCCAGAAATTCTCGATTCCCAACATCATAGTTTCTCTCCGCAGGGGAGAATTTCTTCGAGAAAAAGGAGCAAGGTCTCAAATTGGTCAAAGTGGCGGGTCCCTGGGACAATACTACCCCCACCCCCACCTCTGAGGCGTCCACCTCAACAATAAATGATTCAGACGGGCTCAGTTGAATAAGAACCGGAGCAGACATGAAACATTTTTTTAAAAACTGAAACGCCGCTATCACTGCAGCTGACCAATTCTTGATATCGGCCCCCTTTTGAGTCATGTCTGTGAGGGGTTTAACCACCTGTGAGAACCCCCTTATAAATTTGCGATAATAATTGGCGAATCCTAGGAAACGCTGCAGAGCCTTCAAATCACAAGGTTGAACCCACTCGACAATGGCCTGCACCTTATTAGGATCCATGCGATACCCTTCAGCAGACACAATGAATCCCAGAAAAGACAGTTCCTGAACAAAAAAATAAACATTTCTCTAGTTTAGCAAAGAGACAGTTCTCCCGAAGCCTTTGGAGAACTGCCCGAATATGACCAATGTGAGCCTGTTTATCAGGAGAGTAGATCAATATGTCATCCAAATACACGACCATAAAACGTCCAATAAAATCAGAGAAACACGTGATTTATGAAATTTTGGAAGACCACTGGAGCATTGGTCAGACCGAAAGGCATGACCAAATTTTCAAACAACCCTTCAGTACTGAGAAAAGCAGTTTTCCACTCATCTCCTTCCCCGACTCTGATAAGGTTGTATGCTCCCCGTAGATCTAATTTCGAAAACCACTTAGCTCCGGTCAACTGGTTGTATAAATCAGGAATAAGTGGGAGGGGATACGTATTTCTCACAGTTATCTTATTTAACTCACGAAAATCGAGGCACGGGCGTAAACCATCGTCTTTTTTCTTTACGAGAACGAACACTGCCGCCACGGGAGAAACAGAAGGACGAATGTGTCCCTTACGGAGACTCTCGGAAATGTATTCCTTCATCGCAGCCCGTTCTGGACCTGAAAGGTTATACAAGCGGGCCTTAGGCAATTTAGCACCTGGAACCAGGTCAATGGCACAATCAAATGGGCGGTGTGGTGGTAAAACCTCAGCCTCTTTTTCGGAGAAAACGTCCGTATAGTGTTTTAGGTACTCCGGAATACCTTCCAGACCCACGGATGACACAGACACAGTAACAAGACATTTTTCAGAACAATAGGGACCCCATTTAACAATGTACCAAGATTCCCAATTAATCACAGGATTATGTAATTGTAACCAGGGGAACCCCAACACCAGTCCCGCAGGCAGGTTGTCCATAACAAAACATGAAATATGTTCCTGGTGCAAGGAACTCACTTTAAAGAGAAACTCTTCTGGATGAAATATGGCATCATTCTTAGCCAGTGGTGTTTTGTCAATGGCAACAACGTGAATAGGAGTCTCCAACCTAACTGTCCCTAACTTACACCTGGACACCAAGTCAGAGTCAATAAAGTTCAACGACGATCCACAATCCACGAAAGCAGAAGTGGTTGTGGAGGCACTCCCACAACAAAGTTCCACTTGTAACAACATTTTAGAAAATGGAGAAAAGGGTACCTGAGAGCCTGGGTGACCTCCATGACAATCACCCGGGCTCAGTTGCTTGCAGGTTGGTGGACAAGAAGAGAAATCCTTTTTCCAATGTCCGGAATCCCCACAGAAAAAACAGCACTTTCCCAAGCGCCGTTGTCTCTTTCCTTTCTCCTTGAAGTTGATGGTTCCCATCTCCATGGTTTCCATTGTAAGACTGGCTCCTGTTATGAGTTCATTTTCCCCTTCACCATTGAGGTCTGATGAACTCCCTCTTCTGGTGAAGGAAGGTAGTGAGGCTGATTACCAAGCACCTGAGCTGGGAGAGGATGACTGGGCGACGGGGATCTCTGACTGGATATAAGGCAGCCGACGCCCTTCCTCCTCGCTGGTGATTTCTCTGTGGAATTCTAGGAGACCAGTCTGATTCCTGCTCCTCAAAAGCTAAGTTTTCTTCTTTGCCTTTTTGCATTTGTGTTTTGGTTTTAGTTTGCCTTGCTTTTCTGGATTCTGCCATTCCCTGCTGGGGTGAGCTGAATTCCTTTTTTGTCAGTTGCTCTGTCTTCAGAAAACACCTGAGTACTGACATAGTCTTTTTGAAGCCTAGCGTCTTCAGGGCCTTTTTCCCTGTCAGTCTGTTGGCTCTTATTTTCATAGGGTTTTTCGCAGATTGCAGACAGCAGCTTTCCTATCCTGTCCTGTCTAGTTAGCTTGGGCCCCATCATTTGCTCAGTCTATCTTTCTATCTGTGTTAGTGTTTTTTCTTCTTGCTTCACCGTCATTATATGTTGGGGGCTGCCTATTGCTTTGGGGTCTGCTCTGGGGCAGTTTAGATTTCCCTTTCTGTCTTTAGGCTAGGCAGTTCTCCGGCTGTGATCGATGGGTCTAGGGCATCGTAGGAACCCCCCACGGCTACTGCTAGTTGTTGTTGATAGGTTCAGGGGTCTGCAATCCGATAGCTGCCAACTTCTCTGGTTTTCTGGACTTAGCTAGCATTTCTGTTTTTGCCTCCTACGGTGACTCATTCATAACAGGCTCCCCTTCCTTGAGAAAATAATGGGGTTTCAACCTGCATCACTCCCCTGGCCCGTAGCCTGTGATCCATTCGGACGGCTTGTGTCATAGCCTCCTCCAGGGAATCAGGCGGAGGGTGGAGAGCCAAGGCATCTTTCAGATGTTCAGACAGGCCTCTATGAAGCAAACCCTGGAGGACGGCATCATTCCAGCAGACCTCAGCAGCCCAGCGTCTGAACTCTGAGCAGAACAACTCGGCTGAGTGCTTCCCCTGACACACACTCATCACCCTGTCTTCAGCCATACGCATCCGATCAGGCTCATCATAAATATGCCCCAAGGCCTCAAAAAATGCATCCACAGTCATACGCTCAGGGGCAATGGTAGGAAGGGAGAAAGCCCAAGCCTGGGGAGCTCCCCTTAACAGAGACATAATGACCCCTACTCTCTGACTTTCATCCCCCGAAGAGTGTGGTCTCAATGAAAAAAAAAGCTTACAGCCCTCCTTGAACACTTTGAATTCCCTTCTATCTCCAGAAAAAGTATCCGGTAACTTAATCGGAGATTCAGGGGAAATTACTGTAACCTCCCGAGCCCCTGATGATAAAACCCCCTGCACAGTGTCAGCGATCAGCTGCTGAGACTGAGCCAGGGCTAGTTGTTCCCCCAGGAGTCTCTGAGACATCTGAGTCAGGTGCTTTACCTGCTCAGAAAGAGCGTGCATAGGATCCATCACACACACAGAAGAAGGGGAGCAGAAAAAAAAATGGTAACGGTCAGTTATAATGTCAGGATCCTGTCAGCGTCGGCAACTGCCACGGCTGAGCAGGGTGACTTACCCACACTGAGGGGGAGCACGGGGCCCAATACGGTAGTGAAGGTTTAAGCAGACAGGACCTGAGGCACGGAAAAAAGTAAGGAGTACCAGGACCTACGATCATGTGACTGCAGGGGGCGGGGCTTAGCGTCCTACTACTGCAGATGATGTAATGTACCTACTGCAGGAATACTGTAGTAGAGGAGAGGAAACCGCAGGTCAGACAAGCAGAGGTCATACACGAGAGAGCGGTGCGGTACCAAAGGGACGAGCAGAGAATAGTCAAGTCACAAGCAGAGAGTCATACACGAGAGGGTGGTGCGGTACAAGAGGGACAGGCAGAACTCGTAACAGGGACAGAACCGGATCAAAACCAAACAAGCAACAAGTTATCAGGCACAAGGCACACGTACACAAGAGGTCAACTAACTCAGCTGACGGCAGGAGTATAACTGACACCAGACCCAGGTCCAGTGAGCATTAAATAGCCACCCTCTGCCAGAGAGAGGCAGAAACAATTAACCCCCTGTCTGACCAGGGCGGGCCAAAGCGAAACCCCATCCTGGATCATGACAATTAGATATTATTATCATTATTATAAGACTTACTATACTTAATATTGCTATTACTTCTCTAGTACTATGAGATCCCTAGAATTAGAGCTGTTGATCCAGAAGAAGGCAAAAACCTTTGGACACATTCAGCCAATTGGTGTCTCAGGGGGAAAATTCCTTCTTGACCCCGGGAAAAGGCGATCAGTCCTAGCACCCTGGATCAAACCTGCTGATGCTTAATTATGTACTATGCTAGGATAATACAATACTATAATTTATAATGCTATTTTATTAATAACACTATTTTTTAAAATATTATTTCTTTGTTTTAACTTACTATTACTAATGTTATGATTATTGTTACTAATATTTCTATTATTTCTTTATTAGCTATTAAATAGATGCCTATTCCTAATGCTATTGATCCAGAAGAAGGTAAAAAAAAACCCGGACACATTCGGCCAATTTATGTCACGGGGAAAAATTCCTTCCTGACCCCGAGAAAAGGCGATCAGTCCTAGAACCCTGGATCAAAACCCCTAAGGCTATGTGCACACGCTGCGGATTCACCTGTGGGTTTTTCCGCGTGGACCCGCAGGTAAAACCGCAGGTAAAGTGACCTGCGGTTTTCCTGCGGATTGGCCTGCGGTTTCACACATGGACAATGGAATAGGTGCCAAACCGCTGCGGAATCTGAAGAAAGAATTGACATGCTGCGGTTTGTAAACCGCAGCAAAACAGCGCAGAAAAAAACGCAGCGTCGGCACAGCGGTTATTAAAACCCATAGACTAACATGGGTCTGTACCAAGTCAGCAGAACTGCTGCAGTTCTGCAGGGCCAAAAACACTGCGGAACCGCAGCAGAATCCGCAGCGTGTGCACATAGCCTAATATCTATTAATTCTGTACTAATTATTATAATCATTACCTAAGTACTTTTATTTTATTACTATTATTTATCTTATATTTAGTTTGCTACTTTTTTACTGATATTATTACTATTATATTACTAATATTCTTCACTTAATATTTTATTCTAGACTAGATTAAGGCCCGATGCTATCGCATCGGGAGGATAGTGATGTAGCGTTGACCATGTGTTGTGCGGCACTGTGAGCAGCACACCTTGAGAAGGAGATGTGGTGAACAGCCATCCCGCCCATCTCTTTAGCTGTTCACAAAAACCCAGCCCTGTTAAAAGAGGAAATAACATATCTCAGCAACAAATATGATGCTGGACCTTGACATCCGGGTTTATATCACCAAATGAAAGAATTTTGATGATACACATCTCCCCTTTTATACTTAATGTGTGTTACAGTAATATTGAGAATTATGTGTAAATGTATCACACCTATGTTCTTATGTGGATAGGATATTTACATAGTGAGCCTCAAGAGGGACAGTATTACTGACGTATGTAAAGTGCTATTGAAATAATAGTACTCTATAAATAAATAAAAAATTAATTATTACCTAAGTTATGTAGGTATGTGTTAGCTATGTAGTTGAAATCTACATATGTGTGCCTAAATTTTTTTTGTTTTTGTATTTTTATTTATTTATTTTTTTTTAATCTATATATACCTATACCTATGTATGTTTTTATGGATTTAAATATGTCTATGACATATATGTGAAAGAGATAATTAGTGTATGATATATCTATCTGCTTAGAATATCTATATATATAACATATATCAAGCTATGTATAGAAGTCTTAGAAGTCTATTAGCTATACCTATTTAGAATGTAACTATCATTTATATATCTATATATCTATCCATTCCAGGACCAACTTAAATAGTTTAAAGTAAGACATTTTTGTAGATGACATTTCTAGTGAAGATTTTTGGGCTATTAGGTAGCAATTGTCCTTGAAGTGGTGTATCCACCACTTTGACCCTAACGTTGCTGCGTTGCTTTACTCGGGAGAATGCAACATACAATTGTCCATGGGCAAATACAGGTTCGGGCAAAAAAATGCCAACTCGATTGAGGGTCTGTCCTTGGGATTTGTTAATGGTCATAGCAAAAGCAGGTTTTAGAGGAAACTGTCGATGTTTTAATTTAAAAGGTAACCCAGATACTGAAGGACACAAATCGATGGAATAAACACAATGTCTCCTTCAGCTGAGCCAGGAATCACTTTAGCCTGTATGATGTTGCGGAGTAAGGCAGTGACAATGAGGCGAGTGCCATTGCCGAGACCTTTCTTGGTGTTTAGGTTTCTTAATAGCATCACAATGGTGCCAATTTTAAGTTTTAAGAGATGTGATGGCATTCCTGATGGTGTCAGAGAGTTTAAAAATTCAACTGGGTAGTTTTCATATTCCTCTGCCTCATCAGCATCGACAGAATCATCGCTTGTATGTACAGTATAATCACCACTGATGCGATCCATTACTTTACAGTTCATCATTTTTCGGACATAGTATAGCATGTGATGCAGCAGTGTTGAGGCTTTGTTTGTCATTAACATCAATGCAAATATGGTCTTCAAAGATCTCGGTTACTATAGAGCCAGTGCAAAGCATGTCTGGAGGAATTTCAATGACATCCTCTCCAAGGTTATGTTCATTAGACAGCTCACCATTTCCAAGTTTAAGCAACCAAGTGCTGTATTCAGGATCAGTGGAGCGCATGTTGTTGATTTGCGGTAGTCTGGTAAAATGTTGCCAATGTTGTGAATATTTAATGCAGGAATCTACAATGTCTGTTCTTGTTCCATGAGCGATGACGGGAAGACATTGTCTGAAGTCTCCTCCAAGAACAATAACTTTACCTCCAAACGGTGTTTTATTTTTTCAGCAACATTTGTTGTCATGATGTCACGTAGAAGTCTATCTATCACATCCAATGCATGTTTTTGGACCATAGTGCACTCATCAATAATAAAAAGTTTTGTACTCTGTAAATGTTTTCCTGCATTTGTATCATTTTTAATCCTGGAAACGGATGTTTCGTTGATCGGCATAGGTATGCCATATAGAGAGTGGATTGTTCGGCCTCCTTGTATCAAGTTAGCTGCTATTCCTGTAGTCGCTGCAGGTGAGGCAATTTCTCCTTGTCCTCTTAAATGATGTGTAAGTAGATGGTATAGGTAGGTCTTTCCACTGCCACCAGGTCCATCGAGAAAAAAGCACTTTGGTGTTAAACTGCTATTTTGTAAAGCTTCAGTAATGACATCGTAGGTGAAAAGTTGCTCCTGATTAAGAGTTTCTTTCATCTCTGCAGCTTTTTTTAACTCATAATCCTTATCATATTGATAAAGGAGGTGTTTAATATTTTTTGCTGGGCGTGGTAAATTGAAATCAGCAAAAGTTTTTCCATGGACTATGAGGACATCTTGGACATCTTTCATAGCATATCCTTCACAATCGATGCACTCTTCAGTGTCGCTGTGGTATGTATGACAGTAGTCTTGTAAAAAATGGTCCTTAAATTCATTCCACAATTCAAGTGGATTACTTGGGGGGCCAAAAACACAGATATAAGCAAACATGTCTCTAAGTTGGGAAGGCATGTTAAGAATGCAAGCATCTCTTAAAGTATGTCTCCAGATGCTATCATCGAATAACAATCCGAGTGCTAACGCAGCATCCTTAAAGGTTTCATGCATAACTCCATTGACGGTTTTAATGCTGTCAAAACAGGTAGCAGCTTTTACATGCAGTATCAACAAATGTAAATAATAGCATTCTTGGTCTTTCACACTAACAGTATACATTCTTCCAATAACTGTGAGACCCCCTCGTTTTCTTTGTTCCCATGTGCCTTGTTTCCAAACGTAGTGTTCTGGAATTTCGCGGTAGACATAGCTATGTGCATTGTGGTCGATCTTATTAAGGTTGAAATACGCCATAAGTGTAGAATTGGAATTGAGCTTTTGATGGATGTTGTCTGCAGAGTCATTCTCATTAAAATAGAGTGGTTGCGGCAGATGTACGGCTAGGCGAATGATGGCATGAGATTGTTTATGCATAGGAAAAGCAAATATCCACCATGCAGCCTCAGGTGCACTAACATATCTGGTATCCGTAAATTGGTGTATTTCATCATGTTGGATGTTATTTTGGGAAATTTCAAGGTTGGCTTTGTCATTTCCTTTGTAAATGTGTTTAAATAAATATTTTACACTTTGAATGGAAGCACATATTTCTACATTAATATGGCACTTGTATTTGGTGAGTAAAAATGGGTTATATGGAACTACCCATGAATAGAGTTGAGCGATACCGTCCGATACTTCAAAGTATCATATCGGATGGTATCGGCCGATCTTTAAAAAAAGTATCGGTATCGCCGATTCCGATACCGGAAGTCCCATTCAAGTCTATGGGACTTCCGGTATCGGAATAAGAAAAACCCTTTCCTGCCCTTGTACAGCCTCTCTGGGGTCTGTACGGGCCTTTCGGGGGGCTGTGCCGGCCTGCCAGGGGGTCTGTGCAGGCTCCGGTGGTCTGTGCGGGCCTGCCGGTGGTCTGTGCAGGCTCCGGGGGGCTGTGCCGGCCTGCCGGGGGGCTGTGCCGGCCTGCCGGGGGGCTGTGCCGGCCTGCCGGTGGTCTGTGCAGGCTCCGGGGGACTGTGCAGGCATCGTCCGATGGGACTACAAGTCCCATCGGGCGATGCCTGCTACCATGACAGTGATTGACACATTAGCCAATGATGGGACAGTAGTAGTCCCATCATCCGGCTAATGTGTTAAATGTAAAAAAAAAAAAAAAAAATTACATGCTACATACATACAACATGCATACTACATACATGCTACATTCATACTACATAAATACTACATGCAACATACATACTACATATATACTACATGCATGCTACATACATACTGCATGCTACATACATACCACATATATACTACATACATACTACATGCATGCTACATGCATGCTACATGCTACATACATAACACATATATACTACATGCATGCTACATACATACTACATGCTACATACATACTACATGCATGCTACATACATACTACATGCTACATACTACATATATACTACATGCATGCTACATACATACTACATGCTACATACTACATATATACTACATGCATGCTACATACATACTACATGCTACATACATACTACATATATACTACATGCATGCTACATACTACATGCTACATACATACTACATATATACTACATGCATGCTACATACATACTACATGTATGCTACATACATACTACATGCTACATACATACCACATACATACTACATATATACTACATGCTACATGCATGCTACATACATACTACATACATACTACATGCTACATACATACCACATACATACTACATACATACTGCATGCTACATACATACCACATATATACTACATACATACTACATGCATGCTACATGCATGCTACATGCTACATACATAACACATATATACTACATGCATGCTACATACATACTACATGCTACATACATACTACATGCATGCTACATACATACTACATGCTACATACTACATATATACTACATGCATGCTACATACATACTACATGCTACATACTACATATATACTACATGCATGCTACATACATACTACATGCTACATACATACTACATATATACTACATGCATGCTACATACTACATGCTACATACATACTACATATATACTACATGCATGCTACATACATACTACATGCATGCTACATACATACTACATGCTACATACATACCACATACATACTACATATATACTACATGCTACATGCATGCTACATACATACTACATACATACTACATGCTACATACATACCACATACATACTACATACATACTGCATGCTACATACATACCACATATATACTACATACATACTACATGCATGCTACATGCATGCTACATGCTACATACATAACACATATATACTACATGCATGCTACATACATACTACATGCTACATACATACTACATGCATGCTACATACAGTAGATACTACATGCTACATACTACATATATACTACATGCATGCTACATACATACTACATGCTACATACTACATATATACTACATGCATGCTACATACATACTACATGCTACATACATACTACATATATACTACATGCATGCTACATACTACATGCTACATACATACTACATATATACTACATGCATGCTACATACATACTACATGCATGCTACATACATACTACATGCTACATACATACCACATACATACTACATATATACTACATGCTACATGCATGCTACATACATACTACATACATACTACATGCTACATACATACCACATACATACTACATACATACTGCATGCTACATGCATGCTACATACATACTACATACATACTACATGCTACATACATACCACATATATACTACATACATACAATACATTCATACAATACATACATAGACATACAGTACATATAACATAGAGTAACATACTTACCAATACTTGTCACATTGTTCCCCGAAGCCATTGTCTTTTCCGGAATAAATATTAACATAACAAACCACAAAAATACTCACCCACGATCCGAAGCAGTCCACGAGTGTGTCCCACGACGATCTTGGGTAGAGAACTGCAGCATCAGCTGTTGCTGCCGTTCTCTACGGGCTGCAGGAATCCAATGACGGAAGGTAGGTATCCTTCCGCACTGTATTCCTCCGCCACTTAAAAAAAAAAAAAGTCCCTAGTCTCACTTTATGCCATTGCTGTGTGGGAATTTCCCACGCAGCAATGGCATAAAGTGAGACTAGGGACTTTTTTTTTTTTTTAAGTGGCGGAGGAATACAGTGCGGAAGGATACCTACCTTCCGTCATTGGATTCCTGCAGCCCGTAGAGAACGGCAGCAACAGCTGATGCTGCAGTTCTCTACCCAAGATCGTCGTGGGACACACTCGTGGACTGCTTCGGATCGTGGGTGAGTATTTTTGTGGTTTGTTATGTTAATATTTATTCCGGAAAAGACAATGGCTTCGGGGAACAATGTGACAAGTATTGGTAAGTATGTTACTCTATGTTATATGTACTGTATGTCTATGTATGTATTGTATGAATGTATTGTATGTATGTAGTATATATGTGGTATGTATGTAGCATGTAGTATGTATGTAGCATGCATGTAGCATGCAGTATGTATGTAGTATGTATGTGGTATGTATGTAGCATGTAGTATGTATGTAGTATGTATGTAGCATGCATGTAGCATGTAGTATATATGTAGTATGTATGTGGTATGTATGTAGCATGTAGTATGTATGTAGTATGTATGTAGCATGCATGTAGCATGTAGTATGTATGTAGCATGCATGTAGTATATATGTAGTATGTATGTAGCATGCATGTAGTATATATGTAGTATGTATGTAGCATGTAGCATGTATGTAGTATGTATGTAGTATGTATGTAGCATGCATGTAGCATGTATGTAGCATGCATGTAGTATATATGTAGTATGTATGTAGCATGCATGTAGTATATATGTAGTATGTATGTAGCATGTATGTAGTATGTATGTGGTATGTATGTAGCATGTAGTATGTATGTAGCATGCATGTAGTATATATGTAGTATGTATGTAGCATGTAGTATGTATGTAGTATGTATGTAGTATGTATGTGGTATGTATGTGGCATGTAGTATGTATGTAGCATGCATGTAGTATGTATGTAGCATGCATGTAGTATGTATGTAGTATGTATGTAGTATGTATGTAGCATGCAGTATGTATGTAGTATGTATGTAGTATGTATGTAGTATATATGTAGTATGTATGTAGTATATATGTAGTATGTATGTAGCATGTAGTATGTATGTAGCATGCATGTAGTATGTATGTAGTATTTTTTTTATTTATTTATTTTTTTTTTTTTTAACATTTAACACATTAGCCGGATGATGGGACTACTACTGTCCCATCATTGGCTAATGTGTCAATCACTGTCATGGTAGCAGGCATCGCCAGATGGGACTTGTAGTCCCATCGGACGATGCTTGCACAGACCCCCGGACATCAGCACAGCCCCCCGGCAGGCCGGCACAGCCCCCCGGCAGGCCGGTACAGACCCCCACAGGGTGCACAGACCACCGGCAGGCCGGCACAGCCCCCCGGCAGGCCGGTACAGACCCCCACAGGGTGCACAGACCACCGGCAGGCCGGCACAGCCCCCCGGCAGGCCGGTACAGACCCCCACAGGGTGCACAGACCACCGGCAGGCCGGCACAGCCCCCCGGCAGGCCGGTACAGACCCCGGGCAGTCCACACAGCCCCCCGGCAGGCCGGCACAGCCCCCCGGCAGGCCGGCAGAGACCCCCGGAAGGCCCGAAATGACGGCGCATCATGATGCGCACACACCGCGCATCATGATGACGTCAGTCTGTCAATCAACTTTGAACTTCCGATTCCGATGCCGAATTCCGATATTGAAAAAATATCGGAAGTCGGTATCGGAATTCCGATACAGCAAGTATCGGCCGATACCCGATACTTGCGGTATCGGAATGCTCAACACTACCCATGAATTGTCAATCGTCTTAGAATGGTGTTCACATGTTTTGCCAATGGGTCTGCGGTAAGTGGGATAGCCGTCCTTTTCTTTGATGGTATACGGTTGGTATTGTTTAGGGAAACCTTTGTACACTTTCCAAGATCCATACAGGGAGAATTAGGATTGTGTTCTCCACAGGGACCATGAATCATGTGTTGAAGAACAATGTTATGGAGCTGAGGGTAGATTGTTTCATCAGGTATTTCAGCCCAGACTATATTGTCTATGTCCGCCTCAGTCCGTAATTTAGACAGGCTGTCAAGAATAATTAAAATATGAGTGTGTGGGAGACCACGCTTCTGAAATTCAATGACATGGACCATTGCAGTGACGTTTCCAAATAATCCACTGCTAATGTCTTTTAAGAGGGATTCCAGTTTAATTTTAAAGATGCGTGCTACCAAGTCTGGTCTGTGTTCAACACGCTGCCACAGTTCTAAATGTGTAGTAATCTCACTCCACTTAGGATTACATGTCATGGTGATAAATAGATCTGGTCGACCATACTTTGTAACAATAGCCATATCATCCTGGTAGTGCTGCTGCATGTTTCTTGGACTGCCTTCAAAAGAAGATGGTAAAATGACAGTTTTTTCAATAGGGATGCCCTTTTGAACCAATTTTTTGAGTAGATGTTCTTGAAGGAGGCAGTAATCCTCCACTTTTAAATCTTTTTGGTGGATGCGGATGTAATGTAGGCGATTAGCTTCGATTTTGACATAAGCATTTCCTAAATATTTCTGTGTTAGCTTACCACCATTGAGGAGTGGATTAAAGTAATTTCTGACAGATAACATATAGCAATAGTATTGGAGTTGTGTGATCCTCCTCGGACTTTTGCCTTGTTGTTTGAGTCCATCATGCCATCCTTGGTCTCCATAAGGGAAAAATATTGGATAAAGGAGGGCATCCAAATTGCTATGGAGAATGCTAATTTGTTGTGTTTTTGGAGCTAAAGGGTTGTGGGGATCAGGTTTTAAATGAATTAATATGTCTCTATTGAAAGGTGACTCACCATTGTCATTTTGAAACACGACTGCTACTTCACTGACAGTGGGATTATTGTAGCGTCGAGGGTCTTGAGTACGATCTTGTTTAATAGCCATAGTGATGTTTGGCATGACAGTTCCATTTTGTAGAGATTTAATTTTTTCTTGTTCTTCCACATCACTTAACATTTGATAAGCTGCCACAAAAGGATTAATAGTTTGGATTTGAAGGGCAATAATGTTCATCAATGTAGGATGGCATTTTTGATTTTCTTTACATCGTAAGCGATGCTCGTTTGCGGTAGCGGTATCGAGAATGTAAAGTTGGGCAAATGCGTGTTGTTGGTCATCTGAGGGATGTAGTGTTCCAGTTCTATGATAGATCTGCCCATGTATGCGGAAACAGTATGGGCCATATCCAGGAGGTGGTGAAATATTTGCACCCATGGAGGCAAAAGCAAAGGAACTGTTAATACTTCGAATATTATCCATGAAATATTTGCTAAATTCACTTTGCCCTTTCAGCAAACGTGTAAAGACTTCAGGGTATTGTAGTATGGGTACATGGACTTTACCCTTCTGACAGCAGAGCGTAAAGTTGTTATCAGAAGGTATCTCTGCTACAAAATACAATGCTTGGCAATGCTCACATACATGGGTCATGTCACCACAGCTGTGTTCAGTAATACTATTTTCATCATTAGTGAAAATGTGAGGTTGTAGTAGAAGTGCATGTCCAACCCGGGGGGTGCGCCTAGTTTTGAGACCAACGTATATTTGTCTTGGTTGCACTTTCTGCGGGCTAACTGTTGCAGCTTGTATGTGAAGAAACTGTGCGTCAGTATTGACTAATGGTGGTATTGATAGGGCAGAAACAGATTGCTGATTAGTTATGTCAGTGAACGGCATATAGGATGAAGTGTGGTAGTAACTTGTTCCACATGCTGATGTGGAAGCATCCTGTTGTGAGTCTACTAATAGTGATGAGGAAGAAGCCGTCATTTTTTTGCGGTGATGGCGTGCAGAGGCTTCTTCAGCCAATCTAATGGATTTAGAGTTAGGGGATTCGTGTGTGAGGCGACGGTGTTTATAAGCCTTAATCTTGTCAAGGCGATGCTGTTTTTCCTCAGGAGTCTCATTAGCACGGCGTTGTTTTTGTCGTAGTGCTAAAGCTGCTTTCCTTTCACTGGCATTGGCATACTTGTTGTTATGTCTCATGTTGGAACAGGTAAAGGAGACTATTTGGCAGTTATCTGGCAGTGAAGAAGGCGTCCTGGAGTATTTTAGTGCAAACAAATACTAATTGGCCCTGTAATTGCCCAGCAGTAATTATGAAGTGGTAGCGGCAAATTGGCCCTGTAATTGCCCAGCAGTAGTTATGAAGTGGTAGCTGCAAATTGGCCCTGTAATTGCCCAGCAGTAGTTATGAAGTGGTAACGGCAAATTGGCCCTGTAATTGCCCAGCAGTAGTTATGAAGTGGTAGCGGCAAATTGGCCCTGTAATTGCCCAGCAGTAGTTATGAAGTGGTAGCTGCAAATTGACCCTGTAATTGCCCAGCAGTAGTTATGAAGTGGTAGCGGCAAAATGGCCCTGTAATTGCCCAGCAGTAGTTATGAAGTGGTAACGGCAAATTGGCCCTGTAATTGCCCAGCAGTAGTTATGAAGTGGTAGCTGCAAATTGACCCTGTAATTGCCCAGCAGTAGTTATGAAGTGGTAGAGGCAAATTGGCCCTGTAATTGCCCAGCAGTAGTTATGAAGTGGTAGCTGCAAATTGACCCTGTAATTGCCCAGCAGTAGTTATGAAGTGGTAGAGGCAAATTGGCCCTGTAATTGCCCAGCAGTAGTTATGAAGTGGTAGCGGCAAATTGGCCCTGTAATTAGACACCGGCAATAAACAGGCAGAGGAGCAAGGCAGCAGTAGTTATGAAGTGATAGAGGCAAATTGGCCCTGTAATTAGACACCGGCAGTGAACAGGCAGAGGAGCAAGGCAGCAGTAGTTATGAAGTGGTAGAGGCAAATTGGCCCTGTAATTAGACACCGGCAGTGAACAGGCAGAGGAGCAAGGCAACACGTCCGCACAGCAAGTCGGCGTGAGGTAAATGACGAAATTCCACGGGATCCAAGATGACGTCGGCGAAATCTCGCGAGATTTCGCCGACGCCATCCTGGATCCCGACATCGTCCACACCGGCGACATGTTCTTGCGGCGATGCCATCTTGAATATCATGGGATTTCGCCAATCCAAGATGGCGTCTCTGCAAGAACATGTCGCCGGCGTGGACAACGACTGGATCCAGGATTGCGTCGGCGAAATCTTGCGAGATTTCACTGACGCCATCTTGGATCCCGATGTCATCCACGCCGGCGACATGTTCTTGCGGCGATGCCATCTTGAGTATCACAAGATTTCGCCGATCAAAGATGGCGTCGCCGCAAGAACATGTCACCGGCGTGGACGACATCAGGATCCAAGATGGTGCCGGTGGAAGAAGATGTCGGGGATCGTGGAGCAGCGGCGATAACGGCGTGAGTATGAGAGATGGAATGAGAGAAAGTCGTATGTGGAGTGAAAGAGGGGGGGACGTGAGTCGAGATGGTGATCTTGCTCTGGCTCTTCCAGGCATGATTTCATCATGAAGCTTTAGCCTTCGTAAGACAGAGTACAAGGCAGAGTACAACAGCGCCTAAGCATTCACCCTCTGCTACTCAGACTTTCTCTCTGCACAGTGACTGACTCTAGGCAGAAGATGATGACGGTGGTAGTAGATGGAGCATTTAACACAGTCATGAAGCTGCCATAACAACTTTAAACCGAATTCTTTTTACCGACATCCCCCACTGTAAAATGTGGCCTGTTTTTTAAACAAAAGCAACAGAGTGCCGTACATAACTGGAGTAACCGACAGGAAAACAATGGCATACCGGCCTAAAATTCCAAATTTTAATTACACGGACGTATGACACGTGTCACAGATATACCACACTGTAAAATATATATATATTTTTATTGGATAGAAAAGAGTGCTGGATATAACGAGAGTGACAGACTGGCAAAAAAAGGGAATTTAGGACAAAAATACCTCAATTTTTGAGACACGGATGTATGAGGCGTGTCACAGATATACCCCACTGTAAAATGTGAGCTGTTTTTTAAAATAATGCAACATAGTGCTGTATCTAAGCCCAGTGACACCCCAGACAAAAAAAGAAAACAGACGTAAGCTGGCCAAAGTCTGAGCACACACAGATATGAGCTGGATTTTCACGCTGTGCTAGGAAAAGGATTTGGCTGTATTGTGCACTGTCAAAAAACATATGGGGAAAAAAAAGGTTTCTGGATTGCTTTGCAATAAAAAATGCTCTATTAGCCTTGGCCCAGCAAATGTTCAAAGCCAATTACACCTGTGTCTAGGTATATAGGGCCAATATATCCCATAGGTAGCAGCAGCAGAACTAGAACACAGGACCCTCTTGATATATGCAATGATATGTATATACACACATACAGTGCCTGCAGGCCTTGCACTGATGTGTATACAGCGACGTGCACTACCCTGCCTTCCTAACACTGGAACCTATATACTCCGGAATTAGTCCTTAGAAGGACTGTTGGATTAGCTGGATTTGAGTTGTTTAGGATGGTAGACCCCACTCTCACTAATAAATCCCCAATTCTGACCCTGTCTCGGCAGCAGCTCTACCTACACTATCTCAATCCGGAGCTGAATGCGGTGAGCAGGACGTCGTCCAGTCTCTAATGCCCCTGATGATGCTGTGCGGCCAGCCAATCACTGCATGACCAAAACAAAGATGGCTGCGGCGTTTCATTGCCTGGCAGACAATCCCTGCATCATGATTGGTTCTGTAAAGTCCGCCACAAAAGCTGGATGGAGACCCGAGTTCCCACCGAGTAATCCCGGAAATGCTCGGTGCTCGCTGAGAACACTGATTACAGTGATACTCAGGCGAGTACCGAGTAGTGGTGAACACGTTCGCTCGTCACTACTCTGGACCATAGACTTGGCCGAAGGGTCCCCTTCCAACAAGACAATGACCCTAAGCACACAGCTAAAATAACAAAGGAGTGGCTTCAGAACAACTCTTGACTGGCCCAGCCAGAACCCTGGCCTAAACCCAATTGAGCATCTCTGGATAGACCTGAAAATGCCTGTCCACCAACGTTCACCATCCAACCTGACAGAACTGGAGATGATCTGCAAGGAAGAATGGCAGAGGATCCTCAAATCCCAGGTGTGAAAAACATCATTCCCAAGAAGACTCATGGCTGTACTATTTCAAAAGGAGCTTCTACTCAATACTGAGCAAAGGGTCTGAATACTTATGACCATGTGATATTTCAGTTTTTCTTTTTTGATAAATTTGCAAAAATTCTTACATTTCTGTCTTTTTTCAGTCAAGATGGAGTGCAGAGTGTTCATTAATGAGAAAAAAAAAACTTATTTGAATTTACCAAATGGCTGAAATGAAACAAAGAGTGAAGAATTTAAAGGGGTCTGAATACTTTCCTTACACACTGTATATCTACCTATTCTTTGTGTATTTACTGTATGTAATCCATCCCTTATATCCTGTCGGCTCCTGCTGTGATTTCACACTATGTGGCTGCTGAATTTACAGCTTTAATTCTATCTATCTATCATCTACTTTAAATTACTTTATTGTCAGCACATTTATTTTCCTGCGCTGTTATCGACTTTTTCTGATTTTAAGAGAAATGCTCGAGTTACCGATCACCAATCCGAATGTACCATATTCGTGCTGAATTTTTGTTTGGCGATCGTTTTCCAAACATATTCTCTCATCTCTAATGTGGATATTGTGTCAATGAGATGCGATTTTAATCTATATTACACTTTTATATATAGTAGTGCTTTATAATTGAGGAGATAAAAAATAAGTGAAATGACGAGCCATAGAAACAAATGACCAAACAATGAGACAAAAGAACGTGGTACATACAGTAGGTACATGGTTCAGTTCTAGACGACCAAAGGAGCCTCCACTTGTGGAGACAAGAGGATTATATATAACACTAAATTATCTTATCACAAGCTACTGAGCCAATATGGATATAAACTGTGCCGTGATATAACAATGGCAGCCACTTCAGGGAAGGTCGGACTGGAGATATCTGTAATAAGGTCAGGCTTGTGTAAGGCCCATAGATAATAGGTAGATGACATCAGTGAAGTAGTGTGGGGTGCTAGCGCATGGGGCTAGGCAAGTATTCTGCACCCCTAACCTGTCTCGTATCCCTTCCACGAATCCAACATTTGAAACCCTTAAGGCCCCGTCTCACTAAGCAATCTCGGTAGCGAGATCGCTGCTGAGTCACAACTTTTATGACGTAACAGCGATCTCACCAGCGAGATTGCTGTGTGTGACAGCGATCAGCGAGCGGCCCCCCTGCCGGTATCGCTGATCGCTGCAAGAAATCTCTGGACATTTCTTTGGTCGCTGGTGTCCCGCTGGCCAGCACGCATCGCTGTGTGTGACAGCGGGAGACCAGCGATCAGGTGTAAAAAATAATAAAAAAAAAAAAAATATATAGTTATTCTCACCTTCCGACGTCCCGTTCAGCCATCCTGCCTCTCTCCACGCTCCGGTCCCAGTGATCCTTTGCACGAATGACCGCGAGACTTTGTTATCCCGCGAGACCGTGACATCTCGCGGTCATT
Organism: Dendrobates tinctorius; assembly: GCF_039654945.1. NCBI lineage: Eukaryota > Metazoa > Chordata > Amphibia > Anura > Dendrobatidae > Dendrobates > Dendrobates tinctorius. Next base: position 35,853,382 of record NW_027361797.1, read on the forward strand.
CATGCAAAGGATCACTGGGACCGGAGCGTGGAGAGAGGCCAGAAGACTGCGCGGGACATCGGATGGTGAGAATAACTATATTTTTTATTTTGATTCTATTTTTTACAGGATGGCCAGCGATGCCAGGCGCTCGGCATCGCTGTGCTGATCGCTGGTGAAGCTGTCTGTGTGACAGCTCACAAGCGATCACATAGCGACTTACTAGCGATCCTGACACCTTGATATCGGTGTCGGGATCGCTGGTAAGTTGCTTAGTGAGACGGGGCCTTTAGTCCCTATGAACATGGGTTGTATTTTAAGAAAATATTGATTTATTAAAGTAAGGCCATGTTCACATTTCTGTATATTCCATTTACCTGTTACATTTAGAGAAAGAAACGGAATTCAAGTCTACATTTTCATCACTTGTGCAAAGGCCCCATTGATTATGTTCTACATATTTTCAAAATCAAAACTTGTCAGGTTCAGTGATGAGATGAGCCATTTCTTAATAATTTTGACTTCCTGAATCAAAATCTGACTATGAAAATTTTTAGTTGGCTTTTTTTCTGTATCAAAGAATTTTCCTTTTACTTCTACTAGAGTTGAGCGAAAGGGGTCGAAAAATTTCAAAAGTCGCCGACTTTTGGCAAAGTCGGGTTTCATGAAACGAAACCCGACCCTAGGATGAGGTCGGCCACGAGGTCGGCGACTTACGCGCGAAAGTCGCGTTTCAAAAGTTTGTTTTGCGCTCTTTTTCAGCCAATCAGGATCCACGGACACTGTGGGCAACGTGATGACATAGGCACGGGTCACCACCATCTTTCAGAAGGGCATGCAAGTGATTGGCTTGCTTTGGTGGGCGTCACAGGGGGTATAAAAGGGCGTGCACGCCGACCGCCATCTTACTTCTGCCGATTTTGTATAGGGAGAGGTTGCTGCTGATTCTGTAGGGAGAGCGTTAGGCAGGGAAGAAGACAAAAAAACTGCTTCTGCTGCTAGCGATTTGGCCTGCACTACACACCAGTCACTGTGTGTGCAGTGCAAGGGGAGGCTAAATAGTGGTGTATCAGTGGTGTTAGTTGTTGGGCTGCCTTCTAAGGCTTCCTGACATTCCTGCATTGCTGTTTACCCACTGCTCCGCAAACTGCTTTTTTAAAAGCAATCCAATCTCCCTTATCCTCTAGTCACTTTTGTCACAGCTGTGCCATCGAGCCTGTCACATAGCGCTCAGATATTCATTGGGCCTCACACAATCCAAAAGTGTCCAGTGTCCAAAAGTGTGTGCAGAGATTCAAAATCTCCCTTATCCTCTAGTCACTTTGGTCACAGCTGTGCCATCGAGCCTGTCACATAGCGCTCAGATATTCATTGGGCCTCACACAATCCAAAAGTGTCCAGTGTCCAAAAGTGTGAGCAGAGATTCAAAATCTCCCTTATCATCTAGTCACTTTGGTCACAGCTGTGCCATCGAGCCTGTCACATAGCGCTCAGATATCAGTGGGCCTCACACAATCCAAAAGTGTCCATCCAGTGTCCAAAAGTGTGTGCAGAGATTCAAAATCTCCCTTATCCTCTAGTCACTTTGGTCACAGCTGTGCCATCGAGCCTGTCACATAGCGCTCAGATATCAGTGGGCCTCACACAATCCAAAAGTGTCCAGTGTCCAAAAGTGTGTGCAGAGATTCAAAATCTCCCTTATCCTCTAGTCACTTTGGTCACAGCTGTGCCATCGAGCCTGTCACATAGCGCTCAGATACCAGTGGGCCTCACACAATCCAAAAGTGTCCATCCAGTGTCCAAAAGTGTGTGCAGAGATTCAAAATCTCCCTTATCCTCTAGTCACTTTTGTCACAGCTGTGCCATCGAGCCTGTCACATAGCGCTCAGATATTCATTGGGCCTCACACAATCCAAAAGTGTCCAGTGTCCAAAAGTGTGTGCAGAGATTCAAAATCTCCCTTATCCTCTAGTCACTTTGGTCACAGCTGTGCCATCGAGCCTGTCACATAGCGCTCAGATATCAGTGGGCCTCACACAATCCAAAAGTGTCCATCCAGTGTCCAAAAGTGTGTGCAGAGATTCAAAATCTCCCTTATCCTCTAGTCACTTTTGTCACAGCTGTGCCATCGAGCCTGTCACATAGCGCTCAGATATTCATTGGGCCTCACATAATCCAAAAGTGTCCAGTGTCCAAAAGTGTGTGCAGAGATTCAAAATCTCCCTTATCCTCTAGTCACTTTGGTCACAGCTGTGCCATCGAGCCTGTCACATAGCGCTCAGATATCAGTGGGCCTCACACAATCCAAAAGTGTCCATCCAGTGTCCAAAAGTGTGTGCAGAGATTCAAAATCTCCCTTATCCTCTAGTCACTTTGGTCACAGCTGTGCCATCGAGCCTGTCACATAGCGCTCAGATATCAGTGGGCCTCACACAATCCAAAAGTGTCCATCCAGTGTCCAAAAGTGTGTGCAGAGATTCAATATCTCCCTTATCCTCTAGTCACTTTGGTCACAGCTGTGCCATCGAGCCTGTCACATAGCGCTCAGATATCAGTGGGCCTCACACAATCCAAAAGTGTCCATCCAGTGTCCAAAAGTGTGTGCAGAGATTCAAAATCTCCCTTATCCTCTAGTCACTTTGGTCACAGCTGTGCCATCGAGCCTGTCACATAGCGCTCAGATATCAGTGGGCCTCACACAATCCAAAAGTGTCCAGTGTCCACAAGTGTCTGCAGAAATTAAAAATCTCCCCTGTCCTATAGACACCTTGTACCTTGTTTTACATTACTATATAGTTTGTTGGATTTTGTCTACATTTCTACCAAAAATGAGGAAGGCTGGTGGAAGAGGCCGTGGAATTGGGCGGGGTTGGCAGCTGGTAATGATGGTGTTGGTGGTGGATCTGATGGTAGTGGCAAGAGCAAAATAGGACCGAATGCAGGAGGTGCTGACCCTGCGTCATCGTCTGGCTACATAAGGCCTCGAACGCTTAGTTTTCTAGGAGTTGGCAAACCGCTTTTAAAGCCAGAGCATCAGGAAAAAGTTTTGTCTTACATTGCTGACTTAGCCTCCAGCTCTATCGCCTCCTCTTCTTCAGTTGTAAAAAGTAAAAGCACTGAGTCGTCATTGGAGGATCATGTTCATGAACCACACCTTTCCTTGTGTCCTTCACCCCAACCAAGATTGAAGGATGACGCAGGCCATACTACTGATTACTCCATGGAGCTGTTTTCACATACCATGCCTGGATTATCAAGTCAAATGGTGAATTTCCCAGGCCAAGATGAATCTGACATGGAGTGCACTGATGCACAGCCGCTGATGGATGATTCTGCTGGTACATTCACTCAGAGCACTACATTGTCCTCGCAGTGTACAGAGCCAGATTCTGACCCTGATGAGACTCAGGTGCCCCTTCCCGCACACTATACCACCATAAACGGTGACACAGAGGAAGGTGCACATGACATAGAAGAGGAGGTGATGGATGACCCAGTTGTTGACCCAGATTGGCATCCATTGGGGGAAGAGGGTGCTGCTTCCAATAGCTCAGATGAGGAGCATCCACAGCAGACATCGACATCGCAACAGCTGTTATCTGGCAGGCCCGGAGCACTCCAAAGACAGGTTCCAAACATCAAAAGAGTTGCTGGACAGCTTGTCCAGAGGGTCAAAAGATCACAGCGTGCTAGGCCGCAAAATGTCTGCCAAAGTAGGAAGAGTGCAGTGTGGCACTTTTTTGAACAAAATCCTCATGATCAGGCCAAGGTTATCTGTAAGAAGTGCGCAAAGACCTTTAGCCGAGGGAAAAATCTGAAAAATTTGAATACCAGTTGCATGCTTAGACATTTAACCAGCATGCACTTGCAAGCGTGGACACAACACCAAACCTCAAGTGCCACATGTGCAACTGATCACAACGAAGGTAGTCAGCAACGCTACATTGTTTCCCCCACTGTAAGCCCACCGGTTAGCACAGCAGCAAATGTTGAAGTGTCGTTGCAAGACCACAGCAGTCAGGGAATCCCACTGTTATATCAACGAAAGACTGATTCTAGGCCATCAGAAAGAACACCAACTCCATCACCATCATCAACCCTCTCTCAGTCCGCCCTGTCCACCGCTACTTCCACCATATGCAGCTCTCAAGTCCAGCTCACCCTCCCAGACACTATGAGTAGGTCAAGAAAGTACTCAGTCTCTCATCCGCGTACACTGGGTTTGAACGCCCACATTGCCAAACTAATCTCGTTTGAGATGATGCCCTTTCGGTTGGTGGAAAGCACAGCTTTCCGCGAACTCATGGCCTATGCAGTACCACGCTATGACCTACCCAGTCGCCACTTCTTCTCTCGCAAAGCCATCCCAGCCCTCCACCATCATGTGAAAGACCGCATTGTCCATGCACTCAAGCAGTCAGTGAGCGGAAAGGTGCACCTCACAACTGATGCATGGTCCAGTTGGCATGGCCAGGGCCGTTACGTGTCCATCACTGCGCACTGGGTTAATGTGGTGGATGCAGGGTCCACAGGGGACAGCGGTGGTGGGACAGTGCTGCCTAGCCCACGGTATAGGAAACAGTTGGCTGTAGGCGTTCGACCCTCCTCCTCCTCCTCCTCCTCCAGAAGCGAAAGCTCGTCCACAGAGCGCAGTCGTACGAGCACTCCATCTGCAGCTGCCACTGTTGCACACGATGTGTCCCCCTATCGAGCAGCTAGTGGAAAGCGTCAGCAGGCTGTGTTGCAGATGATGTGTTTGGGCGACAGACACACCGCCGAGGTGCTGGCCGAGTACTTGAAGCGACAAACTGAGTCATGGCTGGGCAGTGCACATCTTGAGGCAGGCAAGGTAGTTAGTGATAACGGCCGTAATTTTGTGGCAGCCATAGCCCTTTCAAAACTCAGCCACATACCTTGCTTGGCTCACACCTTGAACCTGGTGGTGCAGTACTTCCTCAAAAATTATCCGGAGTTAACAGCCCTGCTCCAGAAGGTGCGAAGACTGTGCGCGCACATCCGCCGGTCGCCTGTACACTCCGTTGGTATGCAGAAGCTGCAGCGATTGCTCCACCTTCCCAACCACCGCCTCATTATCGACATTGCAACAAGGTGGAACTCCACCCTGCACATGGTGGAGCGGCTGTGCGAGCAGAGGCAGGCCATAATGCATTTGTGGGAGGATACACGGCCAGGCACTTTGAGAGCAGACATGGAGTTGACAGGTGTGCAGTGGTCGAAGCTGAAAGACCTTTGTAAAGTCCTTCAGTGTTTTGAGGAATGCACACGGCTGGTAAGCGCAGACGACGCCATCCTAAGCATGAGCATCCCACTTATGCGTCTGCTCATGCAAACTTTGACGCACCTTAAGGAGCAGGCGTCTGCAGCCAATGTTGATGAGGAGGAAGAGGAGGAGGGAATCCTTGATGACATTCAGCCATTGTCTGCTCAGGGACCTCTCCTGGACGAGGTGGAGGAAGAAGAGGAGGAGGAGGATGATGATGGGGATGATTACTTAGGGGAGGAGGATGCATCTCGTGGGGCAAGTGAAAATGTTGGCGTGGCAAGGTCTGGTACAGGGTTTGTGCGTGTCTGGAGGGATGTGGATTTGCCAGAAAGTGCTCCTCCACCCAGCACTCGCAGTGCATCATTGACACCGGGAACATTGGCCCACATGTCAGATTATGCCTTGCGGATCCTAAAAAGGGACCCCCGCATTGCCAAAATGATGAACGATGACGACTACTGGTTGGCCAGCATCCTGGATCCATGCTATAAAGGCAAATTACAAAACATCATGCCACAGGAGAACCTTGACCTAATATTGGCTAATAAACAAGCAACTATGGTAAATCGGTTGCTTGAGGCATTCCCAGCACACAGCAGCGGTGATGGCTCTCACACGAGCCGTACGGGCCGGGGGCAGCTTGGCAGAGGTGTTCGTGGTGCACACAGCAGAAGTGGCGTTGGAGACAGGGGTTTCATGACAATGTTGTGGACTGATTTTTCAAATACCGCTCACACAACTGGTAATACTGCATCGATGGAAAGTGACAGGAGACAGCAGTTGTCAACTATGGTTACAAACTACTTTTCCTCCCATATCGATGTTCTCCCACACAGGTCATTCCCCTTTGACTATTGGGCCGCTAAACTGGACACCTGGCCTGAATTGGCCCAATATGCCTTACAGGAGCTCGCTTGCCCAGCTGCAAGTGTGCTATCGGAAAGAGTCTTCAGTGCAGCTGGATCAATCCTGACAGAAAAAAGGACCCGTCTGTCAACACAAAATGTGGATGATCTACATAGGGATGATCAATATAGGGAAAAGTCGGGGTCGTCCCGAAACACGAAACCCAATGTAAGTCAATGGGGAATAAAAGTCGGCAGTGAGAGGAGGACAGGAAACACACCTACAGTGCCCATTTGAATGCCAAAAGCATCAATTCTTCTTACTTAAGCTTGTCAACCTTAATTAACTTCATAATACAAGTTACGCACTGAAAAATGGGGGTTATTTGGCTAAATTTGTGGGGGGGGAGGGCTGGCTCCAGGTTTTCATGTGCCCTGGGCGAAAGAGCGCCCCTTTAACACATACCACAACTCATCATGCTCCGATACGGCAGAGAAATAGCGGTATAGTACAATGAAAAATACCTCACTTTTTACATCTCATGACGAGGCCCATCTATTTCTCCATACAAAATCATTGGTCCCATATAATGTTTGAAACAGTATATGATGAGCTCCACATAATGCTACAGTATATGTTGGTCCCCATGGATGAAGCTCCACTGTCTTATGGGCCCAAATAATGCTCCAAACATAATGGGCCCCATTTCTAATGCTCTAGTGTATAATGGGCCCTGTAAATGCTGCTCCAGTGTCTGATGTCCACCTTTGGAAAGTTCCAGTGTATGGTGGGCCCCATCTATCATTCTCCAGAGTATAGTGCTCCCCAAAAATTGCTGTCCCAACATAGAAAACAATCAAATAAGTCTCCTCGCTAGGGAATCCCTGTACTTGGCTGGACAGGTGCTGTAGCTTGCTTAACAGCTCGCCAGCCGTTCTCACGCCCAATATGGATTGCACGTGATTGCACAAAGGTTAGAAAGGGTACCGTATCCCTGGATAACATGTATGGATAGCGTACACATTCAAAATATATGTCTATACAGCATGAGGCAGGCTCAGACGGTGTTAGGCCCAGTATGGATTGCACGTCATTGCACAAAGGTTAGAAGGGGTACCGTATCCCCGGATAACATGTATGGATAGCGTACACATTCAAAATATATGTCTATACAGCATGAGGCAGGCTCAGACGGTGTTAGGCCCAGTATGGATTGCACGTCATTGCACAAAGGTTAGAAGGGGTACCGTATCCCCGGATAACATGTATGGATAGCGTACACATTCAAAATATATGTCTATACAGCATGAGGCAGGCTCAGACGGTGTTAGGCCCAGTATGGATTGCACGTCATTGCACAAAGGTTAGAAGGGGTACCGTATCCCCGGATAACATGTATGGATAGCGTACACATTCAAAATATATGTCTATACAGCATGAGGCAGGCTCAGACGGTGTTAGGCCCAGTATGGATTGCATGTCATTGCACAAAGGTTAGAAGGGGTACCGTATCCCCGGATAACATGTATGGAGAGCGTACACATTCAAAATATATGTCTATACAGCATGAGGCAGGCTCAGACGGTGTTAGGCCCAGTATGGATTGCACGTCATTGCACAAAGGTTAGAAGGGGTACCGTATCCCCGGATAACATGTATGGATAGCGTACACATTCAAAATATATGTCTATACAGCATGAGGCAGGCTCAGACGGTGTTAGGCCCAGTATGGATTGCATGTCATTGCACAAAGGTTAGAAAGGGTACCGTATCCCTGGATAACATGTATGGATAGCATACACATTCAAAATATATGTCTATACAGCATGAGGCAGGCTCAGACGGTGTTAGGCCCAGTATGGATTGCACGTCATTGCACAAAGGTTAGAAGGGGTACCGTATCCCCGGATAACATGTATGGATAGCGTACACATTCAAAATATATGTCTATACAGCATGAGGCAGGCTCAGACGGTGTTAGGCCCAGTATGGATTGCACGTCATTGCACAAAGGTTAGAAGGGGTACCGTATCCCCGGATAACATGTATAGATAGCGTACACATTCAAAATATATGTCTATACAGCATGGGGCAGGCTCAGACGGTGTTAGGCCCAGTATGGATTGCACGTCATTGCACAAAGGTTAGAAAGGGTACCGTATCCCCGGATAACATGTATGGATAGCGTACACATTCAAAATATATGTCTATACAGCATGAGGCAGGCTCAGACGGTGTTAGGCCCAGTATGGATTGCACGTCATTGCACAAAGGTTAGAAAGGGTACCGTATCCCTGGATAACATGTATGGATAGCGTACACATTCAAAATATATGTCTATACAGCATGAGGCAGGCTCAGACGGTGTTAGGCCCAGTATGGATTGCACGTCATTGCACAAAGGTTAGAAGGGGTACCGTATCCCCGGATAACATGTATGGATAGCGTACACATTCAAAATATATGTCTATACAGCATGAGGCAGGCTCAGACGGTGTTAGGCCCAGTATGGATTGCACGTCATTGCACAAAGGTTAGAAGGGGTACCGTATCCCCGGATAACATGTATGGATAGCGTACACATTCAAAATATATGTCTATACAGCATGAGGCAGGCTCAGACGGTGTTAGGCCCAGTATGGATTGCATGTCATTGCACAAAGGTTAGAAAGGGTACCGTATCCCTGGATAACATGTATGGATAGCGTACACATTCAAAATATATGTCTATACAGCATGAGGCAGGCTCAGACGGTGTTAGGCCCAGTATGGATTGCACGTCATTGCACAAAGGTTAGAAGGGGTACCGTATCCCCGGATAACATGTATGGATAGCGTACACATTCAAAATATATGTCTATACAGCATGAGGCAGGCTCAGACGGTGTTAGGCCCAGTATGGATTGCACGTCATTGCACAAAGGTTAGAAGGGGTACCGTATCCCCGGATAACATGTATAGATAGCGTACACATTCAAAATATATGTCTATACAGCATGGGGCAGGCTCAGACGGTGTTAGGCCCAGTATGGATTGCACGTCATTGCACAAAGGTTAGAAAAGGTACCGTATCCCCGGATAACATGTATGGATAGCGTACACATTCAAAATATATGTCTATACAGCATGAGGCAGGCTCAGACGGTGTTAGGCCCAGTATGGATTGCACGTCATTGCACAAAGGTTAGAAAGGGTACCGTATCCCTGGATAACATGTATGGATAGCGTACACATTCAAAATATATGTCTATACAGCATGAGGCAGGCTCAGACGGTGTTAGGCCCAGTATGGATTGCACGTGATTGCACAAAGGTTAGAAAGGGTACCGTATCCCTGGATAACATGTATGGATAGAGTACACATTCAAAATATATGTCTATACAGCATGAGGCAGGCTCAGACGGTGTTAGGCCCAGTATGGATTGCACGTCATTGCACAAAGGTTAGAAAGGGTACTGTATCCCTGGATAACATGTATGGATAGCGTACACATTCAAAATATATGTCTATATAGCATGAGGCAGGCTCAGACGGTGTTAGGCTCAGTATGGATTGCACGTCATTGCACAAAGGTTAGAAAGGGTACCGTGTCCCCGGGTAACATGTATGGATAGCGTACACATTCAAAATATATGTCTATACAGCATGAGGCAGGCTCAGACGGTGTTAGGCCCAGTATGGATTGCACGTCATTGCACAAAGGTTAGAAGGGGTACCGTATCCCCGGATAACATGTATGGATAGCGTACACATTCAAAATATATGTCTATACAGCATGAGGCAGGCTCAGACGGTGTTAGGCCCAGTATGGATTGCACGTCATTGCACAAAGGTTAGAAAGGGTACCGTATCCCTGGATAACATGTATGGATAGCGTACACATTCAAAATATATGTCTATACAGCATGAGGCAGGCTCAGACGGTGTTAGGCCCAGTATGGATTGCACGTCATTGCACAAAGGTTAGAAGGGGTACCGTATCCCCGGATAACATGTATGGATAGCGTACACATTCAAAATATATGTCTATACAGCATGAGGCAGGCTCAGACGGTGTTAGGCCCAGTATGGATTGCACGTCATTGCACAAAGGTTAGAAAGGGTACCGTATCCCTGGATAACATGTATGGATAGCGTACACATTCAAAATATATGTCTATACAGCATGAGGCAGGCTCAGACGGTGTTAGGCCCAGTATGGATTGCACGTCATTGCACAAAGGTTAGAAGGGGTACCGTATCCCCGGATAACATGTATGGATAGCGTACACATTCAAAATATATGTCTATACAGCATGAGGCAGGCTCAGACGGTGTTAGGCCCAGTATGGATTGCACGTCATTGCACAAAGGTTAGAAAGGGTACCGTATCCCTGGATAACATGTATGGATAGCGTACACATTCAAAATATATGTCTATACAGCATGATGCAGGCTCAGACGGTGTTATGCCCAGTATGGATTGCACGTCATTGCACAAAGGTTAGAAGGGGTACCGTATCCCTGGATAACATGTATGGATAGCGTACACATTCAAAATATATGTCTATACATCAGGAGGCAGGCTCAGACGGTGTCAGGCACAGTATGGTTTTGACGGCCCAGATTACACAGCGGAGGAGCAGGGAGAGGTAAAGATTGCAAATGCTGGGGCCCTGGCCAAGCAAGGGGGGCACACTCGTGGGGGTCGGTACTGGCACTGGGCCCCTCATAGTACAGCGGTGTGTCTGACGGCAGGTGTGCACCACCACCGTCAGAGACACTTGATTGCACTATGAGGGACCCTGTGCCAGTGCCCGCGCCCAAGAGTCGGCCTACCCACCTGTCCAGGGCAACGGCACTCGCACGGTGTCGTGCGCTAGGTGGTGACCCCGGCCATGGGGGGGAGGCAGCACAGTTAGGGAGTTTTAGAACGTGGCATATGTTGATGTTGGACATTCAACTGATGCAAAAGGCGAAATAGGTGAAGTACCAGGAAGAGGTGGACCAAAGCAAGCCATTTTTCTGTCACCCTATGTGTCATCAGGGGAAGGTGGGACAAAATCCTTGGAAACCCATGCGTGGTTCATTTTAATGAAGGTTTGATCATCCACATTTTGGGTAGACAGACGGGTCCTTTTTTCTGTCAGGATTGATCCAGCTGCACTGAAGACTCTTTCCGATAGCACACTTGCAGCTGGGCAAGCGAGCTCCTGTAAGGCATATTGGGCCAATTCAGGCCAGGTGTCCAGTTTAGCGGCCCAATAGTCAAAGGGGAATGACCTGTGTGGGAGAACATCGATATGGGAGGAAAAGTAGTTTGTAACCATAGTTGACAACTGCTGTCTCCTGTCACTTTCCATCGATGCAGTATTACCAGTTGTGTGAGCGGTATTTGAAAAATCAGTCCACAACATTGTCATGAAACCCCTGTCTCCAACGCCACTTCTGCTGTGTGCACCACGAACACCTCTGCCAAGCTGCCCCAGGCCCGTACGGCTCGTGTGAGAACCATCACCGCTGCTGTGTGCTGGGAATGCCTCAAGCAACCGATTTACCAGAGTTGCTTGTTTATTAGCCAATATTAGGTCAAGGTTCTCCTGTGGCATGATGTTTTGTAATTTGCCTTTATAGCGTGGATCCAGGATGCTGGCCAACCAGTAGTCGTCATCGTTCATCATTTTGGCAATGCGGGGGTCCCTTTTTAGGATCCGCAAGGCATAATCTGACATGTGGGCCAATGTTCCCGGTGTCAATGATGCACTGCGAGTGCTGGGTGGAGGAGCACTTTCTGGCAAATCCACATCCCTCCAGTCACGCACAAACCCTGTACCAGACCTTGCCACGCCAACATTTTCACTTGCCCCACGAGATGCATCCTCCTCCCCTAAGTAATCATCCCCATCATCATCCTCCTCCTCCTCTTCTTCCTCCACCTCGTCCAGGAGAGGTCCCTGAGCAGACAATGGCTGAATGTCATCAAGGATTCCCTCCTCCTCTTCCTCCTCATCAACATTGGCTGCAGACGCCTGCTCCTTAAGGTGCGTCAAAGTTTGCATGAGCAGACGCATAAGTGGGATGCTCATGCTTAGGATGGCGTCGTCTGCGCTTACCAGCCGTGTGCATTCCTCAAAACACTGAAGGACTTTACAAAGGTCTTTCAGCTTCGACCACTGCACGCCTGTCAAGTCCATGTCTGCTCTCAAAGTGCCTGGCCGTGTATCCTCCCACAAATGCATTATGGCCTGCCTCTGCTCGCACAGCCGCTCCACCATGTGCAGGGTGGAGTTCCACCTTGTTGCAATGTCGATAATGAGGCGGTGGTTGGGAAGGTGGAGCAATCGCTGCAGCTTCTGCATACGAACGGAGTGTACAGGCGACCGGCGGATGTGCGCGCACAGTCTTCGCACCTTCTGGAGCAGGGCTGTTAACTCCGGATAATTTTTTAGGAAGCACTGCACCACCAGGTTCAAGGTGTGAGCCAAGCAAGGTATGTGGCTGAGTTTTGAAAGGGCTATGGCTGCCACAAAATTACGGCCGTTATCACTAACTACCTTGCCTGCCTCAAGATGTGCACTGCCCAGCCATGACTCAGTTTGTCGCTTCAAGTACTCGGCCAGCACCTCGGCGGTGTGTCTGTCGCCCAAACACATCATCTGCAACACAGCCTGCTGACGCTTTCCACTAGCTGCTCGATAGGGGGACACATCGTGTGCAACAGTGGCAGCTGCAGATGGAGTGCTCGTACGACTGCGCTCTGTGGACGAGCTGTCGCTTCTGGAGGAGGAGGAGGAGGAGGAGGGTCGAACGCCTACAGCCAACTGTTTCCTAGACCGTGGGCTAGGCAGCACTGTCCCACCACCGCTGTCCCCTGTGGACCCTGCATCCACCACATTAACCCAGTGCGCAGTGATGGACACGTAACGGCCCTGGCCATGCCGACTGGACCATGCATCAGTTGTGAGGTGCACCTTTCCGCTCACTGACTGCTTGAGTGCATGGACAATGCGGTCTTTCACATGATGGTGGAGGGCTGGGATGGCTTTGCGAGAGAAGAAGTGGCGACTGGGTAGGTCATAGCGTGGTACTGCATAGGCCATGAGTTTGCGGAAAGCTGTGCTTTCCACCAACCGTAAGGGCATCATCTCAAACGAGATTAGTTTGGCAATGTGGGCGTTCAAACCCAGTGTACGCGGATGAGAGACTGAGTACTGTCTTGACCTACTCATAGTGTCTGGGAGGGTGAGCTGGACTTGAGAGCTGCATATGGTGGAAGTAGCGGTGGACAGGGCGGACTGAGAGAGGGTTGATGATGGTGATGGAGTTGGTGTTCTTTCTGATGGCCTAGAATCAGTCTTTCGTTGATATAACAGTGGGATTCCCTGACTGCTGTGGCCTTGCAACGACACCTCAACATTTGCTGCTGTGCTAACCGGTGTGCTTACAGTGGGGGAAACAATGTAGCGTTGCTGACTACCTTCGTTGTGATCAGTTGCACATGTGGCACTTGAGGTTTGGTGTTGTGTCCACGCTTGCAAGTGCATGCTGGTTAAATGTCTAAGCATGCAACTGGTATTCAAATTTTTCAGATTTTTCCCTCGGCTAAAGGTCTTTGCGCACTTCTTACAGATAACCTTGGCCTGATCATGAGGATTTTGTTCAAAAAACTGCCACACTGCACTCTTCCTACTTTGGCAGACATTTTGCGGCCTAGCACGCTGTGATCTTTTGACCCTCTGGACAAGCTGTCCAGCAACTCTTTTGATGTTTGGAACCTGTCTTTGGAGTGCTCCGGGCCTGCCAGATAACAGCTGTTGCGATGTCGATGTCTGCTGTGGATGCTCCTCATCTGAGCTATTGGAAGCAGCACCCTCTTCCCCCAATGGATGCCAATCTGGGTCAACAACTGGGTCATCCATCACCTCCTCTTCTATGTCATGTGCACCTTTCTCTGTGTCACCGTGTATGGTGGTATAGTGTGCGGGAAGGGGCACCTGAGTCTCATCAGGGTCAAAATCTGGCTCTGTACACTGCGAGGACAATGTAGTGCTCTGAGTGAATGTACCAGCAGAATCATCCATCAGCAGCTGTGCATCAGTGCACTCCATGTCAGATTCATCTTGGCCTGGGTAATTCACCATTTGACTTGATAATCCAGGCATGGTATGTGAAAACAGCTCCATGGAGTAATCAGTAGTATGGCCTGCGTCATCCTTCAATCTTGGTTGGGGTGAAGGACACAAGGAAAGGTGTGGTTCATGAACATGAGCCTCCAATGACGACTCAGTGCTTTTACTTTTTACAACTGAAGAAGAGGAGGCGATAGAGCTGGAGGCTGAGTCAGCAATGTAAGACAAAACTTTTTCCTGATGCTCTGCCTTTAAAAGCGGTTTGCCAACTCCTAGAAAACTAAGCGTTCGAGGCCTTATGTAGACAGACGATGATGCAGGGTCAGCACCTCCTGCATTTGGTCCTATTTTGCTCTTGCCACTACCATCAGATCCACCACCAACACCATCATTACCAGCTGCCAACCCCCGCCCAATTCCACGGCCTCTTCCACCAGCCTTCCTCATTTTTGGTAGAAATGTAGACAAAATCCAACAAACTATATAGTAATGTAAAACAAGGTACAAGGTGTCTATAGGACAGGGGAGTTTTAGAATTTCTGCACACACTTGTGGACAGTGGACACTTGTGGATTGTGTGCGGCCCACTGATATCTGAGCGCTATGTGACACGCTCGATGGCACAGCTGCCTGTGACCAAAGTGACGAGAGGATAATGGAGATTTTGAATCTCTGCGTACACTTGTGGACAGTGGACACTTGTGGATTGTGTGCGGCCCACTGATATCTGAGCGCTATGTGACACGCTCGATGGCACAGCTGCCTGTGACCAAAGTGACGAGAGGATAATGGAGATTTTGAATCTCTGCGTACACTTTTGGACACTGGACACTTGTGGATTGTGTGCGGCCCACTGATATCTGAGCGCTATGTGACACGCTCGATGGCACAGCTGCCTGTGACCAAAGTGACGAGAGGATAATGGAGATTTTGAATCTCTGCGTACACTTTTGGACACTGGACACTTGTGGATTGTGTGCGGCCCACTGATATCTGAGCGCTATGTGACACGCTCGATGGCACAGCTGCCTGTGACCAAAGTGACGAGAGGATAATGGAGATTTTGAATCTCTGCGTACACTTGTGGACAGTGGACACTTGTGGATTGTGTGCGGCCCACTGATATCTGAGCGCTATGTGACACGCTCGATGGCACAGCTGCCTGTGACCAAAGTGACGAGAGGATAATGGAGATTTTGAATCTCTGCGTACACTTGTGGACAGTGGACACTTGTGGATTGTGTGCGGCCCACTGATATCTGAGCGCTATGTGACACGCTCGATGGCACAGCTGCCTGTGACCAAAGTGACGAGAGGATAATGGAGATTTTGAATCTCTGCGTACACTTGTGGACAGTGGACACTTGTGGATTGTGTGCGGCCCACTGATATCTGAGCGCTATGTGACACGCTCGATGGCACAGCTGCCTGTGACCAAAGTGACGAGAGGATAATGGAGATTTTGAATCTCTGCGTACACTTTTGGACACTGGACACTTGTGGATTGTGTGCGGCCCACTGATATCTGAGCGCTATGTGACACGCTCGATGGCACAGCTGCCTGTGACCAAAGTGACGAGAGGATAATGGAGATTTTGAATCTCTGCGTACACTTTTGGACACTGGACACTTGTGGATTGTGTGCGGCCCACTGATATCTGAGCGCTATGTGACACGCTCGATGGCACAGCTGTCTGTGACCAAAGTGACGAGAGGATAATGGAGATTTTGAATCTCTGCGTACACTTGTGGACAGTGGACACTTGTGGATTGTGTGCGGCCCACTGATATCTGAGCGCTATGTGACACGCTCGATGGCACAGCTGCCTGTGACCAAAGTGACGAGAGGATAATGGAGATTTTGAATCTCTGCGTACACTTTTGGACACTGGACACTTGTGGATTGTGTGCGGCCCACTGATATCTGAGCGCTATGTGACACGCTCGATGGCGCAGCTGCCTGTGACCAAAGTGACGAGAGGATAATGGAGATTTTGAATCTCTGCGTACACTTGTGGACAGTGGACACTTGTGGATTGTGTGCGGCCCACTGATATCTGAGCGCTATGTGACACGCTCGATGGCACAGCTGCCTGTGACCAAAGTGACTAGAGGATAAGGGAGATTGGATTGCTTTTAAAAAAGCAGTTTGCGGAGCAGTGGGTAAACAGCAATGCCAGCGTGTCAGGAAGCCTTAGAAGGCAGCCCAACAACCAACACCACTGATACACCACTATATAGCCTCCCCTTGCACTGCACACACAGTGACTTGTGTGTTGTGCAGGCCAAATCGCTAGCAGCAGAAGCAGTTTTTTTGTCTTCTTCCCTGCCTAACGCTCTCCCTACAGAATCAGCAGCAACCTCTCCCTACACTAAGATCGGCAGAAGTAAGATGGCGGTCGGCGTGCATGCCCTTTTATACCCCCTGTGACGCCCACCAAAGCAAGCCAATCACTTGCATGCCCTTCTGAAAGATGGTGGTGACCCGTGCCTATGTCATCACATTGCCCACAGTGTCCGTGGATCCTGATTGGCTGAAAAAGAGCGCAAAACAAACTTTTGAAACGCGACTTTGGCGCGTAAGTCGCCGACCTCGTGGCCGACCTCATCCTAGGGTCGGGTTTCGTTTCATGAAACCCGACTTTGCCAAAAGTCGGCGACTTTTGAATTTTTTCGACCCGTTTCGCTCAACTCTAATAATCACATTAATGAAGAGGTCACCACTTTTGTTACAGGATCAGCATTTGCTGTCTAGCGGGATTAATTTCAATTTAGAGTTGAGCGAAACGGGTCGGTCAAATTTATAAGTCGCTGACTTTCACGGAAGTCGGGTTTCATGAAACGAAACCCGACCATAGCGTGAGGTCGGCCACGAGGTCGGCGACCATAGCGCCAAAGTCGCATTTCAAATGATGCTTTCAGAGCCCTTTTTCAGCCAATGATCGAGGACGCACACTGTGGGCAACGCGATGACATGGGCATCGGTCACCACCATCTTTGAGAAGGGCATGCAAGTGATTGGCTTGCTTTGTGTGGTGTCACAGGGGCTATAAAAGGGCGTGCACGCCGACCGCCATCTTACTTCTGCCGATATTAGCATTAGGGAGAGGTTGCTGCTGCTGATTCTGAATAAGGGAGAGCGTTAGGCAGGGAAGAAGAACCAAAAAACTACTTCTGCTGTTAGCGATTTCCACTGTACTACACAACAGTTTGTGTGCAGTGACAGGGGAGGCTATATTTTTTGTGCAACAGCTCTGTTGGTTATTAGGCTGCCTTATAAGGGTAACAAAACCTACAAAAGACAAAATGAAAAAACCTTGCTGTAATAAAATAAGTAACAAGCAAAAGTGCATTTAAATCATACAGAGTTCTTAGTAATACTGTATTTGATCAAGCATAGCATAAAAGCTGTCCCACCATCGACAAGGTGACTCTGTGGTCGGCGCGGTCCTACACTGTCTAGTATTAATAACCTATTAATAACCCTCTCCTGAGCTGGAAATTGTATTTAGAAGCTTCCCCTGACTGGTGTCCACTGGTTGTGACCCGGTCCTTGTCTGTCCTTATTCACTCAGACGTCAACTTTGACACGTGATAAGGTTATTAATACTAGACAGTGTAGGACCGCCCCGACCACAGAGTCACCTTGTCGATGGTGGGACGGCTTTTATGCTATGTTTGATCAAATACAGTATTACTAAGAACTCTATGATTTAAATGCTCTTTTGCTTTTTACTTATTTTATTATAGCAGGGTTTATTCATTTTGTCTTTTGTAGGTTTTGTATGCTTTTTTGGCCATGTGAACATGCATTTATATGCTGCATGTGTACCAACTCAAACCAAGCTCAATTTTTGTGTTTTTTTGCCTTATAAGGCTCCCTGATAGCTGTATTGCTGATTGCACACTGCTGTGCAAACTGCTTTTTTTAAAAGCAAAAATACTTTTCCTCCTCTTTTCTGCACAGTTACCAAGCGTTCATTTTTCCACACTTTTGTGTGCAGCAGTCCTGCTTATTAGGCTGCCTGCTGCCATACTTGGACTGAGAGCATCATTGTCAGCCTCCTAAAATCTCTAGGGAGCTTCCAATTCTCCCCAATACTATATACACCTTGTACCTTGTCATACACCAGCCAATTCCAGCCTGTTAAATTGAGGTGTAATCTATAGTGGGCCTGAGATAATAGTTCAGCCTCCTAAAATCTCTAGGGAGATTCAAATTCTCCCCAATACTATATACACACCTTGTATATAGGACAGGGTGAAATCCTAGCACTGCAGGTCCTGATTAAATGCTCCTGGATATCTCTATCTAAGAACCAGGGCCTGTGTTCACTAAGTATGCCAGTCTGCTGAATGAAGCAGAATCGAGTGTGCTGAAGCTGGTGAGCGCCCAGCCAAAATGTGAGCTGTAACGGTGAGAGAGACAAGCCAGTGTCTCTCTCTGAATGGAGACTGCATGGGTCAGCTAGGAAATCTGAACAGTCTGTGTGTTGGAGCTGCAGAGTAATGTGTGGAAGCTGCAGCTTGTTCATTGTGACGTGTGCCCAAAGTTGAACACTTCTGTTTGGCGCTGGAAGCTGCTGGTGCTCGGGCTGAAGGACATACCGAGACTGGTGGGATTGGGCCTCATCTGTGTAAGAAAGGTGCTCTGGGAGAAAGGACTGTAATCAATTTGGGTGAGCCCGCACTGACATATGTGTCTACTAAATGAAGGGTTTATTTGCTGCGATGCCTTTATGCCTAGAAGTGGATGGTTTTGGTTTGGAATCACTTGGAGTTTTATGAAAGCAATAAAACTGCACCTGTTTGGACCAAACCGCAATGCCTGTGTGAACACTACCTAGTGCATACCTGAAAGAGCGAATTCCTACAGCACTAGGGGTATGTGCACACTGAGTCTTTTGTGCTGAATTTTTGGGGCAGAATCTATGCAGAGATTCTCCAAATTATCCTATAAATCTCAAAACTCCTCCAAATTTTTGAGTTTCCGCTCTTTGGCTATCTACCCGACGTATTTTTCAGGTGCATACAGCTTATCAAAATATGGACAAATTGCTGTCAACATGTTCAAAATGTCGTGGCTAAAGAGTTCAATATTCTGGAGCAGATAAAACAAGTGACATGTTCATTCTTCAGGTGGCTGGATGTCGAATAACTTAATATTTTTGGACTAGTCTTTACATTTTTAGTTCAATACTGATTGAAAAGGTATTCCGTAAATTTTACAAATACCTCCTCTTTCCCCTTCCAGAACTTTTGCAGCATGGCAATATTTTGTGGAGCCGACCAACTTTTGGTAGATTGTGAGCACTTCCACTTCTCGATTTCAGCAATTGTCAGCAAAATATTAAAAACAGTGCTTTCTTTATTCCGTAACTGTGGGATCTTGTTAGCTAACACGAGATCTCTTTGGATAGGGTTAAAGCAGCACATTTATAATCTATGGTGGTAATGAAGCTTGTGGGAGTATGGTGTGCTGTCAACTTTTATTTTTGTGGCTTTTGGATGTTCTCATGACCTTAACATGAATGCGTCAGCAGGTTTCTTTCTATTTAAACAGAGAGCAGCATAATGTAGGGGCTGAGACCCTGATTCCCACGATGTGTCACTTACTGATCTGTGTGCTGTAGTTTCAATACAATCAGTAACAGCAGGAAATTAACATTGCAGGACTAGGTGTCACGTGCCAGACAGTCCAGCTAATCTGTGTAACCCGGCCCCTACTGTTGATTGGCTGTTCGCTGACAGTGTACACAAGAAGCTGCCAATCAGTGGTGTGGGCGGGGTTATACAGGGCTCACCATTTTGAGCACTGCTACATCTATAGCAGAAAAACAGTTACAGATAGAGTTGAGGACGCAGGACCTCTCAGTAATCACAGTGCAAAGTTTCTCCATAAAGAAACTGGAGACACTACCAACCAAAAACTGTATGACATAGATGAAAAAGGCAAAAGTCTTGATTCCTGCTCTGAGTTGTGGTAATGTTCATATGAACTACAGCAAATGCTTTTCCAAATTTCTTGCACAAAGACGTCCATTGGTTATTCTAACCGAACAATAATATGGAATATGGCAAGTCTCATGAAAATAAAGAAGACAAAGGGACACTGCTGTGCATGGATACATTGGAAAAGAGCTGGACCTAACTTGCACTGCCGCAGTTCAATAAGTGATAACGTATCCTAATGATATAACATTACTTACCATGGTGGGAAACCGCTAAGAAATGTGTGCTACTGTGAGAAGTCAGTGGTTTATATGCTATATTAAGGGAACACACCATTTCTAAGCCTCCAGGTTTACTGTTTGTCCGGGGGCGGTGCGCTACTGAATGATTAACAGTTTGGACTAGCGGCAGGGCTGCACAGCTAATCTGAACAGTGATCTCTCAGATGCTGCAAACAGAAGCAGCTTAAGGCCCCGTCACACTAAGCGACTTACCAGCGATCCCGACACCGATATCAAGGTGTCAGGATCGCTAGTAAGTCGCTATGTGATCGCTGGTGAGCTGTCACACAGACAGCTTCACCAGCGATCAGCACAGCGATGCCGAGCGCCCGTCATCGCTGTAAAAAATAGAATCAAAATAAAAAATGTAGTTATTCTCACCTTCCGACGTCCTGTTCAGCCATCCTGCCTCTCTCCACGCTCCGGTCCCAGTGATCCTTTGCACTAATGACCGCGGGATGTCACGGTCTCGAGGGATAACAAAGTCTTGCGGTCATTCGTGCAAAGGATCACTGGGACCGGAGCGTGGAGAGAGCAGGATGGCTGAACAGGACGTCGGAAGGTGAGAATAACTATATTTTTTATTTTTTTTATTATTTTTTACACCTGATCGCTGGTCTCCCGCCTGTCACACACAGCGATGCGTGCTGGCCAGTGGGAGATAAGCGACCAAAGAAATGTCCAGGGGTTTCTTCCAGCGATCAGCGATACCGGCAGGGGGGCCGCTCGCTGATCGCTGTCACACACAGCGATCTCGCTGGTGAGATCGCTGTTACGTCACAAAAGTTGTGACTCAGCAGCGATCTCGCTACCGAGATCGCTTAGTGAGATGGGGCCTTCAGACTCTGCAGGAACAGAGGAACACAAAGACAGCGATGCTAGCCGCTTACAGCCAGCTTTGGAGCAGCGCTTACAATCCTTACAGCAAAGAACTTGTAGGCACTATGCTCCTTGCATAGGAGACCAGGCATTGCTGCAGCACAGCCTGGTTTCCTACGCAGCTGTAAACTATGAAATAAAAAAAAACAACCGTTCTTGAGTGCAGATGATTTTTGCAGGGCTGTCCTTGCTGTCACACTCCCATCGCTCACGGTGTCCTAGGGATTGCAGGGGCTTGCCGAGCTGTCAGTATTGTGAGTGACAGATTGACCTCCTATAGTATGCAGAGGGGTGCTGGGCTGTCAGTTTTGTGTATGGAATTTCCTTCAGCCTGATAAGGCTAGATCTGCTGGAAATCATCCAAGTGTCGCTCTTTCAGGGTGATTGCTTGGACTTTTAACTGGCTGGCTTATGCTAGGACTATTGCCACCCGTAGCTTTCAGTTCAGAGTTGTGTTTCTCTGTGCTCTGAACTCTCATTTTGTGATCTTTATTGCTGGACCTTGAATGTGCCTTTTGTCTATTTGTATTACGTCTTTTGTCTTGACGCACTTGACATTGGAGTTTTGACCTGGGACTGTAACCTGACTATGCCTTTGTCTCTTCCTTTTGTTTATGTTGTACCCTTCTGGCTCTTGACCCCAGACTCTTGATTTCACTGGCTCACGGCTTGTCCGCGAGAAGTGACTCAGCGTCACACCAACAATTTTTTGTCTCCTATTTAGCCTCTAGCAGACATCATTGTGGTCTGTTATTGTATATGTCCTCAACTTGTCAGTTCTTCCTTTGTTTTTCTAGACTACTATTCCTAAAGGTACATCTACCTACAGAGCACCATACTGAGACTCCTATAAAGTCTCAAGATGGATATAGCATTGCACACAGATTTTTCTTCCTAACATTGCTCCCACTTCAGCTAATGTGTGTAATTGCATAAGGCTACTTTCACACATCAGGTTTTCGACGTCAGGCGCGATCCGGCGTCGTGCCGGAACGCCGGATCCGGCAAATGTTTTGTAAAACCGGATGTGACGGATCCGGTTTTCTGCCGGATCCGTCTTGTTCTTGACAGACAAAACTGGATCCGTCTCATCCGGTTCATCCGTTTTTCGACAGATTACGCCGGATCCGGTTTTTAAAAACACCCCTTGTGGCCTTCCGAACGGGATTGGCTACTGGAAAACTATATATACCGTGTTCCTACAGCCCTTCTTTGACAGGTTGTAGAGGAGAAAGTGCAGGTTGGAGAGAAGAGCAAGTTACTGGCGAAGATGGATGTTGTCATTGGAAATATTTTGAAGAATTTGGCGGATTTTACAGCGGAGGCGAATCGTTTGAGGGTGATTGTTCTGGAGAAGGAGAGAGCGAGACAGCAGTGCATCAGGCATCGTAGATGACGTTTGTGGATCCACCCCATCACAGCCAAGAGAATGACGCGTGGGGTCTATTCTACACTCTGCATGGACCTTCGACGAAACCTGGATAAATTTTTTGGATATGTTCGGATGAAAATGGAGAATTTTGATTACTTGGTGGAGCGCATTGCACACCTCATAAGAAAAGCGGACACCTATTGCCGCTTCTCTGTTTCACCCACAGAGCGTCTGATGGTGACTTTAAGGTAAGCCACATTTATTGGATATGCTCGCATCAGAGCACACTTTCACTGCAATCTTGTTGGTGGTAATTTGTATCTCCAAGTGTTATAGCTCAGTTTTGGTATGTAATGCCGTGATTTAAAACTAATTGATTGTTTTTTAATTCCCCACAGATTTCTTGCAACTGGAGAATCCCTTTCGTCACTGCATTTCCAGTACAGACTTGGGATTTCCACCATATCTGGAATAGTGAAGTACACATGCCGTGCACTGTGGGACTCCTTAGCTGAAGAGTTTTTAGCAGAGCCCACAACAGAGAGGTGGATTGAAATTTCAGAAAAGTTTCAACAGATATGTCAGTTTCCCAACTGCTTGGGCGCTGTGGACGGGAAACATATCCGCATTGTAAAGCCAGCCGGATCGGGATCGGAATATTTCAATTACAAGAAATATTTTTCAATTGTCCTCATGGCCATCGCTGACGCGGAATACAAATTTATTGCTGTTGATATTGGGGCCTATGGCCGCTCCAATGACTCTCAAGTTTTCAAACTGTCTGCCATGGGGCGTAAACTGTATGGAAACACCTTCCAGTTCCCACCACCTAGACCGCTGCCGCAAACATCTGGTCCACCTATGCCATTTGTCTGTGTAGGGGATGAAGCCTTCCAGCTGTCAGAACACCTTTTGAAACCGTACTCTAGCAGAGGATTGACAAGAACAAAACGCATTTTTAATTACCGCCTCACAAGAGCAAGAAGAATGGTTGAATGTACCTTTGGTATTCTGACAGCCAAATGGCGGGTCCTATTGACTGCGATCAACCTCAAGACAGAAACTGTGGACGAGGTGATCAAAGCTTGTGTGGTACTCCACAATTTTGTTAGCTGCAAGGAACCCATTTCCATTGAGGACACCTCTGAAGAAACCACCTTGCAAGATTACCATGACATTACCACTAGAGGTTCTGTGACGGTTTCAGTAATGAGGGACAATTTTGCACTATACTTTATGTCACCTCAAGGCAGAGTACACTGGCAGGATGACAGAGTGTGAAAGATTTGTGCCCTTAACCAAACTTGTGTACCTTCTGTACCAACAGTATATACCTTTGCCAACCAAAGTTGGCTATCTTGTCATGGTCTCTATTTTTAGCTTTAGGCCACAGGTGTGTACCTGGTTGTGTTTTATGCAAAGTATTTCACCTTTTAACAAAAGTTGTGTACATTGTTAGGAAATCACCAACAATAAACACAACTTTTTAGGTGAAATGCTTTGCTCCAAACACAACCAGGAACACAACTGTGGCAAAAAGCTAAAATTTACCCACAGTTATATACCTGGTTTTGAATACCTTTTTACCTTTTAAATACCCTGTATTTAACCTTTTTTTAAAACATATTTCGCCGCAGAAAGAAATGACAGACAACCAGTGTAAACAATAATTTAACTTTTATTTAAAATATTTTTTTTTTGTAAACTGTTTTTAAAGTTAAAAAAACTTTTTTAATAAAGGTTTGAAACCAACTGGGCATTTTTATTACAAAACACATCATAAATCTGTGTAGTGTGGGGTGGAAATACTGCTGGAGGGGCTGCGGGACACTTCGACAATGGGAGTGTGGAGAGAGGATTGGGATCGTGGTGGGGAAGGAACAGTTAGAGGTGATGGTGTGGAAAAAGCTACAGAATGGGTGGACATGTGGGAGGCAGAAGAGGTGGTGGGCGGTGGAGTGGAGGGTTGGGCAGGGACTGTAGGAGCAGATGATGTTGATGGCAAGTTGTATGGGGAAGGAGTTTGGTACGGGGAAGGAGTTTGGTACGGGGCAGGTTGCTGGAAGTGGGGAGATGTCTGGTACTGGGGAGGTTGCTGGTACTGGGGAGGTTGCTGGTACTGGGGAGGTGGATGGTATGTAATAGGAGGGGGAGGATGGAAAGTGGCTGGAGGGGGTGCAGATGTAATAGGAGGGGGAGGATGGAAAGTGGCTGGAGGGGGTGCAGGTGGAGGAACTACTGTGGTGGGAGGAGGAGGTTGGGAGGTAACTTGCTGGAGAGCACCGTGGCATGAATGCATTACATGCATCTGCTGGGTAGGAGATAGCGTTTCCATGCGCTCCACAACAGACCTGAAAAAGGTGTGGTTTGGCGAAGATCTTGCTTCTGAATGCATGGTTTGCAGAAGTGTCTTCACCTCCAGAATGCTGGAGTTGATCTGCTGAAAGCCTGCGGAGATTTGCTCTGACAAGACTTTTAGACAGTTCTGGAAAGATGCATTCAGATGCAAGAACTCTGGCGCATAAGTCTTTTCCTGACCCCTCTGCCGCTGCCGCCCAGTACCCGCAGGTGTACTAGAGGTGGCAGGGGAAGAAGGGTGGGGTAAAGGGAAAGCGATCTCCTCACCAGCAGCTTCATGTAATGTAGGCGGCCACGATGCTCCTGTGCTGGTGGATGGGACAGATGGGTCGAATGTGTGGGAAGGCTGGGAAGGTGCAGATGTACCGGGGCGGTCGAAGTGTCCCTCGGTGCCGGTCTCCTCAGGGATCGCCTCAGAAGGGTCCAATCGTGCAGGCTCCCGAGTGCTGCTCACCGTGCTGTGGAAAGAGAAAAAAAAACAATTAAAATAGTGACATGGTATGGCCCTGGCTGAAAAAAAAAAGTTACATCTAACATTTTTTTTCACATGTGGTGTGTAATATTTACCTTCTAGTGACCATTGTTTCCCGGAGGAACGACAGGGCTTGTGCGTACTTGTACTTGCTCCTGCGTCCTCCAGATCCACTCGGGGCCCGCATCTCTTTATTGAACTCCTTCTTGAAACGAGCCCTCACATACCGCCACCGATTCACAATTCTGCTCCCTGAAACGAGAAAGGAGTGGTTAGTATACAACATCAGTGTTTCCCAAACTCCAGTCCTCATGGTCCCCAGGGGTCATGTTTTCAGGATTTCCATAGTAAATAGAAATCCTGAACACATGATCCGTGGGGACCACGAGGACTGGAGTTCGGGAAACACTGGTTTACATCAAGCAACCGGTACTGTATATACTTACGCTCTTTAATCTGGGCCCGAGCATCGAGGTCCTCCCAGCGGCCCACAAGGAGCGAACAGATTTCCTCCCAGAGTCGTCGGGTAACGATCAGGTCAGCGTGGCGGCGGTCAGCCATATTCAAGAGCGGCTCCCTTTCTCTGACGAGATCGATGAGGTGGTCCACATCGATTCCTCCATCCTCACCGTCAGAGTCGGGAGCACGCTGTCAAGGCTGTTAAAGAAAAAGACAAAAATAACATAATTAGCCTCCACAAAAGAAATGAAATAAAAAGTGCAAAAAAACAAAGCAAAAATATTTATACTTACACGCTGGTGACCGCCGCGTTGCTGTCGCCGACGACCCTGGAAGGCACTGCGAGGACCTCTTGGCCGAGCACCAGATTGGGAAGACTAGAGAAGAAAACAAAAAATGTTATGTCTTTGGATGTAGGCATTTGTTTGCTGTGTGTGGTCTGCAGAACATTGTTTTCTATGTGTTGTGTGTAGTGTGATGTTGTGTTTCTGCGTTTGATGCAAAAATCTTACCAATTGTGAGCCCACTCCAGGTGTCTGTCCACCCCTTCCTTCTTCTTCTGGGAGCTCCTCTTCATCTTGTGATTCCTGTTTTGAAATAAAAGGCAATGAATAGACATATATTCCAGAGATGATGGATTTTGGAAATAAAAACTTACCGTCAAACGCTGACGATGCGAGGGAGGGCTCCCAGAAGAAGATGTGCTGTCTTCCTGCTGGCCAGACTCCATGGCTGTGGGTGGTGTTCCTGCTGCTGCCATTGCTGCTGCTGCTGCTGCATCTATTGGGCGGCTGTTGAATAAAGATAAACAAAGGGCCAATGAATATCTTGATATTCCATGGCCCTAGTTTGGAGGAATGGGGGATTTGATAATTACCGTCTCTCATCTGCTGCTGGACTCCCCTCCCGTTGTTCAGCATGCTGCTCCAATTGGGGTGGTGCTGATGGTGCTGCTGCAGATGTCTCCTGCCTTCTCCTGTGCCTGGTTGCTGTCTTGGGTGGCATGTTGGGTGTGGCTGAGGGTCCCACTGTCTTGCTTTTATATATGTCTTGTGGGCAGAGCTACTGAGCATGCTCAGACCAAAAAAACCGGATCCGGCCACCGGATCCGGCTGTCGCCGGATCAGGCGCATTGCGGCGCTCATAGGCTTTCATTATGTGAAAAAGCCGGATCGCCGGAGACAAAAAACGTTACAGTAGCCGTTTTTTCCAGACGCCGGATCGCGACACATTGCCGGATCCGGCGAAAACCGGATGAAACGCATGGCCATCCGGCTCGATCCGGCTCTAATGCAAGTCAATGGGGGGGAAACCGGATCCGGCATTGCATTTCGCCGGATCCGGTTTTTGTCAAAAGCGCCGGATCGCGCCTGACGGCAAAAACCTGATGTGTGAAAGAGGCCTAATGGGGTCATTCATTCTGATGTAACCAAGAACTCTAGAATAATTTTACAGTTTCAGACTATGGAATGCCGTAATATAGTGGTAGTAGCGGCAGACACTATAATAGTATTTAGAAAAGGTATGGATGCTTTCCTAATAACCAATGACATTGAGGGTTATAAATGATCTAGCGGTATAATGTGTAATTATTTGGTTGAGAGAAACTGAACTTGATGGACCTGTCTTTCTTAAACCTATGGAACGTTCATCTCACCGGTCTAAATTCACAAACTGATATGATTACTTGTTCTGTACGGAGCATGCAATGTGCTCTTCACTCTCTCTTCCTCCCTGTACACATCCCCAAGTCACTGTGAACTTACTCAGGATCATAGGCCATACCCCCTATGACTTTACCTCTCACTCCCTCCCTGTGCACATCCCCAGTCACTGTAAACTTGATCAAGATCACAGGTCACGCCCACAATGGCATCACCAAAGCACAGACAGGAATTCTCTCTATTTTGTGTTTTGAATGGAGCAGGAAGTAAGGAGCTCGAGGTCACATCACCAAATGTTACAGCTCAGGAACTGGGCAGAATTTTAATAGGAAGTCAATTATGAAGTTTTTAAATTTCTGACAGGCTTTAAAAATTTCCATGTCAAGAAAATCTCTTTAATAAAAAGTAAATAGTAAACTTGATACAGGAAAGATGTATATCTTTGTACCGTGTTAGCCAGTAGATAGAAAAATATTCAGGATTGAGAGTCCTCAGTGGTTGATACCTTTTAATGGCTAACTGAAAAGATGGTAATACATTGCAAGCTTTCGAGACTACTCAGGTCTCTTCATCAGGCTATGAACATAAGGATGAGTGACCTCATGGAGATCAACATCCAACACTGCGGAGACACCATCACATGTTTCTCAACGCAGTGATCTAGAGCAATGCCCCCATCCCTTATGGGAAATATGCAAAAGCATGTAAATCAACAGCCGCGGAGACACCATCACATGTTTCTCAACGCAAGCAATGACTAGCCAGGTCTTTCCCCGGGAAGGAACAACCACGGGAAGGGCAGTCTCCAATGAAGGAAACCACCTATGCCAAAACATGGTATCCATCCACAGACAGCTGTTTCGGGGTATTGCCCCTCATCAGTGTGGAGTAGGAAACTGGCTAGTAGGAGCAATGCCTAGTGAAAGGCTATGAACATAAGGATGAGTGACCTCATGGAGATCAACATCCAACACTGCGGAGACACCATCACATGTTTCTCAACGCAGTGATCTAGAGCAATGCCCCCATCCCTTATGGGAAATATGCAAAAGCATGTAAATCAACAGCCGCGGAGACACCATCACATGTTTCTCAACGCAAGCAATGACTAGCCAGGTCTTTCCCCGGGAAGGAACAACCACGGGAAGGGCAGTCTCCAATGAAGGAAACCACCTATGCCAAAACATGGTATCCATCCACAGACAGCTGTTTCGGGGTATTGCCCCTCATCAGTGTGGAGTAGGAAACTGGCTAGTAGGAGCAATGCCTAGTGAAAGGCTATGAACATAAGGATGAGTGACCTCATGGAGATCAACATCCAACACTGCGGAGACACCATCACATGTTTCTCAACGCAGTGATCTAGAGCAATGCCCCCATCCCTTATGGGAAATATGCAAAAGCATGTAAATCAACAGCCGCGGAGACACCATCACATGTTTCTCAACGCAAGCAATGACTAGCCAGGTCTTTCCCCGGGAAGGAACAACCACGGGAAGGGCAGTCTCCAATGAAGGAAACCACCTATGCCAAAACATGGTATCCATCCACAGACAGCTGTTTCGGGGTATTGCCCCTCATCAGTGTGGAGTAGGAAACTGGCTAGTAGGAGCAATGCCTAGTGAAAGGCTATGAACATAAGGATGAGTGACCTCATGGAGATCAACATCCAACACTGCGGAGACACCATCACATGTTTCTCAACGCAGTGATCTAGAGCAATGCCCCCATCCCTTATGGGAAATATGCAAAAGCATGTAAATCAACAGCCGCGGAGACACCATCACATGTTTCTCAACGCAAGCAATGACTAGCCAGGTCTTTCCCCGGGAAGGAACAACCACGGGAAGGGCAGTCTCCAATGAAGGAAACCACCTATGCCAAAACATGGTATCCATCCACAGACAGCTGTTTCGGGGTATTGCCCCTCATCAGTGTGGAGTAGGAAACTGGCTAGTAGGAGCAATGCCTAGTGAAAGGCTATGAACATAAGGATGAGTGACCTCATGGAGATCAACATCCAACACTGCGGAGACACCATCACATGTTTCTCAACGCAGTGATCTAGAGCAATGCCCCCATCCCTTATGGGAAATATGCAAAAGCATGTAAATCAACAGCCGCGGAGACACCATCACATGTTTCTCAACGCAAGCAATGACTAGCCAGGTCTTTCCCCGGGAAGGAACAACCACGGGAAGGGCAGTCTCCAATGAAGGAAACCACCTATGCCAAAACATGGTATCCATCCACAGACAGCTGTTTCGGGGTATTGCCCCTCATCAGTGTGGAGTAGGAAACTGGCTAGTAGGAGCAATGCCTAGTGAAAGGCTATGAACATAAGGATGAGTGACCTCATGGAGATCAACATCCAACACTGCGGAGACACCATCACATGTTTCTCAACGCAGTGATCTAGAGCAATGCCCCCATCCCTTATGGGAAATATGCAAAAGCAGCTCTTATGGCGATGACCTGATACCAGAGACTCCAAGAATAGGGACATTCTACATGCTTCCCAAAATCCACAAATCTGGAAATCCAGGAAGACCAATTATTTCATGTGTGGGCACCCTCACTGAGCAGGTATCTGGATGGGTAGAGGGTATTCTTAAACCACTGGTGAAGGATACATCCAGCTACATTCAGGACACAACTGACCTATTGAATAAACTAGCAGCAATAGGTCCTCTACCAGAAGGAACCATCCTGGCCACCATGGATGTGGAATCTTTGTACTCTAATATCCCACACCAAGATGGTTTACATGCCTGCAAATTCTTCATGGAAAACACAGGGACTGATGCTGATGCTGTGGTGAAACTTATAAAATTCATCCTCACCCACAATTACTTTGAATTTGACAACAGGATCTATCTACAGGAGACTGGCACAGCTATGGGAAGTAAAATGGCTCCACAGTATGCAAACCTTTTCATGGCCAAGCTTGAAAGCGATTTTTTGTCCTCATGCCCCATCAGGCCCCTGGGCTACTACCGCTTCATTGATGATATTTTAATCATCTGGACGGAGTCTGAGCAACAGCTAAAGACGTTCCACGAACAGTTTAATCAATTTCATCCCACCATCAATTTAACACTCAACTACTCCAGTACCGAGATTAATTTTTTGGACACCATCATTAGGCTAAAAAACAATGAAATAGAGACATCCCTGTATCAGAAGCCAATCGACAGTCCAACATACCTTAAATGGGACAGTTTCCATCCAAAACACATAAAGAACTCTATTATCTATAGCCAAGCCATCAGATACAATCGTATATGTTCCAACCCCATGGATAGAGACAAACACCTTGGTCGCCTCAAAAAGACCTTTTTGAATCAGGGTTACCATCCAAGAACAATTGAAAACCAAATTACAAGAGCCACCAGATTGTCAAGGAATCACCTGCTACATTACAAAGCTAAAGAAGAAAATAACCGAGTGCCTCTAGTAGTCACCTACAACCCAAATCTGGAGGTGCTAAGGGGAGCTGCACGGAAATTACAACCTTTACTACAAAAAGATGCCCGATTAAAATCCATTTTTCCAGACCCCCCACTACTGTGTTTTAGGCAGCCCCCAAATTTAAGAAGCATCATTGTCAGAAGTTCCCTGTCCTCTCCAACAGCTGCAGGAACCTTTCCTTGCAACCAGAAAAAATGTAAAACCTGTCCATTTATAATGACCACGGACAAGATAAAGATCCCCAACTCACATCAGGACTACAAGATCCCAGGTACTTTCACCTGCATTACATCTAATGTGGTGTACTTAATTATTTGTACTAAATGTCCAACTGGGGGTCTGTATGTGGGGGAGACAGGGCAAAAGCTTAGAACAAGGATGAATGCTCATCGTCACACTATAAGAGAAAAAAGAATGGATCTACCTGTGGCAAAACATTTCTGTATCCCTGATCACAGCAGCATGGATATGAAATTACTGGTATTGAAAGGTAACTTCACATCTCAGAGAGAGAGACGAGTTTGGGAGTACAAATTTATGACGAACTTTGACACTCTCAGTGCTGGAATGAATGTGTCGCATGGATTTATGTCTTTTTACATCAATTAAGGAATTTCCTTTTAAAACCTTGCGGGGCAACACAGAACTAGACCCCAATCAGAGGACCATAAAACATCCAGACTCCTTATCTATGAACTGGTCCAATGTTTATATTTATGTTTCTCCCTCTCCCATATTGATAGTTCTGCTTCACGTCACTTGTCTTATCTATTGCATTTTTTCTAGGCTGTATTGTGCATAAATATGTGACTTCAGATTTTGTATTAGTCTAGCCTGATGAAGAGACCTGAGTAGTCTCGAAAGCTTGCAATGTATTACCATCTTTTCAGTTAGCCATTAAAAGGTATCAACCACTGAGATCATAGTAAACTTGGTTATTTTTCCAAGCAGTTTGCAATTTTATCCATTAAAGAACTTGAGAACAACCCATTAATAGCAAAAATATTTGAAGCGTTAAGCTATAACCCCATTGGCCCACAA
Organism: Dendrobates tinctorius; assembly: GCF_039654945.1. Classification (NCBI taxonomy): domain Eukaryota; kingdom Metazoa; phylum Chordata; class Amphibia; order Anura; family Dendrobatidae; genus Dendrobates; species Dendrobates tinctorius. The sequence continues at coordinate 35,885,549 of NW_027361797.1, forward strand.
TACATGGCCATAGATCCTATATAAGGAGTCTGTGGAGGGATGGGGAAGATGATGTGTCCGAGGAAGGCAGAGGGGTGGAGATATTTTGATTTTTGTATTTGTAAAAATTTAAAGCTACTCATCGCTTCTTTCCTCTACTAATCCAGCGTTGGCACTCCGATGGTCGCTTGATCTTTATTTGCAAATGCTAAGCCTGGGACTGCTGCTGTTAATCAGTGTCCACAGCGGTCACTACAGGCATCAGCAGGGCCGGACTGGGACTGAAAATCATCCCTGGCACACAAACCAAAGCAACCCACATACAAATCGCTATTCTTAAATAGTAAATAAATGTATCTTCCATGCAACCTTTTACTGTACAGCTTGTAGGTGAGAACAGTAAGGACTCTTTCACACTTCAGTTGTTTGACGTCAGTCAAAATCCGCCAGGTTTATAAAAAAACGGATCCGCCTTTTTTTTTTGGAGGATCTTTTTTTTTCCCATAGACTTGCATTAGCGGCAGATTATGACTGATGGTCGTCCGTTGCATCTGTTTTTTGACAGATCTGTTTGTTTTTTAGCATCTGCCATCTGGAGTAAACAGACTAGGGAACGTTTTTTTCAGCGGCGCACCCACAATTTTAAACTGCGCATGCCCGGAACATTTATTCTGTCATGCATTTTAACCCCAAATTCCGTTCTGGCAGTGGCACATCTCTCTCCTCTCTCTCTCTTCCGGTGCATTCTTTTTTTGCTTAGCGGAAACGGATCCGTTTTTTCACACTTTGGGGGATTGCAACTGACGTCAAACAACTGAAGTGTGAAACAGGCCCAAGGGAGTTCAATAGGTGAAAAATGACTTTTTCTTTAAAAGTTGGGAGATACAGCATTCTGTGACCGCGCCTATGCCCTGTGACCCTGCTGGCAATTTTTGGTTTTGGAAGGGGGAATCATAATTAAGACGTTCTCAATGCCTTCCCTAAGTGCAGGAGGACCTAACGTCACTACATATTATTTATACACTCAGCCCATACTCCAATATTGTTAAAGGGGTTATCCAACCAGTGCACGTTGTTAGCAGTGCAGCTTGCTGAATACTAACAGAGTGTAATGTTGGGATTCGGCTTTACCAGGTGGTGCAGACAGTTGTTACGTAACCATAACTTTGTGATTTGCCAAACACATTCTCATTACTTCTTCTCCAATTCTCTTACTTTTCTATTGATGGAGGCAGATGAGAACTTGTTTGGCGCAGTGAGGGCTCGCTCACACTGGCGTATAACACAGCAGAGTGCTGTGTGATGTTTTATCAGATAGCACTCAGCCCAATGTTACACTATGGGCCAGAGCAGATCTGCGTTATTTTCTTCAGTCCAAATAGGTCTGAAATTTGCACCATGCTGCGAGTGACTTCGGAATTTGGATCACCCGTACAAGTCTATGGGTGCGTGTGACACATTGGACTTCACTCTGACGTCATCAACTACAGTCTGATTTAAGCTGACGTAGACAATGGAGAAGGTGGCGACATTAAGCTCTCCGTCTCCTCCACACCTGTGATACCATACTCTCATGTGAGAGAAGCAGATCACAGTAAACTGACACTGATCAGACGCGGAGTAGAGTATGACCAAAGTCATTACAATAATCCATCTGATTCTCTGGCAATCAGCAATCATGTGAACAAGCCCTTAATGTTATCACCACAAAGAAAATTAAAGAAGTTGTGGCCCTACTAAAAACAGACAGTCCTCCAGCCAGACCTCCACCAGGAGCTTATTTGGCATAAAAGATCTGATTTAGGCTACTTTCACACATCAGGTTTTCGGCGTCAGGTGCGATCCGGCGTCGTGCCGGAACGCCGGATCCGGCAAATGTTTCGTAAAACCGGATGTGACGGATCCGGTTTTCTGCCGGATCCGTCTTTTTCTTGACAGACAAAACCGGATCCGTCTCATCCGGTTCATCCGTTTTTCTATCCGTTTTTCGATGGATTACGCCGGATCCGGTTTTTAAAATTGACCCTTGTGGCCTTCCGAACGGGATTGGCTACTGGAAAACTATATATAGCATGTTCCTACAGCCCTTCTTTGACAGGTTGTAGAGGAGAAAGTGCAGGTTGGAGAGAAGAGCAAGTTACTGGCGAAGATGGATGTTGTCATTGGAAATATTTTGAAGAATTTGGCGGATTTTATAGCGGAGGCGAATCGTTTGAGGGTGATTGTTCTGGAGAAGGAGAGAGCGAGACAGCAGCGCATCAGGCATTGTAGACGACGTTTGTGGATCCACCCCATCACAGCCAAGAGAATGACGCGTGGGGTCTATTCTACACTCTGCATGGACCTTCGACGAAACCCGGATACATTTTTTGGATATGTTAGGTTGGAAATGGAGAATTTTGATTACTTGGTGGAGCGCATTGCACACCTCATAAGAAAAGCGGACACCTATTGCCGCTTCTCTGTTTCACCCGCAGAGCGTCTGATGGTGACTTTAAGGTAAGCCACATTTATTGGATATGCTCGCATCAGAGCACACTTTCACTGCAATCTTGTTGGTGGTAGTTTGTATCTCCAAGTGTTATAGGTCAGTTTTGGTATGTAATGCTGTGATTTAAAACTAATTTATTGTTTTTTAATTCCCCACAGATTTCTTGCAACTGGAGAATCCCTTTCGTCACTGCATTTCCAGTACAGACTCGGGATTTCCACCATATCTGGAATTGTGAAGTACACATGCCGTGCACTGTGGGACTCCTTAGCTGAAGAGTTTTTACCAGAGCCCACAACAGAGAGGTGGATTGAAATTGCTGACAAGTTTCAACAGATATGTCAGTTTCCAAACTGCTTGGGCGCTGTGGACGGGAAACACATCCGCATTGTAAAGCCAGCTGGATCGGGATCGGAATATTTCAATTACAAGAAACATTTTTCAATTGTCCTCATGGCCATCGCTGACGCGGAATACAAATTTATTGCGGTTGATATTGGGGCCTATGGCCGCTCCAATGACTCTCAAGTTTTCAAACTGTCTGCCATGGGGCGTAAACTGTATGGAAACACCTTCCAGTTCCCACCACCTAGACCGCTGCCGCAAACATCTGGTCCACCTATGCCATTTGTCTGTGTAGGGGATGAAGCCTTCCAGCTGTCAGAACACCTTTTGAAACCGTACTCTAGCAGAGGATTGACAAGACCAAAACGCATTTTTAATTACCGCCTCACAAGAGCAAGAAGAATGGTTGAATGTACCTTTGGTATTCTGACAGCCAAATGGCGGGTCCTATTGACTGCGATCAACCTCAAGACAGAAACTGTGGACGAGGTGATCAAAGCGTGCGTGGTACTCCACAATTTTGTTATCTGCAAGGAACCCATTTCCATTGAGGACACCTCTGAAGAAACCACCTTGCAAGATTACCATGACATTACCACTAGAAGTTCTGTGACGGTTTCAGTAATGAGGGACAATTTTGCACTATACTTTATGTCACCTCAAGGCAGAGTACACTGGCAGGATGACAGAGTGTGAAAGATTTGTGCCCAACCAAACTTGTGTACCTTCTGGACCAACAGTATATACCTTTGCCAACCAAAGTTGGCTATCTTGTCATGGTCTCTATTTTTAGCTTTAGGCCACAGGTGTGTACCTGGTTGTGTTTTATGCAAAGTATTTCACCTTTTAACAAAAGTTGTGTACATTGTTAGGAAATCACCAACAATAAACACAACTTTTTAGGTGAAATACTTTGCTTCAAACACAACCAGGAACACAACTGTGGCAAAAAGCTAAAATTTACCCACAGTTATATACCTAGTTTTGAATACCATTTCACCTTTTAAATACCCTGTATTTAACCTTTTTCGCCGCAGAAAGAAATGACAGACAACCAGTGTAAAATAATTTAACTTTTATTGAAAAATGTTTTTTTTAGTAAACTTTTTTAAAATTTTAATAAACTTGTTTAATAAAGCTTTGAAACCATAAAACTGGTCATTTTTATTTAAATACACACATTATAAATCTGTGTAGTGTGTGGTGGAAATACTGCTGGAGGGGCTGCGGGACACTTCGACACTGGGAGTGTGGAGAGAGGACTGGGATCGTGGTGGGGAAGGAACAGTTAGAGGTGAAGGTGGGGAAAAAACTAAAGAATGGGTGGACATGTGGGAAGCAGAAGAGGTGGTGGGTGGTGGAGTGGAGGGTTGGGCAGGGACTGTAGGAGCAGATGATGTTGATGGCAAGTTGTATGGGGAAGGAGTTTGGTACGGGGCAGGTTGCTGGAAGTGGGGAGATGTCTGGTACGGGGCAGGTTGCTGGAAGTGGGGAGATGTCTGGTACGGGGCAGGTTGCTGGAAGTGGGGAGATGTCTGGTACTGGGGAGGTTGCTGGTACTGGGGAGTTTGCAGGTACTGGGGAGGTTGCTGGTACTGGGGAGGTTGCTGGTACTGGGGAGGTTGCTGGTACTGGGGAGGTTGCTGGTGCTGGGGAGGTTGCTGGTGCTGGGGAGGTTGCTGGTGCTGGGGAGGTTGCTGGTGCTGGGGAGGTGGATGGTGCTGGGGAGGTGGATGGTATGTAATAGGAGGGGGAGGATGGAAAGTGGCTGGAGGGGGTGTAGATGTAATAGGAGGGGGAGGATGGAAAGTGGCTGGAGGGGGTGTAGATGTAATAGGAGGGGGAGGATGGAAAGTGGTTGGAGGGGGTGCAGGTGGAGGAACTACTGTGGTGGGAGGAGGAGGTTGGGAGGTAACTTGCTGGAGAGCAGCGTGGCATGAATGCATTACATGCATCTGCTGGGCAGGAGAGAGCGTTTCCATGCGCTCCACAACAGACCTGAAAAAGGTGTGGTTTGGCGAAGATCTTGCTTCTGAATGCATGGTTTGCAGAAGTGTCTTCACCTCCAGAATGCTGGAGTTGATCTGCTGATAGCCTGCGGAGATTTGCTCTGACAAGACTTTTAGACAGTTCTGGAAAGATGCATTCAGATGCAAGAACTCTGGCGCATAAGTCTTTTCCTGACCCCTCTGCCGCTGCCGCCCAGTACCCGCAGGTGTACCAGAGGTGGCAGGGGCAGAAGGGTGGGGTAAAGGGAAAGCGATCTCCTCACCAGCAGCTTCATGTAATGTAGGCGGCCACGATGCTCCTGTGCTGGTGGATGGGACAGATGGGTCGAATGTGTGGGAAGGCTGGGAAGGTGCAGATGTACCGGGGCGGTCGAAGTGTCCCTCGGTGCCGGTCTCCTCAGGGATCGCCTCAGAAGGGTCCAATCGTGCAGGCTCCCGAGTGCTGCTCACCGTGCTGTGGAATAAAGAGAAAAAAAAACAATTAAAATACTGACATGGTATGGCCCTGGCTGAAAAAAAAAATTTACATCTAACATTTTTTTTCACATGTGGTGTGTAATATTTACCTTCTAGTGACCATTGTTTCCCGGAGGAACAACAGGGCTTCTGCGTACTTGTACTTGCTCCTGCGTCCTCCAGATCCACTCGGGGCCCGCATCTCTTTATTGAACTCCTTCTTGAAACGATCCCTCACAGACCGCCACCGATTCACAATTCTGTTCCCTGAAACGAGAAAGGACAAAGTGGTTAGTATACAACATCAGTGTTTCCCAAACTCCAGTCCTCATGGTCCCCAGGGGTCATGTTTTCAGGATTTCCATAGTAAATAGAAATCCTGAACACATGATCCGTGGGGACCACGAGGACTGGAGTTCGGGAAACACTGGTTTACATCAAGCAACCGGTACTGTATATACTTACGCTCTTTAATCTGGGCCCGAACATCGAGGTCCTCCCAGCGGCCCACAAGGAGCGAACAGATTTCCTCCCAGAGTCGTCGGGTAACGATAAGGTCAGCGTGGCGGCGGTCAGCCATATTCCAGAGCGGCTCCCTTTCTCTGACGAGATCGATGAGGTGGTCCACATCGAGTCCTCCATCCTCACCGTCAGAGTCGGGAGCACGCTGTGAAGGCTGTTAAAGAAAAAGACAAAAATAACATAATTAGCCTCCACAAAAGAAATGAAATAAAAAGTGCAAAAAAACAAAGCAAAAATATTTATACTTACACGCTGGTGACCGCCGCGTTGCTGTCGCCGACGACCCTGGGAGGGACTGCGAGGACCTCTTGGCCGAGCACCAGATTGGGAAGACTAGAGAAGAAAACAAAAAATGTTATGTCTTTGGATGTAGGCATTTGTTTGCTGTGTGTGGTCTGCAGAACATTGTTTTCTATGTGTTGTGTGTAGTGTGATGTTGTGTTTCTGCGTTTGATGCAAAAAACTTACCAATTGTGAGCCCACTCCAAGTGTCTGTCCACCCCTTCCTTCTTCTTCTGGGAGCTCCTCTTCATCTTGTGAATCCTGTTTTGAAGTAAAAGGCAATGAATAGACATATATTCCAGAGATGATGGATTTTGGAAATAAAAACTTACCGTCAAACGCTGACGATGCGAGGGAGGGCTCCCAGAAGATGATGTGCTGTCTTCCTGGTGGCCACACTCCATGCCTGTGGGTGGTGTTCCACCTGCTGCCATTGCTGCTGCTGCTGCTGCATCTATTGGGCGGCTGTTGAATAAAGAGAAACAAAGGGCCAATGAATATCTTGATATTCAATAGCCCTAGTTTGGAGGAATGGGGGATTTGATAATTACCGTCTCTCATCTGCTGCTGGCCTCCCCTCCTCAGCATGTTCCATTTGCTGCTCCATTTGGGGTGGTGGTGGTGCTGATGGTGCTGCAGTGGTCTCCTGCCTTCTCCTGCTGCGCTTGGTTGCTTTCTTGGGTGGCATGTTGGGTGTGGCTGTGGGTCCCACTGTCTTGCTTTTATATATGTCTTGTGGGCAGAGCTACTGAGCATGCTCAGACCCAAAAAACCGGATCCGGCCACCGGATCCGGCTTTCTCCGGATCCGGCGCATTGCGGCGCTCATAGGCTTTCATTGTGTGAAAAAGCCGGACGCGCCGGATCTGGCGTGTCCGGCTTTTTCGCCGGAGACAAAAAACGTTACAGTCTCCGTTTTTTCCAGACGCCGGATCGCGACACATTGCCGGATCCGGCGAAAACCGGATGAAACGCATGGCCATCCGGCGCGATCCGGCGCAAATGCAAGTCAATGGGGGGGGAACCGGATCCGGCATTGCATTTCGCCGGATCCGGTTTCTGTCAAAAGCGCCGGATCGCGCCTGAAGGCGAAAACCTGATGTGTGAAAGAGGCCTTATATAGGGACTGATTGTCCAGCACTGATAGAAATCATATTTTCTTGGCCAAATAAGCTCCTGGTGCAAAACCGGTAGGAGGATTGGCCATTTTAGTAGGGAGAAAACGTAATTATCATCAGCACCAAAAGTTAGCGACGAGCCAGGTTTGTACCAGAGGAGGGAAACATGAGTATTTAAAGGGGTTGCCCACTACTTTAACACTGATGACCTATCCTTAGGACAGGTGATCAATGTCTGACTGGCGTTGCTGCGACACTTGGCACCATTGGCAGATCAGCTGTTCTCAGTGCCGGCGGGAACTGCTCAGTTACAGAACTACACAGCAAAGCTCAATCTACTGTAAAGTGGCCACAACCGGGTTCTGCATATCCGCCCCTTATTGATTTGAATAGGTCACGAATGTGCAGAATGCAGCCGTGGCCAGTATATAGTAGGCAGCTGTGCCGTAACAGAGCAGTTCCAGCCATCACCGAGAATAGCCAATAGGCAGGGATGCCAGGAGTCACACCCACACAGATCAGACATTGATGAGATAAGGATAGGTCATCAATGTTAAAATAGTGGACATTCTCTTTAAATTTCCTAAATTTGTCTCTGGGATGGGATAGAATCCTAACTCATCCAGTGACCCAGATTGCTGCAGATTGTGGCAGGAACGACAACATACTGCGGCTGACTGATGGTCTGGAGCCACATGGGGTCCCAGACCAAAAGTCCTAATAGCCCTGCAAATACTGTGATAGCCCCAAATATAATATCATCACATACAGTACGATGGCCCCACATATAATGGCATCACATACAGTACACTGGCCCCACCTGTATTCTCCCAAATTGTATACTGGCCCCACCTGTAATCCCCCATATAGTAAGCTGTCCCCACCTGTAGTCACCCATATAGTACACTAGATGGACACTGGCCCCACCTGTGTCATCCCCCATATAGCACATTGGCCCCACCTATGTCATCCACCATATAGTACGCTGACCCCACCTGTAGTCCCCCATATAGTACAATGGTCCCACCTGTCATCCCCAAAAAAGTACACTGGCCCCACCTGTGTAGTCCCCCATATAGTACACTGGCCCCACCTGTGTCATCCCCCATATAGTACACTGGCCCCACCTGTGTCATCCGCAGTATAGTACACTGGCCCCACCTGTGTCATCCCCCATATAGTACACTGGCCCAACCTGTCTCATTCCCCATATAGTATTCTGGACCCTGATGTAGTCCCCCATATAGTAGACTGGCCCCATATGTCATCCTCCATACAGTACACTGGCCCCACATGTCATCCCCTATACAGTACACTGGCCCCGCATGTCATCCCCCATACAATACAGTAGCCCCACATGTCATCCCCCATACAGTACACTGGCCCCACATGTCATGTCCCATACAGAACACTGGCCCCACATGTCATACCCCATACAGTACACTGGCCCCACATGCTATCCCCCATACAGTACACTAGCCCCACATGTGGTCCCCTACATAATACTGTTTGATTTATAAAAAAAGAATAAAAATGGACACTCACCTTGTTCCCTGCTGCTCTGGCTCGGCCACGGCTGCAGCGTAACCAGGACCGTGGCTGCAGCGTCACAAGGGCCGCAGCTGCAGCGCTACAAGGGCTGTGGCTGCAGCATCACCAGGGCCGTGGCTGCAGCTTCACCAGGGCCACAGCTGCAGCGCTACAAGGGCTGTGGCTGCAGCGTTACCAGGGCCGCAGCTGCAGCGCTACAAGGGCTGTGGCTACAGCATCACCAGGGCCGTGGCTGCAGCGTCACCAGGGCCGCAGCTGCAGCGCTACAAGGGCTGTGGCTGCAGCATCACCAGGGTCGTGGCTGCAGCGTCACCAGGGCCGTGGCTGCAGCGTCACCAGGGCCGTGGCTGCAGCGTCACCAGGGCCGCAGCTGCAGCATCACCAGGGCCGTGGCTGCAGCATCACCAGGGCCGCGGCTGCAGCGTCACCAAGGTCGCGGGCAGGACAGCAGAGTGTGCGCTCTCTGTCCACAGAATGCGCTGTCAAAACAGAATCAGTGCGTTCCTGGCTCCAGACACACGTGCGCCGTGCCGCCCCCGTTTATGCCAAAGCAGGCACCCGACAAATTAAAGGGCCTAGCAGCCATAAAAGCTGACTGGTGGCCCCCAAAACAGTGCCACACCGCGGCCCACCGGGCAAGTGCCCGGAAGGGACGTTTAGCAGTCCGGGCCTGCCACTAATGTGAATGCTACCCATGCGGTCTTTCCTACAACAAATGGAGAAACTCCTCAGCTTGAAGAAGCTTATGAATCTGAGGTCCAATAAAGACTCCCTCCTTTATCGTTGCTTCATTCAACCTTGGAAATTTATCAGTGAGACACTTGAATGCTTTTGCATTTTTATCCATTGCCTTTACAAAGTTCTTCATTAAACCCAACTTGATATGCAACGGTGGTAACAAAATCTCATGTGGGTCAAATGCAGGACATTTCTACTCCCTGGCTAAAGTGAATGTCAGAGAGGTCAGTCTCTTTCAATGTAGTGATATTCGGTTGTACGACTATCCCACTCACACAGAAACCAGCAGTGCTTTGTGTATCCACCCTGGAAACCAAGTAAGAGGGCAATCAACCTTAAGTCATCACAGAGGAGCCACAAATGTTGGCCATAGTTCAGGCACCTCATCAGCTGTTTCATGTGGTCATAGGTTTATTTCATATGGACTGCACAACCAACTGGAATTGGACCTAGTGCATTGCCATTATACTGTAAAGTCCATGTCTTCTTCCTTGAAACTGCTTTCCTAATGGGGGGCACCAAGCAGAAATAGCAATTGGTAGTGTGATCGGTTGGCTCTCTCCAGATCCTTAGGATTGCAAAAGGCATAGATTGCCTCTTCCCATACACATGTATTGCAGCATATGTGTGGAGCCCAACACTTGTCTAAATCAATTCGGCAGCCATATCATGGCAGTCAAGTTTCTTCTTTGTGACACAAAAGTGATTTCTCCCCATATGTAGGAAAAACTATCTGCTTTGTTAATGCAAGAACAAGGCATATCTGAAAAAAACACATAGAAACACATAGAAACATGTCAATACGTCACCCTAAGATGATAGAATATTGAATGCGCAATAGACTAAGTAGATGATGTAATAGACGAGTTACTAACAATTCAATAATGATGATGAAAGAATAAAGACACAATTGTTCAATAAGCCTGCATGAAAGATGTCATAAGTAATTACAGTCTCCTCTGGATCTTGAAAATTAGAGTCAATCAGTACTGTTAAGCATCATATTCGTTTTCAGCAGTACAAAATTAGGTTCACCTATTGTTGTCTCTGAACCAATTTGGCTGTAGAACAGTGTACTATTATTGATATCACATGATGGCCTTGATATTTTTTCTTTTAGTTCTTTTATTGGCGTAAAGGAAAGGAAATGCCAACCTCTGCCGGGCCATTGGGAGGGCTGTGCCAGACTGGGACTGAACAACAACCAATGGATCAACCAAGGGATCAGTATTTAATTATCAAACAGCTACTAAACAGCTTTTATTTTGCCCTTTAGACAAGTTATACTAGTACTCAAAGGAATACTATCAGTATAAACCAGAGGCGTACCTAGGGGTTTGGTTCATGGGGGAGAAACTTCGGAGGTTGCCCCTAACCAGGTAACCCTGATTACAACTAAGTTGGCGTACACTAATATTGGATGTAGGAGAACCTCAGTAGATGACCCTACTACTACTAAAAAAAAACTCTATACAAAGACCAACACTGATAATACCGCCATATGATGACTACAGTGTGGGAAATAAGTATTTGATCCCTTGCTGATTTTGTAAGTTTGCACACTCACAAAGACATGAACAGACTATAATTTTAAGGGTAGGTTAATTTTAGCATTGAGAGACAGAATATCAAAAATGAAATCCAGAAAATCACATTGTATAAATTATATAAATGTATTTGCAAATTGTAGTGAGAAATAAGTATTTGATCCCTCTGGCAAACAAGACTTCATACTTGGTGGAAAAACCCTAGTTGGCAAGCACAGCAGTCAGACGTTTTTTGTAGTTGATGATGAGATTTGCGCACATGTCAGGAGGAATTTTGGTCCACTCCTCTTTGCAGATCATCTCTAAATCAATAAGATTTTGAGGCCGTCGCTTGACAACTCGGAGTTTCATCTCCCTCCATAAGTTTTCTATGGGATTAAGGTCTGGAGACTGGCTAGGCCACTCCATGACCTTAATGTGCTTCTTTTTGAGCCACTCCTCTGTTGCCTTGGCTGTATGTTTTGGGTCATTGTCTTGCTGGAAGACCCAGCCACGACCCATTTTTAATGTCCTGGCGGAGGGAAGGAGGTCGTCACTGAGGATTTTACGGTACATGGCCCCATCCATTTTCACATTGATGCGGTGAAATAGTCCTCCTGTGTCCTTAGCAGAGAAACACCCCCAAAACATAATGTTTCCACCCCCATACTTGACAATGTGTTCTTTGAGTCATAGACTGCGTTTCTCTTTCTCCAAACATGGCGAGTTGAGTTAATGCCAAAGACCGCAGTTTTTGTCTCATCTGACCACAGCACATTCTCCCAGTAACTCACAGAATCATCCAAGTGTTCATTGGCAAACTTCAGACGGGCCTGCACATGTGTCTTCTTGAGCAGGGGGACATTGCGGGCACTGCAGGATTTGAAACCTTTACGGCATAATGTGTTACCAATGGTTTTCTTGGTGACTGTGGTCCCAGCTGCCTTGAGATCAATAACAAGTTCCCCCCGTGTAGTGTTGTGAGTTCATTTTCCCCTTTACCACTGAGGCCTGATGAACTCCCTCTTCTAGTAAAGAAAGATAGTGAGCCTGATTATCAAGCATCTGGGTCTAATGATGATGATTGGCTGAGTGGAGTTTCTGACTGGATATAAGGCTGTCCACACCCTTCTGCTCTGCGGGTGATTTCTCTGTGGGATCCTTGGATACCAGTCTGAATTCCTGCTCTCCAAAAGCTAAGTTTTCTGCTCTGCCGTTTGCATTTGTACGTTGTCTTTGTTTTGCTGGATTTCAGTCATTCCCTGCTGGGGTGAGCTGAATTCCTTTAGCTCTGTCTTCAGAAAATACCTGAGTGCTGATATAGTTTTTGAAGCCTAGCTGCTTCAGTGCCTTTTTCCTTATCAGCCAGTTGGCTTATGTCTTTTTAGGGTTTTTTGCAGATTGCAGACAGCAGCTGTCCTATCCTGTCCTATTTTTAGTTAGCTTGGGCCCCATTGTTTGCTCAGCTATCTTTCTATCTGTGTGTGTGTTTTTTCATCTTGCTTCACCGTCATTATATGTTGGGGGCTGCCTTTTACTTTGGGGTCTGCTCTGGGGCAGTTTAGATTTCCTTTTCTGTCTTTAGGCTATTTAGTTTCTGCGGCTGTGATCGAGGGGTCTAGGGCACCGTAGGAACCCCCCACGGCTACTGCTAGTTGTGTTGTTAGGTTCAGGGGTCTGCAATCTGATAGTTGCCAACTTCTCCAGTTTTCTGGACTTAGCTGCTATTTTTGTGTCTGCCTCCTACGGTGACTCATTCATAACAGAATCACCCGCCGAACCGCAGATCCTAGGGTACTCAATAGCAGGAAAGAATTGTAAAAAAAAAAAAAAAAAAGTGTGTATATTTTTTCCTCTATATCTCTGAGGCCGTAGGGGGATTTTTTTTTTCTCTCAATGGAGATAAAGCAACTGTCTGATCGTGTGGAGCAGCTCGCTGAGGAAGTGCGGGGAATTTCCGCCTACCTTGCTCATTCACATACTGCTGAACCAAAGATTCCCACACCTGATGTATTTTTTGGGGATCGGTCTAAATTTTTGAATTTCAAAAATAATTGTAAATTATTTTTTGCCTTGAAGCCTAACTCGTCAGGGAGCTCCGCACAGCAGGTTAAAATTGTCATCTCTTTGCTGCGTGGCGATCCCCAGGATTGGGCGTTTTCTTTGAAACCTGATGATCCTATTCTGACTAATGTGAACGCATTTTTTCAAACCTTGGGGTTGTTGTATGATGAACCTAATGCCATTGATCAGGCTGAAAAGACCCTGCTGGCATTGAACCAGGGTCAAGATTCTGCAGAATCGTACTGTCAAAAATTCCGAAAGTGGGCGGTACTTACTACCTGGAATGATAATGCCTTGGCTGCTCTCTTTCGGAAGGGTTTGTCAGAAGCCGTAAAAGATACTATGGTGGGATTTCCTGTTCCCTCTGGTCTTGACGATTCTATGTCATTAGCCATTCAGATTGATCGGCGTTTGCGCGAACGCAAAACTGCACGAGTAGTGTTGCCACTTGTTGAACAAATGTCTGAACCTATGCAATGTGATAGAGTTTTGTCCAGAGAGCAGCGTCAGGAGTTCAGAAGGCGTAATAAGTTGTGTTTTTTCTGTGGAGATGCCTCGCATATTATTTCTGTCTGTCCTAAACGAGAGAAACGCTTTGCACACACGTTTTCTGTTGGTGGTGTTCAACCTAAGTTTCGTCTGGCTATTACTCTGATCTGCTCCCTGTCCACATTTTCCGCCAAGGCTTTTGTGGATTTGGGAGCAGCTCTAAACCTAATGGACTTGGATTTTGCTAAACGTTGTGGATTTCCGATGACACCTCTGCAGACGCCTATTCCTTTGAGGGGGATTGATGCTACTCCTTCGGCAAAAAATAAACCTCAGTTTTGGACCCAGGTGGTAATGCGGGTCGCCCCAGACCATCAAGAAAATTGCAGATTTTTGGTGTTGCATAATCTGCATGATACCATTGTTCTGGGGTTTTCCTGGTTGCAAATTCATAATCCAGTTTTGGATTGGAAATCTGTGTCTGTGGTGAGTTGGGGTTGTCGGTGTGCCTTTAGTGAGGCTCCGGTGTTTTCCACCTCTCCTCAGTCGCATCATGTTCCTGATTATTTGGCGGACTTTTATGATGTATTTAGTGAGAATGAGTCTGTGTCTCTGCCTCCTCATAGAAGTTATGACTGTGCAATTGAACTGAGCCCGGGGTGTAAATTCCCCAAGGGTCGGCTCTTCAATTTATCTGTACCCGAGCACGAGGCTATGCGATCCTATATTAAGGAGGCGTTGGAGAAGGGTCATATTAGACCATCCTCGTCACCCTTAGGTGCCGGTTTTTTTTTTGTAGCCAAAAAAGATGGATCATTAAGACCTTGTATTGATTATCGTGCCCTCAACAAGATTACTGTTAAATATCAGTATCCGTTATCCCTGATTTCGGATCTATTCTCTAGAGTTAAAGGTGCTTGTTGGTTTACCAAGCTTGACCTCAGGGGGGCGTATAATCTTATTCGCATTAAGCATGGGGATGAATGGAAGACGGCGTTTAATACTCCGGAGGGACATTTTGAGTACCTGGTGATGCCTTTTGGGCTCACTAATGCCCCTTCTGTCTTCCAGTGCTTCATGAACGATATTTTCCGAGATTTTGTCGATAAATTTTTGATTATCTATCTGGATGATATTTTGATCTTCTCCAAGGATTGGGATTCTCATGTGGAACATATTCGGACTGTGTTCCGGATCTTGAGGGAGAATTCCCTGTATGTCAAAGGATCTAAATGCCTTTTTGGAGTACAGAGGATTTCTTTTTTGGGATTTATTTTGTCTCCGTCAACTATTGAAATGGACCCGGCCAAGGTACAGGCCATTCACGATTGGGTTCAGCCCACTTCTTTGAAGGCCCTTCAGAAGTTTTTGGGTTTTGCTAACTTTTATCGGAAATTTATAGCAAAATTTTCTAGTATTGCCAAGCCATTGACTGATTTGACTAAGAAGGGTGCTGATGTGTTAAATTGGTCTCCGGAGGCTGTTTCTTCCTTTCAGGAGCTGAAGCGAAGATTCACCTTCGCCCCGGTTTTGCGGCAACCTGATGTCTCACTTCCGTTCCAGGTAGAGGTGGATGCTTCTGAGATTGGTGCAGGAGCTGTTTTGTCCCAAAAGGATCCTGTAACATCTAAAATGAATCCCTGTGCTTTCTTTTCCCGAAAGTTCTCTCCATCTGAACGTAACTATGATGTGGGGAATCGGGAACTGTTGGCCATGAAATGGGCATTTGAGGAGTGGAGACATTGGTTGGAGGGAGCTAAGCATCAAGTTGTGGTCCTCACTGACCACAAGAATTTGATTTACCTAGAGTCGGCTAAGCGCTTGAACCCTAGACAGGCTAGGTGGGCCTTGTTTTTAACACGTTTTGATTTTGTGGTTTCTTTTCTTCCTGGAACTAAGAATGTCAAGGCAGACGCCCTCTCTAGGAGCTTCTTTGCTGATTCTCCTGTGGTGACCAAACCTGCTACCATCTTAGGCGAAGGGGTAGTTCTTTCCGCCATATCGCCCGATTTGAGACGTGCTCTGGAAGAGTTCCAGGAGGACAAACCTGAGCGTTGTCCCAGTGGGAAGTTGTATGTTCCTGACCAGTGGAAGAGGAGAGTGATGTCTGAAGTTCATTGCTCTGCTTTGGCTGGTCATCTAGGTATTTTTGGTACTAGAGATTTGGTGAGTCGGTCTTTTTGGTGGCCCTCCTTGTCTCGTGATGTCAGGAATTTTGTGCAGTCCTGTGGGACTTGCTCCCGGTCTAAATCGTGTTCTCTCTCTAGTGGGTTGTTGATGCCTTTGCCTGTCCCCAAGAGGCCATGGACCCATATTTCAATGGATTTTATCTCTGATATGCCTGTCTCTCAGAGAATGACTGTTATTTGGGTGATTTGTGATAGATTCTCTAAGATGGTCCACCTTGTACCACTCCCTAAGTTGCCATCTTCCTCTGAGTTGGTACCCCTGTTTTTGCAACAGGTGGTTCGCTTGCACGGGATTCCTGAGAACATTGTATCTGACAGAGGAGTTCAGTTTGTGTCTAGATTTTGGAGAACTTTCTGTTCCAAGCTGGGAATTCAGTTGTCCTTCTCCTCTGCTTTTCACCCTCAGACCAATGGGGAGACAGATAGAACAAACCAGACCTTGGAGTCATATTTGAGATGTTTTATTTCCGCTGATCAGGATGATTGGGTTTCATTTTTGCCTTTGGCCGAATTTGCTTTAAATAATAGAGCTAGTTCTGCCACTTTGATGTCACCTTTTTTTTGTAACTTTGGGTTTCATCCTCGATTTTCTTCAGGGCAGGTGGAGCCCTCTGCCTGCCCAGGTGTTGACACTGTGGTGGAGAGAATGCACCAGATCTGGGACCAAGTGGTGGATAAGTTATCTCTCTCCCAGGAAAAGGCCCAGCGGTTTTCCAACTGACATAGGACCATTGGTCCCCAGTTTAAGGTTGGTGATATGGTGTGGTTATCATCAAACAATATTGCTATGAAGGTGGCTTCTCCTAAGTTTAAGCCTAGATTTATTGGACCTTACAAGATTTTGGAGATTATTAATCCGGTCTCTTTTCGTTTGGCTCTTCCTGTCACATTTAAAATCCATAATGTGTTCCATAAGTCTTTGTTGAAGAGGTTTGTTGAACCTGTTGTTCCTGGGGTGGCACCTCCAGACCCTGTATTGGTTGAAGGTAACATGGAATATGAGGTAGAGAAAGTACTGGATTCCCGTCTGGCTAGACGGAGACTCCAGTAGTTGGTTAAGTGGAAGGGTTATGGTCAGGAGGATAATTCCTGGGTCTCTGCCTCTGATATTCATGCCAAAAGATTGGTGCGTGCCTTTCATCGGTCTCACCCTGATCGCCCTGGTGGCGTGGTTGAGGGTTCGGTGACCCCTCCTCAAGGGGCAGGTACTGTTGTGAGTTCATTTTCCCCTTTACCACTGAGGCCCGATGAACTCCCTCTTCTAGTAAAGAAAGATAGTGAGCCTGATTATCAAGCATCTGGGTCTAATGATGATGATTGGCTGAGTGGAGTTTCTGACTGGATATAAGGCTGTCCACAACCTTCTGCTCTGCGGGTGATTTCTCTGTGGGATCCTTGGATACCAGTCTGAATTCCTGCTCTCCAAAAGCTAAGTTTTCTGCTCTGCCGTTTGCATTTGTACGTTGTCTTTGTTTTGCTGGATTTCAGTCATTCCCTGCTGGGGTGAGCTGAATTCCTTTAGCTCTGTCTTCAGACAATACCTGAGTGCTGATATAGTTTTTGAAGCCTAGCTGCTTCAGGGCCTTTTTCCTTATCAACCTGTTTGCTTATGTCTTTTTAGGGTTTTTTGCAGATTGCAGACAGCAGCTGTCCTATCCTGTCCTATTTTTAGTTAACTTGGGCCCCATTGTTTGCTCAGCCTATCTTTCTATCTGTGTGTGTGTTTTTTCATCTTGCTTCACCGTCATTATTAGTGTTGAGCATTCCGATACCGCAAGTATCGGGTATCGGCCGATATTAGCGGTATCGGAATTCCGATACTGAATTCCGATAATTTTGTCATATCGGATTCCGGAATCGGAATCGGAAGTTCCCATCATGCTATGAGCCTGCTTGCTTTGATTAAGCCAATGGGAATCCTCCGAAGTGTGGGCACATCCTGTTAGGCATGTAGGCATGTTAACTATTGGCATGGCTGTGATTGGCTGCCGAAATGATGTCATGATGCACTATAAAAGCCACCGCAGCCGCCATTTCTGGTTCACTCTGCTGTGAATTCAGTTAGGGACAGGCTGCTGTAGAAGACTGTGAGGGACAGTTAGAAATAGCGATTCCACCAAACTTCTAGTGCTTTACCCAGGCTACATAAACCACCACTGTAGCCTTCTTTGCCCTAGCAGCAGTGTTCACAGCTGTCTGCAAGGGCTGTGTGAGTGCAGCTCACGCTGTGGAGTGGGTCCTGCAGCCACGTCAGGCTGTAGGCCACCCAGTGTGATCACTGCTGCCTCATACATCTTTTAATTTTTGAGCTGCATTTTTTTCATAATTTCAATCTAGTGTGCTTCCATCCGTATCCATATACGTTGGTTGCAAATACTAGTAGTAGAATAGTAGTAGTAGTTTCTGCAGCCTTTCAGTGCTAGTGTCCACTTTGCTGCACTGTTCACGGCTGTCTAAGAGGTCTCTGACTGTGTGTGAGTGCAGCTCACGCTGAGTAGTGTGTCCTGCAGCTACGTCTGGTTGTAGGACGCTCAGCGTGTCACTGCCTCACACATTTTTCTTTTATTGCAGCTCATTTTTTCTTCTATTAGTGTGCATCCATCCGTCTCCATCTACGGTGGTTGCAAACACTATATAGGAGTACACAGCGGAGCCTTTCTGCAGCCTGTCAGTGCCAGTGCCCACTTAGCTGCACTGTTCACGGCTGTCTGAGAGGTCTCTGACTGTGTGTGAGTGCAGCTCACGCAGAGTAGAGTGTCCTGCAGCTACGTCTGGTTTAAAAACACACATGTGACATGCACAATGTGAACAAGTCTGTTGGACCATGTTCACTCCACCCTGACTGAAACACAAACAAAAAGCACAGAATGACAAATGTGCAAAAATACCTTGCAATAAGACATAACAGTAGTCAGCAAGTGCTGATAAAAGGTAATAACAAACACAGGGTATTTAGTCGATACGTTTTTTTGCAAAAAAATGTATACCAAGCTGCCTCACCAACGTCAAGGTAACCCGTATTGAAGCAGTCCCTATCTAATGTATTTAATACCTGAACATATGAACTGTGTCTAAATGAGCAGGATTAAGACAGGCGCTTTCTGGTATGGGTTTTTTTCATGCTTATGCATGATTTGAGAGACCCCACCCCTCTCTTGTGTGACATGCACATAAGGAGCTGTCTTGCATCACGTGCCCATACCAGAAAGCGCCTGTCTTAATCCTGCTCATTTAGACACAGTTCATATGTTCAGGTATTAAATACATTAGATAGGGACTGCTTCAATACGGGTTACCTTGACGTTGGTGAGGCAGCTTTTTTGCAAAAAAACGTATCGACTAAATACCCTGTGTTTGTTATTACCTTTTATCAGCACTTGCTGACTACTGTTATGTCTTATTGCAAGGTATTTTTGCACATTTGTCATTCTGTGCTTTTTGTTTGTGAGCTACGTCTGGTTGTAGGACGCTCAACGTGCGTCACTGCCTCACACATATTTGTCTTTGAGTGCAGCTCATTTTTTCTTCTCCTATTAGTGTGCATCCATCCGTATCCATCAACATTGGTTGGTTGCAAACACTATATAGGAGAAGATAGAGGAGCCTTTTTTTCTGGCTTGTGCCCTGCCGGCGCAGCCAAATTAGTATTACCCAATTTTTTTGGAGCCTCATCTTTTGCATTGTATGTTACCTGCCTGCATTGTAATAGCTCCAAAAAGTTGGTGATACTATCAGTTTCAATTCTTTGTTCACATACTTTGAGTTTGTTTCCAACAAAGAAACCACAAAAAAAGTTCACCAAACACTACATTTGGAACTTGTGTAGGCCACATCAGCTCCTATTAAAGTGTAGTCCACACACACACACTTCATAAAATTAGTGTTTCTTGTACCTGTAACCAGCTGTTCAGGAATAAGCACACTAAGGCCCCCCTTTGTACTTTTCTGCCTATCTTAAGCAGTCTGGCAAGATGAAGAAGGCAGGGAGTAAGGCGCGTGGGCGTGGGCTTGGGCGTGGAGTTTCAGCAGGGAGAGGACGTGGGGATTCTGCAGGGAGAGGACGTGGGGATTCTGCAGGTAGAGGACGTGGAGATTCTGGGCCTGCTGCGGGCACCAGTGGATCAGCATCCCCCAGTTTTAGCAGGCAACAGTCCTTTATGCGCAGCTTTGTAGGACCTCAACGTACCCCACTGCTGCGGGAGGAACAAATTGAAGCCGTTGTCGGATGGATGGCAGCTAACGCATCGACTTCAATTACTTCCACAGCCTCTCAGGACCAGAGCACCGAAGAGCAACCATCTGTCTCTTCACCACCTGCCAAAGTGCCCAGGCCATCAGAGAGACATGGACAGGAGCCATCACAGTCTCTACTTCTGTTCTCGGAATCTGTTGGCTTAGAAAGAGGGGGCCAGCCAAGCAGCATTCCTGAATGTGAAGAAGAGGGAGTATGCAGTGATGCGCAACTTCTTTGTCCCTCTGAATCTGAAGAGGCGAGTGGGCCAGTGCCTATGGTCAGCACACCTCAGTACGCATCAGATGATGACGAGACTCAGTTGCCACTTTCTGGTGCGTACGGTGCTGGCGAGACAACCCCGGAGAAGCAGCTGTTTGAAGAGGGGAGGGAAGATGATGAGGTCCTTGACCCATCATGGCGTGAGGAACAGGAAGGTGGTGGGAGCAGCTCGGAGGAAGAGATTCCCCTACCGGCCAAAACAGGAGGCAGAGGGAGGGGGAAGACTTGGTTGCCTGTACCCTCCACTTCGGCACCCGTTAGGAGCATTCCTCATTCCAAAGGCAAAACGGGCGCTCCCAAGAGTTGCAGTGCGTGGTCCTTTTTTGACACAGTTGCAGATGACATTTGCTTTGTCAAATGCAAGCTGTGTCATCAGATAGTCAAAAGAGGGAGAAATGTCAGCAACCTCAATACCACAAATATGTGGAAACATGTGCGCACCAATAACGAGTTGGAGTTGCAGAGACACCCTGAAGACGTAGGCCAACGTACAGCACCACCTACCACCTCTTCAGTTCGTGTTGGGGCCTCTTCCTCCAGCTCACACACTGCTGGTTCGGCTTCTTCACAGGATCGCCAAGGAAGAACCTCTGCCACTGTTGTCCAGAGACCCTGTCAGATTCCACCCATAGCAGCACATTCCCATCCATCACAGCCATCAGTAGCACAGGCATGGGATAAAAGGCGCCCTTACTCGGCAAACCATCCCCGAGCACAGTCTCTGAATGCTGGCATTGCCAAACTTCTGGCAGTTGAAATGCTGTCATTCAGGCTGGTGGACACTGACACCTTCCGGGACTTAATGGCATTGGCAGTCCCCCAATACAACGTGCCCAGTCGCTTTTATTTCAGCAGGCGAGCCGTCCCTGCCCTGCAGAAACATGTTGAGGGCAAAATAAAACATGCGCTACTAAACGCCGTTAGTAGCAAGGTCCACCTGACCACCGATGCGTGGACCAGTAACCATGGACAGGGACGATACCTTTCCCTCACTGCCCACTGGGTCAATGTTGTGGAGCCGGGTACAGATCTGGAGAGTGGCGCTGTACGTGGTGTTCTTCCAACGCCACGGATTGCAGGACTCCAGTCTGTACACATAGACTCCTCCTCCTACTCAAGTGCCTCAGAAACAGCAGAGCAGGAGCCTGTTACGACCGATATGAGCACAGCCGTGGCCAAACGTCAATAGGCTGTACTCAAATTAATTTCTTTGGGGAATCGAAGCCACACAGCGCAGGAGCTCTGGAATGCTATCAAGCTGGAGAGCGATGTGTGGTTTGGGCCAGCGAATCTCCAGCCGGGCTTGGTAGTGTGTGACAATGGCCGAAATCTGGTGGCAGCTCTTGGCCTAGGCAACCTCACACACATCCCATGTCTGGCACATGTGCTTAACTTGGTCGTGCAGAGCTTTCTGAGGGACTATCCGGATCTTGATGCACTGTTGCACAAGGTCCGCAAAGAGTGCACTCACTTGTGGCGTTCCAGCACGGCAAGATCGCGCCTCGCTGCTCTGCAGCGACGATTTGGCCTTCCGGAACATCGCATCATATGTGACCTACCCACCCGGTGGAATTCAACGTTACATATGTTGGAGCGGTGGTGTGAGCAGCAGGCAGCAGTCATGGAGTACCAGCTGCATCAGGCGCAAACAAGTCGCACTGTGCGCCGTTCACACTTCAGCACCATTGAGTGGGCCTCTATGAAGGACATCTGCCTCGTTTTGCGTGCCTTCGATGAATCCACGCGGATGGCGAGTGCAGATGATGCACTAGTCAGCATGACTGTCACCCTTATCTGCCTGCTTCAACAAACACTGCAAGCACTAAGGGATGAGGTTTCGGAAGAGGTGGAGGACGAGGAGTCCCAAATGCCATCTGCTTCTGGACAGTCTGCGCTACGTGTTTCCTCACAAAGGCCTAGGCAGGGGACACTTTGTGAGGAGGATGAGGAGGAGTCGATGGAGGAGGAAGACATCTCTCCAGAGGAGGGAGGTACACAAACCTCTACTCAGTATGTACAGCGAGGGTGGGGTGATGCAGAGCAGGTCGAGGTCACGCCTCAAACAGGGGACAGCGGTTCTTTGGCAGTTGGGAGTCTGCAGCACATGGTTGATTTCATGCTGCAGTGCCTGAGAAACGACCGCCGCATCGCCCACATTCTCGTCTCGGCTGATTATTGGGTGTACACCCTCCTAGATCCTCGCTACCGGGACAGCGTACAAAGGCTCATACCAACTTTGAACCGGGAGCGTAAACTGCGGGAGTACGAAGAGTCACTGGTGCAGTCCATAATGTTTTCCATTCCACCCGACAGCATTGTTGCTAGTGCTTTACAAAGCAGCTCTGTGCGTCGAGGCAGTGGAGGAAACGCTGCACAAAGAGGGAGCAGAGGCAGCGCCGCAGCACAAGGCAAGACCACTATGGCCCAAATGTGGCAAAGTTTTGTGTGTCCACCACAATTGTCTACACCATCAGCGACGCCTCGAGTCAGCAGGAGGCAACGCTTCCGTCAGATGGTGTCAGACTACATGTCTTGCCCTGTCACTGTACTCCCAGATGGCTCTTCCCCCTTCAAGTTTTGGGTCTCTAAGCTGGATACATGGCCAGAGCTTAGCCAGTATGCATTGGAGGTGCAGTCTTGCCCTGCTGCCAGTGTATTATCGGAACGTGTCTTTAGTGCCGCAGGTGGTGTACTAACAGACCGTCGCACGCGACTATCTTCCGATAATGTTGACCGGCTGACTTTTCTGAAAATGAACAAGGCCTGGATCTCCAAAGACTTTGCCATTCCTCTTACACACTAAATTAGTGGTTGGCAACTGTATCCAGGTCTGCTGGTGTGTTCATTTTTCTACCACCTGAACTATAATCCCTGTGCTTCAACACAGCCAGTTGTCGCTCAGATGTGTCGTCTGCACAGAGAAACACACTAGCTCCTGTGTTAGTGGGGTTCAGTAACGCCAGCTGATCCCCTGCTGTGTGGACGGCAAAGTCACCAGCTCCATCAACATTCAAACCACTACTGATTTTTAACCGTGCCCAACTTAGGTCTCTGGCTCCACTGTCTCTACTATTTCCCCTGACCTCCAACCCCGCCATCTACATCTCTGAAGTGGCGTCAGCACAATCTACACTTGTTCCTGTGTTCCTGTGGCTCAGTCCCATCAGTTTATCCCCTGATGTGTGTCCGGCAAGGTCTCCTGCTCTGTCCACATTCCCATAACCAGTAGTGGGAATGAGGACAGAGCTGGCGAACTTGCCGGACAAACATCAGGGGATCAACTGACGGGACTGAGCACCAGTAACACAGGAACAAGTGTAGATTGTGCTGACGCCACTTCAGAGATGTAGCTGGCGGGGTTGGAGGCCAGGGTAAATAGTAGAGACAGTGGAGCCAGAGGCCTAAGTGGAGCATGGTTAGAATCAGTAGTAGTCAACAACCTCCATAAAAACCGCTGCCCATTGGCCTCTGCATGCGGCATGCGTAATCCTGGGCTCCAACAGTGTCAGTTGGTGTTCAGAAGTGTCGTCTCCACAGAGCCAAACACATTCGTTCAAGTGTTAGTGGGGTTCAGCACTGCCAGCTGTTCCCCTGCTGTGGAGATGGCAAGTCTCCTGCTGCCTTTACCTGCCAAAATCCAGTAGGCCCCAGCCTGCTCCACGCCTAATCCTGGGCTCCAACAGCGTCAGTTGGTGTTCAGAAGTGTCGTCTCCACAGAGCCAAACACATTCGTTCGAGTGTTAGTGGGGTTCAGCACTGCCAGTTGTTCCCCTGCTGTGGAGATGGCAAGTCTCCTGCTGCCTTCACCTGACAAAAGCAACAGGCCCCAGCCTGCTCCTCGCCTAATCCTGGGCTCCAACAGCGTCAGTTGGTGTTCAGAAGTGTCGTCTCCACAGAGCCAAACACATTCGTTCGAGTGTTAGTGGGGTTCAGCACTGCCAGCTGTTCCCCTGCTGTGGAGATGGCAAGTCTCCTGCTGCCTTCACCTGACAAAAGCAACAGGCCCCGGCCTGCTCCTCGCCTAATCCTGGGCTCCAACAGCGTCAGTTGGTGTTCAGAAGTGTCGTCTCCACAGAGCCAAACACATTCGTTCGAGTGTTAGTGGGGTTCAGCACTGCCAGCTGTTCCCCTGCTGTGGAGATGGCAAGTCTCCTGCTGCCTTCACCTGCCAAAAGCAACAGGCCCCAGCCTGCTCCTCGCCTAATCCTGGGCTCCAACAGCGTCAGTTGGTGTTCAGAAGTGTCGTCTCCACAGAGCCAAACACATTCGTTCGAGTGTTAGTGGGGTTCAGCACTGCCAGCTGTTCCCCTGCTTTGGAGATGGCAGTCTCTCCTGCTGTCTCCGCATTCCAAAGACAGTAGGCCTCTGCCTACACCCTCCTATTTCCTGGGCTTCAACACAGCCAGTTGTAGCTCGGAAGTGCCGTCCACACGGAAAGAGACACTTGCTCCCGTGTCTCAGTGGGGTTCAGTAACGTCAGCTGATCCCCTGCTGTGTGGATGGCAGTCTCTCCTGCTGTCTCCACATTCCAAATACAGTAGGCCTCTGCCTACACCCTCCTATTTCCTGGGCTTCAACACAGCCAGTTGTAGCTCGGAAGTGCCGTCGACACGGAAAGAGACACTTGCTCCCGTGTCTCAGTGGGGTTCAGTAACGTCAGCTGATCCCCTGCTGTGTGGATGGCAGTCTCTCCTGCTGTCACCACATTCCAAATACAGTAGGCCTCTGCCTACACCCTCCTATTTCCTGGGCTTCAACACAGCCAGTTGTAGCTCGGAAGTGCCGTCTATACAGAAAGAGACACTTGCTCCCGTGTCTCAGTGGGGTTCAGTAACGTCAGCTGATCCCCTGCTGTGTGGATGGCAGTCTCTCCTGCTGTCTCCGCATTCCAAAGACAGTAGGCCTCTGCCTACAGCCTCCTATTTCTTGGGCTTCAACACAGCCAGTTGTAGCTCGGAAGTGCCGTCCACACGGAAAGAGACACTTGCTCCCGTGTCTCAGTGGGGTTCAGTAACGTCAGCTGATCCCCTGCTGTGTGGATGGCAGTCTCTCCTGCTGTCTCCACATTCCAAATACAGTAGGCCTCTGCCTACACCCTCCTATTTCCTGGGCTTCAACACAGCCAGTTGTAGCTCGGAAGTGCCGTCCACACGGAAAGAGACACTTGCTCCCGTGTCTCAGTGGGGTTCAGTAACGTCAGCTGATCCCCTGCTGTGTGGATGGCAGTCTCTCCTGCTGTCACCACATTCCAAATACAGTAGGCCTCTGCCTACACCCTCCTATTTCCTGGGCTTCAACACAGCCAGTTGTAGCTCGGAAGTGCCGTCCATACGGAAAGAGACACTTGCTCCCGTGTCTCAGTGGGGTTCAGTAACGTCAGCTGATCCCCTGCTGTGTGGATGGCAGTCTCTCCTGCTGTCTCCACATTCCAAATACAGTAGGCCTCTGCCTACACCCTCCTATTTCCTGGGCTTCAACACAGCCAGTTGTAGCTCGGAAGTGCCGTCCACACGGAAAGAGATACTTGCTCCCGTGTCTCAGTGGGGTTCAGTAACGTCAGCTGATCCCCTGCTGTGTGGATGGCAGTCTCTCCTGCTGTCTCCACATTCCAAATACAGTAGGCCTCTGCCTACACCCTCCTATTTCCTGGGCTTCAACACAGCCAGTTGTAGCTCGGAAGTGCCGTCCACACGGAAAGAGATACTTGCTCCTGTGTCTCAGTGGGGTTCAGTAACGTCAGCTGATCCCCTGCTGTGTGGATGGCAGTCTCTCCTGCTGTCTCCACATTCCAAATACAGTAGGCCTCTGCCTACACCCTCCTATTTCCTGGGCTTCAACACAGCCAGTTGTAGCTTGGAAGTGCCGTCCACACGGAAAGAGACACTTGCTCCCGTGTCTCAGTGGGGTTCAGTAACGTCAGCTGATCCCCTGCTGTGTGGATGGCAGTCTCTCCTGCTGTCTCCACATTCCAAATACAGTAGGCCTCTGCCTACACCCTCCTATTTCCTGGGCTTCAACACAGCCAGTTGTAGCTCGGAAGTGCCGTCCACACGGAAAGAGATACTTGCTTCCGTGTCTCAGTGGGGTTCAGTAACGTCAGCTGATCCCCTGCTGTGTGGATGGCAGTCTCTCCTGCTGTCTCCACATTCCAAATACAGTAGGCCTCTGCCTACACCCTCCTATTTCCTGGGCTTCAACACAGCCAGTTGTAGCTCGGAAGTGCCGTCGACACGGAAAGAGACACTTGCTCCCGTGTCTCAGTGGGGTTCAGTAACGTCAGCTGATCCCCTGCTGTGTGGATGGCAGTCTCTCCTGCTGTCACCACATTCCAAATACAGTAGGCCTCTGCCTACACCCTCCTATTTCCTGGGCTTCAACACAGCCAGTTGTAGCTCGGAAGTGCCGTCCATACGGAAAGAGACACTTGCTCCCGTGTCTCAGTGGGGTTCAGTAACGTCAGCTGATCCCCTGCTGTGTGGATGGCAGTCTCTCCTGCTGTCTCCACATTCCAAATACAGTAGGCCTCTGCCTACACCCTCCTATTTCCTGGGCTTCAACACAGCCAGTTGTAGCTCGGAAGTGCCGTCCACACGGAAAGAGATACTTGCTCCCGTGTCTCAGTGGGGTTCAGTAACGTCAGCTGATCCCCTGCTGTGTGGATGGCAGTCTCTCCTGCTGTCTCCACATTCCAAATACAGTAGGCCTCTGCCTACACCCTCCTATTTCCTGGGCTTCAACACAGCCAGTTGTAGCTCGGAAGTGCCGTCCACACGGAAAGAGATACTTGCTCCTGTGTCTCAGTGGGGTTCAGTAACGTCAGCTGATCCCCTGCTGTGTGGATGGCAGTCTCTCCTGCTGTCTCCACATTCCAAATACAGTAGGCCTCTGCCTACACCCTCCTATTTCCTGGGCTTCAACACAGCCAGTTGTAGCTTGGAAGTGCCGTCCACACGGAAAGAGACACTTGCTCCCGTGTCTCAGTGGGGTTCAGTAACGTCAGCTGATCCCCTGCTGTGTGGATGGCAGTCTCTCCTGCTGTCTCCACATTCCAAATACAGTAGGCCTCTGCCTACACCCTCCTATTTCCTGGGCTTCAACACAGCCAGTTGTAGCTCGGAAGTGCCGTCCACACGGAAAGAGATACTTGCTTCCGTGTCTCAGTGGGGTTCAGTAACGTCAGCTGATCCCCTGCTGTGTGGATGGCAGTCTCTCCTGCTGTCTCCACATTCCAAATACAGTAGGCCTCTGCCTACACCCTCCTATTTCCTGGGCTTCAACACAGCCAGTTGTAGCTCGGAAGTGCCGTCGACACGGAAAGAGACACTTGCTCCCGTGTCTCAGTGGGGTTCAGTAACGTCAGCTGATCCCCTGCTGTGTGGATGGCAAAGTCTCCTGCTGCCTACACAGTCGTACCACTACTGATTTTTAACCGTGCTCCAATTAGGCCTGTGCCTCCACTGTCTCTCGTATTTCCCCTGTCCTCCAACCCTGCCAGTTACAGCTCCGAAGTGGCGTCTGCACAATCCACACTTGTTCCTGTGTTACAGGTGTTCAGTCCGGTCAGTTAATCCCCTGATGTGTGTCCGGCAATGTCGCCTGCTCTGTCCACATTCCCATAACTAGTTATGGGAATGTGGACAGAGCAGGCGACATTGCCGGACATCCCATACTTCATACAGCATAATGCATTCCAAAGTCCTCTGTATAGTATAATGGACCCCATACTCCATACAGCATAATGCATTCCATAGTCCTATGTATAGTATAATGCTCCCCATACTATATACAGAATAATGCACCCCAAAGTCCTCCGTATAGTATAATGCATCCCATAGTCCATACAGTATAATGCACCCCATAGTTCATACAACATAATGCACACATAGTTGTCTGTTTATTATGATGCCCCCATACTCCTCTGTATAATATAATGCATCCCATAGTCCTCTGTATATTATATCGGACAAGGTATTATTGTAGTGAAGGATAAGAAATCCTCCAGATCTGAGAAGATCCATCGTAGGGAAATAAAGGGCTTATTCTTATGTAATAGAGGCCAGATATGACCAAACCTAGGAATCTACTGACAGATATGTGCTGTGTTATATATCCCGCTAACTCGGCTTCTCCTCCCTCCAGTATCTCCTCGCCATGGTCGTCGCTTACTTCCGGAGAGCAGGACTGCGATCTTCAGAATATTGAACCTTGTTCTTTTCAGCTCTGTGAGTCTCTTTTATTATTACACATTCACGTTTATAAATAACATTGTTTTATTTTAGTGTAAAACCAAAATCTCTTTTCTGCCACTCGGCTAAATACATGATAATGGCATTTGTTGTTGTCTGTATTTTCTCCTGAAGTGGATTGTAATTTATTTGGTTTCATTTCTCTTCCCTCCAAGGTTTTTAGCCAACCAGTTTGAGCAAGAAGATGTGCGATATCGACAGGAGATCTATCGCTGGGCCCTTGGAAGGAAGTGGAGGATGAAGAAGGACCGACTGCTACAATGCCGCAATGTTCTGCTCACCAGGATGGGATTCCGGGCTTGGGTGGATCAGGACACGTGTGATTTGGTGAGCAATAGAAACAATAATAATATAAAGCTGATCTGTAAATAGAGATCACAATATAAACAGTATGCTTAAGTAAATCCCTTAGACCTGATGAGGCGCTTGTACTTACTCTGAAAAGCCACATCAAAATGGTCGTGTAATCCTGATATTAGGCAGAGCATTTTATAAGTGCAGCCAAAGCTGGACTCATGAAATGCTTGTTTTAATGTCAAGAAAGAAAACTTTAATAAGTGATTATAAAGTCATTCTGCCATGGATTTTCAGTCATCACTCCAGTATCATCAGGTCTATAATATATGCAAATCAGATTATGATTAATGGTGACAAGTGCCCTTTACACTCTGATTATAATCACTTATTTTATTCTAGATCATGGCAGAAGATCCTGACCACTGGGCATGGAAGAGAGAGAGGAATATCCACTAACGTCTGGAACCAGAGCTGCAGGACCTACAAGGAGAAGAACATGGCTGGAAGGGGAACAAGGCTGCCGGTCCTAGAAGAACAGATAGAAGACGTGACGGATGAAGCACTGGAGAAAGTAGAGAAGTATGCTGGTATGGTGTACAGGGGCTATAGACTAGATTCCTTGATAGAGCGTTGATCCAGGGAACTAGTCTGATTGCCGTATGTGGAGTCAGGAAGGAATTTTTTTCCCCAATGTGGAGCTGTTTGCCGCATGGGGTTTTTTTGCCTTCCTCTGGATCAACATGTTAGGCTGTAGGTTGAACTAGATGGGCTTAAAGTCTCCCTTCAACCTCAAATACTATGTTACTATGCTACTATGCTGAATAGTCACACACAGAAAAAGCCCACCCCACTGTACATAGGCAACATACAGACACCCCGTATACTGTACTCATAGGCACACTATATACTTTACACATAAATGTCATTTTTTCACACAGCATATAATAAATAATAATAATAATAATATAGATTAATATAATAAATATATACTATAAATATAATAAATATATAATATAAATATAATATGTTAAATATATAATATATTAATACATATATTAAATATATATAATATAATACATATATACTATGTAAATATAATATAATATAATAAATATATAATATCAATATAATATGTTAAATATATAATATATTAATATATACTAAATAAATATATAATATAATAAATATATAAATATAATATAATAAATATAAAATATAAATATAATGTTAAATATATAATACATTAATACATATAATATAATAAATATATAATATATAAATATAATATAATAAATATATAATATAAATATAATATGTTAAATATATACAGTGGGGCAAAAAAGTATTTAGTCAGTCAGCAATAGTGCAAGTTCCACCACTTAAAAAGATGAGAGGCGTCTGTAATTTACATCATAGGTAGACCTCAACTATGGGAGACAAACTGAGAAAAAAAAATCCAGAAAATCACATTGTCTGGTTTTTTTCATTTTATTTGCATATTATGGTGGAAAATAAGTATTTGGTCAGAAACAAAATTTCATCTCAATACTTTGTGATATATCCTTTGTTGGCAATGACAGAGGTCAAACGTTTTCTGTAAGTCTTCACAAGGTTGCCACACACTGTTGTTGGTATGTTGGCCCATTCCTCCATGCAGATCTCCTCTAGAGCAGTGATGTTTTTGGCTTTTCGCTTGGCAACACGGACTTTCAACTCCCTCCAAAGGTTTTCTATAGGGTTGAGATCTGGAGACTGGCTAGGCCACTCCAGGACCTTGAAATGCTTCTTACGAAGCCACTCCTTTGTTGCCCTGGCGGTGTGCTTTGGATCATTGTCATGTTGAAAGACCCAGCCACGTTTCATCTTCAATGCCCTTGCTGATGGAAGGAGGTTTGCACTCAAAATCTCACGATACATGGCCCCATTCATTCTTTCATGTACCCGGATCAGTCGTCCTGGCCCCTTTGCAGAGAAACAGCCCCAAAGCATGATGTTTCCACCACCATGCTTTACAGTAGGTATGGTGTTTGATGGATGCAACTCAGTATTCTTTTTCCTCCAAACACGACAAGTTGTGTTTCTACCAAACAGTTCCAGTTTGGTTTCATCAGACCATAGGACATTCTCCCAAAACTCCTCTGGATCATCCAAATGCTCTCTAGCAAACTTCAGACGGGCCCGGACATGTACAGGCTTAAGCAGTGGGACACGTCTGGCACTGCAGGATCTGAGTCCATGGTGGCGTAGTGTGTTACTTATGGTAGGCCTTGTTACATTGGTCCCAGCTCTCTGCAGTTCATTCACTAGGTCCCCCCGCGTGGTTCTGGGATTTTTGCTCACCGTTCTTGTGATCATTCTGACCCCACGGGGTGGGATTTTGCATGGAGCACCAGATCGAGGGAGATTATCAGTGGTCTTGTATGTCTTCCATTTTCTAATTATAGCTCCCACAGTTGATTTATTCACTCCAAGCTGGTTGGCTATTGCAGATTCAGTCTTCCCAGCCTGGTGCAGGGCTACAATTTTGTTTCTGGTGTCCTTTGACAGCTCTTTGGTCTTCACCATAGTGGAGTTTGGAGTCAGACTGTTTGAGGGTGTGCACAGGTGTCTTTTTATACTGATAACAAGTTTAAACAGGTGCCATTACTACAGGTAATGAGTGGAGGAAAGAGGAGACTCTTAAAGAAGAAGTTACAGGTCTGTGAGAGCCAGAAATCTTGATTGCTTGTTTCTGACCAAATACTTATTTTCCACCATAATATGCAAATAAAATGGAAAAAAAACAGACAATGTGATTTTCTGGATTTTTTTTTCTCAGTTTGTCTCCCATAGTTGAGGTCTACCTATGATGTAAATTACAGACGCCTCTCATCTTTTTAAGTGGTGGAACTTGCACTATTGCTGACTGACTAAATACTTTTTTGCCCCACTATAATATATCAATATATACTAAATAAATATATAATAAAATAAATATATAAATATAATATAATAAATATAAAATATAAATATAATGTTAAATATATAATACATTAATATATATAATATAATAAATATATAATATATAAATATAATATAATAAATATATAATATAAATATAATATGTTAAATATATAATATATCAATATATACTAAATAAATATATAATAAAATAAATATATAAATATAATATAATTTAATAAATATAAAATATAAATATAATGTTAAATATATAATACATTAATATATATAATATAATAAATATATAATATATAAATATAATATAATATAATAAATAATATATAATAAAGCATATAATAAACTTCCCACTATTTAAACTTTCCATGATGTGTCTGAGTCTTTATTTTATACTTTTATGCGTGGACAGGACCACCATCAGAGCATTACTGTCCTCACTGTTGTGAGGGACCCAGTGAGCAGAAGCACAAGAGAGGGAGCCTTTACTAAGTCTGTTCCCTCGCTCTTGTGCTTTTGCTCACTTCCACGTAATCTTGCTCTGGCTCTTCCAGGCATGATTTCATCACAAAGATTTAGCCTTCGTAAGACAGAGTACAAGACAGAGTACAACAGCGCCTAAGCATTCACCCTCTGCTCCTCAGACTTTCTATCTGCACAGTGACTGCCTCTAGGCAGAAGATGATGACGGTGGTAGTAGATGGAGCATTTAACACAGTCATGAAGCTGCCATACCAACTTTAAACCAAATTCTTTTTACCGACATCCCCCACTGTAAAATGTGGCCTGTTTTTTAAACAAAAGCAACAGAGTGCCGTACATAACTGGAGTAACCGACAGGAAAACATTGGAATACCGGCCTAAAATCCCAAATTTTAATTACACGGACGTATGACACGTGTCACAGATATACCACACTGTAAAATATATATATATTTTTATTGGATAGAAAAGTAGCTGGATATAACGAGAGTGACAGACTGGCAAAAAAAAGGGAATTTAGGCCAAAAATGCCTCAATTTTTGAGACACGGATGTGTGAGGCGTGTCACAGATATACCCCACTGTAAAATGTGAGCTGTTTTTAAAAATAATGCAACATAGTGCTGTATCTAAGCCCAGTGACACCCCAGACAAAAAAAGAAAAGAGAAGTAAACTGGCCAAACTTTGAGCACACACAGATATGAGCTGGCACGAAGATACCACACCGAAAAATGTGTGGCCTGTTTTTTTAAAAATGTTTGCATAATTAGTGCTGTATATAAGTACAGTGATGGACAGCAAAAAAAATGAATTTAGAGCTAAAAAGACCAAATTTTTTAGCAGACGGATGGATGAGGCATGTCACAGATGTACCACACTGTAAAATATGTGGCCTGTCTGTATTTTTTGGGGTGTTCAGAAAAATAGTGTCAAGAAATTGTCTAAGAATGTTGCTGAAAGACCCAGTCTGCAGGGCGCAAAGGACAGGATTCTATTGATGCAAAAAAGTCTTCATTTATTAAAAAACAATAGTTATATAAAAGAGTCCACAACGCATTTCATCTGAGTATATCCGTCTTCCTCAGGTGGCATCTGAGGAAGACGGATACACTCCCTTTTGAAACGTGTTGTGGACTCTTTTATATAACTATTGTTTTTTAATAAATGAAGAATTTTTTGCATCAATAGAATCCTGTCCTTTGCGCCCTGCAGACCGGGTCTTTCAGCAACTTTCCTACAATTGTTCCTCTTTTGAGGCACCCGGCTGGAGCAGCGTCGGGCCCCCCGTCTGTTTACTTACACCCACGCCTAGCTGGCGCCCCCACAGACCGTCTCATCGGACGTTCTTGCAAGAAATTGTGTAAGACACTCAAAAAAAACCTATTCAACCGTACCACATAAAAAATAAATATTTCTCTGCACACTCAAAAGGGATGTTTGGGACCCCTTTGAAATTGCTGGATTTTCACGCTGTGCTAGGAAAAGGATCTGGCTGTATTGTGCACTGTCAAAAAACAAATGGGGAAAAAAAAAGGTTTCTGGATTGCTTTGCAATAAAAATGCTCTCTTAGCCCTGGCCCAGCAAATTTTCAAAGCCAATTACCCCTGTGGCTAGATATATAGGGCCAATATATCCCATAGGTAGCAGCAGCAGCACTAGAACACAGGACCCTCTTGATATATGCAATGATATGTATATACACACATACAGTGCCTGCAGGCCTTGCACTGATGTGTATACAGCGACGTGCACTACCCTGCCTGCCTAACACTGGAACCTATATACTCCGGAATTAGTCCTTAGAAGGACTGTTGGTTTAGCTGGATTTGAGTTGTTTAGGATGGTAGACCCCACTCTCACTAATAAATCCCCAATTCTGACCCTGTCTCGGCAGCAGCTCTCCCTACACTATCTCAATCCAGAGCTGAATGCGGTGAGCAGGGCGTCGTCCAGTCTCTAATGCCCCTGATGATGCTGAGCAGCCAGCCAATCACTGCACCACCACAACAAAGTTGGCTGCAGCATTTCATTGCCTGTCAGACAATCCCTGCATCGTGATTGGTTCTGTAAAGTCCGCCACAAAAGCTGGATGGAGACCCGGGTTCCCACCGAGTAATCTCGGAAATGCTCGGTGCTCGCCGAGTACACTGAGTACAGTGATACTCAGGCGAGTACCGAGTAGTGGCGAACACGTTCATCACTACTCTGGACCATAGACTTGGCCGAAGGGTCCCCTTCCAACAAGACAATGACCCTAAGCACACAGCTAAAATAACAAAGGAGTGACTTCAGAACAACTCTTGACTGGCCCAGCCAGAACCCTGGCCTAAACCCAATTGAGCATCTCTGGAGAGACCTGAAAATGCCTGTCCACCAACGTTCACCATCCAACCTGACAGAACTGGAGATGATCTGCAAGGAAGAATGGCAGAGGATCCTCAAATCCCAGGTGTGAAAAACATCATTCCCAAGAAGACTCATGGCTGTACTATTTCAAAAGGAGCTTCTACTCAATACTGAGCAAAGGGTCTGAATACTTATGACCATGTGATATTTCAGTTTTTCTTTTTTGATAAATTTGCAAAAATTCCTACATTTCTGTCTTTTTTTCAGTCAAGATGGAGTGCAGAGTGTACATTAATGGAAAAAAAAAAAAACTTTTTTCAATTTACCAAATGGCTGAAATAAAACAAAGAGTGAAGAATTTAAAGGGGTCTGAATACTTTCCTTACACACTGTATATCTACCTATTCTTTGTGTATTTACTGTATGTAATCCATCACTTATATCCTGTCGGCTCCTGCTGTGATTTCACACTACGTGGCTGCTGAATTTACAGCTTTTATTCTATCTATCTATCTATCTATCTATCTATCTATCATTTACTTTAAATTACTTTATTGTCAGCACTAGAGTTGAGCGAAACGGGTCGAAAAAATTCAAAAGTCGCCGACTTTTGGCAAAGTCGGGTTTCATGAAACGAAACCCGACCCTAGGATGAGGTCGGCCACGAAGTCGGCGACTTACGCGCCAAAGTCGCGTTTCAAAAGTTTGTTTTGCGCTCTTTTTCAGCCAATCAGGATCCACGGACACTGTGGGCAACGTGATGACATAGGCAAGGGTCACCACCATCTTTCAGAAGGGCATGCAAGTGATTGGCTTGCTTTGGTGGGCGTCACAGGGGGTATAAAAGGGCGTGCACGCCGACCGCCATCTTACTTCTGCCGATCTTAGTATAGGGAGAGGTTGCTGCTGATTCTGTAGGGAGAGCGTTAGGCAGGGAAGAAGACAAAAAAACTGCTTCTGCTGCTAGCGATTTGGCCTGCACAACACACCAGTCACTGTGTGTGCAGTGCAAGGGGAGGCTATATAGTGGTGTATCAGTGGTGTTGGTTGTTGGGCTGCCTTTTAAGGCTTCCTGACAGGCTGGCATTGCTGTTTACCCACTGCTCCGCAAACTGCTTTTTTAAAAGCAATCCCAATTTTTTTTTTTTGCCCTGCTGAGAAGAAATAAAAACTGCTTCTGCTGCTAGCAATTTGGCCTGCACAACACACCAGTCACTGTGTGTGCAGTGCAAGGGGAGGCTATATAGTGGTGTATCAGTGGTGTTGGTTGTTGGGCTGCCTTCTAAGGCTTCCTGACAGGCTGGCATTGCTGTTTACCCACTGCTCCGCAAACTGCTTTTTTAAAAGCAATCCAATCTCCCTTATCCTCTAGTCACTTTTGTCACAGCTGTGCCATCGAGCCTGTCACATAGCGCTCAGATATTCATTGGGCCTCACACAATCCAAAAGTGTCCAGTGTCCAAAAGTGTGTGCAGAGATTCAAAATCTCCCTTATCCTCTAGTCACTTTTGTCACAGCAGTGCCATCGAGCCTGTCACATAGCGCTCAGATATCAGTGGGCCTCACACAATCCAAAAGTGTCCAGTGTCCAAAAGTGTGTGCAGATATTCAAAATCTCCCTTATCCTCTAGTCACTTTTGTCACAGCAGTGCCATCGAGCCTGTCACATAGCGCTCAGATATCAGTGGGCCTCACACAATCCAAAAGTGTCCACTGTCCACAAGTGTGTGCAGAAATTCAAAATCTCCCTTATCCTCTAGTCACTTTTGTCACAGCTGTGCCATCGAGCCTGTCACATAGCGCTCAGATATCAGTGGGCCTCACACAATCCAAAAGTGTCCAGTGTCCAAAAGTGTGTGCAGAAATTCAAAATCTCCCTTATCCTCTAGTCACTTTTGTCACAGCTGTGCCATCGAGCCTGTCACATAGCGCTCAGATATCAGTGGGCCTCACACAATCCAAAAGTGTCCAGTGTCCAAAAGTGTGTGCATATATTCAAAATCTCCCTTATCCTCTAGTCACTTTTGTCACAGCAGTGCCATCGAGCCTGTCACATAGCGCTCAGATATCAGTGGGCCTCACACAATCCAAAAGTGTCCAGTGTCCAAAAGTGTGTGCAGATATTCAAAATCTCCCTTATCCTCTAGTCACTTTTGTCACAGCAGTGCCATCGAGCCTGTCACATAGCACTCAGATATCAGTGGGCCTCACACAATCCAAAAGTGTCCACTGTCCACAAGTGTGTGCAGAAATTCAAAATCTCCCTTATCCTCTAGTCACTTTTGTCACAGCTGTGCCATCGAGCCTGTCACATAGCGCTCAGATATCAGTGGGCCTCACACAATCCAAAAGTGTCCAGTGTCCAAAAGTGTGTGCAGATATTCAAAATCTCCCTTATCCTCTAGTCTATTTTGTCACAGCAGTGCCATCGAGCCTGTCACATAGCGCTCAGATATCAGTGGGCCTCACACAATCCAAAAGTGTCCAGTGTCCAAAAGTGTGTGCAGATATTCAAAATCTCCCTTATCCTCTAGTCACTTTTGTCACAGCAGTGCCATCGAGCCTGTCACATAGCGCTCAGATATCAGTGGGCCTCACACAATCAAAAAGTGTCCAGTGTCCAAAAGTGTGTGCAGATATTCAAAATCTCCCTTATCCTCTAGTCACTTTTGTCACAGCAGTGCCATCGAGCCTGTCACATAGCGCTCAGATATCAGTGGGCCTCACACAATCCAAAAGTGTCCACTGTCCACAAGTGTGTGCAGAAATTCAAAATCTCCCTTATCCTCTAGTCACTTTTGTCACAGCTGTGCCATCGAGCCTGTCACATAGCGCTCAGATATCAGTGGGCCTCACACAATCCAAAAGTGTCCACTGTCCACAAGTGTGTGCAGAAATTCAAAATCTCCCTTAACCTCTAGTCACTTTTGTCACAGCTGTGCCATCGAGCCTGTCACATAGCGCTCAGATATCAGTGGGCCTCACACAATCCAAAAGTGTCCAGTGTCCAAAAGTGTGTGCAGATATTCAAAATCTCCCTTATCCTCTAGTCACTTTTGTCACAGCAGTGCCATCGAGCCTGTCACATAGCGCTCAGATATCAGTGGGCCTCACACAATCCAAAAGTGTCCAGTGTCCAAAAGTGTGTGCAGATATTCAAAATCTCCCTTATCCTCTAGTCACTTTTGTCACAGCAGTGCCATCGAGCCTGTCACATAGCGCTCAGATATCAGTGGGCCTCACACAATCCAAAAGTGTCCAGTGTCCAAAAGTGTGTGCAGATATTCAAAATCTCCCTTATCCTCTAGTCACTTTTGTCACAGCAGTGCCATCGAGCCTGTCACATAGCACTCAGATATCAGTGGGCCTCACACAATCCAAAAGTGTCCAGTGTCCAAAAGTGTGTGCAGATATTCAAAATCTCCCTTATCCTCTAGTCACTTTTGTCACAGCAGTGCCATCGAGCCTGTCACATAGCGCTCAGATATCAGTGGGCCTCACACAATCCAAAAGTGTCCACTGTCCACAAGTGTGTGCAGAAATTCAAAATCTCCCTTATCCTCTAGTCACTTTTGTCACAGCTGTGCCATCGAGCCTGTCACATAGCGCTCAGATATCAGTGGGCCTCACACAATCCAAAAGTGTCCAGTGTCCAAAAGTGTGTGCAGATATTCAAAATCTCCCTTATCCTCTAGTCACTTTTGTCACAGCAGTGCCATCGAGCCTGTCACATAGCGCTCAGATATCAGTGGGCCTCACACAATCCAAAAGTGTCCAGTGTCCAAAAGTGTGTGCAGATATTCAAAATCTCCCTTATCCTCTAGTCACTTTTGTCACAGCAGTGCCATCGAGCCTGTCACATAGCGCTCAGATATCAGTGGGCCTCACACAATCCAAAAGTGTCCACTGTTCACAAGTGTGTGCAGAAATTCAAAATCTCCCTTATCCTCTAGTCACTTTTGTCACAGCTGTGCCATCGAGCCTGTCACATAGCGCTCAGATATCAGTGGGCCTCACACAATCCAAAAGTGTCCAGTGTCCAAAAGTGTGTGCAGATATTCAAAATCTCCCTTATCCTCTAGTCACTTTTGTCACAGCAGTGCCATCGAGCCTGTCACATAGAGCTCAGATATCAGTGGGCCTCACACAATCCAAAAGTGTCCAGTGTCCAAAAGTGTGTGCAGATATTCAAAATCTCCCTTATCCTCTAGTCACTTTTGTCACAGCAGTGCCATCGAGCCTGTCACATAGCGCTCAGATATCAGTGGGCCTCACACAATCCAAAAGTGTCCACTGTCCACAAGTGTGTGCAGAAATTCAAAATCTCCCCTGCCCTATAGACACCTTGTACCTTGTTTTACATTACTATATAGTTTGTTGGATTTTGTCTACATTTCTACCAAAAATGAGGAAGGCTGGTGGAAGAGGCCGTGGAATTGGGCGGGGTTGGCAGCTGGTAATGATGGTGTTGGTGGTGGATCTGATGGTAGTGGCAAGAGCAAAATAGGACCGAATGCAGGAGGTGCTGACCCTGCGTCATCGTCTGGCTACATAAGGCCTCGAACGCTTAGTTTTCTAGGAGTTGGCAAACCGCTTTTAAAGCCAGAGCATCAGGAAAAAGTTTTGTCTTACATTGCTGACTCAGCCTCCAGCTCTATCGCCTCCTCTTCTTCAGTTGTAAAAAGTAAAAGCACTGAGTCGTCATTGGAGGCTCATGTTCATGAACCACACCTTTCCTTGTGTCCTTCACCCCAACCAAGATTGAAGGATGACGCAGGCCATACTACTGATTACTCCATGGAGCTGTTTTCACATACCATGCCTGGATTATCAAGTCAAATGGTGAATTACCCAGGCCAAGATGAATCTGACATGGAGTGCACTGATGCACAGCCGCTGATGGATGATTCTGCTGGTACATTCACTCAGAGCACTACATTGTCCTCGCAGTGTACAGAGCCAGATTCTGACCCTGATGAGACTCAGGTGCCCCTTCCCGCACACTATACCACCATACACGGTGACACAGAGGAAGGTGCACATGACATAGAAGAGGAGGTGATGGATGACCCAGTTGTTGACCCAGATTGGCATCCATTGGGGGAAGAGAGTGCTGCTTCCAATAGCTTAGATGAGGAGCATCCACAGCAGACATCGACATCGCAACAGCTGTTATCTGGCAGGCCCGGAGCACTCCAAAGACAGGTTCCAAACATCAAAAGAGTTGCTGGACAGCTTGTCCAGAGGGTCAAAAGATCACAGCGTGCTAGGCCGCAAAATGTCTGCCAAAGTAGGAAGAGTGCAGTGTGGCACTTTTTTGAACAAAATCCTCATGATCAGGCCAAGGTTATCTGTAAGAAGTGCGCAAAGACCTTTAGCCGAGGGAAAAATCTGAAAAATTTGAATACCAGTTGCATGCTTAGACATTTAACCAGCATGCACTTGCAAGCGTGGACACAACACCAAACCTCAAGTGCCACATGTGCAACTGATCACAACGAAGGTAGTCAGCAACGCTACATTGTTTCCCCCACTGTAAGCCCACCGGTTAGCACAGCAGCAAATGTTGAGGTGTCGTTGCAAGACCACAGCAGTCAGGGAATCCCACTGTTATATCAACGAAAGACTGATTCTAGGCCATCAGAAAGAACACCAACTCCATCACCATCATCAACCCTCTCTCAGTCCGCCCTGTCCACCGCTACTTCCACCATATGCAGCTCTCAAGTCCAGCTCACCCTCCCAGACACTATGAGTAGGTCAAGAAAGTACTCAGTCTCTCATCTGCGTACACTGGGTTTGAACGCCCACATTGCCAAACTAATCTCGTTTGAGATGATGCCCTTTCGGTTGGTGGAAAGCACAGCTTTCCGCGAACTCATGGCCTATGCAGTACCACGCTATGACCTACCCAGTCGCCACTTCTTCTCTCGCAAAGCCATCCCAGCCCTCCACCATCATGTGAAAGACCGCATTGTCCATGCACTCAAGCAGTCAGTGAGCGGAAAGGTGCACCTCACAACTGATGCATGGTCCAGTTGGCATGACCAGGGCCGTTACGTGTCCATCACTGCGCACTGGGTTAATGTGGTGGATGCAGGGTCCACAGGGGACAGCGGTGGTGGGACAGTGCTGCCTAGCCCACGGTATAGGAAACAGTTGGCTGTAGGCGTTCGACCCTCCTCCTCCTCCACCTCCTCCAGAAGCAAAAGCTCGTCCACAGAGCGCAGTCGTACGAGCACTCCATCTGCAGCTGCCACTGTTGCACACGATGTGTCCCCCTATCGAGCAGCTAGTGGAAAGCGTCAGCAGGCTGTGTTGCAGATGATGTGTTTGGGCGACAGACACACCGCCGAGGTGCTGGCCGAGTACTTGAAGCGACAAACTGAGTCATGGCTGGGCAGTGTACATCTTGAGGCAGGCAAGGTAGTTAGTGATAACGGCCGTAATTTTGTGGCAGCCATAGCCCTTTCAAAACTCAGCCACATACCTTGCTTGGCTCACACCTTGAACCTGGTGGTGCAGTGCTTCCTCAAAAATTATCCGGAGTTAACAGCCCTGCTCCAGAAGGTGCGAAGACTGTGCGCGCACATCCGCCGGTCGCCTGTACACTCCGTTCGTATGCAGAAGCTGCAGCGATTGCTCCACCTTCCCAACCACCGCCTCATTATCGACATTGCAACAAGGTGGAACTCCACCCTGCACATGGTGGAGCGGCTGTGCGAGCAGAGGCAGGCCATAATGCATTTGTGGGAGGATACACGGCCAGGCACTTTGAGAGCAGACATGGACTTGACAGGTGTGCAGTGGTCGAAGCTGAAAGACCTTTGTAAAGTCCTTCAGTGTTTTGAGGAATGCACACGGCTGGTAAGCGCAGACGACGCCATCCTAAGCATGAGCATCCCACTTATGCGTCTGCTCATGCAAACTTTGACGCACCTTAAGGAGCAGGCGTCTGCAGCCAATGTTGATGAGGAGGAAGAGGAGGAGGGAATCCTTGATGACATTCAGCCATTGTCTGCTCAGGGACCTCTCCTGGATGAGGTGGAGGAAGAGGAGGAGGAGGAGGATGATGGGGATGATTACTTAGGGGAGGAGGATGAATCGCGTGGGGCAAGTGAAAATGTTGGCGTGGCAAGGTCTGGTACAGGGTTTGTGCGTGACTGGAGGGATGTGGATTTGCCAGAAAGTGCTCCTCCACCCAGCACTCGCAGTGCATCATTGACACCGGGAACATTGGCCCACATGTCAGATTATGCCTTGCTGATCCTAAAAAGGGACCCCCGCATTGCCAAAATGATGAACGATGACGACTACTGGTTGGCCAGCATCCTGGATCCACGCTATAAAGGCAAATTACAAAACATCATGCCACAGGAGAACCTTGACCTAATATTGGCTAATAAACAAGCAACTCTGGTAAATCGGTTGCTTGAGGCATTCCCAGCACACAGCAGCGGTGATGGTTCTCACACGAGCCGTACGGGCCGGGGGCAGCTTGGCAGAGGTGTTCGTGATGCACACAGCAGAAGTGGCGTTGGAGACAGGAGTTTCATGACAATGTTGTGGACTGATTTTTCAAATACCGCTCACACAACTGGTAATACTGCATCGATGGAAAGTGACAGGAGACAGCAGTTGTCAACTATGGTTACAAACTACTTTTCCTCCCATATCGATGTTCTCCCACACAGGTCATTCCCCTTTGACTATTGGGCCGCTAAACTGGACACCTGGCCTGAATTGGCCCAATATGCCTTCCAGGAGCTCGCTTGCCCAGCTACAAGTGTGCTATCGGAAAGAGTCTTCAGTGCAGCTGGATCAATCCTGACAGAAAAAAGGACCCGTCTGTCAACCCAAAATGTGGATGATCTAACCTTCATTAAAATGAACCACGCATGGGTTTCCAAGGATTTTGTCCCACCTTCCCCTGATGACACATAGGGTGACAGAAAAATGGCTTGCTTTGGTCCACCTCTTCCTGGTACTTCACCTATTTCGCCTTTTGCATCAGCTGAATGTCCAACATCAACATATGCCACTTTCTAAAACTCCCTAACTGTGCTGCCTCCCCCCCCATGGCCGGGGTCACCACCTACCGCACGACACCGTGCGAGTGCCGTTGCCCTGGACAGGTGGGTAGGCCGACTCTTGGGCGCGGGCACTGGCACAGGGTCCCTCATAATGCAATCAAGTGTCTGTGACGGTGGTGGTGCACACCCGCCGTCAGACACACCGCTGTACTATGAGGGGCCCAGTGCCAGTACCGACGCCCACGAGTGGGCCCCCCTTGCTTGGGCAGGGCCCCAGCATTTGCAATCTTTACCTCTCCCTGCTCCTCCGCTGTGTAATCTGGGCCGTCAAATCCATACTGTGCCTGACACCGTCTGAGCCTGCCTCCTGAGACATATATATTTTGAATGTGTACGCTATCCATACATGTTATCCAGGGATACGGTACCCTTTCTAACCTTTGTGCAATCACGTGCAATCCATACTGGGCCTAACACCGTCTGAGCCTGCCTCCTGAGACATATATTTTGAATGTGTACGCTATCCATACATGTTATCCAGGGATACGGTACCCTTTCTAACCTTTGTGCAATCACGTGCAATCCATACTGGGCCTAATACCGTCTGAGCCTGCCTCATGCTGTATAGACATATATTTTGAATGTGTACGCTATCCATACATGTTATCCGGGGATACGGTACCCTTTCTAACCTTTGTGCAATCACGTGCAATCCATACTGGGCCTAACACCGTCTGAGCCTGCCTCCTGAGACATACAGTGGGGCAAAAAAGTATTTAGTCAGTCAGCAATAGTGCAAGTTCCACTTAAAAAGATGAGAGGCGTCTGTAATTTACATCATAGGTAGACCTCAACTATGGGAGACAAACTGATAAAAAAAAATCCAGAAAATCACATTGTCTGTTTTTTTTTCATTTTATTTGCATATTATGGTGGAAAATAAGTATTTGGTCAGAAACAAGCAATCAAGATTTCTGGCTCTCACAGACCTGTAACTTCTTCTTTAAGAGTCTCCTCTTTCCTCCACTCATTACCTGTAGTAATGGCACCTGTTTAAACTTGTTATCAGTATAAAAAGACACCTGTGCACACCCTCAAACAGTCTGACTCCAAACTCCACTATGGTGAAGACCAAAGAGCTGTCAAAGGACACCAGAAACAAAATTTTAGCCCTGCACCAGGCTGGGAAGACTGAATCTGCAATAGCCAACCAGCTTGGAGTGAAGAAATCAACTGTGGGAGCAATAATTAGAAAATGGAAGACATACAAGACCACTGATAATCTCCCTCGATCTGGTGCTCCACGCAAAATCCCACCCCGTGGGGTCAGAATGATCACAAGAACGGTGAGCAAAAATCCCAGAACCACGCGGGGGGACCTAGTGAATGAACTGCAGAGAGCTGGGACCAATGTAACAAGGCCTACCATAAGTAACACACTACGCCACCATGGACTCAGATCCTGCAGTGCCAGACGTGTCCCACTGCTTAAGCCTGTACATGTCCGGGCCCGTCTGAAGTTTGCTAGAGAGCATTTGGATGATCCAGAGGAGTTTTGGGAGAATGTCCTATGGTCTGATGAAACCAAACTGGAACTGTTTGGTAGAAACACAACTTGTCGTGTTTGGAGGAAAAAGAATACTGAGTTGCATCCATC
Organism: Dendrobates tinctorius; assembly: GCF_039654945.1. NCBI lineage: Eukaryota > Metazoa > Chordata > Amphibia > Anura > Dendrobatidae > Dendrobates > Dendrobates tinctorius. The sequence continues at coordinate 35,929,838 of NW_027361797.1, forward strand.
AAACACCATACCTACTGTAAAGCATGGTGGTGGAAACATCATGCTTTGGGGCTGTTTCTCTGCAAAGGGGCCAGGACGACTGATCCGGGTACATGAAAGAATGAATGGGGCCATGTATCATGAGATTTTGAGTGCAAACCTCCTTCCATCAGCAAGGGCATTGATGATGAAACGTGGCTGGGTCTTTCAACATGACAATGATCCAAAGCACATCGCCAGGGCAACGAAGGAGTGGCTTCGTAAGAAGCATTTCAAGGTCCTGGAGTGGCCTAGCCAGTCTCCAGATCTCAACCCTATAGAAAACCTTTAGAGGGAGTTGAAAGTCCGTGTTGCCAAGCGAAAAGCCAAAAACATCACTGCTCTAGAGGAGATCTGCATGGAGGAATGGGCCAACATACCAACAACAGTGTGTGGCAACCTTGTGAAGACTTACAGAAAACGTTTGACCTCTGTCATTGCCAACAAAGGATATATCACAAAGTATTGAGATGAAATTTTGTTTCTGACCAAATACTTATTTTCCACCATAATATGCAAATAAAATGAAAAAAAAACAGACAATGTGATTTTCTGGATTTTTTTTTATCAGTTTGTCTCCCATAGTTGAGGTCTACCTATGATGTAAATTACAGACGCCTCTCATCTTTTTAAGTGGTGGAACTTGCACTATTGCTGACTGACTAAATACTTTTTTGCCCCACTGTATATTTTGAATGTGTACGCTATCCATACATGTTATCCAGGGATACGGTACCCTTTCTAACCTTTGTGCAATCACGTGCAATCCATACTGGGCCTAACACCGTCTGAGCCTGCCTCATGCTGTATAGACATATATTTTGAATGTGTACGCTATCCATACATGTTATCCAGGGATACGGTACCCTTTCTAACCTTTGTGCAATCACGTGCAATCCATACTGGGCCTAACACCGTCTGAGCCTGCCTCATGCTGTATAGACATATATTTTGAATGTGTACGCTATCCATACATGTTATCCAGGGATACGGTACCCTTTCTAACCTTTGTGCAATCATGTGCAATCCATACTGGGCCTAACACCGTCTGAGCCTGCCTCATGCTGTATAGACATATATTTTGAATGTGTACGCTATCCATACATGTTATCCAGGGATACGGTACCCTTTCTAACCTTTGTGCAATCACGTGCAATCCATACTGGGCCTAACACCGTCTGAGCCTGCCTCATGCTGTATAGACATATATTTTGAATGTGTACGCTATCCATACATGTTATCCAGGGATACGGTACCCTTTCTAACCTTTGTGCAATCACGTGCAATCCATACTGGGCCTAACACCGTCTGAGCCTGCCTCATGCTGTATAGACATATATTTTGAATGTGTACGCTATCCATACATGTTATCCAGGGATACGGTACCCTTTCTAACCTTTGTGCAATCACGTGCAATCCATACTGGGCCTAACACCGTCTGAGCCTGCCTCATGCTGTATAGACATATATTTTGAATGTGTACGCTATCCATACATGTTATCCGGGGATACGGTACCCTTTCTAACCTTTGTGCAATCACGTGCAATCCATACTGGGCCTAACACCGTCTAAGCCTGCCTCCTGAGACATATATTTTGAATGTGTACGCTATCCATACATGTTATCCAGGGATACGGTACCCTTTCTAACCTTTGTGCAATCACGTGCAATCCATACTGGGCCTAACACCGTCTAAGCCTGCCTCCTGAGACATATATTTTGAATGTGTACGCTATACATACATGTTATCCGGGGATACGGTACCCTTTCTAACCTTTGTGCAATCACGTGCAATCCATACTGGGCCTAACACCGTCTGAGCCTGCCTCCTGAGACATATATTTTGAATGTGTACGCTATCCATACATGTTATCTGGGGATACGGTACCCTTTCTAACCTTTGTGCAATCACGTGCAATCCATACTGGGCCTAACATCGTCTGAGCCTGCCTCCTGAGACATATATTTTGAATGTGTACGCTATCCATACATGTTATCTGGGGATACGGTACCCTTTCTCACCTTTGTGCAAACACGTGTAATCCATACTGGGCCTAACACCGTCTAAGCCTGCCTCCTGAGACATATATTTTGAATGTGTACGCTATCCATACATGTTATCCAGGGATACGGGACCCTTTCTAACCTTTGTGCAATCACGTGCAATCCATACTGGGCCTAACACCGTCTAAGCCTGCCTCCTGAGACATATATTTTGAATGTGTACGCTATACATACATGTTATCCGGGGATACGGTACCCTTTCTAACCTTTGTGCAATCACGTGCAATCCATACTGGGCCTAACACCGTCTGAGCCTGCCTCCTGAGACATATATTTTGAATGTGTACGCTATCCATACATGTTATCTGGGGATACGGTACCCTTTCTAACCTTTGTGCAATCACGTGCAATCCATACTGGGCCTAACATCGTCTGAGCCTGCCTCCTGAGACATATATTTTGAATGTGTACGCTATCCATACATGTTATCTGGGGATACGGTACCCTTTCTCACCTTTGTGCAAACACGTGTAATCCATACTGGGCGTGAGAACGGCTGGCAAGCTGTTAAGCAAGCTACAGCACCTGTCCAGACAAGTACAGGGATTCCCTAGCGAGGAGACTTATTTGATTGTTTTCAATGTTGGGACAGCAATTTTTGGGGAGCACTATACTCTGGAGAATGATAGATGGGGCCCACCATACACTGGAACATTCCAAAGGTGGACATCAGACACTGGAGCAGCATTTACAGGGCCCATTATACACTAGAGCATTAGAAATGGGGCCCATTATGTTTGGAGCATTATTTGGGCCCATAAGACAGTGGAGCTTCATCCATGGGGACCAACATATACTGTAGCATTATGTGGAGCTCATCATATACTGTTTCAAACATTATATGGGACCAATGATTCTGTATGGAGAAATAGATGGGCCTCGTCATGAGATGTAAAAAGTGAGGTATTTTTCATTGTACTATACCGCTATTTCTCTGCCGTATCGGAGCATGATGAGTTGTGGTATGTGTTAAAGGGGCTCTCTTTCGCCCAGGGCACATGAAAACCTGGAGCCAGCCCTCCCCCCCCCACAGTTTGTAGCCAAATAACCCCCATTTTTCAGTGCGTAACTTGTATTATGAAGTTAATTAAGGTTGACAAGCTTAAGAAAGAAGAATTGATGCTTTTGGCATTCAAATGGGCACTGTAGGTGTGTTTCCTGTCCTCTCACTGCCGACTTTTATTCCCCATTGACTTACATTGGGTTTCGTGTTTCGGGACGACCCCGACTTTTCCCTATAATCGGACGATCTTGCTCGACCCGACTTTTGGAAAAGTAGGGTTTCACGAAACGAAACGCGACCCTAAAAAACCAAAAGTCGCTCAACTCTAGTCAGCACAATTATTTTCCTGCGCTGTTACCGACTTTTTCCGATTTTAAGAGAAATGCTTGAGTTACCAATCACCAATCCGAATGTACCATATTCGTGCCACATTTATGTTTGGCGATCGTTTTCCAAACATATTCTCTCATCTCTAATGTGGATATTGTGTCAATGAGATGCGATTTTAATCTATATTACACTTTTATATACAGTAGTGCTTTATAATTGAGGAGATAAAAAATAAGTGAAATGACGAGCCATAGAAAGAAATTACCAAACAATGAGACAAAAGAACGTGGTACATCCAGTAGATGCAAGGTTCAGTTCTAAACGACCACAGGAGCCTCCACTAGAGTTGAGTGACTTTTGGTTTTTAAGGATAGCGTTTCGTTTCGTGAAACCCGACTTTTCCAAAAGTCGGGTCGAGCAAGATCGTCCGATTATAGAGAAAAGTCGGGGTCGTCCCGAAACACGAAACCCAATGTAAGTCAATGGGGAATAAAAGTCGGCAGTGAGAGGAGGACAGGAAACACACCTACAGTGCCCATTTGAATGCCAAAAGCATCAATTCTTCTTACTTAAGCTTGTCAACCTTAATTAACTTCATAATACAAGTTACGCACTGAAAAATGGGGGTTATTTGGCTAAAGTTGTGGGGGGGTAGGGCTGGCTCCAGGTTTTCATGTGCCCTGGGCGAAAGAGCGCCCCTTTAACACATACCACAACTCATCATGCTCCGATACGGCAGAGAAATAGCGGTATAGTACAATGAAAAATACTTCACTTTTTACATCTCATGACGAGGCCCATCTATTTCTCCATACAGAATCATTGGTCCCATATAATGTTTGAAACAGTATATGATGAGCTCCACATAATGCTACAGTATATGTTGGTCCCCATGGATGAAGCTCCACTGTCTTATGGGCCCAAATAATGCTCCAAACATAATGGGCCCCATTTCTAATGCTCTAGTGTATAATGGGCCCTGTAAATGCTGCTCCAGTGTCTGATGTCCACCTTTGGAATGTTCCAGTGTATGGTGGGCCCCATCTATCATTCTCCAGAGTATAGTGCTCCCCAAAAATTGCTGTCCCAACATTGAAAGCAATCAAATAAGTCTCCTCGCTAGGGAATCCCTGTACTTGTCTGGACACCTCGTCGTCCCCATCTTCCATCTCACTGCACAGTATTTCAACTTTCCAAGTGCTGTGATCCTGAGCAAGCAGGGGGGGCCCACTCGTTGGCGATGGCACTGGCACAGGGCCCCTGATAGTACGGTGGTGTGTCTGATGGCGGGTGGGCCGAACCTGCACTTTCATCTGCAGCTTCCTCTTTGTCACCGTGTAAGATGGAACTGTATATGGGAAGGGTAACCTGAATTTCATCAGGGTCAGAATCAGGCCGTGTAGCGTGCGAGGGGAATGTAGTGGTCTGGGTCAATGTACCAGCAGATTCATCGAGCAGTGGCTGAGCATCAGTGCACTTGTGTCGCCCCCAGGAGTACGGTCGCCACAGTGGCATTACCTTCTTCCTAGGGAGTGTGATGTCATGCTTGGGAGCAACGAACGATCTCTCTAGCAGGTTAACTGATTGGGCGGCGTTATTCCCACGAGTCATGACCCTCCAAACAGCGTTCATGAAGGCAAAGTGTTTGTTTTACGTGGGCAGTATGGTTGCAAAGCTGAACCTTAAAGGAATGTCCAGAAGGGCACCACCAGGAGTGGAGCCTACGGTTAAATTCGACTCCACCTGGGAAACCTCAACCATGCCAGCTACAGAACAGATGCACCCATTGCAAGCTTAATTCCGTTAACGAACGAGACTCCGTCATGCCCCGCGGTCCGAGTCCGGCTTACTAGAGGGACACGTGAGGCTCTGACACATCAGATTGGCCAATAACTGGTGAGTCATGCCCTTACATGTCCGTGGCTGCATGTGCGCTACACTGAAAAGGCCAGTGTTTGTCGCTTACAGGTGCAGATAACCCGCTGAACAACGTTAGTGATGTGGATCACTGATTACAATTATTACCCGCGAACAATGATTTCCCAGTAAGTGCAGGTCAACCGCAGTTCCGGAATTAGGCCTAATCGTCATTCCTGAAAAAATGAAAAACTTACGTGTGCAAACCACAGGTGCTGTAGCTTGCTTAACAGCTCGCCAGCCGTTCTCATGCCCAGTATGGTTTGCACGTGATTGCACAAAGGTTAGAAAGGGTACCGTATCCCCGGATAACATGTATGGATAGCGTACACATTCAAAATATATGTCTATACATCAGGAGGCAGGCTCAGACGGTGTTAGGCTCAGTATGGATTGCACGTGATTGCACAAAGGTTAGAAAGGGTACCGTATCCCCGGATAACATGTATGGATAGCGTACACATTCAAAATATATGTCTGTACATCAGGAGGCAGGCTCAGACGGTGTTAGGCCCAGTATGGATTGCACGTGATTGCACAAAGGTTAGAAAGGGTACCGTATCCCCGGATAACATGTATGGATAGCGTACACATTCAAAATATATGTCTATACATCAGGAGGCAGGCTCACACGGTGTTAGGCCCAGTATGAATTGCACGTGATTGCACAAAGGTTAGAAACGGTACCGTATCCCAAGATAACATGTATGGATAGCGTACACATTCAAAATATATGTCTATACATCAGGAGGCAGGCTCAGACGGTGTTAGGCCCAGTATGGATTGCACGTGATTGCACAAAGGTTAGAAAGGGTACCGTATCCCCGGATAACAAGTATGGATAGCGTACACATTCAAAATATATGTCTATACATCAGGAGGCAGGCTCAGACGGTGTTAGGCCCAGTATGGATTGCACGTGATTGCACAAAGGTTAGAAAGGGTACCGTATCCCCGTATAACATGTATGGATAGCGTACACATTCAAAATATATGTCTGTACATCAGGAGGCAGGCTCAGACGGTGTTAGGCCCAGTATGGATTGCATGTGATTGCACAAAGGTTAGAAAGGGTACCGTATCCCCGGAAAGCATGTATGGATAGCGTACACATTCAAAATATATGTCTATACATCAGGAGGCAGGCTCAGACGGTGTTAGGCCCAGTATGGATTGCACGTGATTGCACAAAGGTTAGAAAGGGTACCGTATCCCCAGATAACATGTATGGATAGCGTACACATTCAAAATGTATGTCTGTACATCAGGAGGCAGGCTCAGACGGTGTTAGGCCCAGTATGGATTGCACGTGATTGCACAAAGGTTAGAAAGGGTACCGTATCTCCGGATAACATGTATGGATAGCGTACACATTCAAAATATATGTCTGTACATCAGGAGGCAGGCTCAGACGGTGTTAGGCCCAGTATGGATTGCACGTGATTGCACAAAGGTTAGAAAGGGTACCGTATCCCCAGATAACATGTATGGATAGCGTACACATTCAAAATATATGTCTGTACATAAGGAGGCAGGCTCAGACGGTGTTAGGCCCAGTATGGATTGCACGTGATTGCACAAAGGTTAGAAAGGGTACCGTATCCCCGGATAACATGTATGGATAGCGTACACATTCAAAATATATGTCTGTACATCAGGAGGCAGGCTCAGACGGTGTTAGTCCCAGTATGGATTGCACGTGATTGCACAAAGGTTAGAAAGGGTACCGTATCCCCGGATAACATGTATGGATAGCGTACACATTCAAAATATATGTCTGTACATCAGGAGGCAGGCTCAGACGGTGTTAGGCCCAGTATGGATTGCACGTGATTGCACAAAGGTTAGAAAGGGTACCGTATCCCCGGATAACATGTATGGATAGCGTACACATTCAAAATATATGTCTGTACATCAGGAGGCAGGCTCAGACGGTGTTAGCCCCAGTATGGATTGCACGTGATTGCACAAAGGTTAGAAAGGGTACCGTATCCCCGGATAACATGTATGGATAGCGTACACATTCAAAATATACAGTATGTCTGTACATCAGGAGGCAGGCTCAGACGGTGTTAGGCCCAGTATGGATTGCACGTGATTGCACAAAGGTTAGAAAGGGTACCGTATCCCCGGATAACATGTATGGATAGCGTACACATTCAAAATATATGTCTATACATCAGGAGGCAGGCTCAGACGGTGTTAGGCCCAGTATGGATTGCACGTGATTGCACAAAGGTTAGAAAGGGTACCGTATCCCCGGATAACATGTATGGATAGCGTACACATTCAAAATATATGTCTATACATCAGGAGGCAGGCTCAAACGGTGTCAGGCACAGTATGGATTTAACGGCCCAGACTACACAGCGGAGGAGCAGGGAGAGGTAAAGATTGCAAATGCTGGGGCCCTGCCCAAGCAAGGGGGGTCCACTCGTTGGCGTCAGTACTGGCACTGGGCCAATCATAGTACGGCGGTGTGTCTGATGGCGGGTGTGCACCACCACCGTCGGAGACACTTGATTGCACTATGAGGGACCCTATGCCAGTGCCCGCGCCCAAGAGTCGGCCTACCCACCTGTCCAGGGCAACGGCACTCGCACGGTGTCGTGCGCTAGGTGGTGACCCCGGCCATGGGGGGGGAGGCAGCACAGTTAGGGAGTTTTAGAAAGTGGCATATGTTGATGTTGGACATTCAGCTGATGCAAAAGGTGAAATAGGTCAAGTCCCAGGAAGAGGTGGACCAAAGCAAACCATTTTTCTGTCACCCTATGTGTCATCAGGGGAAGGTGGGACAAAATCCTTGGAAACCCATGCGTGGTTCATTTTAATGAAGGTTAGATCATCCACATTTTGGGTTGACAGACGGGTCCTTTTTTCTGTCAGGATTGATCCAGCTGCACTGAAGATTCTTTCCGATAGCACACTTGCAGCTGGGCAAGCGAGCTCCTGTAAGGCATATTGGGCCAATTCAGGCCAGGTGTCCAGTTTAGCGGCCCAATAGTCAAAGGGGAATGACCTGTGTGGGAGAACATCGATATGGGAGGAAAAGTAGTTTGTAACCATAGTTGACAACTGCTGTCTCCTGTCACTTTCCATCGATGCAGTATTACCAGTTGTGTGAGCGGTATTTGAAAAATCAGTCCACAACATTGTCATGAAACCCCTGTCTCCAACACCACTTCTGCTGTGTGCACCACGAACACCTCTGGCAAGCTGCCCCCGGCCCGTACGGCTCGTGTGAGAACCATCACCGCTGCTGTGTGCTGGGAATGCCTCAAGCAACCGATTTACCAGAGTTGCTTGTTTATTAGCCACTATTAGGTCAAGGTTCTCCTGTGGCATGATGTTTTGTAATTTGCCTTTATAGCGTGGATACAGGATGCTGGCCAACCAGTAGTCGTCATCGTTCATCATTTTGGCAATGCGGGGGTCCCTTTTTAGGATCAGCAAGGCATAATCTGACATGTGGGCCAATGTTCCCGGTGTCAATGATGCACTGCGAGTGCTGGTTGGAGGAGCACTTTCTGGCAAATCCACATCCCTCCAGTCATGCACAAACCCTGTGCCAGACCTTGCCACGCCAACATTTTCACTTGCCCCACGAGATGCATCCTCCTCCAGTAAGTAATCATCCCCATCATCCTCCTCCTCCTCTTCTTCCTCCACCTCGTCCAGGAGAGGTCCCTGAGCAGACAATGGCTGAATGTTATCAAGGTTTCCCTCCTCCTCTTCCTCCTCATCAACATTGGCTGCAGAAGCCTGCTCCTTAAGGTGCGTCAAAGTTTGCATGAGCAGACGCATAAGTGAGATGCTCATGCTTAGGATGGCGTCGTCTGCGCTTACCAGCCGTGTGCATTCCTCAAAACACTGAAGGACTTTACAGAGGTCTTTCAGCTTCGACCACTGCACACCTGTCAACTCCATGTCTGCTCTCAAAGTGCCTGGCCGTGTATCCTCCCACAAATGCATTATGGCCTGCCTCTGCTCGCACAGCCGCTCCACCATGTGCAGGGTGGAGTTCCACCTTGTTGCAATGTCGATAATGAGGCGGTGGTTGGGAAGGTGGAGCAAACGCTGCAGCTTCTGCATACGAACGGAGTGTACAGGCGACCGGCGGATGTGCACGCACAGTCTTCGCACCTTCTGGAGCAGGGCTGTTAACTCCGGATAATTTTTGAGGAAGCACTGCACCACCAGGTTCAAGGTGTGAGCCAAGCAAGGTATGTGGCTGAGTTTTGAAAGGGCTATGGCTGCCACAAAATTACGGCCGTTATCACTAACTACCTTGCCTGCCTCAAGATGTACACTGCCCAGCCATGACTCAGTTTGTCGCTTCAAGTACTCGGCCAGCACCTCGGCGGTGTGTCTGTCGCCCAAACACATCATCTGCAACACAGCCTGCTGACGCTTTCCACTAGCTGCTCGATAGGGGGACACCTCGTGTGCAACAGTGGCAGCTGCAGATGGAGTGCTCGTACGACTGCGCTCTGTGGACGAGCTTTCGCTTCTGGAGGAGGTGGAGGAGGAGGAGGGTCGAACGCCTACAGCCAACTGTTTCCTATACCGTGGGCTAGGCAGCACTGTCCCACCACCGCTGTCCCCTGTGGACCCTGCATCTACCACATTAACCCAGTGCGCAATGATGGACACGTAACGGCCCTGGCCATGCCGACTGGACCATGCATCAGTTGTAAGGTGCACCTTTCCGCTCACTGACTGCTTGAGTGCATGGACAATGCGGTCTTTCACATGATGGTGGAGGGCTGGGATGGCTTTGTGAGAGAAGTGGCGACTGGGTAGGTCATAGCGTGGTACTGCATAGGCCATGAGTTCGCGGAAAGCTGCGCTTTCCACCAACCGAAAGGGCATCATCTCAAACGAGATTAGTTTGGCAATGTGGGCGTTCAAGCCCAGTGTACGCGGATGAGAGACTGAGTACTTTCTTGACCTACTCATAGTGTCTGGGAGGGTGAGCTGGACTTGAGAGCTGCATATGGTGGAAGTAGCGGTGGACAGGGCGGACTGAGAGAGGGTTGATGATGGTGATGGAGTTGGTGTTCTTTCTGATGGCCTAGAATCAGTCTTTCGTTGATATAACAGTGGGATTCCCTGACTGCTGTGGCCTTGCAACGACACCTCAACATTTGCTGCTGTGCTAACCGGTGGGCTTACAGTGGGGGAAACAATGTAGCGTTGCTACCTTCGTTGTGATCAGTTGCACATGTGGCACTTGAGGTTTGGTGTTGTGTCCACGCATGCAAGTGCATGGTGTTTAAATGTCTAAGCATGCAACTGGTATTCAAATTTTTCAGATTTTTCCCTCGGCTAAAGGTCTTTGCGCACTTCTTACAGATAACCTTGGCCTGATCATGAGGATTTTGTTCAAAAAAGTGCCACACTGCACTCTTCCTACTTTGGCAGACATTTTGCGGCCTAGCACGCTGTGATCTTTTGACCCTCTGGACAAGCTGTCCAGCAACTCTTTTTATTTTTGGAACCTGTCTTTGGAGTGCTCCGGGCCTGCCAGATAACAGCTGTTGCGATGTCGATGTCTGCTGTGGATGCTCCTCATCTGAGCTATTGGAAGCAGCACCCTCTTCCCCCAATGGATGCCAATCTGGGTCAACAACTGGGTCATCCATCACCTCCTCTTCAATGTCATGTGCACCTTCCTCTGTGTCACCGTGTATGGTGGTATAGTGTGCGGGAAGGGGCACCTGAGTCTCATCAGGGTCAGAATCTGGCTCTGTACACTGCGAGGACAATGTAGTGCTCTGAGTGTATGTACCAGCAGAATCATCCATCAGCGGCTGTGCATAAGTGCACTCCATGTCAGATTCATCTTGGCCTGGGTAATTCACCATTTGACTTGATAATCCAGGCATGGTATGTGAAAACAGCTCCATGGAGTAATCAGTAGTATGGCCTGCGTCATCCTTCAATCTTGGTTGGGGTGAAGGACACAAGGAAAGGTGTGGTTCATGAACATGAGCCTCCAATGACGACTCAGTGCTTTTACTTTTTACAACTGAAGAAGAGGAGGCGATAGAGCTGGAGGCTGAGTCAGCAATGTAAGACAAAACTTTTTCCTGATGCTCTGGCTTTAATAGCGGTTTGCCAACTCCTAGAAAACTAAGCCTTCGAAGCCTTATGGAGCCAGACGATGACGCAGGCTCAACACCTCCTGCATTTGGTCCTATTTTGTTCTTGCCACTACCATCAGATCCACCACCAACACCATCATTGCCAGCTGCCAACCCCCGCCCAATTCCACGGCCTCTTCCACCAGCCTTCCTCATTTTTGGTAGAAATGTAGACAAAATCCAACAAACTATATAGTAATGTAAAACAAGGTGCAAGGTGTCTATAGGACAGGGGAGATTTTGAATTTCTGCTCACACTAGTGGACACTGGACACTTTTGGATTGTGTGAGGCCCACTGAATATATGAGCGCTATGTCACAGGCTCGATGGCACAGCTGTGACCAAAGTGACTAGAGGATAAGTGAGATTTTGAATTTCTGCAGACACTGGACACTTTTGGATTGTGTGAGGCCCACTGAATATCTGAGCGCTATGTCACAGGCTCGATGGCACAGCTGTGACCAAAGTGACTAGAGGATAAGTGAGATTTTGAATTTCTGCAGACACTGGACACTTTTGGATTGTGTGAAGCCCACTGAATATCTGAGCGCTATGTCACAGGGTCGATGGCACAGCTGTGACCAAAGTGACTAGAGGATAAGTGAGATTTTGAATTTCTGCAGACACTGGACACTTTTGGATTGTGTGAGGCCCACTGAATATCTGAGTGCTATGTCACAGGCTCGATGGCACAGCTGTGACCAAAGTGACTAGAGGATAAGGGAGATTTTGAATTTCTGCAGACACTTGTGGACACTGGACACTTTTGGATTGTTTGAGGCCCACTGAATATCTGAGCGCTATGTCACAGGCTCGATGGCACAGCTGTGACCAAAGTGACTAGAGGATAAGGGAGATTTTGAATTTCTGCAGACACTGGACACTTTTGGATTGTGTGAGGCCCACTGAATATCTGAGCGCTATGTCACAGGCTCGATGGCACAGCTGTGACCAAAGTGACTAGAGGATAAGGGAGATTTTGAATTTCTGCAGACACTGAACACTTTTGGATTGTGTGAGGCCCACTGAATATCTGAGCGCTATGTCACAGGCTCGATGGCACAGCTGTGACCAAAGTGACAAGAGGATAAGGGAGATTTTGAATTTCTGCAGACACTTGTGGACACTGGACACTTTTGGATTGTTTGAGGCCCACTGAATATCTGAGCGCTATGTCACAGGCTCGATGGCACAGCTGTGACCAAAGTGACTAGAGGATAAGGGAGATTTTGAATTTCTGCAGACACTTGTGGACACTGGACACTTTTGGATTGTGTGAGGCCCACTGAATATCTGAGCGCTATGTCACAGGCTCGATGGCACAGCTGTGACCAAAGTGACTAGAGGATAAGTGAGATTTTGAATTTCTGCAGACACTGGACACTTTTGGATTGTGTGAGGCCCACTGAATATCTGAGCGCTATGTCACAGGCTCGATGGCACAGCTGTGACCAAAGTGACTAGAGGATAAGGGAGATTTTGAATTTCTGCAGACACTGGACACTTTTGGATTGTGTGAGGCCCACTGAATATCTGAGCGCTATGTCACAGGCTCAATGGCACAGCTGTGACCAAAGTGACTAGAGGATAAGTGAGATTTTGAATTTCTGCAGACACTGGACTCTTTTGGATTGTGTGAGGCCCACTGAATATCTGAGCGCTATGTCACAGGCTCGATGGCACACCTGTGACCAAAGTGACTAGAGGATAAGGGAGATTTTGAATTTCTGCAGACACTTGTGGACACTGGACACTTTTGGATTGTGTGAGGCCCACTGAATATCTGAGCGCTATGTCACAGGCTCGATGGCACAGCTGTGACCAAAGTGACTAGAGGATAAGTGAGATTTTGAATTTCTGCAGACACTGGACACTTTTGGATTGTGTGAGGCCCACTGAATATCTGAGCGCTATGTCACAGGCTCGATGGCACAGCTGTGACCAAAGTGACTAGAGGATAAGGGAGATTTTGAATTTCTGCAGACACTGAACACTTTTGGATTGTGTGAGGCCCACTGAATATCTGAGCGCTATGTCACAGGCTCGATGGCACAGCTGTGACCAAAGTGACAAGAGGATAAGGGAGATTTTGAATTTCTGCAGACACTTGTGGACACTGGACACTTTTGGATTGTTTGAGGCCCACTGAATATCTGAGCGCTATGTCACAGGCTCGATGGCACAGCTGTGACCAAAGTGACTAGAGGATAAGGGAGATTTTGAATTTCTGCAGACACTTGTGGACACTGGACACTTTTGGATTGTGTGAGGCCCACTGAATATCTGAGCGCTATGTCACAGGCTCGATGGCACAGCTGTGACCAAAGTGACTAGAGGATAAGTGAGATTTTGAATTTCTGCAGACACTGGACACTTTTGGATTGTGTGAGGCCCACTGAATATCTGAGCGCTATGTCACAGGCTCGATGGCACAGCTGTGACCAAAGTGACTAGAGGATAAGGGAGATTTTGAATTTCTGCAGACACTGGACACTTTTGGATTGTGTGAGGCCCACTGAATATCTGAGCGCTATGTCACAGGCTCAATGGCACAGCTGTGACCAAAGTGACTAGAGGATAAGTGAGATTTTGAATTTCTGCAGACACTGGACTCTTTTGGATTGTGTGAGGCCCACTGAATATCTGAGCGCTATGTCACAGGCTCGATGGCACAGCTGTTACCAAAGTGACTAGAGGATAAGGGAGATTTTGAATTTCTGCAGACACTTGTGGACACTGGACACTTTTGGATTGTGTGAGGCCCACTGAATATCTGAGCGCTATGTCACAGGCTCGATGGCACAGCTGTGACCAAAGTGACTAGAGGATAAGTGAGATTTTGAATTTCTGCAGACACTAGACACTTTTGGATTGTGTGAGGCCCACTGAATATCTGAGCGCTATGTCACAGGCTCGATGGCACAGCGGTGACCAAAGTGACTAGAGTATAAGGGAGATTTTGAATTTCTGCAGACACTTGTGGACATTGGACACTTTTGGATTGTGTGAGGCCCACTGAATATCTGAGCGCTATGTCACAGGCTCGATGGCACAGCTGTGACCAAAGTGACTAGAGGATAAGGGAGATTTTGAATTTCTGCAGACACTGGACACTTTTGGATTGTGTGAGGCCCACTGAATATCTGAGCGCTATGTCACAGGCTCGATGGCACAGCTGTGACCAAAGTGACTAGAGGATAAGGGAGATTTTGAATTTCTGCAGACACTGAACACTTTTGGATTGTGTGAGGCCCACTGAATATCTGAGCGCTATGACACAGGCTCGATGGCACAGCTGTGACCAAAGTGACTAGAGGATAAGGGAGATTTTGAATTTCTGCAGACACTTGTGGACACTGGACACTTTTGGATTGTGTGAGGCCCACTGAATATCTGAGCGCTTTGTCACAGGCTCGATGGCACAGCTGTGACCAAAGTGATTAGAGGATAAGGGAGATTTTGAATTTCTGCAGACACTTGTGGACACTGGACACTTTTGGATTGTGTGAGGCCCACTGAATATCTGCGCGCTATGTCACAGGCTCGATGGCACAGCTGTGACCAAAGTGACTAGAGGATAAGTGAGATTTTGAATTTCTGCAGACACTGGACACTTTTGGATTGTGTGAGGCCCACTGAATATCTGAGCGCTATGTCACAGGCTCGATGGCACAGCTGTGACCAAAGTGACTAGAGGATAAGGGAGATTTTGAATTTCTGCAGACACTGGACACTTTTGGATTGTGTGAGGCCCACTGAATATCTGAGCGCTATGTCACAGGCTCGATGGCACAGCTGTGACCAAAGTGACTAGAGGATAAGGGAGATTTTGAATTTCTGCAGACACTTGTGGACACTGGACACTTTTGGATTGTGTGAGGCACACTGAATATCTGAGCGCTATGTCACAGGCTCGATGGCACAGCTGTGACCAAAGTGACTAGAGGATAAGGGAGATTTTGAATTTCTGCAGACACTGGACACTTTTAGATTGTGTGAGGCCCACTGAATATCTGAGCGCTATGTCACAGGCTCGATGGCACAGCTGTGACCAAAGTGACTAGAGGATAAGTGAGATTTTGAATTTCTGCAGACACTGGACACTTTTGGATTGTGTGAGGCCCACTGAATATCTGAGCGCTATGTCACAGGCTCGATGGCACAGCTGTGACCAAAGTGACTAGAGGATAAGGGAGATTTTGAATTTCTGCAGACACTGGACACTTTTGGATTGTGTGAGGCCCACTGAATATCTGAGCGCTATGTCACAGGCTCGATGGCACAGCTGTGACCAAAGTGACTAGAGGATAAGTGAGATTTTGAATTTCTGCAGACACTGGACACTTTTGGATTGTGTGAGGCCCACTGAATATCTGAGCGCTATGTCACAGGCTCGATGGCACAGCTGTGACCAAAGTGACTAGAGGATAAGGGAGATTTTGAATTTCTGCAGACACTTGTGGACATTGGACACTTTTGGATTGTGTGAGGCCCACTGAATATCTGAGCGCTATGTCACAGGCTCGATGGCACAGCTGTGACCAAAGTGACTAGAGGATAAGGGAGATTTTGAATTTCTGCAGACACTTGTGGACACTGGACACTTTTGGATTGTGTGAGGCCCACTGAATATCTGAGCGCTATGTCACAGGCTCGATGGCACAGCTGTGACCAAAGTGACTAGAGGATAAGGGAGATTTTGAATTTCTGCAGACACTTGTGGACACTGGACACTTTTGGATTGTGTGAGGCCCACTGAATATCTGAGCGCTATGTCACAGGCTCGATGGCACAGCTGTGACCAAAGTGACTAGAGGATAAGGGAGATTTTGAATTTCTGCAGACACTTGTGGACACTGGACACTTTTGGATTGTGTGAGGCCCACTGAATATCACAGCGCTATGTCACAGGCAGAAATTAGCTAGTGTATCACAAACTACAAGGTGTATGTAGAATTGGGCAGAGTAGGAATCTCCCTAGAGTGCAGGTCTGTAAGAACGGAACATGTCCTCGACTTATTCTCACAGAGTGACACAGATAGCTTCACTGTGGCTGTGATAACAGCCGTTACACGGTACTGTGTGAGGAGCGTACACCGCTGTATGGTGTGAAAAAATTCACGCTCAGTACCTCAGCAGGACAAAAAAAAAAAATTGGGATTGCTTTTAAAAAAGCAGTTTGCAGCTCAGTACCTCAGCAGGACAAAAAAAAAAAATTGGGATTGCTTTTAAAGAAGCAGTTTGCAGAGCAGTGGGTAAACAGCAATGCAGCTGTCAGGAAGCCTTAGAAGGCAGCCCAACAACCAACACCACTGATACACCACAATATAGCCTCCCCTTGCACTGCACACATAGTGACTGGTGTGTTGTACAGGCACAATCACTAGCAGCAGAAGCAGTTTTTTTTTCTTCTTCCCTGCCTAACGCTCTCCCTACAGAATCAGCAGCAACCTCTCCCTATGCTAAGATCAGCAGAAGTAAGATGGCGGTCGGCGTGCACACCCTTTTATACCCCCTGTGACGCCCACCAAAGCAAGCCAATCACTTGCATGCCCTTCTGAAAGATGGTGGTGACCCATGCCTATGTCATCACGTTGCCCACAGTGTCCGTGGATCCTGATTGGCTGAAAAAGAGCGCAAAACAAACTTTTGAAACGCGACTTTGGCGCGTAAGTCGCCTACCTCGTGGCCGACCTCATACTAGGGTCGGGTTTCGTTTCATGAAACCCGACTTTGCCAAAAGTCGGCGACTTTTGAAATTTTTCGACCCGTTTCGCTCAACTCTACTGATGACCTATTCTTAGGACAGGTGATCAATGTCTGACTGGCGTTTCAGCGACACTTGGCACCATTGGCAGATCAGCTGTTCTCAGTGCCGGCGGGAACTGTTCAGTTACAGAACTGCACATCGAAGCTCAATCTACTGTAAAGTGAAGTGGCCACAACCGGGTTCTGCACATCCGCCCCTTATTGATTTGAATTGGTCACGAATGTGCAGAACGCAGCCGTGGCCAGTATACAGTAGACAGCTGTGCTGTAACTGAGCAGTTCCAGCCATCACCGAGAATAGCCAATTGGCAGGGATGCCAGGAGTCACACCCACACAGATCAGACATTGATGAGATAAGGATAGGTCATCAATGTTAAAATAGTGGACATTCTCTTTAAATTTACTAAATTTGTCTCTGGGATGGGATAGAATCCTAACTCATCCAGTGACCAAGATTGCTGCAGATTGGAGCAGGAACAACAATATACTGCGGCTGACTGATGGTCTGGAGCCACATGGGGTCCCAGAGCAAAAGTCCTACTAGCCCTGCAAATACTGTGATAGCCCCACATATAATGGCATCACATACAGTACGATGGCCCCACATATAATGGCATCACATACAGTACACTGGCCCCACCTGTATTCTCCCAAATAGTATACTGGCCCCTCCTGTAATCCCCCATATAGTAAGCTGGCCCCACCTGTAGTCACCCATATAGTACGCTGGAGCCACCTGTCATCCCTCATAAGGTACACTGGCCCCACCTGTGTCATCCCCCATATAGTACATTGGCCCCACCTATGTCATCCACCATATAGTACGCTGGCCCCACCTGTAGTCCCCCATATAGTACGATGATCCCACCTGTCATCCCCAAAAAAGTACACTGGCCCCACCTGTGTCATCCCCCATATAGTACACTGGCCCCACCTGTGTCATCCCCCATATAGTACACTGGCCCCACCTGTGTCATCCCCCATATAGTACACTGGCCCCACCTGTGTCATCCCCCATATAGTACACTGGCCCCACCTGTGTTGTACCCCATGTAGTACACTGGCCCAACCTGTGTCATTCCCCTTAAAGTATGCTGGACCCTGATGTAGTCCCGCATATAGTAGACTGGCCCCATATGTCATCCTCCATACAGTACACTGGCCCCACATGTCATCCCCCATACAGTACACTGGCCCCACATGTCGTGCCCCATACAGTACACTGGCCCCGCATGTCATCCCCCATACAATACACTAGCCCCACATGTCATCCCCCATACAGTACACTGGCTCCACATGTCATGCCCCATACAGTACACTGGCCCCACATGTCATCCCCCATACAGTACACTGGCCCCACATGTTATCCTCCATACAATACACTAGCCCCACATGTGGTCCCCTACATAATACTGTTTGATTTATAAAAAAAGAATAAAAAAAGACACTCACCTTGTTCCCTGCTGCTCTGGCTCGGACATGGCTGCAGCGTAACCAGGGCCGTGGCTGCAGCGTCACCAGGGCCGCAGCTGCAGCGTTACAAGGGCCGTGGCTGCAGCATCACCAGGGCCGCAGCTGCAGTTTCACCAGGGCTGTGGCTGCAGTGTCACCAGGGTAGTGGCTGCAGCGTCACCAGGGCCTTGACTGC
The DNA here is from genome assembly GCF_039654945.1 of Dendrobates tinctorius. NCBI lineage: Eukaryota > Metazoa > Chordata > Amphibia > Anura > Dendrobatidae > Dendrobates > Dendrobates tinctorius. The sequence continues at coordinate 35,948,735 of NW_027361797.1, forward strand.
AGCGTCACCAGGGCCTTGGCTGCAGCGTCACCAGGGCCGCGGCTGCAGCATCACCAGGGCCACGGCTGCAGCATCACCAGGGCCGCGGCTGCAGTGTCATCAGGGCCATGGCTGCAGCGTCACCAAGGTCGCGGGCAGGACAGCAGAGTGTGTGCTCTCTGCCCACAGAATGCGCTGTCACAACAGAATCAGTGCGTTCCTGGCTCCGTGCCGCCCCTGTTTATGCCAAAGCCGGCACCCGACAAATTAAAGGGCCTAGCAGCCATAAAAGCTGACTGGTGGCCCCCAAAACAGTGCCACACCGCGGCCCCACCGGGCAAGTGCCCGGAAGGGCAGATTAGCAGTCCGGGCCTGCCACTAATATGAATGCTACCCATGCGGTCTTTCCTACAACAAATGGAGAAACTCCTCAGCTTGAAGAAGCTTATGAATCTGCATCATATATTTGGAGCTCAACACTTGTCTAAATCAATTCGGCAGCCATATTATGGCAGTCAAGTTTCTTCTTTGTGACACAAAAGTGATTTCTCCCCATATGTAGGAAAGACTATCTGCTTTGTTAATGCAAGAAGAAGGCATATCTGAAAAAAACACATAGAAACATGTCAATGTGCTAAGAAACTGAGCTAAGAAATCATAAAACTGTATACCTTACACAGAGAGCATTTATAAAAGTAGGTGATGGAACTGTGATTAGGAATATGTCATCAGAGCTGAGTTGGCGTTTTTTGATAGGTCACCCTAAGATCATAGAATATTGAATGCGCAATAGACTAAGTAGATGATATGATAGACGAGTTACTAACAATGCAATGATGATGATGAAAGAATAAAGACACAATTGTTCAATAAGCCTGCATGAAAGATGTCATAAGTAATTACAATTTCCTCTGGATCTTGAAAATTAGAGTCAATCAGTACTGTTAAGCATTGTAATCGTTTTCAGCAGTACAAAATTAGGTTCACCTATTGTTGTCTCTGAACCAATTTGGCTGTAGAACAGTGTACTATTATTGGTATCACATGATGGCCTTGATATTTTTTCTTTTAGTTCTTTTATTGGCGTAAAGGAAAGGAAATGCCGACCTCTGCCGGGCCATTGGGAGGGCTGGTGCCAGACTGGGACTGAGCAACAACCAATGGATCAACCAAGGGATCAGTATTTAATTATCAAACAGCTACTAAACAGCTTTTATTTTGCCTTTTAGGCAAGTTATACTAGTACTCAAAGGAATACTATCAGTATAAACCAGAGGCGTAGCTAGGGGTTGGGTTCATGGGGGGAGAAACTTTGGAGGTTGCCCCTAACCAGGTAACCCAAATTATGACTATGGTGGTGCACCCTAATAGTGGATGTAGGAGAACCTCAGTAGATGACCCTACTACTATTAAAAAAAACTATATACAAAGACCAACACAGATAATACCGCCATATGATGACTACAGTGGGAGAAATAAGTATTTGATCCCTTGCTGATTTTGTAAGTTTGCCCACTCACAAAGACATGAACAGACTATAATTTTAAGGGTAGGTTAATTTTAGCATTGAGAGACAGAATATCAAAAATAAAATCCAGAAAATCACATTGTATAAATTATATAACTGTATTTGCAATTTGAAGTAAGAAATAAGTATTTGATCCCTCTGGCAAGCAAGACTTAATACTTGGTGGAAAACCCTAGTTGGCAAGCACAGCAGTCAGATGTTTTTTGTAGTTGGTGATGAGGTTTGCGCACATGTCAGGAGGAATTTTGGTCCACTCCTCTTTGCAGTTTATCTCTAAATCATTAAGATTTTGAAGCTGTCGCTTGGCAACTCGGAGCTTCAACTCCCTCCATAAGTTTTCTATGGGATTAAGGTCTGGAGACTGGCTAGACCACTCCATGACCTTAATTTGCTTCTTTTTGAGCCACTCCTTTGTTGCCTTGGCTGTATGTTTTGCGTTATTGTCTTGCTGGAAGACCCAGCCACGACCCATTTTTAATGTCCTAGCGGAGGGAAGGAGGTTGCCACTCAGGATTTTACAGTACATGGCCCCATCCATTTTCCCATTGATGCGCTGAAGTAATCCTGTGCCCTTAGCAGAGAAACACCCCCAAAACATAATGTTTCCACCTCCATACTTGACAGTGTGTTCTTTGGGTCATAGGCTGCGTTTCTCTTTCTCCAAACATGGCGAGTTGAGGTAATGCCAAAGACCACAGTTTTTGTCTCATCTGACCACAGCACCTTCTCCAAGTCACTCACAGAATCAGCCAGGTGTTCATTGGCAAACTTCAGATGGGCCTGCACATGTGCCTTCTTGAGCAGGGGGACATTGCCAGCACTGCAGGATTTGAAACCTTTACGGCGTAATGTGTTAGCAATGGTTTTCTTGGTGACTGTGGACCCAGCTGCCTTGAGATCAATAACAAGTTCCCCCATGTAGTTTTAGGCTGATCTCTCACCTTCCTCATGATTAGGGATACCCCACGAGGTGAGATTTTGCATGGTGCCCCAGATCGATGTCGATTGACGGTTATTTTGTATTTCTTCCATTTTCTTACTATTGCACCAACAGTTGTCTCCTTCTCACCCAGCATCTTACTTATGGTTTCTTAGCCCATTCCAGCTTTTTCAGGCCTATGATCTTGTCCCTGACAACCTTATAAAGCTCTTTGGTATTGCCCATGTTGTAGATGTTAAAGTTTGACTGATTGAGTCTGTGGACAGGAGTCTTTTATAAAGGTGACTATGTAAGACAGCTGTCTTTAATGCAAGTAACGAGTTGATTTGGAGCATCTAACAGGTCTGTAAGAGCCAGAACTCTTAATGGTTGGTAGGGTATCAAATACTTATTTCTCACTGCAAAATGCAAATTAAATTATATAATTTATGCAATGTGATTTTCTGGATTTTATTTTTGATATTCTGTCTCTCAGTGTTAAAATTAACTGACCCTTTAAAACACAGACTGTTCATGTCTTTGTCAGTGGGTAAACTTACAAAATCAGCACGGGATCAAATACTTATTTCCCCCACTGTATATAGTGGTAGATACCAGTTTAAGTCCTGCAGAATATATAAGGGATTACAGTACAGTTATTGATGCTGAGTTACAGCTGACGTTCTTTCTACTGGAGTCATTTACTTTTCCCGTCTTTTCCATTGGGCCCAGACCAATATAACAACTGCTCCAGCCAGGACTCGGCTGCAGAGATTACAACAAAAATACATATGATTTCTCACATTTCTGGCACCCACCATCCACATCTAACCCGGACCTGCACAAACTCCTTATCCTGTTGATAACCCAATGCTTAGCCACTGCTGCCGTATGTTTCCCTATTTCTGCACCTGTTTGGTACTGTGTGTCCACTAATATTCCTCCAAGTGGAGCCCTATGATTACACTCAAAGCATGATGTCAAAAAAGGGCCCCACAGACACAGTAAGATACCACCACAGTGAATTCCTCCACAGTACCCTCCACACGCACAGTATGATGACCCTACTCTACCCCACCCTACAACTCACCCAGAAAAGTATGGATGTCCCCTACATTGTATGATTACCTTCATACAGCATAATGCATTCAATAGTCCTCTGTATTGTATAACTATGTATAGTATAATGCACCCCATACTCTATACAGTATAATGCACCCCAAAGTCCTCTGTATAGTATAATGCATCCCATACTTCATACAGCATAATGCATTCCATAGTCCTCTGTATAGTATAATGGACTCCATACTCCATACAGCATAATGCATTCTATAGTCCTATGTATAGTATAATGCTCATCATACTCTAAACAGTATAATGCACCCCAAAGACCTCTGTATAGTATAATGCATCTCATAGTCCATACAGCATAATGCACCCCATAGTCCATACAACATAATGCAATACATGGTCCATACAGCATAATGCACCCCATAGTTTGTACAGCATAATGCGTCCATAGTCCTCAGTATAGTATGATGCCCCCATAGTCCTCTGTATAATATAATGCACCCCATAGTCCTCTGTATATTATAATGCACCCCATAGTCCACAAAGTATAATGCATCCCATAGTCTATACAATATAATGCACCAATTAATCCATACAGTATAATGGGTCGCCCTCCCAAGGCTGTGAGGTACTCGGTACCGGGCCGGTATCAGTGGGATGTGTCACAGCAGCAGTGACCTGGTCTGTGGCCCTGGGCGCCCAAGTAATTGGGGGAAATGTAATGGTGAATAAATGAATAGTTCGTGACGCCACCTGTGGTGTTCGGCAAGGGAGGTGTTTTAGCCGACGCTGCATGCAGATCCGCTGGGACTGATGGTGTGGTGCAGCTAAGATGGTGTAGCTTCCCATAGGTGGAGCTGTAGTCCCAGGGCAGTGTAGCTGTGTGATTAGAGGAGAAGCGCAGAATGGTGTGGATGCTGGTACCCAGATGTAGCGGTGCTGAAAGTGCTAGTGCACAAATGAATGGAGGACACCAGGGCTTGCAGTTTCAAAGCTTTACTCACAGTCCATGGTACACACTGGTGCTTGCCTCCGTGCCGTGTCCTCCGGGACAGAGACTCAATCAACCTCCCGGGCAAGTCAGGGCTCTCCTCTCCAACACTCCGCCAATATGTATCCTTCTGAACGACTCCTCTATAGCGCCCTGTGGTGTGAAGCACCCCAGTACTTGGAATGCCTCTTACTAGATGTTCCCTAGAACTCTCCTTGTATGGCAGACAGCTGTAGCCTACTTCGGGGACTCCCTTCTCCTGAGTCCTGGCTCTCTATACAATTGCTGTTGTGCCCCAAGTCTTGGATGGGAGTAGTGCATTTACAGCCAACTACTCCACCAGTGTCTGCTGCAGAACCATAAGCATCCATACAACCTCGGGAAACGGGCACCGGCCTTGCGCTGAGAACCTATAGGCAGGGTTCCTCTTCCAACCCACGTCTCCTTTCTGTTCTCTCTACTCCTTCGTTCTGTACTTGTCTCTCTTTCTGATGGATGCTTAGGTTACAGATCAATATACTTCTTCCTTCCTTCTTTTCCTGTGCCAACTGGCTCAGGTCACTGAGGCAGCTGCAGCACTCCTTCCTCCATCCCTTCTTCCAGGGATCCCCACTCCTCTCTGAGTGGCTCTCCTCCTCAGACTCCCCTAAGGGTCTGGCCTCTAATTCTAAACCTTCCAAATCTTTTATATGGATCTCAACTCCACCCTCCTCACAGCACATCCAGTGTTCCAAGCAGGGAACCACCAGAGGTGCTCTCCTACTCTCTAAGTACTGAGCCGCAATGTGGTTGTGTAGAACTAGCCTGTTGTGTGGGGTGCGAGTGTTGGAGCATGGAAAGGAGTTCCCAACTTACCCAGACGGTGGGACACCACACCTTAGGAGAAGGTGCAGTACCTCTGTGGCGACCGAGCCTCAGGGGCACCACAATAATGTACCCCATTGTCCTCTGCATAGTATAGTGCACCCCACAGTCATCAATACAGTATAATGCACCCCATAATCCATACAGCATAATGCACTAGATAGTCCATACAGCATGATGTACCCAATAATCCATACAGTATAATGCAGCCTGTTATCTTTTCTATAGTATAATTCACCACATAGTCATCCACACAATATAATGGACCCTATAGTCCATACAGTATAATGCACCCCACAGTCAAAACAGTATACTGTGTCCTACAGTTCTAAAAGCAATGTGGGAATTCCTTTTTTGCTTTTACAATTTCTACTTGCTTGGAATTTTTGAATGTTTTCTTGTACAGTATGTGGTGAAATGAATGGTGTCATTCAAAAGTACAACTTGTCCCCCCAAAAAAGAAGCAATCATATGGCTATGTGGACAGAAAAATAAAAAAGTTGTGACTTTTGGAAAAGTGGAGGAAGAAACAAAGATGCAAAAATGAAAATTGATCTTGTTATTAAGGAGGTTGAATAATGACTTTACAGGGAGCAAGAAAGCAGATTACAATTACTCTCTTGCATTGGACGATCTAGTGAACATGTTGCACATCACACTTCTCTCATCACATGACTTTAGTATCATCATTATTACATGGGGTTTTCACTGCTGCCATTTCCCAAACATCAGTTAATAAATGGAATAACATGACAACTTCCCAAATAACACTAATTGGAATAAAGAGGGAAACTACAAAGATAGAGATAAAAGTCATACACTGTATCTCCTTATAACATTACTAGAATGCGCTGTCCCTTTAAATTTAGTGCCGCATGCATCATGTGTCTCATCCATCAACCAATCACATCGCAGGATTTGAATTCAAAGAAAGAAAAAAAACGTCAGTTGGTGCCAGTCTGCGATTGCTCTATTAGAGAAGAGACCGGCTCCTTATTGATTCCTAGAAGCGACACTTTCTGCATTTATACCCGGATCGTTACCTGCTGATTGGGAGAGACAGCCGCCACCGGCCGATCTACAGAGGTGAGAATCATTGTGTGAGGAGTAAACTGCCGACTTATCTCATCCCGGATACTGACAGTTGAGATCTATACTGGAAGCAACACATAGAAAAAAGGAAATGATTTCACCATAAAAACCCAAATACAGATAACGGGGTGATAACGGATAAATGGGATAAAATATGGGGATTCTGAGTAAATATTTACAATGTGGATAATGATGTGTAAATATTAATATGAAAGATACGGGGCCACATATTTCTCCTAGAAATTCCCAGATCCAATATTTAGAAGTGCATGGCCATTATTAGCCTGTATATAATAGTTATATAATACATATAGTGGAGATATGAAGAATATGTTACTGGCTCATCAGTTACTATACAGGGAGGTAGCGGATATATGCAGAGGTTTATATGGCGGGTCACAGTGCAGTCAGGATAATGTAGATATGTGTAGTCTTTTCTTACCATAGGACATAAAATCAATCTGGTTAGACATAGATGACCGATTATATATACAGTGGCATTTAAAAGTTTGGGCACCCCTGGTCAAATTTACTGTTATTGTGACCAGTTAAGCAAGTTGAAGATGGAATGATCTCTAAAAGGGGTAAAGTTAAAGATGACACATTTTCTTTGTATTTTAGGCCAAAAAAATTATATATTGTCATTTTTTACATTTTAAAAATTACAATAAGAAAAGTAGGCCAATGCAAAAGTTTGGGCACCCTGCATAGTTAGTACCTAGTAGCACTCCCTTTTAAAATATCACAGCTTGTAAACACTTTTAGTAGCCAGCCAAGAGTCTTTTAATTCTTGTTTGATGGATTTTCATCCATTCTTCCTTGGAAAATTCTTCCATTTCTGTGAGATTCCTGGGTCATCTTGCATGCACTGTTATTTTGAGGACTAGCCACAGATTTTCAATGATGATCGAATCGGGGGACTGTGAGGGCCATGGAAAAACCTCCAGCTATCGCCTTTTGAGGTAGTCTATTGTGGATTTTGATGTGTGTGATCATTATCCATTTGTAGAAGCCATCCTGTTTTCAAATTCAGCTTTTTTACACATGGTGTTATGTTTGCATCAAGAATTTGTTGAAATTTCATTGACTCTATTCTTCCCTCTACCTGTGAAATGTTCCCTGTGCCATTGTCTGCAACACAACTCCAAAGCATGATTGATCCATCCCCATGCTTAATGGTTGGAGAGATGTTCTTTTCCTGAAATTCTATGCAATTTTTTCTCTGCACATACAGTACCTTTGATCATTGCGACCAAAGAGTTTTATTTTAACTTCAACGATTCAGAGGACTTGTTTCTAAAATGCATTGGGCTTGTTTAGATGTTGTTTTGCGTACCTCTGATGCTGAATTTTATGGTGAGGGTGCAGGAGAGGTTTTCTTCTGATCACTCTTCCATAAAGGCCATATTTGATAAGGTGTCTCTGAACAGTAGAACAATTACCACAACTCCAGAATCTGCTAAATCTTTCTGAAGGTCTTTTGCAGTCAAGTGGGGGCTCTGATTTGCCTTTCTAGCAATCCTACAAGCAGCTCTCTCTGAAATTTTGCTTGGCCTTCCAGACCTTATCTTGACCTCCACTGTTCCTGTAAACTGCTATTTCTGAATTACATATTGAACTGAGGAAAGGACAACTTGAAAACGCTTTGCTATCTTCTTATAGCCTTCTCCTGCTTTGTGGGCCTCCACCATTTTCATTTTCAGAGTGCTAGGCAGCTGCTTAAAAGAACCCATGGTGGCTGTTTTTTTGCACAAGGTTAGAGGAGGCTATGTGTTTCTAAACCTGTGGAATCTACATCAGCTGGCCTTTCCTAACATTGAGGGTGAACAAGCCATATCCCTTACAGGATAATTAAGGTCTGAAACCTTGGTCAAAGTTATCTGCGCACACAAATCTCCAAAGGTGCCCAAACTTTAGCATCGGACCATTTTTCTTTTTGCAATTTTTAAAATGTGAAAAAATTACAATGTGTATTACTTTTTAGCCTAAAATACAAAACAAATGTGTCATCTTTAACTTTAGGCCATTTAGAGATCATTTTATCTTCAACTTGCTTAACTGTTCACAATAACAGTAATTTTGACCAGGGGTGCCCAAACTTTTGCATGCCACTGTATAAATTTTTTATTTTTTAAAGCACCACTCCAGCTCTTTCTCTTTAGTGCACCGCAGGACTGGTGCCTTAAATGTAATTCTCCTGGCCCCTGTCTCATCCTCATCTCTCACTACTTTAATCCTTTTCCATTGTAGCTCCTATCAGTCTCTGGTGAAAAGTGACCTACCATCAGCTCCAGTGTTTCATGGCGCAGCGCAGAGGTCACTTCTCAATACATCTGTATGAGAGCCTAGTTCTGGCGCTCATAGACTTGCATTGAGCTCTTGTGACATAACTTCTCACTTGCAGCCAGTCAGAAGTTACGGGCACGAGATGGCGCCACAGGAGCAGAGCACCGTCGGTGTAAGAATGTGGTCAGGGGGGGTTCCATTTAAAGCGCCTCTTCAGCAGTACAAACAAAAGGCTGGAGTGGTGCTTTAAGAAGAAAATAGGGTTTGCTTTGCTTAGTAGCTACAGCGCCACTTCTGTCAGTGGGCCATGTTGGGTATTACAACTAAATACCAATCAAGTCAATAAAGCTGCAATACGGCAATACAGGTAATGCAGGCCGTGGTAGTTACATTTTGGGTTACACATTAGGTTGATAGCATTACTCTACTAGAGATCCTATAGAAAGCGCCATCCTCTGCATATTTAGGATTTCCTTTTTCTGTATGGTAGTTTCCAGGAAGAAGAGTAAAAATGGCCATGAGGAAGCGGAAGAGGGAACTGATCGCCCAGTATGAAGAGGAGTGGTAAGTAGATGAGGTTCCATCACTGCGGTCATCACAATCCATACACTTACACCAGAAAGTCCATAGTGACCATTACACATCACCACTACACATATGTATCCCATGTACAGCTCCAAACTAATGTCAGATCCCCATGAGGAGAACACCCATCAGGATGTCAGTGACTTATGTGTAGCCACAGCACGGCCATGAGCGTGAGGCCTAATACTATAATATCTACCTCTTCTATTACAGCTCACGGTCTGCGGCCCAGGAAGAGGCCAAGAGGAGGAAGACAGAAGATGACATCCCCCAGCCGGAAGAGCGGGCAGCTTTCACCGCACTCCTTGGTAAGACTCATTGCACCTTCCAAGGTTTCCAGAGACGAAGTGTTAGATTATATGACATGTATTTCTATATTAATCTATTTTATGTGTATTATGGTGGAGAAACATGTAGGGAAGTGTTCTCCTTCCTCCTCTTATAATCACACCTGGTATGATACAGCAGACAGGAGCGGTCACTATGTGGTGGTGAGTAGAGTTGAGCGAAATGAGTCGAAAAAATTCAAAAGTCGCCGACTTTTGGCAAAGTCGGGTTTCATGAAACGAAACCCGACCCTAGGATGAGGTCGGCCACGAGGTCGGCGACTTACGCGCCAAAGTCGCGTTTCAAAAGTTTGTTTTGCGCTCTTTTTCAGCCAATCAGGATCCACGGACACTGTGGGCAACGTGATGACATAGGCATGGGTCACCACCATCTTTCAGAAGGGCATGCAAGTGATTGGCTTGCTTTGGTGGGCGTCACAGGGGGTATAAAAGGGCGTGCACGCCGACCGCCATCTTACTTCTGCCGATCTTAGTATAGGGAGAGGTTGCTGCTGATTCTGTAGGGAGAGCGTTAGGCAGGAAAGAAGACAAAAAAACTGCTTCTGCTGCTAGCAATTTGGCCTGCACAACACACCAGTCACTGTGTGTGCAGTGCAAGGGGAGGCTATATAGTGGTGCATCAGTGGTGTTGGTTGTTGGGCTGCCTTCTAAGGCTTCCTGACATTCCTGCATTGCTGTTTACCCACTGCTCCGCAAACTGCTTTTTTAAAAGCAATCCCAATTTTTTTTTTTGTCCTGCTGAGAAGACAAAAAAACTGCTTCTGCTGCTAGCAATTTGGCCTGCACAACACACCAGTCACTGTGTGTGCAGTGCAAGGGGAGGCTATATAGTGGTGTAACAGTGGTGTTGGTTGTTGGGCTGCCTTCTAAGGCTTCCTGACATTCCTGCATTGCTGTTTACCCACTGCTCCGCAAACTGCTTTTTTAAAAGCAATCCAATCTCCCTTATCCTCTAGTCACTTTTGTCACAGCTGTGCCATCGAGCCTGTCACATAGCGCTCAGATATTCATTGGGCCTCACACAATCCAAAAGTGTCCAGTGTCCAAAAGTGTGTGCAGAGATTCAAAATCTCCCTTATCCTCTAGTCACTTTGGTCACAGCTGTGCCATCGAGCCTGTCACATAGCGCTCAGATATCAGTGGGTCTCACACAATCCAAAAGTGTCCAGTGTCCAAAAGTGTGTGCAGAGATTCAAAATCTCCCTTATCCTCTAGTCACTTTTGTCACAGCTGTGCCATCGAGCCTGTCACATAGCGCTCAGATATCAGTGGGCCTCACACAATCCAAAAGTGTCCATCCAGTGTCCAAAAGTGTGTGCAGAGATTCAAAATCTCCCTTATCCTCTAGTCACTTTGGTCACAGCTGTGCCATCGAGCCTGTCACATAGCGCTCAGATATCAGTGGGCCTCACACAATCCAAAAGTGTCCATCCAGTGTCCAAAAGTGTGTGCAGAGATTCAAAATCTCCCTTATCCTCTAGTCACTTTTGTCACAGCTGTGCCATCGAGCCTGTCACATAGCGCTCAGATATTCATTGGGCCTCACACAATCCAAAAGTGTCCAGTGTCCAAAAGTGTGTGCAGAGATTCAAAATCTCCCTTATCCTCTAGTCACTTTGGTCACAGCTGTGCCATCGAGCCTGTCACATAGCGCTCAGATATCAGTGGGCCTCACACAATCAAAAAGTGTCCAGTGTCCAAAAGTGTGTGCAGAGATTCAAAATCTCCCTTATCCTCTAGTCACTTTGGTCACAGCAGCTGTGCCATCGAGCCTGTCACATAGCGCTCAGATATTCATTGGGCTTCACACAATCCAAAAGTGTTCAGTGTCCAAAAGTGTGTGCAGAGATTCAAAATCTCCCTTATCCTCTAGTCACTTTTGTCACAGCTGTGCCATCGAGCCTGTCACATAGCGCTCAGATATCAGTGGGCCTCACACAATACAAAAGTGTCCATCCAGTGTCCAAAAGTGTGTGCAGAGATTCAAAATCTCCCTTATCCTCTAGTCACTTTGGTCACAGCTGTGCCATCGAGCCTGTCACATAGCGCTCAGATATCAGTGGGCCTCACACAATCCAAAAGTGTCCATCCAGTGTCCAAAAGTGTGTGCAGAGATTCAAAATCTCCCTTATCGTCTAGTCACTTTGGTCACAGCTGTGCCATCGAGCCTGTCACATAGCGCTCAGATATCAGTGGGCCTCACATAATCCAAAAGTGTCCATCCAGTGTCCAAAAGTGTGTGCAGAGATTCAAAATCTCCCTTATCCTCTAGTCACTTTTGTCACAGCTGTGCCATCGAGCCTGTCACATAGCGCTCAGATATTCATTGGGCCTCACACAATCCAAAAGTGTCCAGTGTCCAAAAGTGTGTGCAGTCAAAATCTCCCTTATCCTCTAGTCACTTTGGTCACAGCTGTGCCATCGAGCCTGTCTCATAGCGCTCAGATATCAGTGGGCCTCACACAATCCAAAAGTGTCCATCCAGTGTCCAAAAGTGTGTGCAGAGATTCAAAATCTCCCTTATCCTCTAGTCACTTTGGTCACAGCTGTGCCATCGAGCCTGTCACATAGCGCTCAGATATCAGTGGGCCTCACACAATCCAAAAGTGTCCATCCAGTGTCCAAAAGTGTGTGCAGAGATTCAAAATCTCCCTTATCCTCTAGTCACTTTGGTCACAGCTGTGCCATCAAGCCTGTCACATAGCGGTCAGATATCAGTGGGCCTCACACAATCCAAAAGTGTCCATCCAGTGTCCAAAAGTGTGTGCAGAGATTCAAAATCTCCCTTATCCACTAGTCACTTTGGTCACAGCTGTGCCATCGAACCTGTCACATAGCGCTCAGATATCAGTGGGCCTCACACAATCCAAAAGTGTCCATCCAGTGTCCAAAAGTGTGTGCAGAGATTCAAAATCTCCCTTATCCTCTAGTCACTTTGGTCACAGCTGTGCCATCGAGCCTGTCACATAGCCCTCAGATATCAGTGGGCCTCACACAATCCAAAAGTGTCCATCCAGTGTCCAAAAGTGTGTGCAGAGATTCAAAATCTCCCTTATCCTCTAGTCACTTTTGTCACAGCTGTGCCATCGAGCCTGTCACATAGCGCTCAGATATTCATTGGGCCTCACACAATCCAAAAGTGTCCAGTGTCCAAAAGTGTGTGCAGAGATTCAAAATCTCCCTTATCCTCTAGTCACTTTGGTCACAGCTGTGCCATCGAGCCTGTCACATAGCGCTCAGATATCAGTGGGCCTCACACAATCCAAAAGTGTCCAGTGTCCACAAGTGTCTGCAGAAATTCAAAATCTCCCCGTCCTATAGACACCTTGTACCTTGTTTTACATTACTATATAGTTTGTTGGATTTTGTCTACATTTCTACCAAAAATGAGGAAGGCTGGTGGAAGAGGCCGTGGAATTGGGCGGGGGTTGGCAGCTGGTAATGATGGTGTTGGATCTGATGGTAGTGGCAAGAGCAAAATAGGACCGAATGCAGGAGGTGCTGACCCTGCGTCATCGTCTGGCTACATAAGGCCTCGAACGCTTAGTTTTCTAGGAGTTGGCAAACCGCTTTTAAAGCCAGAGCATCAGGAAAAAGTTTTGTCTTACATTGCTGACTCAGCCTCCAGCTCTATCGCCTCCTCTTCTTCAGTTGTAAAAAGTAAAACCACTGAGTCGTCATTGGAGGCTCATGTTCATGAACCACACCTTTCCTTGTGTCCTTCACCCCAACCAAGATTGAAGGATGACGCAGGCCATACTACTGATTACTCCATGGAGCTGTTTTCACATACCATGCCTGGATTATCAAGTGAAATGGTGAATTACCCAGGCCAAGATGAATCTGACATGGAGTGCACTGATGCACAGCCGCTGATGGATGATTCTGCTGGTACATTCACTCAGAGCACTACATTGTCCTCGCAGTGTACAGAGCCAGATTCTGACCCTGATGAGACTCAGGTGCCCCTTCCCGCACACTATACCACCATACACGGTGACACAGAGGAAGGTGCACATGACATAGAAGAGGAGGTGATGGATTACCCAGTTGTTGACCCAGATTGGCATCCATTGGGGGAAGAGGGTGCTGCTTCCAATAGCTCAGATGAGGAGCATCCACAGCAGACATCGACATCGCAACAGCTGTTATCTGGCAGGCCCGGAGCACTCCAAAGACAGGTTCCAAACATCAAAAGAGTTGCTGGACAGCTTGTCCAGAGGGTCAAAAGATCACAGCGTGCTAGGCCGCAAAATGTCTGCCAAAGTAGGAAGAGTGCAGTGTGGCACTTTTTTGAACAAAATCCTCATGATCAGGCCAAGGTTATCTGTAAGAAGTGCGCAAAGACCTTTAGCCGAGGGAAAAATCTGAAAAATTTGAATACCAGTTGCATGCTTAGACACAACACCAAACCTCAAGTGCCACATGTGCAACTGATCACAACGAAGGTAGTCAGCAACGCTACATTGTTTCCCCCACTGTAAGCCCACCGGTTAGCACAGCAGCAAATGTTGAGGTGTCGTTGCAAGACCACAGCAGTCAGGGAATCCCACTGTTATATCAACGAAAGACTGATTCTAGGCCATCAGAAAGAACACCAACTCCATCACCATCATCAACCCTCTCTCAGTCCGCCCTGTCCACCGCTACTTCCACCATATGCAGCTCTCAAGTCCAGCTCACCCTCCCAGACACTATGAGTAGGTCAAGAAAGTACTCAGTCTCTCATCCGCGTACACTGGGTTTGAACGCCCACATTGCCAAACTAATCTCGTTTGAGATGATGCCCTTTCGGTTGGTGGAAAGCACAGCTTTCCGCGAACTCATGGCCTATGCAGTACCACGCTATGACCTACCCAGTCTCCACTTCTTCTCTCGCAAAGCCATCCCAGCCCTCCACCATCATGTGAAAGACCGCATTGTCCATGCACTCAAGCAGTCAGTGAGCGGAAAGGTGCACCTCACAACTGATGCATGGTCCAGTCGGCATGGCCAGGGCCGTTACGTGTCCATCACTGCGCACTGGGTTAATGTGGTGGATGCAGGGTCCACAGGGGACAGCGGTGGTGGGACAGTGCTGCCTAGCCCACGGTATAGGAAACAGTTGGCTGTAGGCGTTCGACCCTCCTCCTCCAGAAGCGAAAGCTCGTCCACAGAGCGCAGTCGTACGAGCACTCCATCTGCAGCTGCCACTGTTGCACACGATGTGTCCCCCTATCGAGCAGCTAGTGGAAAGCGTCAGCAGGCTGTGTTGCATATGATGTGTTTGGGCGACAGACACACTGCCAAGGTGCTGGCCGAGTACTTGAAGCGACAAACTGAGTCATGGCTGGGCAGTGTACATCTTGAGGCAGGCAAGGTAGTTAGTGATAACGGCGGTAATTTTGTGGCAGCCATAGCCCTTTCAAAACTCAGCCACATACATTGCTTGGCTCACACCTTGAACCTGGTGGTGCAGTGCTTCCTCAAAAATTATCCGGAGTTAACAGCCCTGCTCCAGAAGGTGCGAAGACTGTGCGCGCACATCCGCCGGTCGCCTGTACACTCCGTTCGTATGCAGAAGCTGCAGCGATTGCTCCACCTTCCCAACCACCGCCTCATTATCGACATTGCAACAAGGTGGAACTCCACCCTGCACATGGTGGAGCGGCTGTGCGAGCAGAGGCAGGCCATAAAGCATTTGTGGGAGGATACACGGCCAGGCACTTTGAGAGCAGACATGGAGTTGACAGGTGTGCAATGGTCGAAGCTGAAAGACCTTTGTAAAGTCCTTCAGTGTTTTGAGGAATGCACACGGCTGGTAAGCGCAGACGACGCCATCCTAAGCATGAGCATCCCACTTATGCGTCTGCTCATGCAAACTTTGACGCACCTTAAGGAGCAGGCGTCTGCAGCCAATGTTGGTGAGGAGGAAGAGGAGGAGGGAATCCTTGATGACATTCAGCCATTGTCTGCTCAGGGACCTCTCCTGGACGAGGTGGAGGAAGAAGAGGAGGAGGAGGATGATGATGGGGATGATTACTTACGGGAGGAGGATGCATCTCGTGGGGCAAGTGAAAATGTTGGCGTGGCAAGGTCTGGTACAGGGTTTGTGCGTGACTGGAGGGATGTGGATTTGCCAGAAAGTGCTCCTCCACCCAGCACTCGCAGTGCATCATTGACACCGGGAATATTGGCCCACATGTCAGATTATGCCTTGCGGATCCTAAAAAGGGACCCCCGCATTGCCAAAATGATGAACGATGATGACTACTGGTTGGCCAGCATCCTGGATCCACGCTATAAAGGCAAATTACAAAACATCATGCCACAGGAGAACCTTGACCTAATATTGGCTAATAAACAAGCAACTCTGGTAAATCGCTTGCTTGAGGCATTCCCAGCACACAGCAGCGGTGATGGTTCTCACACGAGCCGTACGGGCCGGGGGCAGCTTGGCAGAGGTGTTCGTGGTGCACACAGCAGAAGTGGCGTTGGAGACAGGGGTTTCATGACAATGTTGTGGACTGATTTTTCAAATACCGCTCACACAACTGGTAATACTGCATCGATGGAAAGTGACAGGAGACAGCAGTTGTCAACTATGGTTACAAACTACTTTTCCTCCCATATCGATGTTCTCCCACACAGGTCATTCCCCTTTGACTATTGGGCCGCTAAACTGGACACCTGGCCTGAATTGGCCCAATATGCCTTACAGGAGCTCGCTTGCCCAGCTGCAAGTGTGCTATCGGAAAGAGTCTTCAGTGCAGCTGGATCAATCCTGACAGAAAAAAGGACCCGTCTGTCAACCCAAAATGTGGATGATCTAACCTTCATTAAAATGAACCACGCATGGGTTTCCAAGGATTTTGTCCCACCTTCCCCTGATGACACATAGGGTGACAGAAAAATGGCTTGCTTTGGTCCACCTCTTCCTGCTACTTCACCTATTTCGCCTTTTGCATCAGCTGAATGTCCAACATCAACATATGCCACTTTCTAAAACTCCTTAACTGTGCTGCCTCCCCCCCCATGGCCGGGGTCACCACCTAGTGCACGACACCGTGCGAGTGCCGTTGCCCTGGACAGGTGGGTAGGCCGACTCTTGGGCGCGGGCACTGGCACAGGGTCCCTCATAGTGCAATCAAGTGTCTCTGACGGTGGTGGTGCACACCCGCCGTCAGACACACCGCTGTACTATGAGGGGCCCAGTGCCAGTACCGACGCCCACGAGTGGGCCCCCCTTGCTTGGGCAGGGCCCCAGCATTTGCAATCTTTACCTCTCCCTGCTCCTCCTCTGTGTTATCTGGGCCGTCAAATCCATACTGTGCCTGACATCGTCTGAGCCTGCCTCCTGAGACATATATTTTGAATGTGTACGCTATCCATACATGTTATCTGGGGATACGGTACCCTTTCTAACCTTTGTGCAATCACGTGCAATCCATACTGGGCCTAACACCGTCTGAGCCTGCCTCCTGATGTATAGACATATATTTTGAATGTGTACGCTATCCATACATGTTATCTGGGGATACGGTACCCTTTCTAACCTTTGTGCAATCACGTGCAATCCATACTGGGCCTAACACCATCTGAGCCTGCCTCCTGAGACATATATTTTGAATGTGTACGCTATCCATACATGTTATCTGGGGATACGGTACCCTTTCTAACCTTTGTGCAATCACGTGCAATCCATACTGGGCCTAACACCGTCTGAGCCTGCCTCCTGAGACATATATTTTGAATGTGTACGCTATCCATACATGTTATCCGGGGATACGGCACCCTTTCTAACCTTTGTGGAATCACGTGCAATCCATACTGGGCCTAACACCGTCTGAGCCTGCCTCCTGAGACATATATTTTGAATGTGTACGCTATCCATACATGTTATCTGGGGATACGGTACCCTTTCTATCCTTTGTGCAATCACGTGCAATCCATACTGGGCCTAACACCGTCTGAGCCTGCCTCCTGAGACATATATTTTGAATGTGTACGCTATCCATATATGTTATCTGGGGATACGGTACCCTTTCTAACCTTTGTGCAATCACGTGCAATCCATACTGGGCCTAACACCGTCTGAGCCTGCCTCCTGAGACATATATTTTGAATGTGTATGCTATCCATACATGTTATCCGGGGATACGGTACCCTTTCTAACCTTTGTGCAATCACGTGCAATCCATACTGGGCCTAACACCGTCTGAGCCTGCCTCCTGAGACATATATTTTGAATGTGTACGCTATCCATACATGTTATCTGGGGATACGGTACCCTTTCTAACCTTTGTGCAATCACGTGCAATCCATACTAGGCCTAACACCGTCTGAGCCTGCCTCCTGAGACATATATTTTGAATGTGTACACCATCCATACATGTTATCTGGGGATACGGTACCCTTTCTAACCTTTGTGCAATCACGTGCAATCCATACTGGGCCTAACACCGTCTGAGCCTGCCTCCTGAAACATATATTTTGAATGTGTACGCTATCCATACATGTTATCCGGGGATACGGTACCCTTTCTAACCTTTGTGCAATCACGTGCAATCCATACTGGGCCTAACACCGTCTGAGCCTGCCTCCTGAGACATATATTTTGAATGTGTACGCTATCCATACATGTTATCTGGGGATACGGTACCCTTTCTAACCTTTGTGCAATCACTTGCCATCCATACTGGGCCTAATACCGTCTGAGCCTGCCTCCTGAGACATATATTTTGAATGTGTACGCTATCCATACATGTTATCTGGGGATATGGTACCCTTTCTAACCTTTGTGCAATCACGTGCAATCCATACTGGGCCTAACACCGTCTGAGCCTGCCTCCTGAGACATATATTTTGAATGTGTACGCTATCCATACATGTTATCCGGGGAAATGGTACCCTTTCTAACCTTTGTGCAATCACGTGCAATCCATACTGGGCCTAACACCGTCTGAGCCTGCCTCCTGATGTATAGACATATATTTTGAATGTGTACGCTATCCATACATGTTATCTGGGGATACGGTACCCTTTCTAACCTTTGTGCAATCACATGCAATCCATACTGGGCCTAACACCGTCTGAGCCTGCCTCCTGAGACATATATTTTGAATGTGTACGCTATCCATACATGTTATCTGGGGATACGGTACCCTTTCTAACCTTTGTGCAATCACGTGCAATCCATACTGGGCCTAACACCGTCTGAGCCTGCCTCCTGAGACATATATTTTGAATGTGTACGCTATCCATACATGTTATCCGGGGATACGGTACCCTTTCTAACTTTTGTGCAATCACGTGCAATCCATACTGGGCCTAACACCGTCTGAGCCTGCCTCCTGAGACATATATTTTGAATGTGTACGCTATCCATACATGTTATCTGGGGATGCGGTACCCTTTCTAACCTTTGTGCAATCACGTGCAATCCATACTGGGCCTAACACCGTCTGAGCCTGCCTCCTGAGACATATATTTTGAATGTGTACGCTATCCATACATGTTATCTGGGGATACGGTACCCTTTCTAACCTTTGTGCAATCACGTGCAATCCATACTGGGCCTAACACCGTCTGAGCCTGCCTCCTGAGACATATATTTTGAATGTGTACGCTATCCATACATGTTATCCGGGGATACGGTACCCTTTCTAACCTTTGTGCAATCACGTGCAATCCATACTGGGCCTAACACCGTCTGAGCCTGCCTCCTGAGACATATATTTTGAATGTGTACGCTATCCATACATGTTATCTGGGGATACGGTACCCTTTCTAACCTTTGTGCAATCACGTGCAATCCATACTGGGCCTAACACCGT
Source organism: Dendrobates tinctorius (assembly GCF_039654945.1). Classification (NCBI taxonomy): domain Eukaryota; kingdom Metazoa; phylum Chordata; class Amphibia; order Anura; family Dendrobatidae; genus Dendrobates; species Dendrobates tinctorius. The sequence continues at coordinate 35,968,212 of NW_027361797.1, forward strand.
CTGAGCCTGCCTCCTGAGACATATATTTTGAATGTGTACGCTATCCATACATGTTATCCGGGGATACGGTACCCTTTCTAACCTTTGTGCAATCACGTGCAATCCATACTGGGCCTAACACCGTCTGAGAATGATAGATGGGGCCCACCATACACTGGAACATTCCAAAGGTGGACATCAGACACTGGAGCAGCATTTACAGGGCCCATTATACACTAGAGCATTAGAAATGGGGCCCATTATGTTTGGAGCATTATTTGGGCCCATGAGACAGTAGAGCTTCATCCATGGGGACCAACATATACTGTAGCATTATGTGGAGCTCATCATATACTGTTTCAAACATTATATGGGACCAATGATTCTGTATGGAGAAATAGATGGGCCTCGTCATGAGATGTAAAAAGTGAGGTATTTTTCATTGTACTATACCGCTATTTCTCTGCCGTATCGGAGCATGATGAGTTGTGGTATGTGTTAAAGGGGCGCTCTTTCGCCCAGGGCACATGAAAACCTGGAGCCAGCCCTCCCCCCCACAGTCTGTAGCCAAATAACCCCCATTTTTCAGTGCGTAACTTGTATTATGAAGTTAATTAAGGTTGACAAGCTTAAGTAAGAAGAATTGATGCTTTTGGCATTCAAATGGGCACTGTAGGTGTGTTTCCTGTCCTCTCACTGCCGACTTTTATTCCCCATTGACTTACATTGGGTTTCGTGTTTCGGGACGACCCCGACTTTTCCCTATAATCGGATGATCTTGCTCGACCCGACTTTTGGAAAAGTCGGGTTTCACGAAACGCGACCCTAAAAAACCAAAAGTCGCTCAACTCTAGTGGTGAGCAGTATCGGGGCTTTGGTGTCACCTCAATACTGATGGCATGTCTTTAGGACAATTCTTCAGTATCTGATCAGTGGGTGTCGGGCGCCAAATCTCCACCAATCTGACACTGATGAGCGATCCTGAGGATAATCCATCATTGATGAGGAGCCCTACAACCCCATTAATTTAGAATTAATAGCATTAAAAAGGTTTTCATTACAAAGTTCACAGTGAAATAATTCTATTTTCCTCATTTTTGTAGAAGAAGAACACATCAGATGTTTTCTAGCCAGGGACAGTTGTCTTAAGATTTCGGACAAGGTATTATTGTAGTGAAGGATAAGAAATCCTCCAGATCTGAGAAGATCCATCATAGGGAAATAAAGGGCTTATTCTTATGTAATAGAGGCCAGATATGACCAAACCTAGGAATCTACTGACAGATATGTGCTGTGTTATATATCCCGCTAACTCGGCTTCTCCTCCCTCCAGTATCTCCTCGCCATGGTCGTCGCTTACTTCCGGAGAGCAGGACTGCCATCTTCAGAATATGGAACCTTCTTCTTTCCAGCTCTGTGAGTCTCTTTTATTATTACACATTCACATCTATAAATAACATTGTTTTATTTTATTGTAAAATCAAAATCTCTTTTCTGCCACTCGGCTAAATACATGATAATGGCATTTGTTGTTGTCTGTATTTTCTTCTGAAGTGGATTGTAATTTATTTGGTTTCATTTCTCTTCCCTCCAAGGTTTTTAGCCAACCAGTTTGAGCAAGAAGAGGTGCGATATCGACAGGAGATCTACCGCTGGGCCCTTGGACGGAAGTGGAGGATGAAGAAGGACCAACTGCTACAATGCCGCAATGTTCTGCTCACCAGGATGGGATTCCGGGCTTGGATGGATCGGGACACGTGTGATCTGGTGAGCAATAGAAGCAATAATAATATAAAGCTGATCTGTAAATAGAGATCACAATATAAACAGTATGCTTAAGTAAATCCCTTAGACCTGATGAGGCGCTTGTACTTACTCTGAAAAGCCACGTCAAAATGGTCGTGTAATCCTGATATTAGGTAGAGCATTTTATAAGTGCAGCCAAAGCTCGACTCATGAAATGCTTGTTTTAATGTCAAGCAAGAAAACTTTAATAAGTGATAATAAAGTCATTCTGCCATAGATTTTCAGTCATCACACCAGTATCATCAGGTCTAAAATATATGCAAATCGTATTATTTTTAATGGTGACATATGCCCTTTACACTCTGATTATAATCACTTATTTTATTCTAGATCATGGCAGAAGATCCTGACCACTGGGCATGGAAGAGAGAGGAATATCCACTAACGCCTGGAAACAGAGAAGCAGGACCTACAAGGAGAAGAACATGAGAAACTGGGTCTGAGCAGAAAAAGTAAATTAATGTGCATGCAAAATGTAATTGCATATGAACACATGACCTTTACACAGAGAAGACCAAAAGCAAAACACAAAACAAATATCCTGGAATAAAAAAGTAAAAAAATATATTGCAAAAATTGCATGAAGGTAGTAATAATAGTAATAATAAGGGTATTTAGTTAACATAATTTTGATCAAAATAATGTAGAAGCCATCCCGCCACGTCACGGCAACCCTTGTGGGACAGTCCTAACTCTTGTATTTAAAACCTTTCCACTTGTCAAGTGACGTAAATGTGAACAAGGACAGAGGGACTGAACCACCAGTAATAGTATAGGCCAGACAGGATGGATTTTCCAACTCAGAAACAGGGCGGTCACACCCTTATATGCACAGAATGCACAATGAAACAAATGAGAAACTGGGTCTGAGCAGAAAAAGTAAATTAATGTGCATGCAAAATGTAATTGCATATGAACACATGACCTTTACACAGAGAAGACCAAAAGCAAAACACAAAACAAATATCCTGGAATAAAAAAGTAAAAAAATATATTGCAAAAATTGCATGAAGGTAGTAATGATAAATGTATTTAGTTAACATAATTTTGATCAAAACAATGTAGAAGCCATCCCGCCACGTCACGGCAACCCTTGTGGGACAGTCCTAACTCTTGTATTTAAAACCTTTCCACTTGTCAAGTGACGTAAATGTGAACAAGGACAGAGGGACTGAACCACCAGTAATAGTATAGGCCAGACAGGATGGATTTTCCAACTGACATATGCCCTTTACACTCTGATTATAATCACTTATTTTATTCTAGATCATGGCAGAAGATCCTGACCACTGGGCATGGAAGAGAGAGAGGAATATCCACTAACGCCTGGAAACAGAGAAGCAGGACCTACAAGGAGAAGAACATGGCTGGAAGAGGAACAAGGCTGCCGGTCCTAGAAGAACAGCTAGAAGACGTGACGGATGAAGAACTGGAGAAAGTAGAGAAGTATGCTGGTATGGTGTACAGGGGATATAGACTAGATTCCTTGATAGAGCGTTGATCCAGGGAGCTAGTCTGATTGCCGTATGTGGAGTCAGGAAGGAATTTTTTTCCCCTCTGTGGAGCTGTTTGCCGCATGGGTTTTTTTTGCCTTCCTCTGGATCAACCTGTTAGGCTGTAGGTTAAACTAGATGGACTTAAAGTCTCCCTTCAACCTCAAATACTATGTTACTATGCTACTATGCTGAATAGTCACACACAGAAAAAGCCCACCCCACTGTACATAGGCAACATACAGACACCCCGTATACTGTACTCATAGGCACACTATATACTTTACACATAGATGTCATTTTTTCACACGTGTATTTTATAGTGGTGACCTCCCTTAGTATGCACAGAGGAAGGGCAGTAGTACAGCAGCCATGGTTTCCCTACAGGTTTCCACCACTGGAGTTTTTTCCTGTCCTGAGTGTTGCTGTATGCTCTTTGTGAGTGATGATGGAAGGTAACCAGCATATAATAAATAATAATAATAATAATATAGTTTAATATAATAAATATATAATATAATATAATAAATATATAATATAAATATAATATGTTAAATATGTAATATATTAATACATATATTAAATATATATAATATAATAAATATATAATATATAAATATAATATAATAAATATATAATATAAATATAATATGTTAAATATATAATATATTAATATATACTAAGTAAATATATGATATAATAAATATATAAATATAATATAATAAATATAAAATATAAATATAATGTTAAATATATAATGCATTAATATATATCTAGTATAATAAATATATAAATATATAAATATAACATAATATAATAAATAATATATAATAAACTTCCCACTATTTAAACTTTCCATGATGTGTCTGAGTCTTTATTTTATACTTTTATGTGTGGACAGGACCACATCAGAGCATTACTGTCCTAACTGTTGTGAGGGACCCAGTGAGCAGAAGCACAAGAGAGGGAGCCTAGACTAAGTCTGTTCCCTCCCTCTTGTGCTTTTGCTCACTTCCACATAATCTTGCTCTGGCTCTTCTAGGCATGATTTCATCACGAAGATTTAGCCTTCGTAAGACAGAGTACAAGACAGAGTACAACAGCGCCTAAGCATTCACCCTCTGCTCCTCAGACTTTCTATCTGCACAGTGACAGCCTCTAGGCAGAAGATGATGATGACGGTGGTAGTAGATGGAGCATTTAACACAGTCATGAAGCTGCCAAAACAACTTTAAACCGAATTCTTTTTACCGACATCCCCCACTGTAAAATGTGGCCTGTTTTTTAAACAAAAGCAACAGAGTGCCGTATATAACTGGAGTAACCAACAGGAAAACATTGGAATACCAGCCTTTTTTAGGGTGTTCAGAAAAATAGTGTCAAGAAATTGTGTAAGAATGTTGCTGAAAGACCCAGTCTGCAGGGCGCAAAGGACAGGATTCTATTGATGCAAAAAATTCTTCATTTGTTAAAAAGCAATCTATAATAATAAATGCCCTAAGCAACTTCCGGTTGTAACAACTTCCGTCCAGTTGTAACCGGTGACGTCACCGCACACCTCTTTCCATGTTAACCCTCTACACACACACTCCTCTCACCTTTCACCATCTCCACTCACTCTTTCACTCCACATACGACCCTTTCTCTCACTCCGTCTCTCATACTCACGCCGTCATCGCCGCTGATCCACGATCCCCGACATCTTCCGCCGGCGCCATCCTGGATCCAGACGTCCTCCACGCCGGCGACATGTTCTTGCGGCGACGCCATTTTGGATCGGCGAAATCCCGCAATAGTCAAGATGGCGTCGCCGCAAGAACATGTCGCCAGCGTGGATGCCGTCGGGATCCAAAATGGCGTCGGCGAAATCTCGCGAGATTTCGCCGACGCCATTTTGGATCCCGACGGCATCCACGCCGGCGACATGTTCCTGCGGCGACGCGATTTTGGATCAGCGAAATCCCGCGATACTCAAGATGGCGTCGCCGCAAGAACATGTCGCCGGCGTGGACAACGTCTGGATCCAGGATGGCGCCAGCGGAAGAAGATGTCGGGGATCGTGGAGCAGCGGCGATGACGGCGTGAGTATGAGAGACGGAGTGAGAGAAAGGGTCGTATGTGGAGTGAAAGAGTGAGTGGAGATGGTGAAAGGTGAGAGGAGTGTGTGTGTTGAGGGTTAACATGGCAAGAGGTGTGATGCTATTGCATCCTCCCGATGCAATAGCATCGGGCCATAATCTAGTAGTTATATAAAAGAGTCCACAACGCATTTCAATGGAGTATATTGGGTCGCCCTCCCAGGGCTGTGGGGTACTCTGTACCGGGCCGGTGTCAGGGGGATGTGTCACAGCAGCGGTGACCCGGTCCATGGCCCTGGGCGCTCAAGTAATGGGGGAATGGAAATGGTGGATTATAGTTAATGGAATAGTTCGTGACACCACCTGTGGTGTTCGGCAAGTGAGATGTTAAGTCGACGCTGCTTGCAGATCCTCTAGGGCTGGTGGTATGTTGTAGCCAAGATGGTGAAGCTCCCCACAGGTGAAGCTGCAGCCCCAGGGCAGTGTAGATGTGGAGTTAGAGGAGAGGCACAATCGGTGTGGAAGTGGGTACCCAGATGTAGCAGTGCTGGGTGTGCTGATGCAAGAATCAATGGAGGACACCAGGGCTTGTAGTTCCAAAGCTTTACTCACAGTCTGTAGTACACACAGGTGCCTGCCTCCATACTGTGTCCTCCAGGTCAGAGGCTCAATCAACCTCCAGGTCAGATGGAATGCTCCCTTCCAATGCTCCGCCAACATGTACCTTTCTGAACATCTCCTCTTATAGCGCCTTTAAGTGTGAAGTACTCCTAGGACTGAGTTACACTGGAGTGCTTCCTGACTGATGTTCCCAAGAACTCTACTTGTACGGCAGACAGCTGTAGCCTGCTTCGGGGACTCCTCACTCCTGAGTCCCGGCTCACTATCCAAGTTGCTGTTGTGCCCCCAAGTCTTAGATGGGAGTAGTGCATTTACAGCCCACTACTCCACCGGTGTCTGCTGCAGGACCATTAGCATCCATACAACCTCGGGGACCGGGCCCCGGCCTTGCGCTTAGAACTTCTTGGCAGGGTTCTCTCCTAACCCACGTCCTCTCTTTTCCCTTTTACTCCTTCGTTCCGTAGTAATCTCTCCTTCTCCTGGAAGATCAGGATTAAGTTCAATGTCTTTCTCCTTTCCTTTCCCATGCCAGCAGACCCAGGTCACTGAGGTCTGCTGCAGCACCTCCTTCCTCCATCCCTCTCTCAGTGTCAGTATCTAGTCCTAGAATCTGTTTTTTCTTGCCCTTAGACTTGCCCTTAGTTAACATGGATCTTGATGTTTCACAAGTCGGCCATCTTGCTTCCTGCCAAGGCTGTATATAAAGCCAGCACCTGTTCTGTGTCATTGCTTGAGTATTATGTTTTGGACTTTGTACCTCTGCAGTCCCAAGCCTGGACTTACTATCCCTGTTGGTCCTCTCTTATCGGCGGAGTCCTCCGTCAACCTGCACGTCTGGATCCCTGCCTGCTGATCAAGTGATTGCTGAACACCTGACTTCAGAAACCTCTGCCTGACTACACCTGCGGTGAAGTAAGAACTCCAGCCAGCTAGTGTGTTCCTCCGCTCTGCAAGAGTCTGTGTCTTGTGCCCGCATTGCTCAGTGACTTTGAATGCTGTGTCGCAGAGTATCAACTCTGCTATAACCATTTATCAGATTGACTGAACATTTATCTGGACTTATATGCTATCAGATTACTAATACAATATTGCTTGCGCAACCCATTGTGTCTGCAGTCTCTTTGACCTAGCCACTGGTGTCCAGTTGTCTCCACTAGTATCGTGACAGGATACTCAAGCCTTAAAAAATGGATGCCGCTGGGTCAGAGACTTTAGAAGTGCGTGTTAAGAAGCTAAATAATATCACTGCCACTGTACACGCTGAAGTGCAGACATGGAAGAGCAGAATAGAAGGCCTAGAGGGGCAGACTAAATATGATATACAAGTGCTCAGTCAGACCCTTCAGGAATTGCGTGGCCGAGTTGCGGCTCTGGAGGCACAATCTCAGGCTTCTGTTCCTACCATCCCCAAACTACCGCCATTTAGGTTTGGTGGCGACCGAGACAAGTACCGTGGGTTTCTGAACCAGTGTCGTTTATACTTTGCTGCACATGTCACACAGTTTCCTACAGACCGATCCAAAGTATTGACTATCATCATGTTGCTGACAAATAAGGCCCTTGCCTGGGCAAACCCTCTGATAGAATCACAGGATGCATGTCTGAATGACTTCAATATGTTTATCGCCGCCATGGGGCAGATGTTTGACGATCCGAACCGTGGCCTTACAGCTGAGACGGCCCTGCTGAATTTGCGTCAAGGTAAACGCCCAGTGACTGATTATGCTATGGATTTTAGAAGGTGGGCTCAGGACACCACCTGGAATAGTGCAGCGAAGTACTCAATATTTAAGAAGGGGTTGTCCAGTTCTATCAAGGACGAGCTTGCACGTGCGAAGGCTCCCACTGCTCTAGGTGATTTCATCAATCACTGTATTCGCCTAGACGCTCGCATCTCCGAACGAAAACTAGAAAGGTGGTCTGAGATGAACCACAGCAATAAATCGCTTCTTCCTTTCCTTCCTAAGGAGAGTCCGGACCCAAGTCCCCAGGAGTCCACACCTGAGCCGATGCAGGTAAATTCCCTACGAAGTCGAGTAAGTGACGAACGGAAGGAATTTCGCTTCAAGGAGAATTTATGTTTTTACTGTGGGAAGTCAGGACATTTTATTATCAACTGCCCCAATCGTTCTCGCAGAACAACCGCAGCCGTGGTAGAACGCGACTTCTCCGAATCATACTCCATGACTTCCGAATCAGGGCCACCCGAAATTGCAGCAACCGCTCCTGATTATGACTTTTCAGATATGAACTCTGTTACATCTGAAACGATACTACCCATCAATGCTGTTATTCTATCTTCTGCAGTTTCATACCCTTGCAATAAGAAAAAAGATTCACATTGTTACCTTCCTATCAAGATCTGGATTGACTCCCGTTGGGTGAACAGTTCCGCCATGATAGACTTTGGGGCTAGCGGTAACTTCATGGACACTTCTTTTGCTAAGGAATATGGAATCCGATCACAAAGAAGAGTGTCTTCAATTCTGATGGAGACTGTGGATGGGTCCCCTTTGACCTTGGGGCCCGTAGACCAGCAGACTGAACCACTGAAGGTCCTCATGGGAGATGATCACCAGGAGAAATTGCCCTTCCTTCTGATTTCCTCTCCACATTTCCCTATTATCTTGGGTTTACCCTGGCTGCAGGCTTAAAATCCCATCATTGACTGGGAGACTAAGAGATTGCGCTTCCCAGCTAAAGAGGTAACTTCTGAGAAATCGACTGATCCATCTCCGGCCAACCCATCATCGGACCTAGAGTTACCGGCAGTTTATAAAGAATTTTCAGATGTGTGCGATAAAAAGAATGCAGATAAATTACCACCACACCGCTCTTATGACTGCCCAATCGAGCTTCTGCCTGCTGCTACCATTCCTTTTGGTAATATTTATCCATTGTCCGGTCCTGAGCTCAAGACTCTCAAAGAATATATCGACGAAAACCTGTCTAAGGGGTTTATACGCCCCTCATCCTCTCCAGCCGGTGCACCCATCTTTTTCGTTAAAAAGAAGGATGGATCCCTCAGAGCCTGTGTTGATTACCGGGAAATTAACAAGGTAACCATCAAGAACCGCTACCCTCTGCCATTAATTCCGGAGCTTCTCGAGAGAGTTCGTCAGGCTAAGGTCTTTTCAAAATTGGACCTACGCGGGGCATACAATCTAGTCCGTATAAGACCTGGAGACGAATGGAAAACAGCATTTAGGTCTCGATATGGACACTTTGAGTATTTGGTCATGCCATTTGGACTTTGCAATGCCCCAGCAACGTTTCAACATCTCGTAAATGATATTTTCAGAGACATTCTTGATATTTTTGTCGTAATCTATTTGGATGACATTCTGATTTTTTCTAGCTCCATGGAGGAACATCAGCAACATGTCAAGACTGTCTTGCAGCGGTTGAGGGAACACCAGCTGTACATTAAGCTGGGGAAATGCGAATTTCACAAGTCGGAGATCCAATTCTTAGGTTATGTAATTTCTCCACAGGGTCTGAGTATGGATAACAGCAAGATCAAGGCGATTCAGGAGTGGCCAATCCCCAAGAACGTCAAAGAGGTCCAACGTTTCATCGGGTTTGCTAACTTCTACTGACGTTTCATCAAGAACTTCTCTGACATCGTCTCGCCCATCACCCGGTTGACACAGAAGAAGACAGCATTTATTTGGTCCCTTCATGCCCAAGAAGCATTCTCTCGGCTCAAGACCGAGTTCACGTCAGCACCAGTACTGATCCACCCTGACCCGGAACTCGCCTTCATTATTGAAGTGGATGCCTCAAACTGTGCCACTGGGGCTATACTGTCCCAAAGAACAGGTGAGAAGAATTTACTTCATCCTTGTGCTTTTCTTTCCAAGCGACTGTCTCCTGCCGAAAAGAACTATGATGTAGGAAATAAAGAATTACTGGCTATCATCGCCACCTTCAAGGAGTGGAGACATCTTCTGCAAGGAGCCTCACAGCCGATCGTGGTCCTCACGGATCACCGCAACCTTGAGTTCATCAGGTCAGCAAGATGCCTGACCCCACGGCAGGCCCGCTGGAGTCTTTTCCTTAATCAATTCAATTTTACAATCTCTTATAGACCAGGTTCTCGCAATGGAAAAGCAGATGCTCTATCCCGGATGTTCTCCACTGATGCTGTTCCAGATGCTCCACCTAAGACCATACTTTCTGATTGCAATTTTGTAGGAGTCATTCAGAATCAAGATTTGCTGCAGGTCATCAAAGAAGCTTACAACTCTGATCTTTTCCTGTCTCAGCCATCTGATGAGGTAAACCTTCTTTTTAGAAATGGAGTTTGGACCCGGGAACGGCGCCTCTACATTCCTGAAGCCGTGAGGTTAAGAGTGTTGAGATTGGTTCATGATTCCAAGGTTGCAGGGCACAGAGGAATTCAGAAGACTCAAGAATTCTTATCTCGCTTCTTCTGGTGGCCAGGTTTTCGGAAGGATGTCCAGAAGTACGTTTCATCTTGTGAGGTATGTGCCAAATTCAAGGTTCCACGTGCCTCCCCTACTGGTCTGTTACAGCCTTTGCCGGTGCCGTCTCGCCCGTGGGGATCCATTTCTATGGACTTTATTGTATAACTGCCCCTTTCTGAGGGAAAGAGTACGATTTTGGTGGTGGTCGATCGCCTGACCAAGGCGGCCCATTTCATCCCTTGTTCCGGTTTACCCTCTGCGAAGGACACTGCTGACCTAATTATCCAGAACATCTTTCGCCTGCACGGGGTTCCGGATGAAGTTGTTTCTGACCGTGGAGTTCAATTTACTTCAAAGTTTTGGCGAAGCTTTTGTTCAGCATTAGGCATAGAAGTTAACTTATCTTCTGCTTTCCACCCACAGTCCAACGGGCAGACAGAACGTACCAACCAAACACTAGAGCAATACCGTCGCTGCTACGTTTGCCATTTGCAAGATGATTGGGTAAGGCTACTCCCCTTGGCCGAATTCTCTTATAACAACTCCCAGAGTGCCTCCACCAAACAGTCTCCATTCTACGCTAACCTGGGATATCACCCTAGCATTCTTCCCAGATTACCGGTAGATACATCTTTACCAGCAGTTGCCGACAGGATCTCTTCACTTCAACAGAACCTTGAACTTCTGAAAGAGACTTTGGGTTCCGCACAAGAGAGGTACAAGAATGCAGCTGACAGATTTCGCAAACCAACACCAACATTTAAGGTAGGAGATTTAGTCTGGTTATCTACAAAAAATTTAAAGATGAAGATCCCTTCCCCTAAGTTGGGACAGAAGTACATCGGTCCTTATAGGATCAGTGGCCTGGTAGGTGCTGTTGCATGTCGCTTAAAACTCCCAAGAACACTGAAGATACATCCTGTCTTTCATACTTCTCTACTAAAGACTGTAGTACCAAATCCTTTTCCAGGACGTTCATCTCCTCCTCCTGATCCCGTTCTTGTGGATGGTCAAGAGCAGTTCATCGTTGAGAGGATTCTGGATTCAAGAATCTACAGAAATCGACTGCAGTATTTGATTAAATGGCAAGGCTATTCCTCAGAGGAGAATTCCTGGGAACCCGTGGATAATATTAACGCCTCCCGACTGATTGAGCAGTTCCATCAAAGGTACCCTGGCAAGCCTGGTTTAGGGTCGTCCGGAGGCCGTCCTTGAGGTGGGAGTAATGTCAGTATCTAGTCCTAGAATCTGTTTTTTCTTGCCCTTAGACTTGCCCTTAGTTAACATGGATCTTGATGTTTCACAAGTGGGCCATCTTGCTTCCTGCCAAAGCTGTATATAAAGCCAGCACCTGTTCTGTGTCATTGCTTGAGTATTAAGTTTTGGACTTTGTGCCTCTGCAGTCCCAAGCCTGGACTTACTATCCCTGTTGGTCCTCTCTTAACGGCGGAGTCCTCCGTCAACCTGCACGTCTGGATCCCTGCCTGCTGATCGAGTGATTGCTGAACACCTGACTTCAGAAACCTCTGCCTGACTACACCTGCTGTGAAGTAAGAACTCCAGCCAGCTAGTGTGTTCCTCCGCTCTGCAAGAGTCTGTGTCTTGTGCCCGCATTGCTCAGTGACTTTGAATGCTGTGTCGCAGAGTATCAACTCTGCTATAACCATTTATCAGATTGACTGAACATTTATCTGGACTTATATGCTATCAGATTACTAATACAATATTGCTTGCGCAACCCATTGTGTCTGCAGTCTCTTTGACCTAGCCACTGGTGTCCAGTTGTCTCCACTAGTATCGTGACACTCAGGGATCTTCTTTCCTCACTCCTCTCTGAGTGGTTTCCTCTCTCAGACTCCCTACTGTCTGACTGACCTGTAATTCTAAACCTTCCCGCTCTTTTATGTATTCTCAACTCCACCCGCCTCCCAGCACGTTTAGTGTTCCAAGCAGGGAGCCACCAAAGGTGCTCTGCTACACTCCAAGCAGGGAGCCTCAATATGGCTTTGCTGAACTACTCTGCTGTGTGGGGTGCGAGTGTTGGAGGGTAGTCAAGAGCCTTCAACCTACCTGGATGGTGGGGCACCATACCTCAGGAGGAGGTGCAGTACCTCTGTGGCGACTGAGCCTCAGGGGTGCCACATACCCCCCCCCGTTAAACACAGCACATCTGCGGGCTGCAAGGCAAACAAAGTTGACAACACAGGAACATACAAAATTTTTGTAATGTTAGACAAAAATATATCTTACTAGCTTAAGGCCCGATGCTATCGCATCTGGAGGATAGTGATGTAGCGTTGACCATGTGTTGTGCGGCACTGTGAGTAGCACACCTTGAGAAGGAGATGTGGTGAACAGCCATCCCGCCCATCTCTTTAGCTGTTCACAAAAACCCGGCCCTGTTAAAAGAGGAAATAACATATCTCGGCAGCAAATATGATGCTGGACCTTGACATCCGGGTTTATATCACCAAATGAAAGAATTTTGATGATACACATCTCCCCTTTTATACTTAATGTGTGTTACAGTAATATTGAGAATTATGTGTAAATGTATCACACCTATGTTTTTATGTGGATAGGATATTTACATAGTGAGCCTCAAGAGGGACAGTATTACTGACGTATGTAAAGTGCTATTGAAATAATAGTACTTTATAAATAAATAAAAGATTAATTATTATTACCTAAGTTATGTAGGTATGTGTTAGCTATGTAGTTGAAATCTACATATGTGTGCCTAAATTTTTTTTGTTTTTGTTTTTTTTATTTTTTTTATCTATATACAGTATACCTATGTATGTTTTTATGGATTTAAATATGTCTATGACATATATGTGAAAGAGATAATTAGTGTATGATATATCTATCTGCTTAGAATATATATATATAACATATATCAAGCTATGTATAGAAGTCTTAGAAGTCTATTATCTATAACTATGTAACAACCCTGCTGGCATCACTGCATGGCCTCCCATCCCCCGCACACCAACTTACTTTCTGCTTCAAGCCATGCTGTGAATTCTGTCTGTTGCCAGTCCTGTGCCTCTGCTCTCCATGTTTCCTGACTGTGTGTATAGGGGGGCGGCGCCTGAACTCTCTGGTTCTTATGCAGTCAGGGTGCACATGTGTAATATGTCCCTGACCAATCACCTAGAGCCCTTGACTATTTAGTTTCGCCACACCCACTGACCTTTGCCTGTGCAATGTCTATACTCAGTTAGTGTCTTGCTGCTGAGGAAGCCAGGCCCTGTTCTGTGTATCTCCTTCTCTGGAGGAATACTTCTTGTCTTGCCTTGTACCTTGTCTGCCTGCCAGGAGGCTGAATATCCTGGCCCGTGAGTCTTGTTTCCAGTGCCTTGTCTGTTCTCTGTCCGCCTGCCTGTTAGTCACACCTGTCCAAGTGACTTGTCCCCGAGTGGGATCAGCAGCCACAGCCAGACACCACCCTGGAGTGGCACCCGACAGCTACCTGCCGCACAAGCCTGACCTCACCATCAGAGGCTCCAGTGAAGACTGAGGAAGCTGTCGTAGTCACGCCCCTTCCAGGGTAGCCTGGTTTGTGGCTCAGTGGGGCCACAACCCCCGGCTCACGCCATTCAGCCAAGGCGTGAGCGTGACAAACTATTTAGAATGTAAAGGTACTGTCACACTTAGCTATGTACCAGCGATCCCGACCAGCGATATGACGTGGTCAGGATCGCTGGTACATCGCTAAGTGGTCGCTAGTGAGCTGCCACACAGGCAGATCTCACCAGCGACATCGCTGGGGATGGAGGTCGCTACTTACCTGTCACACTAGGCGATCCTGCGTCCTCCCGCCCGGCTCCACGCTCGTCGCTCGTCTCTCCACAGGAAGCGCCGCAGGAAGCTGACAACGAGAAACAGTCCTGGACGTTCTCGTGTTATCAGCGATAACCAGCGGGGGAGCGGTCGTAGGTAAGTATAGACACAGCGATGTCGCTAGCAATATCGCTATAGCGTCACAAGTTATAGTGATATTGCTAGCGATATCGCTTAGTGTGACAGTACCTTAACTATCATTTATATATCTATATATCTATCCATTCCAGGACCAACTTAAATAGTTTAAAGCAAGACATTTTTGTAAACGACATTTCTAGTGAATATTTTTGGGCTATTAGGTAGCAATTGTCTTTGAAGTGGTGTATCCACCACTTTGACCCTAACGTTGCTGCGTTGCTTTACTCGGGAGAATGCAACATACAATTGTCCATGGGCAAATACAGGTTCGGGCAAAAAAAATGCCAACTCGATTGAGGGTCTGTCCTTGGGATTTGTTAATGGTCATAGCAAAAGCAGGTTTTAGAGGAAACTGTTGACGATTTAATTTAAAAGGTAACCCAGTTCCTGAAGGACACAAATCGATGCGTGGAATAAATACAATGTCTCCTTCAGCTGAGCCAGGAATCACTTTAGCCTGTATGATGTTGCGGAGTAAGGCAGTGACAATGAGGCGAGTGCCATTGCAGAGACCTTTCTTGGTGTTTAGGTTTCTTAATAGAATCACAATGGTGCCAATTTTAAGTTTTAAGAGATGTGATGGCATTCCTGATGGTGTCAGAGAGTTTAAGGCCGGGGTCACACTAACCGACGCAAAATACGGTCAGTATTTTACATGCGTAATACGGATGAATGACCCCTAAACAGTGCTCCGTATGTCATCCGTAATCAAGGTGTGGTCGCGTATTTTGCGCATGTAAGCATCCGTATGTAATCCGTATGACATCCGTATAGCGAGATTTTCTCACAGGCTTGCAAAATGGACATATAATGCTGCGATTGGCACGGAGCCTAGAATACGGATGAGAAATATACGCCTGGTGCGAGGGACCCCACAGAGAATCATTGGTCCGTGTCTAATGCGTGCTTTTAGCACCTCTCACTCGGCTGTATTCCTCGCCAGTGTGACCCCGGCCTAAAAATTGAACTCGGTAGTTTTCACATTCCTCTGCCTCATCAGCATCAACAGAATCATCGCTTGTATATCCATAGTAATAAATGCGCTAAGCAGCTTCCGTCCGGTTGTAATGCAGCTTCCGTCCGGTTGTAACTTGGTGACGTCACATCTACCACACACCTCTTGCCATGTTAACCCTCAACACACACTCCTCCTCAACACATACTCTTCTCACCTTTCACCATCTCCACTCACGTCCCCCCCCTTTCACTCCACATAAGACCCTTTCTCTCACTCCGTCTCTCATACTCACACCGTCATCGCCGCTGCTCCACAATCCCCGACATCTTCTTCCGCCGGTGCCATCTTGGATCCCGATGTCGTCCACGCCGGCAACATGTTAATGTGGCAACGCCATCTTTGATCGTCGAAATCCCACGATACTCAAGATGGCGTCGCCGCAAGAACATGTCACCAGCGTGGACGACATCGGGATCCAAGATGGCGTTGGCAAAATCTCGCGAGATTTCGCCGACGCCATCCTGGATCCAGACATTGTCCACGCCGGCGACATGTTCTTGCGGTGACGCCATCTTGGATCGGCATAATCCCACGATACTCAAGATGGTGTCGCCGCAAGAACATGTTGCCGGCGTGGACGACGTCGGGATCCAGGATGGCATCAGCAAAATCTCACGAGATTTCGCCAATGCCATCTTGGATCCCGTGGAATTTCGTAATTTACCTCACACCGACTTGCTGTGTGGACGTGTTGCCTTGCTCCTCTGCCTGTTCACTGCCGGTGTCTAATTACAGGGCCAATTTGCCTCTAACACTTCATAACTACTGCTGCCTTGCTCCTCTTCCTGTTCACTGCCGGTGTCTAATTACAGGGCCAATTTGCCTCTACCGCTTCATAACTACTGCTGCCTTGCTCCTCTGCCTGTTCACTGCTGGTGTTTAATTACATGGCCAATTTGCCGCTACCACTTCATAACTTCTGCTGGGCAATTACAGGGCCAATTAGTATCTGTTTACACTAAAATACTCCAGGACGCCTCCTTCACTGCAAGATAACTGCCAAATAGACTCCTTTACCTGTGCCACTATGAGTCATAACAAAAAGTATGCCAATGCCAGTGAAAGGAAAGCAGCTTTAGCACTATGACAAAAACAACGTCGTGCTAATGAGACTCCTCAGGAAAAACACCATCGCCTTGACAAGATTAAGGCTTATAAACGCCGTCGCCTCACACACGAAACCCCTAACTCTAAATCCATTAGATTGGCTGAAGAAGCCTTTGCACGCCGTCACCACCGACAACAGACGGCTTCTTCCTCATCATTATTATTAGACTCACAACAGGATTGTCACGTCGCCGTCAGACTCGGGGCCTGCTGTTCCGCCCTCAGCCACTAGGAGGCGACGGACTGTCACGCCACCCTCGGGCTCAGGGCCTGCTGTCCAGGCCTCGGCTACCAGGAGGCGCCGGACTGACATGTCGTCGTCGAATTCAGGGCCTGCTGTCCCGCCCTCAGCCACTAGGAGGCGCCGTGGCTCGCGCCCGAGTGATGGCGGCAACAGTGAAAGGGCTTCTGCGCAGGCGTCTGGTGGACGCAGACTCCGCTCCTCTGTCAGTCATGAAGGGGTTGGTGCATCGTCATCCGGTCTGGTCCTGGGGGCGGTCCTGATGACATCATCAGCCCGGGAGCCTGTGAGGGATGACCTGATCCCTCAAATACCTTGGGACTGGGCTTGCAAGCCGCCGGATATATTCTTGGTTCCCCTGCGTGTTACTGTGTGAATTGCTATAGCTGACTGACTCTGACCTTGGCCTGGACTTCTGACTCTGCTTCTGCCTAACGATTCTGTACCTCTGCTGCCCTCCTGGTTTATGACTCTGACCTTGGCCTGGACTTCTGACTCTGCTTCTGCCTAACGATTCTGTACCTCTGCTGCCCTCCTGGTTTATAACTCTGACCTTGGCCTGAATCTGACTCTGCTACTGTCTACTGTTTTTGTACCTTGCTGCCTGACTGGTTTAGACCCGGATACCACTACGTTTTTGTCTTGTTTTTGGAACACCTTTCTGGCGACCGTCCTGCTCTGGCCACTGCTCCTATTCAGACAGCGCCTCCTGGGCTCTGCTATAAATCCAGATCCCTGTATAGGGGTAAAGGGTATCAGTGTTTCTCGGGGTGTTGGCTGGCCACAGCCCAGACCGCAGACGGACGCCACATTATATCCGGCCACATATATAAAAAAAAACAACTGCTTTTTGTGTATATGTCCATCTTACATAAAAGCAGTCTCCTGAATTTTTTTTTCTTTCTTCTTCTGACTGAGCTGATTTCCTGGCCTAACACCTGCTCCAGAGCACAGCCTGAAGGAATACTCCCATCTTCCTACACCAGCATGCTGCAGCCTGGAAGCTTCAAGGGAAGTGCTGAGCATCAGAGATCCACATTTCTGGGACGTCGGCCTCTGGGCAGCTCTGGTCAGCTCTGGTCGTGCTGGCCCAGAGGCTCAGGTATTGCCCGCAAATGCAGCTAAACTTTTGTTACCCGTCTCTCTCTCGTTTTCTAATAAATCTCTGTGTGTGAAGGCTTATGTGGATTGTGGTTCCGCAGGCAACTTCATGGATTTTTTGCTTGCAAAGGATCTTGGTGTACCTCTGCTAAAACTTAATGCCCCTATTCGGACCACTGGGATTAATGGTACATCCATTATCCAGGGTGGAGTGGAATTTGTTGCTACAGACATTGCTATGTCAGTGGGGGCATTACACAACGAACAGATGTCATTTTTTGTTATACATAATTTATCTAATCCAGTTGTGTTAGGCATGCCATGGTTGCACCAGCATAATCCAGTTATTGACTGGCGCATAGGTGATATCGTGCGCTGGAGTCCACGGTGTCAGAATCATTGTATGTCACTGTCAGTGAACCAAATTAAAATTAAAACCCCCTCCATTCCATATGCATTCAGAGATTGTGAAGATGTCTTCTCCATAGTGGAGTCTGAGAAACTACCTCCTCATAGAGAGTACGACTGTCCTATAGACTTGGTCCCAGGTGCCCGTCTCCCTAAGGGGAGAATATTCAACCTCTCTGGTCCGGAGCGTGTAGCCATGAATGACTACATAGCAGACAGCCTACGTAAAGGCTTTATTAGACCTTCCACCTCACCTGTAGGAGCTGGGTTTTTCTTTGTAGAAAAAAAAGATGGTGGACTCAGACCATGCATCGATTATCGTGAGCTGAACGCAATTACTGTAAAAAATTAGTACCCGCTCCCACTCATTCCTGATCTGTTTAATCAGCTACTGGGAGCCCGCTGGTTTACTAAACTTGACCTCCGGGGGGCATATAATCTGGTCCGCATAAGAAGCGGTGACGAATGGAAAACGGCCTTTAATACACCTCTTGGTCACTTTGAGTACCTTGTAATGCCGTTCGGACTCAGTAACGCACCTGCCGTATTTCAACACTTTGTCAATGACATTTTCAGGGACATTTGTGGGGTGTATGTCGTCGTGTATCTTGATGACATTTTGATTTATTCGGCTGACCCTGTGACGCATGCTCAACACGTCCATTCGGTATTGCAGGGACTGCGAAAAAACTCTTTGTTTGCGAAACTAGAAAAATGTGTTTTTTTTGCCGAAGAGGTACAGTTCTTAGGATACATGGTCTCAGACAAGGGGTTTTGCATGGACCCTGCCAAGATTCAACCCATTAAGGATTGGGTGCAACCCAAATCGCTGAAAGCGCTGCAGCGGTTTTTGGGATTTGCGAATTATTACCGCAAGTTTATCAGGGGTTTCTCTGAGATTGCCAAGCCACTCACGGACCTTACCCGAAAAGGGGCGGACGTGACTAATTCGAATCCTGAGGCTATTCGGGCATTTTCCACACTAAAAGAGTGCTTCGTGGCCAATCCGGTTCTGATTCAACCGGACCTAGACTGCCCGTTTATTGTAGAAGTTGATGCCTCCGAAGTCGGAGTGGGAGCAGTGCTATCACAAGGCACTGCATCCCTCACTCAGCTTCGCCCATGTGCGTTTTTCTCCCGCAAATTCTCTGCCACGGAGAGAAACTATGACATCGGTAATCGGGAATTACTGGCGATCAAATGGGCCTTCGAGGAATGGCGCCACTTCCTCGAAGGTGCCAAACACAAGGTCACTGTTATTACAGACCACAAAAACCTAACCTACCTAGAGTCAGCTAAAAGACTAAATCCCAGGCAGGCTAGGTGGGCCTTGTTTTTCTCCAGGTTTGATTTTATAATCACCTTCCGCCCCGGGACTAAAAATGTGAGGGCAGATGCCCTCTCTCGCAGTTTCTGCCCCACACAGACCGAGGACTGTGAACCAGTCCCAATATTGGCTAATGGAATCGTCGTGTCGGCAGTGTCTTTGGACCTTCTGGAGGAGATCCATAGGTCTTCAGAGCAAGTTCCTGACACTACGCCCCCCCAAAAAATTGTTCGTTCCGGCTAACCTTCGTCTGCAGGTTCTAAAAGAATCACACGACTCTGTCCTGGCAGGCCATCCGGGTCTCAATAATACCACCAGGTTGGTAACTAGGAACTTTTGGTGGCCGACGGTGGTCAAGGACTGTAAGGACTATGTTTCAGCTTGTGAAGTCTGTGCCAGCGCCAAGTCCCTCCATAGTCGCCCTGCCGGCTGGCTTCAGTCCTTGCCCACCCCTGAGACTCCATGGACCCACATCTCCATGGATTTCATTACAGACCTGCCGCCATCAGATGGGAAAACTTGTATCTGGGTTGTGGTAGACAGGTTCAGCAAGCAGGGCCATTTTATTTCCCTGTCTGGGTTGCCTAACTCTGAGACTTTAAGTAAGTTGTTCATCCTGCACATTGTACGTCTGCACGGCGTTCCGGCAAATATTGTGTCCGACAGGGGTACCCAGTTTGTCTCGAAGTTCTGGAGGGCATTCTGTAGACGCATTGGTGTGGAGTTGTCCTTTTCCTCGGCATACCAACCTGAAACTAATGGTCAAACTGAGCGTACTAACCAAGCCCTGGAACAATACCTCCGCTGTTATGTGTCAGGACATCAGACCGATTGGGTGGAACATCTGCCATTGGCTGAGTTCGCCCTCAATAATCGATATCAAGACTCCATTAAAACTACCCCTTTCTTTTGTAACCTTGGACTACATCCGCGCTTTGGGTCGTTTTCGGCCAGGATGTCGGAGCTCCCTGGGGTTGAGCAAAATATACATCGGCTAAAAACGATTTGGTCTGAGGTTAATTCAAATTTGAAAGGGGCTCAGGGTAGACAGGCTTCGGCTGCAAATAGACGACAATCTAAGGGGCCGCACCTGGGAGTTGGCGACAAGGTTTGGCTCTCTACAAAAAATATCAAGCTTAAGGTACCGTCCGCCAAATTAGGTCCCAGGTTCATCGGCCCATACGAAATTATCGAGGTGGTTAACCCAGTAGCCTTCCGCTAAAAACTTCCACAGTCATTCAAATTGCCTAACGTATTCCACAGGTCTCTCCTCAAACCTTATCGTTCTCCCATTCACCCTGTTCAGTCCCCTCCTCCTCCTGTTTCGGTCGGGGGAGCTCTGGAGTATGAAGTCCAGGGTATCCTTGACTCCCGCCTTGTGAGGGGCTCAGTACAGTATCTGGTACACTGGAAGGGCTACGGCCCAGAAGAAAGGTCCTGGGTTCCTGCGGGGAACGTCCATGCCAAGGCATTAATTAGGAGATTTCATCTTCTTCACCCTGACAAACCGGGTTTTGAGGGTCCGGAGGCCCCTCCTGGAGAGGGGGGTACTGTCACGTCGCCGTCAGACTCGGGGCCTGCTGTTCCGCCCTCAGCCACTAGGAGGCGACGGACTGTCACGCCACCCTCGGGCTCAGGGCCTGCTGTCCAGGCCTCGGCTACCAGGAGGCGCCGGACTGACATGTCGTCGTCGAATTCAGGGCCTGCTGTCCCGCCCTCAGCCACTAGGAGGCGCCGTGGCTCGCGCCCGAGTGATGGTGGCAACAGCAAAAGGGCTTCTGCGCAGGCGTCTGGTGGACGCAGACTCCGCTCCTCTGTCAGTCATGAAGGGGTTGGTGCATCGTCATCCGGTCTGGTCCTGGGGGCGGTCCTGATGACATCATCTGCCCGGGAGCCTGTGAAGGATGACCTGATCCCTCAAATACCTTGGGACTGGGTTTGCAAGCCGCCGGATATATTCTTGGTTCCCCTGCGTGTTACTGTGTGAATTGCTATAGCTGACTGACTCTGACCTTGGCCTGGACTTCTGACTCTGCTTCTGCCTAACGATTCTGTACCTCTGCTGCCCTCCTGGATTATAACTCTGACCTTGGCCTGAATCTGACTCTGCTACTGTCTACTGTTTTTGTACCTTGCTGCCTGACTGGTTTAGACCCGGATACCACTACGTTTTTGTCTTGTTTTTGGAACACCTTTCTGGCGACCGTCCTGCACTGGCCACTGCTCCTATTCAGACAGCGCCTCCTGGGCTCTGCTATAAATCCAGATCCCTGTATAGGGGTAAAGGGTATCAGTGTTTCTCGGGGTGTTGGCTGGCCACAGCCCAGACCGCAGACGGACGCCACAAGGATGCTTCCACATCAGCATGTGGAACAAGTTACTACCACAATTCATCCTATATGCCGCTCACTGACATAACTAATCAGCAATCTGTTTCTGCCCTATCAATACCACCATTAGTCAATACCGACGCACAGTATGGCAATGTCAGTGAAAGGAAAGCCGCTTTAGCACTACGTAAAAAAAAAACACCGTGCTAATGAGACTCCTGAGGAAAAACAGCATCGCCTTGACAAGATTAAGGCTTATAAATGCCGTTGCCTCACACATGAATCCCCTAACTCTAAATCCATTAGATTGGCTGAAGAAGCCTCTGCACGCCATCACCGCCGACAACAGACAGCTTTTTCCTCATCATTATTAGTAGACTCACAACAGGATGCTTCCACATCAGCATGTGGAACAAGTTACTACCGCACTTCATCCTATATGCCGTTCACTGACATAACTAATCAGCAATCTGTTTAGTCTAGTACAGTATAATCACCACTGATGCGATCCATTACTTTACAGTTCAGAAAATGTACATCATCATTTTTTGGACATAGTATAGAATGTGATGCAGCAGTGTTGAGGCTTTGTTTGTCATTAACATCAATGCAAATATGGTCGCCAAAGATCTCGGTTACTATAGAGCCTGTGCAAAGCATGTCTGGAGGAATTTCAATGACATCCTCTCCAAGGTTATGTTCATTAGACAGCTCACCATTTCCAAGCTTAAGCAACCAAGTGCTGTATTCAGGATCAGTGGATCGCATGTTGTTGATTAGCGGTAGTCTGGTAAAATGTTGCCAATGTTGTGAATAGAGTTGAGCGACTTTTGGTTTTTTAGGGTCGCGTTTCGTTTCGTGAAACCCGACTTTTCCAAAAGTCGGGTCAAGCAAGATCGTCCGATTATAGGGAAAAGTCGGGGTCGTCCCGAAACACGAAACCCAATGTAAGTCAATGGGGAATAAAAGTCGGCAGTGAGAGGAGGACAGGAAACACACCAACAGTGCCCATTTGAATGCCAAAAGCATCAATTCTTCTTACTTAAGCTTGTCAACCTTAATTAACTTCATAATACAAGTTACGCACTGAAAAATGGGGGTTATTTGGCTACAGACTGTGGGGGGGGAGGGCTGGCTCCAGGTTTTCATGTGCCCTGGGCGAAAGAGCGCCCCTTTAACACATACCACAACTCATCATGCTCCGATACGGCAGAGAAATAGCGGTATAGTACAATGAAAAATACCTCACTTTTTACATCTCATGACGAGGCCCATCTATTTCTCCATACAGAATCATTGGTCCCATATAATGTTTGAAACAGTATATGATAAGCTCCACATAATGCTACAGTATATGTTGGTCCCCATGGATGAAGCTCCACTGTCTTATGGGCCCAAATAATGCTCCAAACATAATTGGCCCCATTTCTAATGCTCTAGTGTATAATGGGCCCTGTAAATGCTGCTCCAGTGTCTGATGTCCACCTTTGAAATGTTCCAGTGTATGGTGGGCCCCATCTATCATTCTCCAGAGTAACGTGCTCCCCAAAAATTGCTGTCCCAACATTGAAAACAATCAAATAAGTCTCCTCGCTAGGGAATCCCTGTACTTGTCTGGACTCCTCGTCGTCCCCATCTTCCATCTCACTGCACAGTATTTCAACTTTGCAAGTGCTGTGATCCTGAGCAAGCAGGGGGGGGCCCACTCGTTGGCGACGGCACAGGGCCCCTGATAGTACGGTGGTGTGTCTGATGGCGGGTGGGCCGAACCTGCACTTTCATCTGCAGCTTCCTCTTTGTCACCGTGTAAGATGGAACTGTATATGGGAAGGGTAACCTGAGTTTCATCAGGGTCAGATTCAGGTCGTGTAGCGTGCGAGGGGAATGTAGTGGTCTGGGTCAATGTACCAGCAGATTCATCGAGCAGTGGCTGGGCATCAGTGCACTTGTGTCGCCCCCAGGAGTACGGTCGCCACAGTGGCATTACCTTCTTCCTAGGGAGTGTGATGTCATGCTTGGGAGCAACGAAGGATCTCTCTAGCAGGTTAACTGATTGGGCGGCGTTATTCCCACGAGTCATGACCCTCCAAACAGCGTTCATGAAGGCAAAGTATTTGTTTTACGTGGGCAGTATGGTTGCAAAGCTGATCCTTAAAGGAATGTCCAGAAGGGCACCACCAGGAGTGGAGCCTACGGTTAAATTCGACTCCACCTGGGAAACCTCAGCCATGCCAGCTACAGAACAGATGCACACATTGCAAGCTTAATTCCGTTAACGAACGAGACTCCGTCATGCCCCGCGGTCCGAGTCCGGCTTACTAGAGGGACACGTGAGGCTCTGGCACATGAGATTGGCCAATAACTGGTGTGTCATGCCCTTACATGTCCGTGGCTGCATGTGCGCTACACTGAAAAGGCCAGCGTTTGTCGCTTACAGGTGCAGATAACCCGCTGAACAACGTTAGTGATGGGGATCACTGATTACAATTATTACCCGAGAACAATGATTTCCCAGTAAGTGCAGGTCAACCGCAGTTCCGGAATTAGGCCTAACCGTCATTCCTGAAAAAATGAAAAACTTACGTGTGCAAACCACAGGTGCTGTAGCTTGCTTAACAGCTCGCCAGCCGTTCTCACGCCCAGTATGGATTACACGTGATTGCACAAAGGTTAGAAAGGGTACCGTATCCCCGGATAACATGTATGGATAGCGTACACATTCAAAATATATGTCTCAGGAGGCAGGCTCAGACGGTGTCAGGCCCAGTATGGATTGCACGTGATTGCACAAAGGTTAGAAAGGGTACCGTATCCCCAGATAACATGTATGGATAGCGTACACATTCAAAATATATGTCTCAGGAGGCAGGCTCAGACGGTGTTAGGCCCAGTATGGATTGCACGTGATTGCACAAAGGTTAGAAAGGGTACCGTATCCCCGGATAACATGTATGGATAGCGTACACATTCAAAATATATGTCTCAGGAGGCAGGCTCAGACGGTGTTAGGCCCAGTATGGATTGCACGTGATTGCACAAAGGTTAGAAAGGGTACCGTATCCCCAGATAACATGTATGGATAGCGTACACATTCAAAATACATGTCTCAGGAGGCAGGCTCAGACGGTGTTAGGCCCAGTATGGATTGCACGTGAATGCACAAAGGTTAGAAAGGGTACCGTATCCCCAGATAACATGTATGGATAGCGTACACATTCAAAATATATGTCTCAGGAGGCAGGCTCAGATGGTGTTAGGCCCAGTATGGATTGCACGTGATTGCACAAAGGTTAGAAAGGGTACCGTATCCCCAGATAACATGTATGGATAGCGTACACATTCAAAATATATGTCTCAGGAGGCAGGCTCAGACGGTGTTAGGCCCAGTATGGATTGCACGTGATTGCACAAAGGTTAGAAAGGGTACCGTATCCCCAGATAACATGTATGGATAGCGTACACATTCAAAATATATGTCTCAGGAGGCAGGCTCAGACGGTGTTAGGCCCAGTATGGATTGCACGTGATTGCACAAAGGTTAGAAAGGGTACCGTATCCCCAGATAACATGTATGGATAGCGTACACATTCAAAATATGTCTCAGGAGGCAGGCTCAGATGGTGTTAGGCCCAGTATGGATTGCACGTGATTGCACAAAGGTTAGAAAGGGTACCGTATCCCCAGATAACATGTATGGATAGCGTACACATTCAAAATATATGTCTCAGGAGGCAGGCTCAGATGGTGTTAGGCCCAGTATGGATTGCACGTGATTGCACAAAGGTTAGAAAGGGTACCGTTTCCCTGGATAACATGTATGGATAGCGTACACATTCAAAATATATGTCTATACATCAGGAGGCAGGCTCAGACGGTGTCAGGCACAGTATGGATTTGACGGCCCAGATTACACAGCGGAGGAGCAGGGAGAGGTAAAGATTGCAAATGCTGGGGCCCTGCCCAAGCAAGGGGGGCCCACTCGTGGGCGTCGGTACTGGCACTGGGCCCCTCATAGTACAGCAGTGTGTCAGACGGCGGGTGTGCACCACCACCGTCAGAGACACTTGATTGCACTATGAGGGACCCTGTGCCAGTGCCCGCGCCCAAGAGTCGGCCT
The DNA here is from genome assembly GCF_039654945.1 of Dendrobates tinctorius. Lineage (NCBI taxonomy): Eukaryota > Metazoa > Chordata > Amphibia > Anura > Dendrobatidae > Dendrobates > Dendrobates tinctorius. The sequence goes on from NW_027361797.1 coordinate 35,994,255, forward strand.
ACCCACCTGTCCAGGGCAACGGCACTCGCACGGTGTCGTGCGCTAGGTGGTGACCCCGGCCATGGGGGGGGAGGCAGCACAGTTAGGGAGTTTTAGAAAGTGGCATATGTTGATGTTGGACATTCAGCTGATGCAAAAGGCGAAATAGGTGAAGTACCAGGAAGAGGTGGACCAAAGCAAGCCATTTTTCTGTCACCCTATGTGTCATCAGGGGAAGGTTGGACAAAATCCTTGGAAACCCATGCGTGGTTCATTTTAATGAAGGTTAGATCATCCACATTTTGGGTTGACAGACGGGTCCTTTTTTCTGTCAGGATTGATCCAGCTGCACTGAAGACTCTTTCCGATAGCACACTTGCAGCTGGGCAAGCAAGCTCCTGTAAGGCATATTGGGCCAATTCAGGCCAGGTGTCCAGTTTAGCGGCCCAATAGTCAAAGGGGAATGACCTGTGTGGGAGAACATCGATATGGGAGGAAAAGTAGTTTGTAACCATAGTTGACAACTGCTGTCTCCTGTCACTTTCCATCGATGCAGTATTACCAGTTGTGTGAGCGGTATTTGAAAAATCAGTCCACAACATTGTCATGAAACCCCTGTCTCCAACGCCACTTCTGCTGTGTGCACCACGAACACCTCTGCCAAGCTGCCCCCGGCCCGTACGGCTCGTGTGAGAACCATCACCGCTGCTGTGTGCTGGGAATGCCTCAAGCAACCGATTTACCAGAGTTGCTTGTTTATTAGCCAATATTAGGTCAAGGTTCTCCTGTGGCATGATGTTTTGTAATTTGCCTTTATAGCGTGGATCCAGGATGCTGGCCAACCAGTAGTCGTCATCGTTCATCATTTTGGCAATGCGGGGGTCCCTTTTTAGGATCCGCAAGGCATAATCTGACATGTGGGCCAATGTTCCCGGTGTCAATGATGCACTGCGAGTGCTGGTTGGAGGAGCACTTTCTGGCAAATCCACATCCCTCCAGTCACGCACAAACCCTGTACCAGACCTTGCCACGCCAACATTTTCACTTGCCCCACGAGATGCATCCTCCTCCCCTAAGTAATCATCCCCATCATCATCCTCCTCCTCCTCTTCTTCCTCCACCTCGTCCAGGAGAGGTCCCTGAGCAGACAATGGCTGAATGTCATCAAGGATTCCCTCCTCCTCTTCCTCCTCATCAACATTGGCTGCAGACGCCTGCTCCTTAAGGTGCGTCAAAGTTTGCATGAGCAGACGCATAAGTGGGATGCTCATGCTTAGGATGGCGTCGTCTGCGCTTACCAGCCGTGTGCATTCCTCAAAACACTGAAGGACTTTACAAAGGTCTTTCAGCTTCGACCACTGCACACCTGTCAACTCCATGTCTGCTCTCAAAGTGCCTGGCCGTGTATCCTCCCACAAATGCATTATGGCCTGCCTCTGCTCGCACAGCCGCTCCACCATGTGCAGGGTGGAGTTCCACCTTGTTGCAATGTCGATAATGAGGCGGTGGTTGGGAAGGTGGAGCAATTGCTGCAGCTTCTGCATACGAACGGAGTGTACAGGCGACCGGCGGATGTGCGCGCACAGTCTTGGCACCTTCTGGAGTAGGGCTGTTAACTCCGGATAATTTTTGAGGAAGCACTGCACCACCAGGTTCAAGGTGTGAGCCAAGCAAGGTATGTGGCTGAGTTTTGAAAGGGCTATGGCTGCCACAAAATTACGGCCGTTATCACTAACTACCTTGCCTGCCTCAAGATGTACACTGCCCAGCCATGACTCAGTTTGTCGCTTCAAGTACTCGGCCAGCACCTCGGCGGTGTGTCTGTCGCCCAAACACATCATCTGCAACACAGCCTGCTGACGCTTTCCACTAGCTGCTCGATAGGGGGACACATCGTGTGCAACAGTGGCAGCTGCAGATGGAGTGCTCGTACGACTGCGCTCTGTGTACGAGCTGTCGCTTCTGGAGGTGGAGGAGGGTCGAACGCCTACAGCCAACTGTTTCCTATACCGTGGGCTAGGAAGCACTGTCCCACCACCGCTGTCCCCTGTGGACCCTGCATCCACCACATTAACCCAGTGCGCAGTGATGGACACGTAACGGCCCTGGCCATGCCGACTGGACCATGCATCAGTTGTGAGGTGCACCTTTCCGCTCACTGACTGCTTGAGTGCATGGACAATGCGGTCTTTCACATGATGGTGGAGGGCTGGGATGGCTTTGCGAGAGAAGAAGTGGCGACTGGGTAGGTCATAGCGTGGTACTGCATAGGCCATGAGTTCGCGGAAAGCTGTGCTTTCCACCAACCGAAAGGGCATCATCTCAAACGAGATTAGTTTGGCAATGTGGGCGTTCAAACCCAGTGTACGCGGATGAGAGACTGAGTACTTTCTTGACCTACTCATAGTGTCTGGGAGGGTGAGCTGGACTTGAGAGCTGCATATGGTGGAAGTAGCGGTGGACAGGGCGGACTGAGAGAGGGTTGATGATGGTGATGGAGTTGGTGTTCTTTCTGATGGCCTAGAATCAGTATTTCGTTGATATAACAGTGGGATTCCCTGACTGCTGTGGTCTTGCAACGACACCTCAACATTTGCTGCTGTGCTAACCGGTGGGCTTACAGTGGGGGAAACAATGTAGCGTTGCTGACTACCTTCCTTGTGATCAGTTGCACATGTGGCACTTGAGGTTTGGTGTTGTGTCCACGCTTGCAAGTGCATGCTGGTTAAATGTCTAAGCATGCAACTGGTATTCAAATTTTTCAGATTTTTCCCTCGGCTAAAGGTCTTTGCGCACTTCTTACAGATAACCTTGGCCTGATCATGAGGATTTTGGTCAAAAAAGTGCCACACTGCACTCTTCCTACTTTGGCAGACATTTTGCGGCCTAGCACGCTGTGATCTTTTGACCCTCTGGACAAGCTGTCCAGCAACTCTTTTGATGTTTGGAACCTGTCTTTGGAGTGCTCCGGGCCTGCCAGATAACAGCTGTTGCGATGTCGATGTCTGCTGTGGATGCTCCTCATCTAAGCTATTGGAAGCTGCACCCTCTTCCCCCAATGGATGCCAATCTGGGTCAACAACTGGGTCATCCATCACCTCCTCTTCTATGTCATGTGCACCTTCCTCTGTGTCACCGTGTATGGTGGTATAGTGTGCGGGAAGGGGCACCTGAGTCTCATCAGGGTCAGAATCTGGCTCTGTACACTGCGAGGACAATGTAGTGCTCTGAGTGAATGTACCAGCAGAATCATCCATCAGCGGCTGTGCATCAGTGCACTCCATGTCAGATTCATCTTGGCCTGGGTAATTCACCATTTCACTTGATAATCCAGGCATGGTATGTGAAAACAGCTCCATGGAGTAATCAGTAGTATGGCCTGCGTCATCCTTCAATCTTGGTTGGGGTGAAGGACACAAGGAAAGGTGTGGTTCATGAACATGAGCCTCCAATGACGACTCAGTGCTTTTACTTTTTACAACTGAAGAAGAGGAGGCGATAGAGCTGGAGGCTGAGTCAGCAATGTAAGACAAAACTTTTTCCTGATGCTCTGGCTTTAAAAGCGGTTTGCCAACTCCTAGAAAACTAAGCGTTCGAGGCCTTATGTAGCCAGACGATGACGCAGGGTCAGCACCTCCTGCATTCAGTCCTATTTTGCTCTTGCCACTACCATCAGATCCACCACCAACACCATCATTACCAGCTGCCAACCCCCGCCCAATTCCACGGCCTCTTCCACCAGCCTTCCTCATTTTTGGTAGAAATGTAGACAAAATCCAACAAACTATATAGTAATGTAAAACAAGGTACAAGGTGTCTATAGGACAGGGGAGATTTTGAATTTCTGCAGACACTTGTGGACACTGGACACTTTTGGATTGTGTGAGGCCCACTGATATCTGAGCGCTATGTGACAGGCTCGATGGCACAGCTGTGACCAAAGTGACTAGAGGATAAGGGAGATTTTGAATCTCTGCACACACTTTTGGACACTGGACACTTTTGGATTGTGTGAGGCCCACTGATATCTGAGCGCTATGTGACAGGCTCGATGGCACAGCTGTGACCAAAGTGACTAGAGGATAAGGGAGATTTTGAATCTCTGCACACACTTTTGGATACTGGATGGACACTTTTGGATTGTGTGAGGCCCACTGATATCTGAGCGCTCTGTGACAGGCTCGATGGCACAGCTGTGACCAAAGTGACTAGAGGATAAGGGAGATTTTGAATCTCTGCACACACTTTTGGACACTGGATGGACACTTTTGGATTGTGTGAGGCCCACTGATATCTGAGCGCTATGTGACAGGCTCGATGGCACAGCTGTGACCAAAGTGACTAGAGGATAAGGGAGATTTTGAATCTCTGCACACACTTTTGGACACTGGACACTTTTGGATTGTGTGAGGCCCAATGAATATCTGAGCGCTATGTGACAGGCTCGATGGCACAGCTGTGACAAAAGTGACTAGAGGATAAGGGAGATTGGATTGCTTTTAAAAAAGCAGTTTGCGGAGCAGTGGGTAAACAGCAATGCAGGAATGTCAGGAAGCCTTAGAAGGCAGCCCAACAACCAACACCACTGATACACCACTATATAGCCTCCCCTTGCACTGCACACACAGTGACTGGTGTGTTGTGCAGGCCAAACTGCTAGCAGCAGAAGCAGTTTTTTTGTCTTCTCAGCAGGACAAAGAAAAAAAATTGGGATTGCTTTTAAAAAAAGCAGTTTGCGGAGCAGTGGGTAAACAGCAATGCAGGAATGTAAGGAAGCCTTAGAAGGCAGCCCAACAACCAACACCACTGATACACCACTATATAGCCTCCCCTTGCACTGCACACACAGTGACTGGTGTGTTGTGCAGGCCAAATCGCTAGCAGCAGAAGCAGTTTTTTTGTCTTCTTCCCTGCCTAACGCTCTCCCTACAGAATCAGCAGCAACCTCTCCCTATACTAAGATCGGCAGAAGTAAGATGGCGGTCGGCGTGCACGCCCTTTTATACCCCCTGTGACGCCCACCAAAGCAAGCCAATCACTTGCATGCCCTTCTGAAAGATGGTGGTGACCCGTGCCTATGTCATCACGTTGCCCACAGTGTCCGTGGATCCTGATTGGCTGAAAAAGAGCGCAAAACAAACTTTTGAAACGCGACTTTGGCGCGTAAGTCGCCGACCTCGTGGCCGACCTCATCCTAGGGTCGGGTTTCGTTTCATGAAACCCGACTTTGCCAAAAGTCGGCGACTTTTGAATTTTTTCGACCCGTTTCGCTCAACTCTAGTTGTGAATATTTAATGCAGGAATCTACAATGTCTGTTCTTGTTCCATAAGCGATGACGGGAAGACATTGTCTGAAGTCTCCTCCAAGAACAATAACTTTACCTCCAAACGGCGTTTTATTTTTTTCAGCAACATTTGATGTCATGATGTCACGTAGAAGTCTATCTATCACATTCAATGCATGTTTTTGGACCATAGTGCACTCATCAATAATAAAAACTTTTGTACTCTGTAAATATTTTCCTGCATTTGTATCGTTTTTAATCCTGGAAGCGGATGTTTCGTTGATCGGAATAGGTATGCCATATAGAGAGTGGATTGTTCGGCCTACTTGTGTCAAGTTAGATGCTATTCCTGTAGTCGCTGCAGGTGAGACAATTTCTCCTTGTCCTCTTAAATGATGTGTAAGTAGATGGTATAGGTAGGTCTTTCCACTGCCACCAGGTCCATCGAGAAAAAAGCACTTTGGTGTTAAACCGCTATTTTATAAAGCTTCAGTAATGACATCGTAGGCAAAAAGTTGCTCCTGATTAAGAGTTTCTTTCATCTCTGCAGCTTTTTTTAACTCATAATCCTTATCATATTGTTTAAGGAGGTGTTTAATATTTTTTGCTGGGCGTGGTAAATTGAAATCAGCAAAAGTTTTTCCATGGACTATGAGGACATCTTGGACATCTTTCATAGCATATCCTTCACAATCGATGCACTCTTCAGTGTCGCTGTGGTATGTATGACAGTAGTCTTGCAAAAAATTGTCCTTAAATTCATTCCACAATGCAAGTGGATTACTGGGGGGGCCAAAAACACAGATATAAGCAAACAAGTCTCTAAGTTGGGAAGGCATGTTAAGAATGCAAGCATCTCTTAAAGTACTGTATGTCTCCAGATGCTATCATCAAATAATTATCCGAGTGCTAACGCAGCATCCTTAAAGGTTTCTTGCATAACTCCATTGACGGTTTTAATGCTGTCAAAACTGGTAGCAGCTTTTACATGCAGTTACAACAAACGTAAATAATAGCGTTCTTGGTCTTTCACACTAACAGCATACATTCTTCCAATAACTGTGAGACCCCCTCGTTTTCTTTGTTCCCATGTGCCTTGTTTCCAAACGTAGTGTTCTGGAATTTCGCAGTAGAAATAGTTATGTGCATTGTGGTCGATCTTATTAAGGTTGAAATACGCCATAAGTGTAGAATTGGAATTGAGCTTTTGATGGATGTTGTCTGCAGAGTCATTCTCATGAAAATAGAGTGGTTGAGAATTAGGCAGATGTACGGCTAGGCGAATGATGGCATGAGTTTATTTATGCATAGGAAAAGCAAATATCCGCCACTCAGCCTCAGGTGCACTAACATATCTGGTATCCATAAATTGGTGTGTTTCATCATGTTGGATGTTATTTTGGGAAATTTCAAGGTTGGCTTTGTCATGTCCTTTGTAAACGTATTTAAATAAATATTTTACACTTTGAATGGAAGCACATATTTCTACATTAATATGGCACTTGTATTTGGTGAGTAAAAATGGGTTATTTTTGTTATGACTCATGTTGGCACAGGTAAAGGAGTCTATTTGGCAGTTATCTGGCAGTGAAGAAGGCGTCCTGGAGTATTTTAGTGTAAACAGATACTAATTGGCCCTGTAATTGCCCAGCAGTAGTTATGAAGTGGTAGCGGCAAATTGGCCCTGTAATTGCCCAGCAGTAGTTATGAAGTGGTAGCGGCAAATTGGCCCTGTAATTGCCCAGCAGTAGTTATGAAGTGGTAGCGGCAAATTGACCCTTTAATTGCCCAGCAGTAGTTATGAAGTGGTAGCGGCAAATTGGCCCTGTAATTGCCCAGCAGTAGTTATGAAGTGGTAGCGGCAAATTGGCCCTGTAATTGCCCAGCAGTAGTTATGAAGTGGTAGCGGCAAATTGGCCCTGTAATTGCCCAGCAGTAGTTATGAAGTGGTAGCTGCAAATTGGCCCTGTAATTGCCCAGCAGTAGTTATGAAGTTGCAGCGGCAAATTGGCCCTGTAATTTCCCAGCAGTAGTTATGAAGTGGTAACGGTAAATTGGCCCTGTAATTGCCCAGCAGTAGTTATGAAGTGGTAGAGGGAAATTGGCCCTGTAATTGCCCAGCAGTAGTTATGAATTGGTAGCGGCAAATTGGCCCTGTAATTGCCCAGCAGTAGTTATGAAGTGGTAGAGGCAAATTGGCCCTGTAATTGCCCAGCAATAGTTATGAAGGGGTAGCGGCAAATTGGCCCTGTAATTAGACACCGGCAGTGAACAGGCGGAGGAGCAAGGCAGCAATAGTTATGAAGTGGTAGAGGCAAATTGGCCCTGTAATTAGACACCGGCAGTGAACAGGCAGAGGAGCAAGGCAACACGTCCGCACAGCAAGTCGGCGTGAGGTAAATGATGAAATTCCGCGGGATCCAAGATGGGGTTGGCGAAATCTCGCGAGATTTCGCCGACGCCATCCTGGATCCCGACGTCGTCCACGCCGGTGACATGTTCTTGCGGCGACGCCATCTTGAGCATCGTGGGATTTCACTGATCCAAGAGGGCGTCACCACAAGAACATGTCGCCGGCGTGGACAACATCGGGATCCAAGATGGCGCCGGCGGAAGAAGTTCTCGGGGATCGTGGAGCAGCGGCAATGACGGCGTGAGTATGAGAGACGAAGTGAGAGAAAGGGTCGTATGTGGAGTGAAAGAGGGGGGACGTGAGTGGAGATGGTGAAAGGTGAGAGGAGTGTGTGTTGAGGAGGTGTGTGTGTTGAGGAGGAGTGTGTGTTGAGGGTTAACATGGCAAGAGGTGTGTGGTGGATGTGACGTCACCAAGTTACAACCGGAAGGAAGCTGCATTACAACCAGACGGAAGCTGCTTAGCGCATTTATTATTATAGATTACACTCTATATTACTACTCCTAATATTAGAAAAGTCTTTATAACGATTTTACTACATTTTGAAGCTACCTAAATTTAACAATTACTATTTTATGTCTATTTTTTATTAGTAATAGATTTGAAGCTGTCGATGTTCTTACAGCTGGAATGTTGGATCCATGGGGTCCATCTGTGTCTCATTGGTTTGAGGAGGATGGTCCAGATGATGTTTCTCCTTCCACTGAGGATGGTGTTGACGTATTTGAAGATGATGGTGGATCTTCTGTCTTGGTGCCGGCTGTTTCTGCACTCTTCTGGTTGAGTTGTTCTTCTTTTGCAGAACTTCTTTCACTTCTGATTTCATGGACTGCTGATGGATCTTCTGTCTTTTTGCCAGCTGGTTCTGAACTCTTCTGGTTGAGTTGTTCTTTTTTTTGCAGAACTTCTTTCACTTCTGATTTCATGGACTGCTGATGGATCTTCTGTCTTTTTGCCAGCTGGTTCTGAACTCTTCTGGTTGAGTTGTTCTTTTTTTTGCAGAACTTCTTTCACTTCTGATTTCATGGACTGCTGATGGATCTTCTGTCTTTTTGCTTGTGGGTTCTTTACTCTTCTGGTTGAGTTGCTGTTCTCTACTTCTTTCCGCTTGGCATCTTCTGCCTCATCTTCTTCCTTCTGATACTTCATTGCCTCCTGCATCTCTTCTTCTTTCGGCTCCTCTGGCGCCATTGATGTTGGCTCAGGTTCTTCTTCAAAGAAAATGGTAAATATTTTTTCTGAGCTTCACGGTTGGTTGGCATAAGGAGCTAAAAAAAGATAGATTGTCTATTAAGACGTTCCTTTACATCTATGGACAGAACGTGGACGACATAATATGCGGTATGATCAGTGACCTCCATGTTGAAGATCGGTGATGGGAGGAATCTCATGAAGTATATCAGAAGTTGTTGATCTGTTTCTTCCTTTGTGGTGGGACACGCTAGAAAGAAAACACAAGCAGATAATGAGGTCAATCACACAATGTCTAGAGACATCAGAGTCATCAAATCATTAAATTTCAGGTAAATTCATGTAACTGTGCATTTAGCTGGACCTGCTGGATTCTGAATTATTCCCGGCATCGAAAACTTACAATTTACTATTGGAAACTATTTTCTAACTGACTTTTTGCTCAATCTGCATTGTTCTGCAATCCTGTATGGGACTGATAGATGTTCTGGATTATTAAATGCTGGATTAAAGGAATGACACTATATTTTCAGAAAAACTTGAAATTTTTGCTTATTTAAAAAATAATCTCACATGTGAAGTGTCCAGGTCCGAAGACACATTCCTGGCGGAGGTAGACGTCCTAAAGAAAACAAAAAGCGGTGAGTGACCATTTCCCACTCCTCAGGGATGGAGAATAGGACGAGGGTCAATTTATCGTGAAGCTGCTGACCTCTGTGGCTCGCTGCCATCCGGTATATATCATGTGCTGTAGAAGTCATTGGAAAAGTTTAGAAAGATTTAGCCACAGACGCAAACACCAAAAGCTTTCCACACCTGATCATAGTGAACGCCCACCCAGGTATCTGACCCCCATTACACTCATACATGTAGAGCCCTTACTGGGGGGTTGTAGCGTCTCCTCATTCTAGAGACACCAGTATAGGTAGCGCCACAGGCTAAACATATGGTGCACTGGATTGTACTGGTGCCCTGATACTAAAGATATATGGCATACATGTATTTCCATGTCCTTCATGTGCACAAGTACAGGAAACGCCCCAGAAATGACAGCCGAAGTGACTTTATTACCAGCGTGTAAAGACCAACCCCCATAACCAGATGAGATGAATCAGTGTCAGATGATGGGACGGCAGCACTCACCGACATCCATCTTCACTGCTCACTGTCCTGTAAGGCCCTGTGCACACGGTGCGGATTCTGCTGCAGAACTGCAGGTGATGTACAGTACCATTAAAGACTATGAAAAAAAAACGCTGTGCACATGCTGCGGTTTTTTCTGCGCGGTTTTCATGCGGGAAAAAAGCAGCATGTGACTTCTTTTGTGTGGTTTTCCTGTAGTTTTCTACCTACTCCACTATAGGAATCCGCAGGTGGAAAACCGCACAAAAAACGCAAGAAAACCGCAAAAAAAAACAGGAAGAAATCCGCAGGAAAAATGCAGGTCATTTGACCTGCGGATTTTGTGAATTCTGCACAGAAAATGCAAGCACAGAATCCGCACCGTGTGCACATAGCCTAACAGACTGAGAATGAGTGACAGTTTGCTTTTTCTCAAATTCAAATCCAGCGATCCTATTGGCTGCTGACCAGTGTCATATAACTGAATTTAAAGGGACAGGACGCTCTTTTTTCTCTGCAGTGTATTTCATACATGCGTGCTATCATTCTGCGTATAATATGAAGCTGGGGAGATAATCTCAGGGCTGAAATGTCATTATTGATATCATATCAGAACATTAGTGGCCCCGATATATTAAGACTGACATTGTACACACCAGTCTTCATGAAGGAGTATTTTGATGTTGGGAGAACCAAATTCATTAAGAGATGCAAGGCACTTAATGAATTAGTCAGTTATAGAATATTTTATTCTACATGGTGATTATTTTTCTCTCTTTTAAAGTAATAGATGTTACACTGTGCTGTGTGGCAATGTTTTACTGTGGCCACTAGATGGCTCTGGTGCAGCAAAGATACATAGCACATCACTAACAGGGAGTACTGGGCGGTGTGTGGGGTGAGCCACATGGAGTGCCAGAGAAACCTGTTATCTGCTGCTATAAAACTGAAGGACCTGGAATACATATGGCGGGGGTCACATTAGTATTTAGGAACCCATGCGATATGCTAATGATACTCGGCGCAAACTCTGCTGCGAGCGTGTGCTACTGTGCTCTGATCCTCTCGTATAACAGAATCACATCCCAGGTGCAGAGGAGACAGGGAAATTAATTTCTCCATCTCTCTCTTCCATTGCCGGCCACCGCGATAATCGCCCTGCACTCTGATGACATCTGAGTGCAGTTCGATGTTTTGCACACACCCATAGACTTGTATAGATGTGCGCCATCTTTTATACGCTGCCAATCGCAGTATGCAGTGGTTTTTTTTTCTCATGCTAAATCAGCATGAGAAAAGAAATGCTACTTGGTACTGCTCCATAGTGTAACATCGGAGCGAGTATTATATGATGAAACATCAGGTAGCATTCATCAGAGTTATACGCTGGCTATATGTCAGTCTGAGCAAGCTCTAATTGTGATGATTTTGTTCCCAATTAGGGTAGCTCTGTAATTTTTTTTATCAGTTAGTGTTTCTCTGTTTTACTTTTTTTTTATTTATAAATTGAATACTATATTGTAGCATCATGCCGCCATCTAGTGGCAAAATATAAGAAAACACTTTAAAGCCAATAAAATAATGTATATGATTTTCCCAAGAATAACAATACAACACAGGATGTCCAATCCACAAAACTATTAAGCCAAATTATATTTGAAAAATGTAGACAAATACATAAGTAATTGAAAAGTTTGTTATTTTTTTCTCTGTCCCTCGATTGGAACATATCTGAACTGTGGACAGCCTCTTTCATATCAATCAATAATGAAATATTTTATTTCATTCACATAAGCAATAAAAGACAAACAGTCCTCTGTGATTATCTGGTGCTGTCTGCAGCATATTCAAAAAATGAATCAGTTCTTTCCACCAATGATCCGCCATTGACCCTTTGTTTGCTTTTTTCATGCAACCAGTAAGTGACAGCTGCAGCCACAATGTTCACGGGCCGTACTGCTGACATCAGTGCAGAATGATGGAAGTCATGATGCCAGTACAATACATGCGGTCCCAGTGCTGGAGAATCCTGACAGTGCGCACTGTGCACACTGTGAGGTTTCACAAATCCGCAGTCACATAGAGTAACTGCAGACTTGAACCCCAAGTGTGGACATCCCCTTTAATATACGTACACTATCCATCATCTCTGTTATGTAGCGCCGCACTTCTCCTCCTCTGAGTCATGTGCCGGTGCTTCAGCCTCTCCAGATCACACTGCGCTCTGTGTGAGAGCTTAAGTTAGGTCGGAGTCACCCTTGTGAGAAACTCGGTCTCAATACCCAGCACTCAAGACCAAAGTGTGCGGCTGCATGTATTTCTATGAAGCTGAGCGCTCCGGTCCCGAGTTCTGGCGGCAGTGCCGGGTATTGAGACGCGAGACTCGTGCGAGTTCCTCGCAAGGGTGATCCCAGCCTTACAATGTAAGTCTATGAAGATACCTTCTGACTCTCCATAGGCTTACATTGAAAAAGCCACTTCCAGCTCACATAGAGCGCAGTGTGACCCGGAGAGCATGGAGCACTGTCACGTGATTCCACAGAGGAGCGGAACGGCTCTGGATTCTGGAGAAGATGACGATCAGTGAGTATATTAACGCACTGACATTACAGTACAGACTGGAGCATAAACAATATTGTATCTTACAGTTATTAGAAGGACGCAGATCTGGGGATTTATTCTGACGGGAATATAGGCTGAACTGGATGGACAAATGTCTTTTTTCGGCCTTGCTAACTATGTTACTGTTACATATACACAGGTTTAGGGAGCAAAAACAAATTAACGGAATTAACGGGAGGACCCCTGATAATGGCCAATGACTCGTCCCCATCTGATTGCTTTATACCTAAACTTCTGCCCAGACCATGAGAAAGTCGCACATTTCAGGAGCCTCTGGCAGGAAACTTACTAGTCACATGCAGAAGAGATTTTCCAGGTTTGGGATTGCGGTGCATCAGAACGATTTGTATCTTGAAGGATAAACGGAGAAGAAAATATGTAAAGATGTGTTTATGTTTAGTTACAATGCTTCCATGTAGCCGTTGCTTCGATACTTTTTTATTAGGAAGAATTTTTCATTTGTTGCCAGAAGGTGGCATTAAAGTATTAGAGATGAATGTGTCATTTATTCTTTTATTTTATTCTTTATGTATCACAATAAATGAGTAATGTAACAGCTGTGTGTGTAAACATTTGCAAACATGTTTCTCTTTGCCGCAACGTATCTAAAATGAATCGAAGCAAAGTGTGAATATTGATGATGTGTTTCCCCTGCTGTAATGTATACGGTTCTTATTCTGACACGTGGATTTAGCTGCTGCTATACAGTTACAGACTATAAGAAATGTGTGTGGTTGGACCCCGCAGTCCTGTACTTCTCCGTCGCTGCTTATTGGTAATCCAGCCTTAAAGTCTGTGTTCATCGATTTCTTAACTTACTTTATCAAGACAGTTTTTGGCATTTTAAAAAAATAAATTACAGCAATAGTTTAATAAATTATGGAGTATTCAGTCAATTGCGATAAATCTTTTAAAAACATGTTCCTACTGTTGGTTATAATTATTATAGGGGGCACATTGCTGTAGAACTCAAAAATCGAAACATCCAAGCACCATATTTTTTTTACCATGAAATGTACTTTTTACTAAGAAATAATCTCATTAAAGATTTCATCTTAGGTCACGTGACATCTACCTGAAAGGGAACCTTTCATCAATAAATAAAATATTGTTTAAATTGTGTTTTTATCTTTAATTTTTTTTTTAAGTCTTATAATTTCACACTTGCCACTGGAGCTTTTTTTCATTCTGCTTTACTGTTGTTTCAGGAAACTACACATGTACATTGGCCACAACAGTCAGCAGATCACAACCATATGTTTTGTACCGAAACATCTAATGAGCAAGGTCATTGCGAAGAGAGGGGGAGCAGGTGAGCTGTGACATCAGCCTATGGTAACAACCAATAGGCTGTTATGGCACTCTACACCAGGCTGTTACTGCACTCTGCATCAGGTTGTTATGGTGTAAGGAGGAAGACTAGGCCGCCGGTGCTTGCATGATACTGGGTCCGGAACTGTCAAGGCTGTGTCCAGTGTTGCCGGGGGGAAAGAATGAGGGATCGGACAGGTCCCATGATCCGGGAGGAAGGGGCGTGGCTAAGTCGGGCAGTGGGCAGGAAGCGCCGGAAAGGAGCTCAGTTTTCCCACCCAATAGGGAGAGGAGACAGAGGCATGCGCCGCGCTCTGCAGACAGAGGGTCAGTGTGGAGCCGGGACTCAGCAAAGGACATGCGAGGGCCCTGCAGAGATAATGAGTGCGCAGAGCACCGGGCACCCAGCCAGCATGCGGCACTCTCGTTGAGAAGTGAGTGCCGGGTGCCAGACTTTGATTGTCACTCCACCCGGATGGCAGGAGTACAGCAGAATGCGTACTGGGCAGAGACTTCCCCCCACCACCTATTACAGCTGTGCAAATTGAAGGACTAGGGGCTCAAAGGGCAAAACCTTAGACCACCCGTTGCCTCCAAAAGTTTACCCATGTGTTGGCGGGCGATGCCTGAAGACTTCATACCGGCCATTGCTGGTACTACTACCCCCAGCGGACTACCTGCAGATGAGGAACACAAACAGCATCGGACTCGAGCACCTTGGGCCCACCAGAGAAAATCATTCTTTGGGCCCACTATGTAGCTACATAGAAATAAATACAAGACCACCAACTGTGTGGTAAAACGTAATATCAGGGTATAATATAAGGTAGTACACGTCTTAATTATGTAGCAGAAGTTGGACTAGAATCATAGAATCATAAAGGGGTAGCCCCCTCATAGAATATAATGTAGCCTCCCTCATAGAACATAATGTAGCCCCCCTCATAAAATAATGTAGCCCCCTCATAAAATATAATGCAGCCCCCTCATAAGGTATAACACATTCCCCACCATAGAATATAATGTAGCACCCGCATAGGGTATAATGCAGCCCCCCTCATATAGTATAATGCAGCCCCACCATAGAATATAATGCAGCCCCCATAGAGTATACTCTAGCTCCCTCATAGGGCGTAATGCTTCCCCCCCCTCATATAGTATGATTAAGCAACCCGCAGAATATACTGTAGTCCCCTGAGAGAATAATGCAGCCCCACAACAGAATATAACGCAGTCCCCATAGAGTATACTGTAGCCCAATCATATAGTATGATGTAGTCCCCCAGAATACAATGTAGTCCCCTGAGAATAATGCAGTCCCCCCACAGAATATAATGTAGCCCTCTCATAAAGTATAATGCAGCTCCTCTCCACCCCCATCATTGTCCTCATCACACCACCTCCATCATTGCCTCCCCACCACCATCAATGCCCATCACCTCCATCATTGCCTCCCCTCACCACCATCATTGCCCATTTCATCACCTCCTTCATTGCCTCCCCCTACAACCATCATTGCCCATCACTTCCATCATTGCCTCACCCCACCATCATTGCCTCCCCACCATCATTGCCTATCTCCTCCATCATTGCATCCCCAATGATCATTGCCCATCTCCTCCATCATTGCCTCCCCCACCATCATTGCCCATCACCTCCATCATTGCCTCCCCAACCAATATAATTGTCCTTCCCCACCACCCCTCTCACACACACACACACACACAAAGCACCACATCCCTCTCACACTCACACACAAATCACCGCACCACATACACACATGCAGGCACACAGAAACCCAGCACAGCTCACCTCCCCACAGCAGCAGCACATCCCGGCAACCTCTTCCTCGCCAGCAGCTTTCTTTCTGAGACAGCGCGCTGGATGATGATGTCATCCAGCTGGGCTGTCTCAGACAGGAAGCTCCGGGCAGGAAGCCGGGATGTGCTGCGCTGTGTGTCTGTGTGCCTGCATGTGTATACAGTATGTGGTGCGGTGCTTTGTGTGTATGTGTGTTTGGTGCGGTGGTGGGGCTTTACATGCGGGCAGTGTTAGCTGCTGTGTGCGGCTAACGCTGCTCGCTATTATAGAGAAATGGTATTCACACCTCTCCACGCCCATAGGGGCATGGGGAAGCGAGAATATTCATTTAGCTTCAGCAGCGGGGACAGGATCCTGTCTCCAGCTGCTGCTACAATGGCACAGGGTGGGCCTCCTTGACTCAGGGGCTGGCTGGGGGCCCCTGGAGCAGTGGGGGCCCTTGGAGCAGTGGGGGCCCTAGGCAGCTGCTGGCCAGTATGCCAGCAGGTGTCAGTGCCTAAGCCCACCAGAGAATCCTCCGATTCCCTGGTGGGCCAGTCCGAGCCAGAACACAAAGACACGATAAGTTTAATAACCAGACTGCTGTGTTGCATTTCAATTCTCTTCTGTTTATTTCCTTGTTGTCTTCCTGTGAGGAGCTCCCTTACTGTTCAAATTAGATCGTTTTACTGTTAACCCTTGCTCTGCCTTCCCTGTGTTACTGCATCCATAACCTGCTTACATTGGCACTCTGCACCAGGCTGTTATGGCACTCTGCACCAGGCTGTTATGGCACTGTGCACCAGGCTGTTATGGCACTGTGCACCAGGCTGTTATGGCTCTCCGCACCAGGCTGTTATTGCACTATGCACCAGGCTGTTATGGCACTATGGATCAGGCTGTTATGGCACTCTGCACCAGGCTGTTATGGCACTCTGCATCAGGCTGTTATGGCACTCTGCACCAGGCTGTTATGGCACTCTGCACCAGGCTGTTATGGCACTCTGCACCAGGCTGTTATGGCTCTCTGCACCAGGCTGTTATTGCACTCTGCATCAGGCTGTTATTGCACTCTGGACCAGGCTGTTATTGCACTCTGCACCAGGCTGTTATTGCACTCTGCACCAGGCTGTTATTGCACTCTGCACCAGGCTGTTATGGCACTCTGCACCAGGCTGTTATGGCACTCTGCACCAGGCTGTTATGGCACTTCGCACCAGGCTGTTATGGCACTGTGCACAAGGCTGTTACTGCACTCTGAACTAGGCTGTTATGGCTCTCCGAACCAGGCTGTTATTGCGCTCTGCACCAGGCTGTTATGGCACTCTATATCAGGCTGTTATTGCACTCTGCACCAGGCTGTTATTGCACTCCCCATGAGGCTGTTATGGCACTCTGCACCAGGCTGTTATGGCTCTCCGCGCCAGGCTGTTATGGCACTGTGCACAAGGCTGTTACTGCACTCTGAACTAGGCTGTTATGGCTCTCCGAACCAGGCTGTTATTGCGCTCTGCACCAGGCTGTTATGGCACTCTATATCAGGCTGTTATTGCACTCTGCACCAGGCTGTTATTGCACTCCCCATGAGGCTGTTGAGGCACTCTGTATCAGGCTGTTATTGCACTCTGCGCTAGGCTGTTATTGCACTTCGCGCCATGCTGTTATAGCTCTCTGCGCCAGGCTGTTATTGCACTCTGCATCAGGCTGTTATTGCACTCTGCACCAGGCTGTTATGGCTCTCCGCACCAGGCTGTTATTGCACTATGGTCCAGGCTGTTATGGCTCTCCGCACCAGGCTGTTATTGCACTCTGCATCAGGCTGTTATTGCACTCTGCACCAGGCTTGTGAACCAAGGTCAAATACCTCTGCTTTTTCGCCTAAATGACTTTCTTTGTCTAAAACAAGTTGTAAAATCATTTGTACTGCGCATGTCTGTAAAATGTTTAAATTCTTTACTATAAAAGACGGAAGCCTAACTGATAAGCCAGAGGCGTCTTGGAGGCATCCTGAGTTGTACCATACAGCTGGTGTCTGTGTAGTTCTTCTCCACGGAGCTGATTTAATTAGAGACATATGATGCTTCACACCCAAGAACATCGGTCCTTCAGATGAAAGAGTAATCTGAGGGATCCCGACAGTTTCCTGGCGCCCGGAACAGGGACCTGATATAGGCACCTCTCCAAGACCACCCGGCTTACGGACCACTCCTGTTACTGATGAAATTGTGAACAGCAGACCTAAACACCTGGCCAGGTAAGAGATCAATTTTTCTCTTCTCTGCTCTTCATAATCTATCATTATAACTAAGGTCCGTATAAAGGGGAATCTAGTAGAGGAGGGGGCCGTAAAATCAGGTCCATATAAGAACTCTGAGGAAATCGGGTGTGACACACATATGTAATTCCTGTATCCCTGTCCGAATGAGAGGCTGTTGCAGATTCTGCCTGTGCACAGCTATTTTTAGAAGAAGAACTGATGCAAATCATAACGGGTATGGTGATTGGACATTTGCAGGGACAACCCCAGACACAAACATAAAAAAGTTTCACCACTTCAAGAAGGGAGAACAGTGGTGGGTATTGTTAGCATTGAATACACATGTCCCATTGAGTGACACGCTGAGAGGTCTGACATTACGGAAGATAAGGCTGGGTGAACAGTTCATACTGCGCAGCCCGGACGGACAAGTTTTTCACAATAGACGATTCCGCACTAGGAATAGAGGAGGTTGTTAAGTGACTGCCTTGATTTGAAGGACTGTGGAAAGTAGACAAATAAGCTGCACAGTAGGTATTCGTTCAAAGAGTGGTGATATTGCCTAACTGGGTCATGTGACTGCGTCCTTCCGGGGAGGTCACCGCCTAAGCTTAAATCAACACCCTTTACGGATAAACCTTGTGACAGATAAGAGTGTGATTGAATGAGCACAGGACTGTGAAATGAGCCTGTGACAAGATATGACTGAAGAACCCCGATAGATGGATACTTTGTTTACAATCCTGTGTGTTGTGGGAGTATTTCTGTTCGGATGCTACATAGCATATAAGTACACGAAACACGTAGTACACCGAGGAACAGACACTCCATTTAGCCTGTTAGCACCTTAGGAAGAAGGTAACGAGGTATAGTAGAGCCTAGTCTTGAGCTTACCCAATACACCACCTAAGGCAGGGGACTAACAGGAAGACAACAAGAGAGACAGGATAAGAATAAAAGATAAGATGGGGAACAGTCAGGGAAAGATACCTGAAGAAGGAGATTGGTTATGTGATATAATTGAGGATAGATATGGAAGACGTGCAGCAAGAGACCTAGAGAAGGTATTAAAAAAATTCAAGGTAAAAGGGAAAGAGGCTTTAAATGAGGATAAATGGAAAGAAATAAAAGACACAAAGTCAGGAAAAATTGCAGATGCGGGATGGGGGGAACAGGTTGAAGCATGTTTAAAATGTTCACAAGTTGCTCAGAGGGAAAAGTGGGCATATAATGAGAAGACAGGGAAATGGATACGTTCAAAGAAGGTCAGAAAGACAGATGACCCAGTGGAGGAAATGCGTGAGCCTCCACCCTATCCAACCCCTTTGTCAGTGCCACCACCAGTACCTATGGCTCCTGCCGCAATTCCCAGTTCACCCCCACCACCGTCCACTGGACTGTACCCTAATGTACAATCACCATCACCTGATAATGGCAATCCAGGATGGATTTGTAGTAATTGTGGTCAACAAAATCCAGACTGGAGAAATACTTGCCTAGCCTGTGGAGCACCCCGTTACCACCACCCTAGCAGGTTAGCCCCTGTTAGGACTCAAAATACCCCTTTTAGAGAAGTGGATGACCAAGGTGTTACCCGCACCAGACATATTCAGACCCTTCATTACACTCCATGGTCTGCCCCAGAATGTATGGCATTATTGTCCAATGCTCCAGATCCAACTACCTTTCCTATGGCGTTTGCCCGATATATAAGACAGGTACTGACTGTACACAGAGGGACTTGGTTGGATGGGGAAGACCTATGTAGACTGAAATTACCATTAACTACCCAAGGGGAGTTCTCACACATTATCGGACCAAACAGACCGCCTGACGATGACCAAGAGGGTAACCTTCGAACTCAGGCTTCAAGAGAGCCTTTCTTAACCGCCCTTGATAATTTTATGCAGACAAAACAGAGACAGAGAGGTAACATGACAGCCATACCACAGAAACCGGGACAATCTGTCACCGATTTCTTCCGGATATTGGAAACGGCCTTCCAAGATGAGGGTCTTGACACCAATAATGAGGGAGTATCGAGACTATTGGCAAAAGCCTTCATGGAAGGGTTACTCAAAGAAATACGAGATCCCCTGAAAATAAGCACCCCCGATTGGAGATCAGTACCTGATGCCCATGGATTAAGACAAAAAGCTATGGGAATTGAGCTAGATGTACAGGAAAGGAAGAATGCACCGCCAGCAAAAATAAGAGTAGCGGTGACTCAGTTTGATAATCAGGGAAATCCAATAAGTGGGGCTAGGAGGAGAACTTTTACATGTCACTATTGTAAGAAGCCAGGTCATTTCCAAAGAGATTGCCGTAAGAGGAAAGCGGATAGAGAAGCTCAGCCTAGAAGGGAAGAACCTACTGACTGACTAAATGCAATTAGAATGAAACTCGACTCTAGGGAACCAGTAGTTAAAATTCAGGTAAATGGTAAAAAGGTACCCTTTCTATTAGATACCGGAGCAACCTCTTCGGTGGTCAATGACAAAGTAATAACTCCAGACCTCCTTTCAGAGTATTCGACTTTTGTCTCAGGATTCAGTGGACAATCTAGCCTAATTCCTTTTAGCAAACCTTTACCAGTTAGGATAGGACCTAAAATGTTCCTGAATAAATTTTTGTTTGTCAAAAGAGCACCAATTTGCCTATTGGGAGTGGATGTACTAAAGAAATTACAGGCAGATATCAAATTTGCTGAAGATGGTACAGTACATCTTACTATCCCAGATGAGGATGAGGATGCTCTTGAGGCTTGCATGATAATTCAAGCTCTCGAGTCACAAAATCCTGATGACACCACATCACAACCATGGGACCCAGCCCTAGACAAATTACCTGATACCTTATGGGCAAAAGGGAATGCGGATATTGGTTTACTTCCCGTGTCCCCAGTTGTGGTGGAGGTGCCCGCAGACACAAGATTGCCACAGCTGCGGCAGTACCCTATCAGTGCCCAACAAGAGGCTGCTATTGAGGCACAAGTCACTGATCTTGTAAACAATGGAGCATTGGTGTCAATTAAATCACAAGCTAATACGCCATTGTTTCCTGTCAAAAAGAAAGGAGGACCAGGTGATGCCCCGAAATATCGCATGGTACATGATCTGAGAGAGATAAATAAGGTCCTTGTTCCTTTGACACCAGTAGTACCTAACCCACACACGCTATTGGCGAAAATCCCTAGTCAATCGAAATGTTTTTCAGTGATTGATTTGTCAAACGCATTTTTCTCAGTGCCCCTCCACAAAAGCTGTTGGCATCTGTTCGCTTTTACATTTAAGGGCAAACAATATGCCTGGACCAGACTGCCACAGGGCATGCAGCATTCACCCACACTGTACACGCAAGCATTACAGTCTGTGTTGGCCGGCTGGCCACATCCACCTGATATTGTGCTCTTACAATATGTGGATGACCTGTTGCTTTGTGCACCAGATGAGGCTAATTGTAGAATCCATACACTTTCACTACTGATGTTTTTATCAGACAATGGATGTAAGGTCAACAGAGAAAAATTACAGTTTTGCCAACCAAAAGTCGTATTCTTAGGACATTGTCTATCACACGGTACCCGACACTTAACCAATGACAGAATCACAATTGTACAACAAATGAAGGAACCGACAACCCACAAGCAGTTGAGAGCATTTTTGGGTTTAGTTTCGTCTTGCCGCCAATGGGTCATACATGCTAGTGAACACATGCAGCCACTGTATGATTGCATCAACACAATACCTTTCCAACTGACTGACATTGCACGAGACTCATTTCAGTATCTGAAGAAGGCCATAGTGTCAGCCCCAGCATTAGGTATACCTAACTATGATATACCCTTTCAACTGATGGCCGCTGAAATTAGAGGGCATGCTACTGGCATTTTGACACAGAAACATGACAAAAAGAATAGACCCCTTGCATACTATTCTGCCAAATTAGACTCTGTGGCACAGGGAACACCATCCTGTGTTAGAGCAGTCTCTGCAATCGCATTGCTGCTTGACAAAGTTTCTGATATTGTACTGGATAACCCACTAACTGTCTGTACCACACATGATATATACGGTATCCTGAATCAGGTTTCTGCTAAACATATCTCTATGGCTAGACAACTCAGATTGCAATGTGCCTTGCTTATGCCTCCTAATGTTACGTTTACCAAAACTCAGAATCTGAATCTGGCTACATTGTTGCCAATTGCAGATTCTGAAGGGGGGGATATAGATGAGAACACATTATCGCTTTCTTTTGAGCCCCCACACGAGGTTGAACATGATTGCATAGAACTGATGCAGCAAGAAGTTGTTGGCTTGCCCAATGTCACAGACACACCATTGTCAAATCCAGACTTTATATTTTTTGTGGATGGCAGCAGATATGCCGATGAAAGTGGAAAATTCCACACAGGATATGCGGTAGTGTCACCACATGAGACTATTGTAGCAAAGGCACTTCCACCCCACATGTCCGCACAAGAGGCTGAGCTGACAGCTCTGAATGAGGCATTAAAACTTTCCAAAGGAAAAACAGCAAATATCTACACTGACTCAAGATATGCCTTTGGGATAGTACATGATTTTGGGGTTTTGTGGCGCACAAGGGGTTTCATGACAGCAGCAGGAACACCCATAAAACATGCCACACTGATCAGAGAAATCCTCGAGAATGTGGCCCAGACACAGGGGGTGGCCGTTATGAGGGTGCCAGCACACACCAGAAAAGACAACATGGAAGCAAAAGGCAACGAGAAAGCAGACCAGGCGGCGAAGCAAGCTGCCTTGGGGACTCCAGAAAAAGTAAACATAGTGCACAAGGATGCATCAGAATTGTTTACAGACTTACAAAAGTTCCAAGAAGACTCCGCTCAGACGGACAAGGAAACTTGGGAAAAGATGGGAGCTAAGAAGACGAACGGAATGTAGAAGAAAGATCAGAAGTACTGTTTGCCTAGGGTTTTGTACCCAAGGATGGCAGAAGCAGTTCACCTTCCAACTCACATGTCCGCCAATGGAATGACGCGCCTAGTCACGAAGGTTTGGATTGCTCCTGGGTTTGGGAAGGTGGCGCAGCTACACTGTACCTCCTGTCCCATATGTCTAGCACACAATCCCGGACAGGTGGTGAAAACTCCACTGAAACACAGTCCTAGGCCGTTATATCCCTTCCAGAGACTACAGATCGACTACATTCAACTCCCCAGAAGTGGACCATATGAATATGTTCTGGTGTGTGTTGACATGTTCTCTGGATGGCCAGAGGCCTACCCGGTGAAAACGGCTACAGCTCGAGCTACTGCAAAGAAACTGGTGATGGAACTAATACCACGATTCGGTGTCCCTGAGACAATTGAATCAGACAGAGGTACACATTTCACTGCTGAGGTAATGCAAAATGTAATGCAAATGATAGGTGTAGAACAGGCATTTCATACACCCTACCACCCACAGAGTTCAGGGAAGGTAGAAAGAATGAACGGGACACTGAAATTGAAAATACAGAAAACCATGGAGCAGACCCATAGACCATGGCCAGAGTGTCTTCCGTTAGCATTATTCTCAGTAAGGTACACACCCATGGGGAAAACTAAACTGTCACCCTTCGAGATACTGTTTGGAAGACCACCAAACACAGGGTTGTACTACCCACAGGTCTTAACACTTAATGTGGATAATTTGACAAGTTATGTAATCCAGTTGCAAAAGCATTTAACTCAAATGCATTCTCTAGTTTTCTCTTCCATTCCAGATCCAGATAGTGTGGAAGGAACTCACTGTCTACAACCTGGTGATTACGTATATGTCAAGAAACACTCCAGACAGACCCTTGAACCCCGATATCAAGGACCTTACCAAGTACTCCTGACGACGCCTACTTCTGTTAAGTTGGAGGGACGACCAAACTGGATCCACGCATCGCATTGCAAACTAGCCACAGGAATTAACAAAGCATAAGAGTGCATAATGTTTTGGTTTGGTTTTGTTGCATTTTCTGTAATAATGGTAGCTGCGTGGGACAATCTAAATTCTCCAATGTCCTTGAATAATAAGTTTATACAACATCATGAAAAAATACTAAATGATTGGTCAAAAGACACTCAGTCTCCAGCAGACTGCTGGATCTGCACACATTCACCAGTATCAGCCACTAGTATTCCGTTCCTTGTTATTCCTGTGCCACCCGAGGAATTATTTGCCTGGACCAGTTGTTCTGATACACTTGCTAATAATGCCACAAATAATGTGAAGTTATGGAACACAACTGTCGGTATACCTATTGTGGGATGGGTAGGATACCCTTGGTGGCAGGGTAACCTTTCAGGAAGTAATACACACCTTCAATATCTGGCATATAAAGGGGGAGCTTGGGTACCCAGGAATAGAACTCGATTAACCTACCTGGGGCAAATTCCAATGTATAGCCTACAAGTTAGTTTTAGTGTAACTTCCCACTCTACTGACGCCTTTAAGCCAATACTGCTAGAAAGAAGGTTGCATAATACGTCCTGGGAGTATTCCAATTTATTTCCCCAGGGCACTAACGAAACTTGTATTAATATTTCAGGTAATATACCTTGTAACGAGTTATCTGGATATGAGAAAGGAACTCCCACCTGTGGAAATCCCGATGTAGGGTATTGTAGCCCTTTAGGACAACTTCCAAATTGGTGTATGCTTCAGAATGTATCTGCGTTCATAGATTTAGTCCATAGACTGGTATTACAACATTCAGCCCTATGGGACCTACCTAGTGACATGTACTGGATATGTGGAGACAATGCATATAAATGGTTGCCAGTAGGGATAAGAGGTACTTGTACTCTGGGACGTTTGACTCCGGCTACCTTTATCGTTCCAAACCAACAATTAGATATGAAGGCAATACCCAAACATACATTATACAAAAGAGCTGCTGACAATACACCTCGCCTCTCTGGGAGACCACATATAGTGCAGATGAGTGTGGCTAATAAAATTGTCAGCTCTATTTTTATTTATCCTATGATCACTCAAATGTGGGATAAAT
The DNA here is from genome assembly GCF_039654945.1 of Dendrobates tinctorius. Lineage (NCBI taxonomy): Eukaryota > Metazoa > Chordata > Amphibia > Anura > Dendrobatidae > Dendrobates > Dendrobates tinctorius. The sequence continues at coordinate 36,019,267 of NW_027361797.1, forward strand.
TAGTCAGGGCTACAGATTACTTAGATGACCAAATATGGGATATATTGGATATATTGAACACCACCGTTGCTGTCCAAAATCAGCTTATCATAGTCACTAATCAGCATACCATAGTATTAGATTATTTAACGGCAGCGCAAGGAGGTATGTGTCAAGTCATCGGACCCGCTTGCTGTCATTATATAGATCCCAACAGTAGTTTAAAGTTAAGATCAAAAATAGAGGATGTTCAAAGACTTAGAGATCAGTACGATAAAGACAATGATCGTACTAAGGATAGTTGGTGGTCAGATACATTCTCTTTTCTTAATCCAGCTAATTGGTTTAAGGGTATTGGAGGCTGGATAGCTGGGATTATACTAAGTCTATTACGTATTGTTGTTTGTATCTTCGTAATATATGTATTTTTTAAACTTGTTTTTTGGTGTTTTTCTGTATGTAAGAAAAAGAACAGGTATAGATGAAATAGATAAATTAATGACAGAACATATGCCAAAATTGATAACTGTTTTCTTTAGGTTTCAGGTTGACATCTCATTTCTGGCATGAAGGAGCGTACTCTTGTGATGACAGACGTGGCCTTAGTAACCAGGGGATGGAGAAGGTAAAAGAAGATGCCTGTCTCCCTCGGGCAACCCGTCGGCCTGGGATAGTACCTGGTGAATAGGGCACTATCAGCTGTCGTTGCAGGACCCAGTGTTCCAGATTGATGAAAAATGAAGATGTCAAAGGGGGGGAATGATAGGAACTGAAGGAGTTAAATTGAGTTCTGTCTATGTTGCATTCTCTTGTTTAAAACCTTATCTTTTCTTCGAGGAGATGTCTCAGACATCTCCCTTGTGAACCAAGGTCAAATACCTCTGCTTTTTCGCCTAAATGACTTTCTTTGTCTAAAACAAGTTGTAAAATCATTTGTACTGCGCATGTCTGTAAAATGTTTAAATTCTTTACTATAAAAGACGGAAGCCTAACTGATAAGCCAGAGGCGTCTTGGAGGCATCCTGAGTTGTACCATACAGCTGGTGTCTGTGTAGTTCTTCTCCACGGAGCTGATTTAATTAGAGACATATGATGCTTCACACCCAAGAACATCGGTCCTTCAGATGAAAGAGTAATCTGAGGGATCCCGACAGGCTGTTATAGCTCTCTGCACCAAGCTGTTATTGCACTCTGCATCAGGCTGTTATTGCACTCCCTATCAGGCTGTTATAGCTCTCTGCACCAGGCTGTTATGGCACTCTGCACCAGGCTGTTACTGCACTCCCTATCAGTCTGTTATTGCACTCTGCACCAAGCTGTTATTGCACTCTGCACCAGGCTGTTATTGCACTCTGCACCAGGCTGTTATTGCACTATGCACCAGGCTGTTATGGCACTCTGCACCAGGCTGTTATGGCACTCTGCACCAGGCTGTTATGGCACTCTGCACCAGGCTGTTATGGCACTCTGCATCAGGCTGTTATGGCACTGTGCACCAGGCTGTTATGGCACTCTGCATCAAGCTGTTATGGCACTCTGCACCAGGCTGTTATGGCACTCTGCACCAGGCTGTTATGGCACTACGCACCAGGCTGTTATTGCACTCTGCACCAGGCTGTTATGGCTCTCCGCACCAGGCTGTTATTGCACTATGCACCAGGCTGTTATGGCACTGTGCACAAGGCTGTTACTGCACTCTGAACTAGGCTGTTATGGCACTCTGCATCAGGCTGTTATAGCACTCTGCACCAGGCTGTTATGGCACTCTGCATCAGGCTGTTATGGCACTCTGAACCAGGCTGTTATGGCATTCTGAAGCACCAGGCTGCTATGGAACTCCCCAGCAGGCTGTTATTGCACTCTATGTCAGGCTGTTATTGCACTCTGCACCAGGCTGTTATTGCACTCCCCATGAGGCTGTTGTGGCACTTTGCATCAGGCTGTTATTGCACTCTGCACCAGTCTGGTATGGCACTCTGTATCAGGCTGTTATTGCACTCTGCACCAGGCTGTTATTGCACTCTGCACCAGGCTGTCATTGCACTCCCTATCAGGCTGTTATTGCACTCTGCACCAGGCTGTTATTGCACTATGCACCAGGCTGTTATGGCACTCTGCATCAGGCTGTTATTGCACTCTGCACCAGGCTGTTATAGCACTCTGCACCAGGCTGTTATGGCACTCTGCATCAGGCTGTTATGGCACTCTGCATCAGGCTGTTATGGCACTCTGCACCAGGCTGTTATGGCATTCTGAGGCACCAGGCTGTTATGGAACTCCCCAGCAGGCTGTTATTGCACTCTGCACTAGACTGTTATGGCACTCTGCACCAGGCTGTTATTGCACTCTATATCAGGCTGTTATTGCACTCTGCACCAGGCTGTTATTGCACTCCCCATGAGGCTTTTGTGGCACTCTGCATCAGGCTGTTATTGCACTCTGCACCAGGCTGGTATGTCACTATGCATCAGGCTGTTATTGCACTCTGCACCAGTCTGGTATGGCACTCTGTATCAGGCTGTTATTGCACTCTGCACCAGGCTGTTATTGCACTTCGCGCCATGCTGTTATAGCTCTCTGCGCCAGGCTGTTATTGCACTCTGCACCAGGCTGTTATTGCACTCTGCACCAGGCTGTTATTGCACTCTGCACCAGGCTGTTATTGCATTATGCACCAGGCTGTTATTGCACTCTACACCAGGCTGTTATGGCTCTCCGCACCAGGCTGTTATTGCACTATGCACCAGGCTGTTATGGCACTCTGCACCAGGCTGTTATGGCATTCTGAGGCACCAGGCTGTTATGGCACTCCCCAGCAGGCTGTTATGGAACTCCCCAGCAGGCTGTTATTGCACTCTGCACTAGACTGTTATGGCACTCTGCACCAGGCTGTTATTGCACTCTATATCAGGCTGTTATTGCACTCTGCACCAGGCTATTATTGCACTCCCCATGAGGCTGTTGTGGCACTCTGTATCAGGCTGTTATTGCACTCTGCACCAGGCTGGTATGGCACTCTGCATCAGGCTGTTATTGCACTCTGCACCAGGCTGGTATGTCACTATGCATCAGGCTGTTATTGCACTCTGCACCAGTCTGGTATGGCACTCTGTATCAGGCTGTTATTGCACTCTGCACCAGGCTGTTATTGCACTCTGCACCAGGCTGTTATTGCACTCTGCACCAGGCTGTTATGGCACTCTGCACCAGGCTGTTATTACACTCTGCACCAGGCTGTCATGGCACTCTGCATCAGGCCATTATGGCACTCTGCATCAGGCTGTTAGGGCAGGCTATGCACACAGAGGCTTTTTGGCAGAGTACTCCCACAGAGAAGCTTGTAGAGTACATTCACAGGATTTTTGACACAGTGCTCCTACAGAGAAGGGTGTAGAGTACACACACAGAGGCTTTTTGGCTCAGCACCCCCACAGACATGGGTGCAGAGTAGAAAAGTGTTTTTTAGGCAGAGTACTCCCACACACACAGGCACAGAACACTTAGAGGCTTTTTGGCACAGAATTCCCACAGACATGGTGCAATGTAAAAAAAGTGGTTTTAAGGCACAATACTCCTACAGACATGGGTGCAGAGTAAAAAAAAGTGTTTTAGACGCAATACTCCCACAGACATGGGTGCAGACTACACAAAGGCTTTTTGGCACAGTACTCTCACAGACACGGGTGCAGAGTAAAAAAAGTGGCCTTTTGGCAAAGCATTCCCACAGACATGGGTTCAAAGTACACAGAGGCTTTTTAGCATAGTACTCCCACAAACAATGGTGCAGAGTACACAGAGACTTTTTGGCACACTACTCCCACAGACATGGGTGCAGAGCACACAAAGGCATTTTGGCGCAGTACTCTCATAGACATGGGTGCAGAGTAAAAACTGTTTTTTAGGCACAACACTTCCACAGACATGAGTGCAGAGTAGACAGAGACTTTTTGGCACAGTACTCACACAAACACGGGTGCAGAGTAGAAAAAAGTGAATTTTTGGTACAGTACTCCACAGACATGGGTGCAGAGTACACATAGAAACTTTTCATCATAATACTCCCACAAATACAGGTTCAGAGCACACACAGAGGCTTTTTGTCACAGTACTCCCACAGACACAAGTGCAGAGTACACACAGTGGCTTTGATAGCTCTGGAAGTGTCCACAGCCTAAAAGCTTGTTGATTTGCTGTGCTGCAGCCTTTCAATAAAATTTATTTGGCACCTATCATGATCTATTTTTGGATCTGTGGCAGACCTGGACTCTCATATTAAAACCTTTTGCTTTTCTGGCCATCAGGAGTTTATGTCAGTCTTTCCCTGGGTGGCCACTGGTGTTACTGCATGTTTAGTTAGATTACTGGTGAGTTTTTACTTCCCCCGGTGGCTGCTGGTGTTACTGCATTGTGATTAATTATCTATGCAGGTGGAAACCACTCCCACCTTCCTACTTAAGCTCACCAGGTGCACCAGTTAACTGTTGGTGATATTGTTCTTCTTTGGAGACCAACCTAGCTGGAGTTCAGGAGCTGTCAGCCTTCTATGATGCTTCAGTTGCTTGCTGCTTTCAAGTGGCTAACTCTGCTGTACGGGAGCATTGCAGCAGAGCAAGCTACGTCTTGTCTTTCTGTTTACTTAACCCCAAAGTGTCTGTATTACCCTTTCCCTGGTTTTTGGTGCAGTTTACTTTATTCCCTGTCTCACCTCCTGGAGAGGGAGTTGGGGTTTTAGCTCAGGGCTAAACAGGAGATAGGGACAGGTCGGAGACTTGGGCCTCACTACCATTAAGTGTACCCCCAAGTTAAGGAAAGTCAGGGCACCCTGTTATGAATCGGTCACCGAGGAGAAAAAAGCAAAACAAGCTAAGTCACAGAAAACCAGACAGGTTGGTAACTATGCAGATTGCAGATCCCTGATCCTAACCACGCAACTAGCAGCAGCCGTGGAGCGTACCTACGATGTTCCTAGATGCTTTGTCACAGCCGGAGGACTAAATAAGCCTGAAGCATGAAAAGGGGAAAACTGCCCCAGAGCAGGCCCCAAAGGAAAGACAGCCCCCACACATGTATTGACGGTGAAACAAGATGAAAGCACAAACACAGGCAGGAAAATAGGCTGAGCAAATGATGGGGCCCAAACTAACTAGAAAGGAAAGGAAAGACACTGTCTGCAACCTGCAAAAAACCCTACAAAAATAATGTCCAACACTTCTGATAGCAAAATTAACCCTGAAGTCACTAGACTTCTCCCACTGTATCAGCACTCTGAAATATTCTGAGACAGAGCAAAAAGAGGCCAAACTAGTAAGGGACAAAAAGCAAATTGGCAAATACAGATAAATGAGAGTGGAAATTTAGCACAGCCCCGCCCGGGGCTGGCTGACCACACAAAAAACTGAATAGACCAACAAAATCAAGTGTGAACATTAGCAGAAAAACTTAGCTTTAGATGACTGGAACAGAGCTGAGAACCTAGACCTGACAAGCCAGAAGGAATCACCAGCACCAGAATAGGGCGTCGGCTGTCTTAAATCCAGTCTGAGATTCCTGAGGTCCAATCGTCATCCTCATTATCAGGTGGCAGAACTCTACTGATTAAATCAGCCTCACTACCTCCTGTTACCACCAGAGGGAGTCTGGAAGGAGAACTCACAACTGGTGGACCAGAGAATGAACTCACAACAGCACCCCCCTTAGCCTGAGGGGCAGTTCAGGGGCCCTGGATCCACTTCTCCTGTTTTCCCCCTACTGCCCTGTGACATTATCACCAACCTGCCCATTTTCTTTTTTCCTGGTGAGCCATGACTCAAATTCAGACCTTAGCCCAACTGCTTCAGCCTCTCACCGATGAGCTCAGGGTGCTGCGGGGTGAGATGGTGCAGCAGCTGCAGCAGTTGGTGGGGGTCTGGGCCTCTGCTCAGGCTCAACCAGAACCTAAGATATCTCTCCCTGACAAGTTTTCTGGAGGGAGAAACAAATTCTTAGTGTTTCAGGAGGCCTGTAAATTATATTTCAGGCTCCGCCCCCGTTCTTCTGGGATTGAGAATCAGCACATGGGGTTTATTGTCTCCCTACTCAGTGGGGATCCCCAGGCCTGGGCTTTTCCCTGCCCACCGATTCGCCATCCTTATGGTCAGTAGATGTTTTTTTTGCGGCTCTGGCGCTGGTGTATGGTGATCCAGATGACATCTCTCTAGCAGATACCAGACTTCGGGGCTGGCCGGTTGAGCAGTACTGCTTTGAGTTTAGGAGGTGGGCCATGGATACTCAGTGGAATGACACTGCCCTTAGGAGTCATTTTGTGCAGGGTCTGTTCCCAAGGTTGCAGGATACTCTTGTGCAGTATGCCGCCCCCAGGTCGCTGGAGGCCGCCATGTCCCTTGCCATCCGGGTGGATAGATGCCTCAGGGAGAGACATACACCATATGTGCCTCTTATAGTCCTTGCTAAGGAGGAGGACACACCTGAACATTCGGAGGAACCCATGCAGATCGGAGCTGTTGACTCCAAAAAGGGGTTGCCTGTGATTCGCTGTGGTGTGGGGGCAAGTTAATTACAAGTTAAGCTTGGTTCCTATCTATTCCCCCATTACATTTGAGGCCTGGACACATAGAGAGGTGAGTCACTAGAGTAAGAGACCATCCATATGAGTTACACCTTGGCGTGGATGGATGGCTTTAAAGCTTTTGGCTAAAGAAATGTTAACCAAATGTCTCACATTTATAGCAATAGTGTAATTAGTCAGCTCAGATATTGTTATTGAAAACTTTAGCTGTTTCGGGGCCCTATGCCATAGTAACAGATTTCTTTTATTCTTCGGTCACATGGCTGTTTACTCTCCATCCAAGAGAAATGGCCCGATTATGCTAATAAGACTCTAATTACAGTTTGATCACATAGGCATCTTATTTTCTCAGAGATGGAGAAAAAAAAAAACATTTTCTCCATCTTTTACATTGTGAGTCCCTGAAAATTGGACCACACTCAAATGTCATCCTAGTGTGGTCTGATTTTTTTTCATGGACCCATAGACATGAATGGTTGAGTTCCATCTGATTCTTGGTGTCAAATCGTGCATTTTATCCTCTGACCACTCGGCCCACGGAAAAAATCAGACGTGCACAGCACCATACAATAATATGTGTACAAGTGCCATCTGGCAACACCACGGATAACACTCGTCCAATTAATATGGTCATGTGCACGAGCCCTTAAGATGACCTATTAGGCAACTTCTCCCTGCCTTTACTGCTTCCTACAAAAAAGCTTCCTGAGGTTGGCTATATCACCAAGTAAAATTGATGAATTTGGTTCACATTCCACAAAATGAAACTTCCATCTTTTTTAGTAAACTCAGTTCTGAGCATTTTTTTTAATTATGTTTTTGAAATGTTACTGACTAATGATTTGTCACTGAGCTTCCGTCTGTTTCTACCATACTGAACCAGGTCATGGGTATAAAAATAGAAGCTTAAAAATAAACTCAAAATCACAAGATTTGGCATTTTGTTAAGTGCAGGATGTTTTACTATTATTTCTCTTGTTCCTGCTGTGTGTCATGTCTCATGATACACAAATAGTGCAATTGTGATGATGGATTAAAATGAACTGCAGCTAAACATAGCAGCAGCCTAACTGTGCAAACTACAAAGTAGGCTATTACATTTGCTTCAATGAAACTGACTTGACCAACGAAAAAATTATACATAGGTCTATATTTATTGAAAGTCAAACTTAAAGGGGATCCGTTAGTCTATGTGCACACAGAGTCTTTTTCAGGCAGGCGAATCCATAGAGTTTTTCAATACGAAAATGCTTCAAGAAATGCCGGCAATTTTTTTTCCAAGGTATCTTTTATGGTGTTTTTTTTTGTTCACATTTCTGGAGTAGGTTTACTGTTTGGGTTCGAATGAGTAATGAAGTTTGTTGAAAGGCTGCAGCACAGCCAATCAACAAGCTTATAGGTTGTGGGCACTTCTGGAGCCATCATTGCCATGTCAAGTCTTGGCATGGCTGTGATTGGCTGGCCTGTGTAAATGCTGGAGCACAGGTGTCGCTACCATTTTGCTATGATTAGGGTATGGACAGGATGCAGCAGGAGTGAGAGACAGTGTTAGGTTTTGTGTTTGTACACTCTGCAAAAAAGCCTCTGTGTGTTTACCCTGCATGCATCTCAGTGGGAGTGCTGTGCCAAAAAGCCTCTGTGTGTACTCTGCACCCCCGCCTGTGGGAGTACTGTGCCTTTAATCCTCTGTGTGTACTTTGTACCTCTGCTTGTTAGTGTACTGTGTAAAAAAGCCTCTGTGTACATTGCACCCTCACCTGTGGGAGTACTGTGCCTTTAAGCCTCTGTGTGTACTCTGCACCCTGCTTGTGGGGATGCTGTGCCAAAAAGCTTCTGTGTGCTCTTTAGCCATATTTGTGCGAGTTGTGACAGTGCCTAAAGTAATAATTATACTCTACCACTGTGTCTGTAAGAGCTGTGTGCTGACCTACAAAAATTATTATACTCTACCACTGTGTCTGTACAAGTTGTGGACGTGCCGCCCCCAAAAATAATTGTACTCTACCGCTGTGTCTGTATGAATTGTGTTCTGGCCTAAAAATATGACTACACTCTACTGCTGTGTCTGTACGAGTTATGGCCGTGCCTAAAATAAAAATTATACTCTGCCTCTGTGTCTGTATAAGTTGTGTCTGGGCCTAAAAAAATTTTTTAGACTCTGCAGCTGTGTCCGTACGAGTTGTTTACTGTCCTAAAAAATTACTATACTCTACAGCAATCTGTAAGCAAGTAGTTTGCATAAAAAAATTATACTCTACCGCTGTGATTTGTGTCTGGGCATAAAAAAATTGTACTCTACCCCTGTATCTGTATGAGTTGTGTCCGGGCCTAAAAAACTGCTGCATCTTTCTGCAGTGTGCAGATCGGCAAGAAGGGCAGGGGTGAGGACTGGGAGGAAGAAGATGAGTGGGATTATGAGGTCCTAGACCACACATGAAGCGAAAGCCATCCTAGTGACGTGCACAGTTTGGAGAAAAAGGAGGTGGTCATGATGCCCTAGCAGCACAGCAAAACAGGGAGCTGGGTGCAAAATTACAGTGAGCAGCCCCTAACCAAGTACGTAGGCTGCTACTGCCCACTGTGACAATAAAATGAGAACACCAAAGCCAGCTCAAAGGAGCTCACTAATGTGGTATTCTTTTAGGGAATATGCTGCCGACAAGCGATAGGTGGTTTGCACACTGTGCTGTAAGACCCCAAAACGAGGCATAAATGTTCTGAACCTGAACGCCACCTGCATGACAATGCATCTAAATTCCAAGCACAAGGTGTAGTGGAGTACACACCTTAAAGTGCATGAGAAATCTGTGCACTGTAAGACCCCGAAGAGAAGCATAAATGTTCGAACCTGAGCACTACTTGCGTGGCGATGCATCTAAATTTCAAGCACAAGGTGTAGTGGAGTACACACCTTAAACCACATGACAAATCTGAGCCTCCTTCTGCTCCCTCTTCTGCTGTGGTCTCTGCCTCTTGCTCATGATCATGATTTACAGAGCTACCTGCCTCCCCGCAAAGAGTGGATGTAACAGCACCACCTCCACCATACACCAGTGTCACAGAGTATCTCCACACCATTCCACTTGAGTGTTCAACTCTCCATCCTCCAAACCATCGATGGAAAGAGGAAATACCCCCTACCCACCCACTGGCTATGGTCCTGAATTATAGCATTTTCAAATTACTGGCCATTGACATGCTGCCATTCTAGCTGGTGGAAACGAGCAGTTTTAAAAAACTGATGGCGGTGGCATCATAATTTTACCTCTATATAAGTCACTGGTGCAACCACACTTAGAATACTGTGTACAGTTCTGGTCTCGGGTGTATAAGAAAGACATAGCTGAACTGGAGCGGGTGCAGAGAAGAGCGACCAAGGTTATTAGGGAACTATGGGGTCTGCAATACCAAGACAGGTTATTACACTTGGGGTTATTTAGTTTGGAGAATCGAAGGCTTAGGGGTGATCTTATTACAATGTATAAATATATGCGGGGACAGTACAAAGACCTTTCTAATGATCTTTTTACTCTTAGACCTGTGACGGGGGCATCATCTACGTCTGGAGGAAAGAGGGTTTAAGCATACCACAGACGTGGATTCTTTACTGAAAGAGCAGTGAGACTATGGAACTCTCTGCCATATGATGTTGTAATGAGTGATTCCCTACTAAAATTTAAGAAGGGACTGGATGCCTTTCTTGAAAAGTATAATATTACAGGGTATATACACTAGCTTCCTTAATATTGCGTTGATCCAGGGAGCTAGTCTGATTGCCGTATGTGGAGTCGGGAAGGAAGTTTTTTCCCCAATGTGAAGCTTACTGTTTGCCACATGGGTTTTTTTTGCCTTCCTCTGGATCAACATGTTAGGGCAGGTTAGGACAGGATATGGGTTGAACTAGATGGACTTAAAGTCTCCCTTCAACCTTAATAACTATGTTACTATGTTACTATGTTCCCTGCTGCCACTGCTTTTACAGCTGGGCACTGGTGTGTGACTGGGGGGATACACAAGACCCATAACATATACCCCCCACCGAGGACAGCTTGTCATTGCCTCTGGGCAGCCTGGCACACATGAGACAATAAGTGCTACTCTGCTACTGTACTGCCAAGTTGCCTAAATTGTTACCACTGCTGATTATTGGATGGCCTCCATCATTACTTCCATCACTGGAGCGGGATCGCAAAATTCAATGAAATGCTTGAAGAGGCACTACTGGTGGTGTTCCCACCTGACAGCAAGGGCTCACTGTAAGAAAAAGGCAGATGAGGAGGAAGTCACCAATGCAGCCAGTGCACCGCCACCACCAGGCAGGGTTAGCAGGGCTGAAATGTGACAAAGCTTTCTCAGCACACCACAACTTCCAGGACAACCATCTGATAGGTCTGTCATAGCAGGAGGCAGCGTTACAACAACATGATGGAAGAGTACCTGTCCTCATATCTCCATATACTAACTGATGGGGTGTGATCACAGGCAGGCACATACACCTGTCTACAACCAATGTGGGGAAGCTAACATTTATTAAGATTAACTAGGCGTGGATCCCACAGGACTTTTCCGTAGCTTTTGAAGACTAGACAACTAGACCAGCCGCACCGAGCCATTGTTCAACTCTATTTGTTATTCATTTAATTTTGGTGCCTTCCCAAATAAAAAAAACAGTGTTGGCTACATCCTCTTCTGCCTGTTACACCTACAACGCCACGTTCACTTCCACCTACTACACCTCCTCTTCCACTTGAACCTCCACCTCCTGATACTAGATTGTTATTTTTTGTTTTGTTATTTCTATGTTCATTTAAGTCAGTTCCCTAAAACAAAAACAAAAAAAACAGACAAAAAGAGTGTTGGATTACTCCTCCCTTCCCTCTCCCACCTACCCTACCACGTCTACCTCCTCCTCATCAACTTGAACCTCCACCTCCTGGGTCTACACTGTTATTTTTTGTGTGGTTACTTCTATGTTGTTTTAAGTCAGTTCCGTAAAAAACATGAAAAAAAGAAAAACAAAACATAGCAACCCACAAAAACAGTGTTGCCTACCTCCTCCTCTTCCACTTACACTGCCACCTCCTCCTCAACCTTCTCCTCCACTTGGACCTCGCCTCCTGGTTCAAGATTATAATTTTATTTTTTGTATACTATGTTATTTTAAGTCATTTCCCTATCCACATTTGTTTTCAGGGCAACTGTCCTGTTTTTACTCCCATATAGCTTCCTTTTGCAGCTCCCTTGCCCTTACTATGACCCTTTTACAGCCTTTTTAAAGAACCGAAGTTCAGGTCCCCATTGGCTTTCACTGGATTTGGGTTCGAGGTCAAGTTCCAGGTCTCGTTCAGATCCCGAACAAATTTTAAACTACAGTTTGGCCAAACCTGACAAACCAGAATATCCACGGGTTTGCTCATCCCTATTCCTGAGCACTTTAAATGTTTTTGGCTGTGGAAATTTTTTAGCATCTTTCCAGCAATTTTGTGGCTTATGTAGTGTAGCGGTAGCACACTTAAGCAGTGAAGCGGCAGTGACCCACAAAGTTCAAACATAAAGTCTCTTTAATGAGTTACTTCACACATAAAAGTCCAATTCACACACAAGTGCATATAATTAGTGTTTAGTTCAAACCAGTTCATAGCACTACATAGTACATGGCATCCTTTAGATTGCAGTCACTACACATGCTATTCCTCCACTGACTAGTTCCCATGGGTGTTCTGCACCACTGTATCACAATCTCTACTCACAGCCGTACACAGTCCTTGATATCCTACGGGTCGCAGCCGGGCACCATATCTAACTGGTTGTAGATGTTAAACATGCTAGTCCTTTAATCAGGCACAAGATATCCACCTCCAGTTCACCTCCAGGCACAGGACATCCACCTCTGAGACCAGTCATCGTGGACGGCAGCACCACTGTGTACGCTGTGGGTGCCAGGCCTATTGCACCAACTCACTCTGGCCCTGAAACACCTGAGACTCTTCAGACCTCATTAACCCTTTCCTTCAGGGCTTTTATCACAAACCTGTGGCTTTCAGCCACATGGAAAACCTGGGTCCGGAATGGAACAGACTGCAACACTATCATATTGCAATCTGTTTCAAACACTACATCCAGATCAGGTTTTCCGTACCTCTGCCTTGGACACTAACATGTCCAAGCCTAACACCTACCTTTATTATCAGTCTGCATTGCTGTCACACCTATGCCCGTGATTGCCATGCACACCTATGGCCTTCATACACCTCCGTGCATATCCAGGGGAGACTATACAGCGCCACCTAGCTGTAACAGCAGTCACTGCCTCACTTTTTTTTACTGATGTTTTCTGGTCATTATTTTTAACTCTATTCAACAATAACAAAACCACTAGAGGTTTTTCAAGCAAAAGCGCTGGTAAAATGCTCAAAAAGACAAATGCGCACCCTCTTGGCATCTTTTTATCCTTTGCATTGACTTCTATTACTAAGTATAGAGCATCTTCTGATGGAAAATGCCAGAAAGATGGTCAGCTAACTTCTTTTAACCACTTGGCATCTTTGGAAATCAGAAGCAGTTAAAAGGCTCTCAAAAGAATGGACTTATGACTACCAAGTTGTTCTTACATAAAAGTGAATAAGTTCATTCTTTTGATCATTTAGTTAGTGCTTTTTCAGGTGGCTTTTTGAGTGGAACCCATCTGAAAAAGACGTGTGCACATACCCTTAGGTTTCATAACGTAAGCTTATTCATTGTTTCAAGTGAAAATGTGGCGCCCCTGAGGGTCCAGTCGCCACCGAGGTACTGCACCTCACCCAGAGGTGTGGTACCCCACTCTCAGGTAAGGTGGGGGCACCTCACAGGACTCTAACACCTGCACCCAACACACACCCTATAGCAGCAGGGCACCCTGGATGTACCCTACGGGAGGAGGAGCTCAACCCTGCCTGGGTAGTAAAGGGTGTTGTGAGATGGGTGGAGCTAGTAGGAAGAGAGCCAGAGAGGACAGTTCAGTTCAGTCAGAACGTGAGGAGAAAGTGAAAGTAACAGATTTGTGGTGAAGCAGCTCCCTGTCAGGAGGAGCTGTAGAAAGGAAAGAGACGGAAGAAGCTCCTGGAGAGGAGAAGGGATCCTAGAGGCTCGGCGCAGCGACCATACTGCCCATGGGGCTCGTTCCACACTGGCTAACATTGGGTGGAGGGATCAGGTCGCAGTGGGGTACCGGTCCCCTAGTCCAGTGGAATAATCATCAGAGGCACCTGTAGGTGTATCAGCCACAAGCCACAGTTATCTTCTCCGGAAAGGCAGCCATAAGGGAGCTAGGGAATGCATAGAAGTTGTTACCCGACAAGGTCTCTGGCTGTTGGCCTGGGTCACTGACTGTGAGTGTTGCGTAGGAAGAGGAGTAGAAAACCGGCACAGTGAGATTGCCAGAAAAGGCACACACTGAAGGGAGTCCTGGGAAGGTGGATCCTGATCTACCTGGGAGTTGACTGAGCCCCTCACCTGGAGGACACAGCACCAAGCGGGCACCTGTGCGCACCAGAACTGTGAGTAAACCTTTGGAACTGCACCTAGCTGTGTCCTCTAATTATTTCTGTGTCACCTATCCAACTCTGCTACGTCTATCATCAAACACAACATCTTTACTACAACAACTGCCCTGGGACAAAGCTCTGCCTGTGAAGAGCTATACCAACTCTGCTGCATCACCATCAGTCCCAGAGGATCTGCACTGCAGCGCTGGTCACCTCTGACCAGAAACCACAGGTGGCGTCACGAACACTTTACAAACTATTTTTCCCCTGTAAATATCCCATTTTATTGGATGCCTATGGCCACAGACCGGGTCACTGCTGCTGTGACACATCCTATTAAGAACCGGCCTGGTGCCGAGTATCCCCACTGCCCTGGTGGGCGATCCAAAAACATTTCCCAAATTTCAGGTTTAGTCAAGTTCTATGAGTGATCAACCTTCTGAAGTGTAGCCACATATTGTCAGCTGGATTGAGGTCTGACTACTGACACTCCAGGATAATAACAGTAATGTTTCCTAAATGACTTTTGTGCTGTACTGTTTGTGTGTAATGTATAAGTAGTGTGCTCTACGAACGCCTCTAAAGTGTCCGAGTCTGCTCACGTCTGTTTGAGAGATCCATTGGTCTGTTAAAATTAGATAAACTGCCAAACAGAATTAATTTCCAACATACATTCGTTGCATAACTGATGGAAAATGAAGCTAAGCAGCCCCTTTTATTATTGAGATTCTTATTTTGACAGTTTTTAGAATGTTAGACAAAGTTCTGAATGCTGCTTGTTTTTCTGTGGAGCAAGATGTATTTAATATCGGTGCCATTTTGGTAGTTAACGTGAATTTTTGGTCGCTTTTTGTTGCAATTGTAGGGTGTTTTTATTTAGCTATTTTTGGCATTCGCTATGCAGGTCAACTAATGCTAAATTTTATTAGTTTGGATCATTACAGATGCAATGATACTAATAATGTTTATTTGGCGCTGTTTCTATATTTTTAAGTAAACAATTAATGAAGGTGTTTTATTTATAATAGTATTTTTATGATGTTTATTTTGCATAATTGTATTAAACCTTAGGGATTATTCATACATCAGCTTTTCATATACAAGTGCAGTCCATGTTTTCGTGTAATAAAACTTTATAAATTAATACTAAATATCATTATCACCCATCTATACCTCTTTATATTTTCCTTCATGACCATTGCAATATTTACTGCTTTCAATTTCATTGCGCCTTTTCCTAACCAGTAGGTGGCTCTGATGTTGGATATTTTTCCTCTTCTTGTGCTTGGTGACCTACTGATGCCTTGATGAGTTTTAGCGTTTCCTTGTCATCAATATGACTTGATACATATTAAGTTGCCGATTGACTGCTGTTACATTGTCAATACTATATATAAAGACCTAATCTTTATCTTTATTTGTAATTTCTCATAAGTTATTGACATCTAATTAAGACTAGAGGTGAGCAAATTTTTCAAAGTTCGATTACAATTACTATTGGCGGCGAATATCGTATTGTACAATATTCGCCAAACACAGCCGAACGTCATTGAAGTGAATAGGAGTAGAAATTACCAAATATGTTTGAAATCGATCGTCACACATAAATTCAGCATGAAAAGGATCACAATATGCCATAAATATGGCAAATTCAGATTCGGCGACCGATTCCGAACATATTCGGTCAACTTTAATTAAGACAACTCAGTATGGTAATGCGGATTGCCAATTTGTGGCATTGCACACTTGAAAATATGAAGTTTATGATATCATATAATTGATGCCATTGTTGGACAAATGGGGGAATAATGTTTTACATTTTTCAAGGAAACCTGTCAGCTTGAAGACATTGCGCAATGTTTCGGTAGCAGTATATAGAATCATAGAATCGTAGAGTTGGAAGGGACCTCCTGGGCCATCTGGTCCAACCCCCTGCTCAAAGCAGGATTCGCTAAATCATCCCAGTCAGATGTCTGTCCAGCCTCTGTTTGAAGACTTCCATTGAAGGAGAACTCACCACTTCTCGTGGCAGCCTGTTCCACTCATTGATCACTCTAACTGTCAAAAAGTTTTTTCTAATATCTAATCTGTGTCTCCTCCCATTCAGTTTCATCCCATTGCTTCTAGTCTTTCCTTGTGCAAATGAGAATAAAGTTGATCCTTCTACAATGTGACAGCCCTTTAGATATTTGTAGACAGCTATTAAGTCTCCTCTCAGTCTTCTCTTTTGCAAACTAAACATTCCCAAATCCTGCAACCTTTCCTCATAAGACAGGGTTTGCAGACCGGTCACCATTCTGGTCGCTCTTTTCTGAACTTGCTCCAGTTTGTTGATGTCTTTTTTAATATGTGGTGCCCAAAACTGGACACAATATTCCAGATGAGGTCTGACCAAAGAGGAGTAGAGGGAAATAATGACTTCACGTGATCTAGACTGTATGCTTCTGTTAATACATCCTAGAATTGCATTTGCCTTTTTTGCTGCTGCATCACACTGTTGACTCATATTCAGTCTGTTATCTATTAGTATACCCAAGTCTTTTTCACATGTGCTGTCACTTAGCCCTATTCCTCCCATTCTATATATGCTTTTTTCATTTTTATTGCCCAGATGTAGTACTTTGCATTTCTCCCTGTTAAAAACCATTCTGTTAGTTGCTGCCCACTTCTCCAGTTTATTTAAATCTTTTTGAATCCTCTCTCTCTTCTCTAGTATTAGCTATCCCTCCTAGCTTTGTGTCATCAGCAAATTTAATCAGTTTACCCTCAATTCCTTCATCTAAATTGCTGATAAAGATGTTGAACAATACAGGGCCCAGGACAGAGCCCTGTGGTACCCCACTTGAGACATTCTTCCAGCTGGATGTGCAGCCATTTACAACCACTCTTTGGGTCTGATCACTAAGCCAGTTATGAATCCACCTAACAGTTGCCTTGTCCATTCCATACTTAGTCATTTTTTCAATAAGGATTGTATGAGAGACTTTGTCAAATGCTTTGCTGAAGTCAAGATATACTATATCTACAGCATTTCCTTGATCCACCCAATCAGTGATACCGTCATAGAAGGAAATTAAGTTAGTCTGACATGACTTATTAGTTACAAACCTATGCTGACTCTGTTTAATCACTTCATTCTTATCCAGGTATTGACATACATGTTGTTTAATAATTTGTTCAAAGATCTTTCCTGGTATAGAAGTCAGACTCACCGGCCTATAGTTGCCTGGGTCCACCTTCTTCCCCTTTTTGAAGATAGGAACAACATTTGCTCTTCTCCAGTCTTCTGGCACTTCTCCTGTTCTCCAAGAATTTTCAAAGATTATGGAGAGGGGTTCGAAAATTTCTTCTGCTATCTCCTTCAGTACTCTGGGGTGTAATTCATCTGGACCTGGAGACTTGAATTCATTTAGGTTAGCTAAGTGTTTCCTCACTATCTTTCTGTTTATAGATATCCTGGATTCTTCTATTCCCTTAATAGGACAGTGAATAACAGTTGATGTTACATTTCCTTTCTGAGAGAAAACAGATGCAAAATAGGAATTTAAAAGTTCAGCCTTCTCAACATCCTGTCTTACCATTTCATCATTTTCATCCTGTAAAAATCCTATAGCATCTTTGACTTTTCTTTTACTTTTGACATATCCCCAAAATCCTTTATTATTGCTTTTGACATCTCTTGCAAGCCTCAATTCATTTTCAGCTTTAGTAATCTGATTTGTGCCCTGCAGGTTCTGCAGACAGCATTATATTCTTCTTTAGATATGCCTCCCTCGTTCCATTTTATAAACATTTTTTTCTTCCTTTTTAGCATGTGCTTAAGTTCTGTGTTCATCCATCCTGGTTTCCTTAAATGCTTC
Source organism: Dendrobates tinctorius (assembly GCF_039654945.1). Classification (NCBI taxonomy): domain Eukaryota; kingdom Metazoa; phylum Chordata; class Amphibia; order Anura; family Dendrobatidae; genus Dendrobates; species Dendrobates tinctorius. The sequence goes on from NW_027361797.1 coordinate 36,037,194, forward strand.
CTATTCTTCCCTCTTTTCGGAATTGTTAACAACTGTGCTTTGAGAATTTCATTTTCCAAGATTTCCCATCCTTCCTGGACATTTTTGTCTTTAAGGATATCCAGCCATTGGATCCCTCCAATTCTCTTTCTGAATCCTTTAAAATCTGCCTTTCTGAAATCTAACCTTGATGTCTGAGTCTTCACAGGTCTTCCACCTCTAGTTATCCAAAATTCTAAAATAGCATGGTCGCTACCTCCTAGGGTCCCAGCCACTTTTACCTCCTCAACCATTTCCTCCCTGTTTATAAGGATTAGATCCAAGGTAGCAGTTCCCCTTGTTTTCTCCCTTACCTTTTGGAAGATAAAGTTGTCAGCAAGAGAGGAGAAGAATTTCCTTGACCTGTTAGTTTTGCCTGAGAGAGATTCCCAACAAATGTCTGGATAGTTGAAATCTCCCATGACAACTATGTCATATTTTTTTGGAGAACTTGGCCATTTGATGCATAAAGAGTTCATCCATATCTTCAGCTTGCACAGGCGGCCTGTAGTAAATGCCTACAATGGTGTCCTTTCCATTGTTCTGTCCTTGTATTCTTACCCAAACAGTTTCCACAGAACTCCCAGTCTCTGAAGCTTTAATCTCTGTGCAGATATACGCATTTCTAACATACAATGCGACACCCCCTCCTCGTTTATCAAGTCTGTTTCTTGCAAATAAGTTGTATCCTTCTATATAAATGAGGGAGATAAATTGTTATATAGGCTTGTGTAAAAAGATTCCGCATATCTTGTATTTTATGCATTAAAATCCTTGCTACTGCTGGATTCAGATGTCCAATGAGTGGTACCCTAACTGCAAATAGGTCTTAAACTTTTTGCATGATCCTCTGTGGCCATGTTTAAGGCTCTGGGTAGTATTTTATGTACTATGATACTCACCCCTACTTGCTTGATAGGTAGAGTGCAGGAGATTTTCTGCTGCTGTACAGCTCTCCTCCTTCTGCCTGTTTACATTAATTGAACATATCTGAAGGCAGGAAACAAGAGGCTTTTTTGCTTTTTTAAATGCTTATAAGTGGGTGTCAAGAAGATCCTTTGTTGGAATATGTTTGGTGCAACAACTCCATTCCTGTCTATGAGTGTTTAGTTGCTAGATTTGTATGCTGTTTATAAAGTTAGAACAAAAAAAACTCCCAGAGGCTCACACAGGGAGAGCATGTGACTGTATTTCCTGTTTTTCCTGTGTCTGTGTATGAGAGAAGCAGCCTGCTGTAGATGCTGCACATATAGAGACACACAAATGATTTATTCCTGATCTATTAAGCTTATCATATATTGTTCCTGTTTGTTCCTGAATAAAGAAGCTCTGTTGTCACATGCTTGGAGAGTATCCTGAATAATCCTCTGCCAACAGCTTATGGGCCCAGAGTGACACAGAACCCCAGAGTAACAAAGCAACAGAAGCCCAGGACAAAAGCAGCACAGAGTAACAGAGAAGATGTTGTTGTGTCCCATCAATGGGAACAACTTGTTATGAATTTCTATGTTATGCAGTGCATTATGTTGTTGCCAGGGAGAAGCCCTGTTTTTGAAGTTTGTTCCTTCTTCCCTTCGGTAGTTGATGATGTTATCCCTTGCTCCTCCCTTCTTTATTATCAGTTTGCTGTAGCCATCTTTGGATGCCCATGTATACTTCTCTGTTTGGGATTACTCTTTCTACTTGCTGCATTGTACTTAATATAAAATTTCAGAGAATATCAACTCTGTTCCTCCTGGACTCTTATCACAAGTAAGTCTGGCTGAGTTGGCACTATCTGAGGATGCCTGGCATGCGAGTACATCAATCATACAGTTATCTAAGGGATTGATGGCTAAGGACTTAGAGACTCATACTGCCTTGAAGAGTCAAAATAGATGTCCACTAGCAGCAATCCTGTCAAGTTCTCAGTGCCAAGCCTCACTAACCAGAACTACCAGTCCTGGAAATTCAAGGTGAAGATGCTGCTCATAAGAGAAGGTATGTGGAAATATACTCAGAAACAAGTGCCTCATCCATTACCAGATGATTGGCTAGAGAAGGATCAGAAAGTACAAAGCACAATTTCCCTCAGTGTAGATGATAATCAGATTGTGCATACAGTATATGCAAGTGTGCAACTGCAAAGGAGATGTGGGATGAGTTACAGAAAGTGCATGAAAGATCAAATCTCAGCAATAAGCTTTATCTCATGAGTAGTGTTGAGCGATACCATCCTATATCGTGAAATATCGGATCGGATTGGATCGGACAGATACCCAAAAAGTATCGGATATAGCCGATTCCGATACTGGAAACCAATGCAAGTCAATGGGACAGAAATATCGGAATTAAAATAATCCCTTTCTTTCCTTGTAGGTTAATTCTACATGAAGAAAAACAACAAATAAGAATGTAGAATGTATTGGGGAAGGTGGAGGAGACATTAAAGGCATAGAGGTTTAGCCCAATCAAATGGAATAGCAGGAATAATTTTTTTTTTTTTTTTAAAGACGTTCGGAGTTACAAAGATATTGACTATGTTAACCTTTTTTATATTTTGTCAGATATGTATGTTTCACTACTTCCATGCTCTTCACCTTCTTTTTTACTTCTCCAACACTTTCTACTTCATGATCCTCAGCAGCAGCATCTTTTTCATCAACTTCTTCTTCACCTTATTCATCTTCTTCTTCTTCACCTTCTTCCTATTATTCTTTTTTTTTACATTCTTCATATTCAACTATTATTCTTCTTCAAATTCTACTTCTTCATCTTCTTCCTATTCTTCTTCATCATATTCGTATTTGTGATAGGCATTCCTGTAGTTGTTATCTATAAAAGTTTGAAGATTACACCTTCCGTTCTGCCTGTCACAAAAGATTTACAACAGGATTTGTCAGCGTTCAGTTTGGCCTGCAGCAGCAGGCATTTTCCAGGGGCACCACGAGGAGGAACGGACTCACTCCCATACACTGCTTAGTCTTCTTCTGCTTTTAATTTAGATAATATCTTTTGCTCTGATTTTTAGTCTTATGCTTAATGTTCTTCTGCTTTTTGTTCTGCTGCTTTTTGCTCTTCTGCTTCTTGGTCTTCTGTCTCTTGTTGTTCTGTATCTTGGTGGTTGTCTTCATGTTCTTTGTCCTCTTGGTCATCTTCTTCAGGGTCATCTTTTTGGTCTTCTTCGGGGTGGTCTTCCTGGTCTTCGTCTTCAGGGTCATCATTTTCGTGGTCGTCGTCGTCTTCGGGGTGGTCTTCAGGGTCATCGTCTTCAGGGTCGTCGTCAGGGAGATCCAGAGTGATAACCAAAAACCATTTCCAAAAGCTTGAACTTGGAAATGTAGCAGAAGGTACAAGAAGGCTGAGGAACTGCCGAAAACCAGCTGACGGTACTGGAACCCGGATGGGTAACAGAAGAAACAAGAGCCAATGGCACTACCGAGGGCCAGCTGATGGTACTGGAATCCGGTTACTAAGCAGGAGTTACCTGTGCTAGAAAGCACTACCAAGGACCAGCAGACGTTGCTGGAACTCGGATACCGGGAAGGAGGTACCTAAGCCAAAGGCACTGCCGAGAACCAGCTGACGGTGCTGGAACCCGGAGGGGCAGCAGAAGGAACAAGAGCCAATGGCACTACCGAGGGCCAGCTGATGGTACTGGAATCCGGTTACTAAGCAGGAGTTACCTGTGCTAGAAAGCACTACCAAGGACCAGCAGACGTTGCTGGAACTCGGATACCGGGAAGGAGGTACCTAAGCCAAAGGCACTGCCGAGAACCAGCTGACGGTGCTGGAACCCGGAGGGGCAGCAGAAGGAACAAGAGCCAATGGCACTACCGAGGGCCAGCTGATGGTACTGGAATCCGGTTACTAAGCAGGAGTTACCTGTGCTAGAAAGCACTACCAAGGACCAGCAGACGTTGCTGGAACTCGGATACCGAGAAGGCGGCACCTAAGCCAAAGGCACTGCCGAGAACCAGCTGACAGTACTGGAACCCGGATGGGTAGCAGAAGCTGCAAGAGCCAATGGAACTAGCGAGGAGTAGCTGACGGTGCTGGAACCCGGAGGGGCAGCAGAAGGAACAAGAGCCAATGGCACTACCGAGGACCAGCTAACAGTGCTGGAACCTGGTTACTAAGCAGGAGGTACCTGTGCTAGAAAGCACTACCAAGGACCAGCAGACATTGCTGGAACTCGGATACCGAGAAGGCGGCACCTAAGCCAAAGGCACTGCCGAGAACCAGCTGACAGTACTGGAACCCAGATGGGTAGCAGAAGGTACCCATGAAAAACAAAGTTGCAAGGCCGCGAGCCAGCTGCAGTTACCGAAACCCACAGTCCTACAAGGGGTGCTTGTCTTATTGGCACTACGGAACCAGTCTTTGTTGCCAGATCCCACAGCCCACATAGGAAGCCCATAAACTGCAGGCTCCATAGACTCGGCTAACCCGACCGCAACACGACAGGACAACGTATTGGTGGCAAAGTGACATTGACACTACCCGGAGACAGCAGGCTTGCTTGATCCAGGCTGGGCAGGAGGGAGTACCCGTGCCAAAGACACTGCCGAGAACCAGCTGACGGTGCTGGAACCCAGAGGGGCAGCAGATGGAACAAGAGCCAATGGCACTACCGAGGACCAGCTGACGGTGCTGGAACATGGTTACTAAGCAGGAGGTACCTGTGCTAGAAAGCACTACCAAGGACCAGCAGACGATGCTGGAACTCGGATACCGAGAAGGAGGCACCTCAGCCAAAGGCACTTCCGAGAACCAGCTGACGATACTGGAACCCGGATGGGTAGCAGAAGCTGCAAGAGCCAATGGAACTAGCGAGGACCAGCTGACGGTGCTGGAACCCGGAGGGGCAGCAGAAGGAACAAGAAGCTGCAAGAGCCAATGGCACTACCGAGGACCAGCTGACGGTGCTGGAACCCGGTTACTAAGCAGAAGGTACCTGTGCTAGAAAGCACTACCAAGGACCAGCAGACATTGCTGGAACTCGGATACCGAGAAGGAGGCATCTCAGCCAAAGGCACTGCCGAGAACCAGCTGACGGTGCTGGAACCCGGATGGGTAGCAGAAGCTGCAAGAGCCAATGGAACTAGTGAGGACCAGCTGATGGTGCTGGAACCCGGAGGGGCAGCAAAAGGAACAAGAGCCAATGGCACTACCGAGGACCATCTGACGGTGCTGGAACCCGGATACTAAGCAGGAGGTACCTGTGCTTAAAAGCACTACCAAGGACCAGCAGACGTTGCTGGATCTCAGATACCGAGAAGAAGGCACCTCAGCCAAAGGCACTGCCTAGAACCAGCTGACGGTGCTGGAACCCGGATGGGTAGCAGAAGCTGCAAGAGCCAATGGAACTAGCGAGGACCAGCTGATGGTGCTGGAACCCGGAGGGGCAGCAAAAGGAACAAGAGCCAATGGCACTACCGAGGACCATCTGACGGTGCTGGAACCCGGTTACTAAGCAGGAGGTACCTGTGCTTAAAAGCACTACCAAGGACCAGCAGATGTTGCTGGATCTCAGATACCGAGAAGGAGGCACCTCAGCCAAAGGCACTGCCGAGAACCAGCTGACGGTGCTGGAACCCAGATTGGTAGCAGAAGCTGCAAGAGCCAATGGAACTAGCGAGGACCAGCTGATGGTGCTGGAACCCGGAGGGGCAGCAGAAGGAACAAGAGCCAATGGCACTACCGAGGACCATCTGACGGTGCTGGAACCCGGTTACTAAGCAGGAGGTACCTGTGCTTAAAAGCACTACCAAGGACCAGCAGATGTTGCTGGATCTCAGATACCGAGAAGAAGGCACCTCAGCCAAAGGCACTGCCTAGAACCAGCTGACGGTGCTGGAACCCGGATGGGTAGCAGAAGCTGCAAGAGCCAATGGAACTAGCGAGGACCAGCTGATGGTGCTGGAACCCGGAGGGGCAGCAAAAGGAACAAGAGCCAATGGCACTACCGAGGACCATCTGACGGTGCTGGAACCCGGTTACTAAGCAGGAGGTACCTGTGCTTAAAAGCACTACCAAGGACCAGCAGATGTTGCTGGATCTCAGATACCGAGAAGGAGGCACCTCAGCCAAAGGCACTGCCGAGAACCAGCTGACGGTGCTGGAACCCAGATTGGTAGCAGAAGCTGCAAGAGCCAATGGAACTAGCGAGGACCAGCTGATGGTGCTGGAACCCGGAGGGGCAGCAAAAGGAACAAGAGCCAATGGCACTACCGAGGACCATCTGACGGTGCTGGAACCCGGTTACTAAGCAGGAGGTACCTGTGCTTAAAAGCACTACCAAGGACCAGCAGATGTTGCTGGATCTCAGATACCGAGGAGGCACCTCAGCCAAAGGCACTGCCGAGAACCAGCTGACGGTGCTGGAACCCAGATTGGTAGCAGAAGCTGCAAGAGCCAATGGAACTAGCGAGGACCAGCTGACGGTGCTGGAACCCGGAGGGGCAGCAGAAGGAACAAGAGCCAATGGCACTACCGAGGACCAGCTGACGGTGCTGGAACCCAGTTACTAAGCAGGAGGTACCTGTGCTAGAAAGCACTACCAAGGACCAGCAGACGTTGCTGGAACTCGGATACAGAGAAGGAGGCACCTCAGACAAAGACACTGCCGAGAACCAGCTGCCGAGAACACGACAGGACAACATATTGGTGGCAAAGTGACGTTGACACTACCCGGAAACTGCTGGCATGCTGGAACCAGGCTGGGCAGGAGGGAGTACCCGTGCCAAAGACACTGCCGAGAACCAGCTGACGGTGCTGGAACCCGGAGGGGCAGCAGAAGGAACAAGAGCCAATGGCACTACCGAGGACCATCTGACGGTGCTGAAACATGGTTACTAAGCAGGAGGTACCTGTGCTAGAAAGCACTACCAAGGACCAGCAGATGTTGCTGGAACTCGGATACCGAGAAGGAGGCACCTCAGCCAAAGGCACTGCCGAGAACCAGCTGACGGTGCTGGAACCCGGATGGTTAGCAGAAGCTGCAAGAGCCAATGGAACTAGCAAGGACCTGCTGCCGGTGCTGGAACCCAGAGGGGCAGCAGAAGGAACAAGAGCCAATGGCACTACCGAGGACCAGCTGATGGTACTGGAACCCGGTTACTAAGCAGGAGGTACCTGTGACAGAAAGCACTACCAAGGACCAGCAAATGTTGCTGGAACTCGGATACTGAGAAGGAGGCACCTAAGCCAAAGGCACTGCCGAGAACCAGCTGACGGTACTGGAACCCAGATGGGTAGCAGAAGGTACCCATGAAAAACAAAGTTGCAAGGCCGTGAGCCGGCCGCTGTTACCGAAACCCACAGTCCTACAGGGGGTGCTTGTCCTATTGGCACTATGGAACCAGCCTTTATTGCTAGATCCCTCGGCCCACACAGGAAGCACCTACATTGCAGGCACCATAGAGTCGGCTAACCCGACCGCAACATGACAGGACAACGTATTGGTGGCAAAGTGACGTTGACACTACCCGGAAACAGCTGGCGTGCTGGAACCATGCTGGGCAGGAGGGAGAACCCGTGCCAAAGACAATGCTGGGAACCAGCTGGCCGTGCTGGAACCCAGGGTAAATACTACAGAGTGGAGACAGAGGCCTAATTGGAGCAAGTTTAAAATCTGTAGTTGTGTGTGTGGACAGAGCAGGAGAAATTGCCGGACACACAGCTGGGGATCAGCTAACATTACTGAACCCCAATAACACTGGAGTATATGTTGACTGTGCAGATGGCACATTCTAGTGGGAATGTGGACAGAGCAGGAGAAATTGCCGGACACACAGCAAGGGATCAGCTGACGTTACTGAACCCCAGTAACACAGGAGCAAGTGTCGATTGTGCAGATGGCACTTCTGAGCAGCAACTGAAGGTGTTGGAGCCCAGGGTAAATACTAGAGACAGAGTGGAGCCAGAGGCCTAATTGGAGCAAATTTAAAATCAGTAGTAGTGTGAATGTGGACAGAGCAGGAGACATTGCCGGACACACAGCAGGGGAGCAGCTGACGTTACTGAACCCCACTAACACAGGAGCTAGTGTTTTTCTCTGTGCAGACGGCACTTCTGAGCAACAACTGGCGGTGTTGGAACCCAGGATCAATCATGGTGTAGGCTGAGGCCTACTTGGAGCAAGTTTAATATCTGATGTACTTTAAATGTGGAGGGAGGAAGAGACATTGCCGTACACACAGCAGGGGAGCGGCTGGCATTACTGAACCTCACTAACACAGGAGCTAGTGTTTTTCTCTGTGCAGACGGCACTTCTGAGCAACAACTGGTGGTGTTGGAGCCCAGGATCAAACATGGTGTAGGCTGAGGCCTACTTGGAGCAAGTTTAATATCTGATGTAGTTTGAATGTGGAGGGAGCAGGAGACATTGCCGGACACACAGCAGGGGAGCAGCTGGCGTTACTGAACCCCACTAACACAGGAGCTAGTGTTTTTCTCTGTGCAGACAGCACTTCTGAGCAACAACTGGCAGTGTTGGAGCCCAGGATCAATCATGGTGTAGGCTGAGGCCTACTTGGAGCAAGTTTAATATCTGATGTAGTTTGAATGTGGAGGGAGCAGGAGACATTGCCGGACACACAGCAGGGGAGCAGCTGGCGTTACTGAACCCCACTAACACAGGAGCTAGTGTTTTTCTCTGTGCAGACGGCACTTCTGAGCAACAACTGGCGGTGTTGGAGCCCAGGATCAATCATGGTGTAGGCTGAGGCCTACTTGGAGCAAGTTTAATATCTGATGTTGGGATGAATGTGGAGGGAGCAGGAGATATTGCCGGACACACAGCAGGGGATCAGCTGATGTTACTGAACCCCAGTAACACAGGAACAAGTGTTGATTGTGCAGATGGCACTTCTGAGCAGCAACTGGCGGTGTTGGAGGCCAGGGTAAATACTAGAGACAGAGTGGAGCCAGAGGACTAATTGGAGCAAGTTTGAAATCAGTAGTAGTGTGAATGTGGAGGCAGCAGTAGACATTGCCGGACACACAGCAGGGGAGCAGCTGGCATTACTGAACCCGACTAACACAGGAGCTAGTGTTTTTCTCTGTGCAGACAGCACTTCTGAGCAACAACTGGTGGTGTTGGAGCCCAGGGTCATTCATGGAGTAGGCTAAGGCCGAATTGGAGCAAGTTTAATATCTGATGTTGGGATGAATGTGGCGGGAGCAGGAGATATTGCCGGACACACACCAGGGGAGCAGCTGGCGTTACTGAACCCCACTAACACTGGAGCATGTGTTTTTCTCTGTGCAGATGGCACTTCTGAGCAACAACTGGCGGTGTTGGAGCCCAGGTTCAATCAGGGTTCAGGTTGAGGCCTAATTGGAGCAAGTTTTATATCTGATGTAGTTTGAATGTGGAGGCAGCAGGAGACTTTGCCAGACACTCAGCAGGGGAGCAGCTGGCGTTACTGAACCCCACTAACACAGGAGCTAGTGTTTTTCTCTGTGCAGATGTCACTTCTGAGCAACAACTGGCGGTGTTGGAGCCCAGGGTCATTCATGGAGTAGGCTAAGGCTGAACTGGAGCAAGTTTAATATCTGATGTTGGGATGAATGTGGAGGGAGCAGGAGATATTGCCGGACATACAGTAGGGAAGCAGCTGGCGTTACTGAACACCACTAACACTGGAGCATGTGTTTTTCTCTGTGCAGACGGCACTTCTGAGCAACAGCTGGCGGTGTTGGTGCCCAGGGATTACTGTTCAGGTGGTAGAAACATGAACACAACAGGAGACCTGGATACTGTTGCCAACTAATTATTTATTCTGGAAGAGGACTGGCAAATTCCGGCGAGATCCAGGCCTTGTTCATTTTCAGAAAAGTAAGCCAGTCAACGTTATCGGAGGATAGTCGCGTGCGACGGTCTGTTAGTACACCACCTGCGGCACTAAAGACGCGTTCCGATAATACACTAGCAGCTGGGCAAGCCAGCACCTCCAATGCATACTGGCTAAGCTCTGGCCATGTATCCAGCTTAGAGACCCAAAACTTGAAGGGGGATGAGCCGTCTTGGAGTACACTGAGAGGGCAAGACATGTAGTCTGTCACCATCTGTCAGAAACGTTGCCTCCTGCTGACTGGAGCCGTCTGTGATGGTGTAGACATTTGTGGCGGGCACGCAAAACTTTGCCATATTTGGGCCATACTGGTCTTGCCTTGTGCTGAGGCGCTGCCTCTGCTCCCTCTTTGTGCAGAGCTTCCTCCACTGCCTTGACGCACAGAGCTGTTTAGTAAAGCACTAGCAGCACTGCTCTCGGGTGGAATGGAGAACATGATGGAATGCACCAGTGTGTCTTGGTACTCCCGCATTTTACGCTCCTGTTTCAATGGTGTTATGAGGCTTTGTAAGTTGTCCCGGTAGCAAGGATCTAGGAGTGTGTACACCCAATAATCAGCCGTGTTGAGAATGTGGGCGATGCGGCGGTCGTTTCTCAGGCACTGCAGCATGAAATCAACCATGTGCTGCAGACTCCCAACTGCCCAAGAAACGCTGTCCCCTGCTTGAGGCTGTCCCCTGCTAGTGCATTGTGTACCTCCCTCCTCTGGAGAGATGTCTTCCTCCTCCATTGACTCCTCCTCATCCTCCTCACAAAGTGTCCCCTGCCTAGGCCTTTGTGAGGACCCACGTTGCGCAGACTGTCCAGAAGCAGATGGCATTTGTGACTCCTCATCCTCCACCTCTTCCAAAACCTCCTCCCTTAGTGCTTGCAGTGTTTTTTGAAGCATGCAGATAAGGGGGACAGTCATGCTGACTAGTGCATCATCTGCACTCGCCATCCACGTGGAATCATCGAAGGCACACAAAACGTGGCAGATGTCCTTCATAGAGGCCCACTCAGTGGTGCTGAAGTGTGACCGGCGCACAGTGCCACTTGTTTGCGCCTGATGCAGATGGTACTCCATTACTGCTGCCTGCTGCTCACACAACCGCTCCAACATATGTAACGTTGAATTCCACCTGGTGGGTAGGTCACATATGATGCGATGTTCCGGAAGGCGGAATCGGCGCTGCAGAGCTGCAGTGTGCGATCTTGCCATGCTGGAACGCCGCAAGTAAGCGCACTCTATGCGGACCTTGTGCAGCAGTGCATCAAGATCCGGAGAGTCCCTCAGAAAGCTCTGCACGACAAAGTTGAGCACATGTGCCAGACATGGGATGCGAGTGAGTTTGCCTAGGCCCAGAGCTGCCACCAGATTTCGGCCATTGTCACACACTACCAAACCTGGCTGGAGATTCACTGGCACAAACCACACGTCGCTCTCCTGCTTGATGGCATTCCAGAGGTCCTGCGCTGTGTGGCTTCGATTGCCCAAAGAAATTAATTTCAGTATGGCCTGTTGACGTTTGGCCACGGCTGTGCTCACATCGGGTAAGCGTTCACGGGTCCATGTGGAGGTAGACCGTGACGGCTCCTGCAGTGCTGATTCAGAGGAACAGGAGTATGAGGAGGAGTCAATGTGTACAGACTGGATACCTGCAATCCTTGGAGTTGGTAGAACACGTACAGCGCCACTCTCAAGATCTCTACCCGGCTCCACAACATTGACCCAATGGGCAGTGAGGGAAAGGTATCATCCCTGTCCATGGTTACTGGTCCACGCATCGGTGGTCAGGTGGACCTTGCTACTGACGGCGTTTAGTAGCGCATGTTTAATTTTTCCCTCCACATGCTTTTGCAGGGCAGGGACGGCTTGCCTGCTGAAATAAAAGCGGCTGGGCATGGTGTATTGTGGGACTGCCAATGCCATGATATTACGGAAGGTGTCAGTCTCCACCAGCCTGAATGTGAGCATTTCAAGGGCCAGTAGTTTGGCAATGCCAGCATTCAGAGCCTGTGCTCAGTGATGGTTTGCCGAGTATGGCCGCCTTTTCTCCCATGCCTGTGCTATCGATGGCTGTAGAGTGGCCTGGGAGTGTGGGGATGACAGGGAACGTGGTGCTGTGGGTGGAATGTCACTGGGTCTCTGGACAACAGTGCCAGGGGTTCTTCCATGGCGATCCTGTGAGGAAGCCGAACCAGCTGTGTGTGAGCTGGAGGAAGAGGCTACAACACGAGCTGAAGAGGTGGTAGGTAGCGCTGTAGGTTGGCCTACGTCTTAAGTGTGTCTTTGTAACGCCACCACGTGCTTGGTCCGCACATGTTTCCACGTATTTGTGGTATTGAGGTTGCTGACACTTTTCCCTCTTTTGACTTTATGATTACACAGCTTGCATTTGACAAAGCAAATGTCATCTGCAACTGTGTCAAAAAAAGGACCACACACTGCAAGTCCTGGGAGCGTCCGTTTTGGGTTTTGGCAGAGGAATGCTCCTAACGGGTGCCGAAGTGGAGGCTACAGGCAACCAAGTCTGCCCCCTCCCTCTCCCTCCTGTTTTGGCTGTTTGGGGAATCTCTTCCTCAGAGCTGCTCCCACCACCTTCCTGTTCCTCACGCCATGATGGGTCAAGGACCTCATCATCCACACTCCCCTCTTCAAACACCTGCTTCTCCTGGGTAGTCTCACCAGCACAGTGCACACCAGAAAGTGGCACCTGAGTCTCATCATCTGATGCGTGCTGAGGTGTGCTGACCATAGGCACTGGCCCACCCGCCTCTTCAGATTCAGAGGGACAAAGCAGTTGCGCATCACTGCATACTCCCTCTTCTTCACATTCTAGAATGCTGTTTGGCTGGCCCCCTGTTTCCAAGCCAAGAGATTCAGAGAACAGAAGTAGAGATGGCTCCTATCCAGGGCTCTCTGACTGCCTGGGCAATTTGGCAGATGGTGAAGAGACAGATGGTTGCTCTTCAGTGCTCTGGCCCAGAGAGGATGTGGAAGTCATTGAAGTCGATGCGTTAGCTGCCATCCATCCGAAAACGGCTTCAATTTGTTCATCCCGCAGCAGTCGGGTACGGCGAGGTCCTACAAAGCTGCGCATAAAGGACGGTTGCCTGGTAAAACAGGGGGATGCTGAGTCACTGGTGCCCGCAGCGGGCACAGAATCCCCACGTCCTTTCCCTGCTGAAACTCCACGCCCACGAACACGTGCCTTACTCCCTGCCTTCTTCATCTTGGTAGACTGATAAAGATAGGCAGAAAAGTACAAAGGGGAGGCTTAGTGTGCTTATTCCTGAACAGCTGCTAACAGGTGTAAGAAACAATCATTTTATAAAGTGTGTGGACTACACTTTAATTTGAGCTAATGTGGCCTACACAACTGTCAAGTGGAGTGTTTGGTGAACTTTATTTACGTGTTTTTTTTCAAAAAAACAAAAAGGATGTGACCAAAGATGTGAAAGCGATAGTATCACAAACTTTTTGGAGCTATTACAATGCAGGAAGGTAACCTACATTGCAATAGATGAGGCTCCGAAAAATAGGCTAATACTAATCTGTCTGCGGCTGCAGGGCACAAGCCAGAAAAAAGGCTCCTCTATCTACTCCTATATAGTGTTTGCAACCAACCAATGTAGATGGATACGGATGGAAGCACACTAATAGGAGAAAAAAGTCAGGAAAAATGAGCTGCAATAAAACAAAAAAGGACTATGTATGAGGCAGTGACGCACGCTGAGCAGACTACAACCAGAGGTGTCTGCAGAACACACTACAACATGAGCTGCACTCACACATAGAGACCTCACAGACAGCCGTGAACAGTGCAGAGAACTAGACATTAGCACTGACAGGCTGCAAAAAGGCTCCACTGTCTACTCCTATAGTGTTTGAAACCAATGTAGATGGATACGGATGGATGCACACTAATAGGAGAATTAATGAAAAATGAGCAGCAATAAAACAAAAATATGTATGAGGCAGTGACGCACGCTGAGCAGCCTACAACCAGAGGTGACTGCAGGACACACTGCAGTGTGAGCTGCACACACACAGACCTTGCAGACAGCTGTGAACAGCGCTGCAAGGCAAAAGAAAGCTACAGTGATTGATAATGAAGCCTGGGTAAAGCACAATATTATATAGCAAATCGCTATCTCTAACTGTCCCTCAGAGTCTTGAACAGCAGCCTGTCCCTAACTGAATTCACAGCAGAGTGAACCCTAAATGGCGGTGGCCGCTTTTATAGTGCATCATGACATCATTTCAGCAGCCAATCACAGCCATGCCAATAGTTAACATGCCTACATGCCTAACAGGATGTGCCCACACTTCTGAGGAATCCTCATTGGCTGAATCAAATCAAACTGGCTCATAGCATTATGGGAACTTCCGATTCTGGTATTCGATATGCAAAAAGTATCGGAACTCAGTATCGGAATTCCGATACCGCGAATATTGGCCGATACCCAATATTTGCGGTATCGGAATGCTCAACACTAGAGTTGAGCGACTTTTGGTTTTTTAGGGTCGCGTTTCGTTTCGTGAAACCCGACTTTTCCAAAAGTCGGGTCGAGCAAGATCGTCCGATTATAGGGAAAAGTCGGGGTCGTCCCGAAACACGAAACCCAATGTAAGTCAATGGGGAATAAAAGTCGGCAGTGAGAGGAGGACAGGAAACACACCTACAGTGCCCATTTGAATGCCAAAAGCATCAATTCTTCTTTCTTAAGCTTGTCAACCTTAATTAACTTCATAATACAAGTTACGCACTGAAAAATGGGAGTTATTTGGCTACAAACTGTGGGGGGGAAGGGCTGGCTCCAGGTTTTCATGTGCCCTGGGCGAAAGAGCGCCCCTTTAACACATACCACAACTCATCATGCTCCGATACGGCAGAGAAATAGCGGTATAGTACAATGAAAAATACCTCACTTTTTACATCTCATGACGAGGCCCATCTATTTCTCCATACAGAATCCTTGGTCCCATATAATGTTTGAAACAGTATATGATGAGCTCCACATAATGCTACAGTATATGTTGGTCCCCATGGATGAAGCTCCACTGTCTTATGGGCCCAAATAATGCTCCAAACATAATGGGCCCCATTTCTAATGCTCTAGTGTATAATGGGCCCTGTAAATGCTGCTCCAGTGTCTGATGTCCACCTTTGGAATGTTCCAGTGTATGGTGGGCCCCATCTATCATTCTCCAGAGTATAGTGCTCCCCAAAAATTGCTGTCCCAACATTGAAAACAATCAAATAAGTCTCCTCGCTAGGGAATCCCTGTACTTGTCTGGACAGGCGCTGTAGCTTGCTTAACAGCTCGCCAGCCGTTCTCACGCCCAGTATGGATTACACGTGATTGCACAAAGGTGAGAAAGGGTACCGTATCCCCAGATAACATGTATGGATAGCGTACACATTCAAAATATAGGTCTCAGGAGGCAGGCTCAGACGGTGTTAGGCCCAGTATGGATTGCACGTGATTGCACAAAGGTTAGAAAGGGTACCGTATCCCCGGATAACATGTATGGATAGAGTACAC
The DNA here is from genome assembly GCF_039654945.1 of Dendrobates tinctorius. NCBI lineage: Eukaryota > Metazoa > Chordata > Amphibia > Anura > Dendrobatidae > Dendrobates > Dendrobates tinctorius. The sequence continues at coordinate 36,052,583 of NW_027361797.1, forward strand.
ATTCAAAATATATGTCTATACAGCATGAGGCAGGCTCAGACGGTGTTAGGCCCAGTATGGATTGCACGTGATTGCACAAAGGTTAGAAAGGGTACCGTATCCCTGGATAACATGTATGGATAGCGTACACATTCAAAATATATGTCTATACAGCATGAGGCAGGCTCAGACGGTGTTAGGCCCAGTATGGATTGCACGTGATTGCACAAAGGTTAGAAAGGGTACCGTATCCCCAGATAACATGTATGGATAGCGTACACATTCAAAATATATGTCTCAGGAGGCAGGCTCAGACGGTGTTAGGCCCAGTATGGATTGCACGTGATTGCACAAAGGTTAGAAAGGGTACCGTATCCCTGGATAACATGTATGGATAGCGTACACATTCAAAATATATTAAAAACACACATGTGACATGCACAATGTGAACAAGTCTGTTGGACCATGTTCACTCCACCCTGACTGAAACACAAACAAAAAGCACAGAATGACAAATGTGCAAAAATACCTTGCCATAAGACATATAACAGTAGTCAGCAAGTGCTGATAAAAGGTAATAACAAACACAGGGTATTTAGTCTATACGTTTTTTTGCAAAAAAATGTATACCAAGCTGCCTCACCAACGTCAAGGTAACCGTATTGAAGCAGTCCCTATCTAATGTATTTAATACCTGAACATATGAACTGTGTCTAAATGAGCAGGATTAAGACAGGCGCTTTCTGGTATGGGCACGTGATGCAAGACAGCTCCTTATGTGCATGTCACACAAGAGAGGGGTGGGGTCTCTCAAATCATGCATAAGCATGAAAAAAACTGGATTAAAAACACACATGTGACATGCACAATGTGAACAAGTCTGTTGGACCATGTTCACTCCACCCTGACTGAAACACAAACAAAAAGCACAGAATGACAAATGTGCAAAAATACCTTGCCATAAGACATATAACAGTAGTCAGCAAGTGCTGATAAAAGGTAATAACAAACACAGGGTATTTAGTCTATACGTTTTTTTGCAAAAAAATGTATACCAAGCTGCCTCACCAACGTCAAGGTAACCCGTATTGAAGCAGTCCCTATCTAATGTATTTAATACCTGAACATATGAACTGTGTCTAAATGAGCAGGATTAAGACAGGCGCTTTCTGGTATGGGCACGTGATGCAAGACAGCTCCTTATGTGCATGTCACACAAGAGAGGGGTGGGGTCTCTCAAATCATGCATAAGCATGAAAAAAACTGGATTAAAAACACACATGTGACATGCACAATGTGAACAAGTCTGTTGGACCATGTTCACTCCACCCTGACTGAAACACAAACAAAAAGCACAGAATGACAAATGTGCAAAAATACCTTGCCATAAGACATATAACAGTAGTCAGCAAGTGCTGATAAAAGGTAATAACAAACACAGGGTAATTAGTCTATACGTTTTTTTGCAAAAAAATGTATACCAAGCTGCCTCACCAACGTCAAGGTAACCCGTATTGAAGCAGTCCCTATCTAATGTATTTAATACCTGAACATATGAACTGTGTCTAAATGGCAAGGTATTTTTGCACATTTGTCATTCTGTGCTTTTTGTTTGTGTTTCAGTCAGGGTGGAGTGAACATGGTCCAACAGACTTGTTCACATTGTGCATGTCACATGTGTGTTTTTAATCCAGTTTTTTTCATGCTTATGCATGATTTGAGAGACCCCACCCCTCTCTTGTGTGACATGCACATAAGGAGCTGTCTTGCATCACGTGCCCATACCAGAAAGCGCCTGTCTTAATCCTGCTCATTTAGACTCAGTTCATATGTTCAGGTATTAAATACATTAGATAGGGACTGCTTCAATACGGGTTACCTTGACGTTGGTGAGGCAGCTTGGTATACATTTTTTTGCAAAAAAATGTATAGACTAAATACCCTGTGTTTGTTATTACCTTTTATCAGCACTTGCTGACTACTGTTATATGTCTTATGGCAAGGTATTTTTGCACATTTGTCATTCTGTGCTTTTTGTTTGTGTTTCAGTCAGGGTGGAGTGAACATGGTCCAACAGACTTGTTCACATTGTGCATGTCACATGTGTGTTTTTAATCCAGTTTTTTTCATGCTTATGCATGATTTGAGAGACCCCACCCCTCTCTTGTGTGACATGCACATAAGGAGCTGTCTTGCATCACGTGCCCATACCAGAAAGCGCCTGTCTTAATCCTGCTCATTTAGACTCAGTTCATATGTTCAGGTATTAAATACATTAGATAGGGACTGCTTCAATACGGGTTACCTTGACGTTGGTGAGGCAGCTTGGTATACATTTTTTTGCAAAAAAACGTATAGACTAAATACCCTGTGTTTGTTATTACCTTTTATCAGCACTTGCTGACTACTGTTATATGTCTTATGGCAAGGTATTTTTGCACATTTGTCATTCTGTGCTTTTTGTTTGTGTTTCAGTCAGGGTGGAGTGAACATGGTCCAACAGACTTGTTCACATTGTGCATGTCACATGTGTGTTTTTAATCCAGTTTTTTTCATGCTTATGCATGATTTGAGAGACCCCACCCCTCTCTTGTGTGACATGCACATAAGGAGCTGTCTTGCATCACGTGCCCATACCAGAAAGCGCCTGTCTTAATCCTGCTCATTTAGACACAGTTCATATGTTCAGGTATTAAATACATTAGATAGGGACTGCTTCAATACGGGTTACCTTGACGTTGGTGAGGCAGCTTGGTATACATTTTTTTGCAAAAAAACGTATAGACTAAATACCCTGTGTTTGTTATTACCTTTTATCAGCACTTGCTGACTACTGTTATATGTCTTATGGCAAGGTATTTTTGCACATTTGTCATTCTGTGCTTTTTGTTTGTGTTTCAGTCAGGGTGGAGTGAACATGGTCAAACAGACTTGTTCACATTGTGCATGTCACATGTGTGTTTTTAATCCAGTTTTTTTCATGCTTATGCATGATTTGAGAGACCCCACCCCTCTCTTGTGTGACATGCACATAAGGAGCTGTCTTGCATCACGTGCCCATACCAGAAAGCGCCTGTCTTAATCCTGCTCATTTAGACACAGTTCATATGTTCAGGTATTAAATACATTAGATAGGGACTGCTTCAATACGGGTTACCTTGACGTTGGTGAGGCAGCTTGGTATACATTTTTTTGCAAAAAAACGTATAGACTAAATACCCTGTGTTTGTTATTACCTTTTATCAGCACTTGCTGACTACTGTTATATGTCTTATGGCAAGGTATTTTTGCACATTTGTCATTCTGTGCTTTTTGTTTGACATTCAAAATATATGTCTCAGGAGGCAGGCTCAGACGGTGTTAGGCCCAGTATGGATTGCACGTGATTGCACAAAGGTTAGAAAGGGTACCGTATCCCCGGATAACATGTATGGATAGAGTACACATTCAAAATATATGTCTATACAGCATGAGGCAGGCTCAGACGGTGTTAGGCCCAGTATGGATTGCACGTGATTGCACAAAGGTTAGAAAGGGTACCGTATCCCTGGATAACATGTATGGATAGCGTACACATTCAAAATATATGTCTATACAGCATGAGGCAGGCTCAGACGGTGTTAGGCCCAGTATGGATTGCACGTGATTGCACAAAGGTTAGAAAGGGTACCGTATCCCCAGATAACATGTATGGATAGCGTACACATTCAAAATATATGTCTCAGGAGGCAGGCTCAGACGGTGTTAGGCCCAGTATGGATTGCACGTGATTGCACAAAGGTTAGAAAGGGTACCGTATCCCTGGATAACATGTATGGATAGCGTACACATTCAAAATATATTAAAAACACACATGTGACATGCACAATGTGAACAAGTCTGTTGGACCATGTTCACTCCACCCTGACTGAAACACAAACAAAAAGCACAGAATGACAAATGTGCAAAAATACCTTGCCATAAGACATATAACAGTAGTCAGCAAGTGCTGATAAAAGGTAATAACAAACACAGGGTATTTAGTCTATACGTTTTTTTGCAAAAAAATGTATACCAAGCTGCCTCACCAACGTCAAGGTAACCGTATTGAAGCAGTCCCTATCTAATGTATTTAATACCTGAACATATGAACTGTGTCTAAATGAGCAGGATTAAGACAGGCGCTTTCTGGTATGGGCACGTGATGCAAGACAGCTCCTTATGTGCATGTCACACAAGAGAGGGGTGGGGTCTCTCAAATCATGCATAAGCATGAAAAAAACTGGATTAAAAACACACATGTGACATGCACAATGTGAACAAGTCTGTTGGACCATGTTCACTCCACCCTGACTGAAACACAAACAAAAAGCACAGAATGACAAATGTGCAAAAATACCTTGCCATAAGACATATAACAGTAGTCAGCAAGTGCTGATAAAAGGTAATAACAAACACAGGGTATTTAGTCTATACGTTTTTTTGCAAAAAAATGTATACCAAGCTGCCTCACCAACGTCAAGGTAACCCGTATTGAAGCAGTCCCTATCTAATGTATTTAATACCTGAACATATGAACTGTGTCTAAATGAGCAGGATTAAGACAGGCGCTTTCTGGTATGGGCACGTGATGCAAGACAGCTCCTTATGTGCATGTCACACAAGAGAGGGGTGGGGTCTCTCAAATCATGCATAAGCATGAAAAAAACTGGATTAAAAACACACATGTGACATGCACAATGTGAACAAGTCTGTTGGACCATGTTCACTCCACCCTGACTGAAACACAAACAAAAAGCACAGAATGACAAATGTGCAAAAATACCTTGCCATAAGACATATAACAGTAGTCAGCAAGTGCTGATAAAAGGTAATAACAAACACAGGGTAATTAGTCTATACGTTTTTTTGCAAAAAAATGTATACCAAGCTGCCTCACCAACGTCAAGGTAACCCGTATTGAAGCAGTCCCTATCTAATGTATTTAATACCTGAACATATGAACTGTGTCTAAATGGCAAGGTATTTTTGCACATTTGTCATTCTGTGCTTTTTGTTTGTGTTTCAGTCAGGGTGGAGTGAACATGGTCCAACAGACTTGTTCACATTGTGCATGTCACATGTGTGTTTTTAATCCAGTTTTTTTCATGCTTATGCATGATTTGAGAGACCCCACCCCTCTCTTGTGTGACATGCACATAAGGAGCTGTCTTGCATCACGTGCCCATACCAGAAAGCGCCTGTCTTAATCCTGCTCATTTAGACTCAGTTCATATGTTCAGGTATTAAATACATTAGATAGGGACTGCTTCAATACGGGTTACCTTGACGTTGGTGAGGCAGCTTGGTATACATTTTTTTGCAAAAAAATGTATAGACTAAATACCCTGTGTTTGTTATTACCTTTTATCAGCACTTGCTGACTACTGTTATATGTCTTATGGCAAGGTATTTTTGCACATTTGTCATTCTGTGCTTTTTGTTTGTGTTTCAGTCAGGGTGGAGTGAACATGGTCCAACAGACTTGTTCACATTGTGCATGTCACATGTGTGTTTTTAATCCAGTTTTTTTCATGCTTATGCATGATTTGAGAGACCCCACCCCTCTCTTGTGTGACATGCACATAAGGAGCTGTCTTGCATCACGTGCCCATACCAGAAAGCGCCTGTCTTAATCCTGCTCATTTAGACTCAGTTCATATGTTCAGGTATTAAATACATTAGATAGGGACTGCTTCAATACGGGTTACCTTGACGTTGGTGAGGCAGCTTGGTATACATTTTTTTGCAAAAAAACGTATAGACTAAATACCCTGTGTTTGTTATTACCTTTTATCAGCACTTGCTGACTACTGTTATATGTCTTATGGCAAGGTATTTTTGCACATTTGTCATTCTGTGCTTTTTGTTTGTGTTTCAGTCAGGGTGGAGTGAACATGGTCCAACAGACTTGTTCACATTGTGCATGTCACATGTGTGTTTTTAATCCAGTTTTTTTCATGCTTATGCATGATTTGAGAGACCCCACCCCTCTCTTGTGTGACATGCACATAAGGAGCTGTCTTGCATCACGTGCCCATACCAGAAAGCGCCTGTCTTAATCCTGCTCATTTAGACACAGTTCATATGTTCAGGTATTAAATACATTAGATAGGGACTGCTTCAATACGGGTTACCTTGACGTTGGTGAGGCAGCTTGGTATACATTTTTTTGCAAAAAAACGTATAGACTAAATACCCTGTGTTTGTTATTACCTTTTATCAGCACTTGCTGACTACTGTTATATGTCTTATGGCAAGGTATTTTTGCACATTTGTCATTCTGTGCTTTTTGTTTGTGTTTCAGTCAGGGTGGAGTGAACATGGTCAAACAGACTTGTTCACATTGTGCATGTCACATGTGTGTTTTTAATCCAGTTTTTTTCATGCTTATGCATGATTTGAGAGACCCCACCCCTCTCTTGTGTGACATGCACATAAGGAGCTGTCTTGCATCACGTGCCCATACCAGAAAGCGCCTGTCTTAATCCTGCTCATTTAGACACAGTTCATATGTTCAGGTATTAAATACATTAGATAGGGACTGCTTCAATACGGGTTACCTTGACGTTGGTGAGGCAGCTTGGTATACATTTTTTTGCAAAAAAACGTATAGACTAAATACCCTGTGTTTGTTATTACCTTTTATCAGCACTTGCTGACTACTGTTATATGTCTTATGGCAAGGTATTTTTGCACATTTGTCATTCTGTGCTTTTTGTTTGACATTCAAAATATATGTCTCAGGAGGCAGGCTCAGACGGTGTTAGGCCCAGTATGGATTGCACGTGATTGCACAAAGGTTAGAAAGGGTACCGTATCCCTGGATAACATGTATGGATAGCGTACACATTCAAAATATATGTCTCAGGAGGCAGGCTCAGACGGTGTCAGGCACAGTATGGATTTGACGGCCCAGATTACACAGCGGAGGAGCAGGGAGAGGTAAAGATTGCAAATGCTGGGGCCCTGCCCAAGCAAGGGGGGCCCACTCGTGGGCGTCGGTACTGGCACTGGGCCCCTCATAGTACAGCGGTGTGTCTGACGGCGGGTATGCACCACCACCGTCAGAGACACTTGATTGCACTATGAGGGACCCTGTGCCAGTGCCCGCGCCCAAGAGTCGGCCTACCCACCTGTCCAGGGCAACGGCACTCGCACGGTGTCATGCGGTAGGTGGTGACCCCGGCCATGGGGGGGGAGGCAGCACAGTTAGGGAGTTTTAGAAAGTGGCATATGTTGATGTTGGACATTCAGCTGATGCAAAAGGCGAAATAGGTGAAGTACCAGGAAGAGGTGGACCAAAGCAAGCCATTTTTCTGTCACCCTATGTGTCATCAGGGGAAGGTGGGACAAAATCCTTGGAAACCCATGCGTGGTTCATTTTAATGAAGGTTAGATCATCCACATTTTGGGTTGACAGACGGGTCCTTTTTTCTGTCAGGATTGATCCAGCTGCACTGAAGACTCTTTCCGATAGCACACTTGCAGCTGGGCAAGCGAGCTCCTGTAAGGCATGTTGGGCCAATTCAGGCCAGGTGTCCAGTTTAGCGGCCCAATAGTCAAAGGGGAATGACCTGTGTGGGAGAACATCGATATGGGAGGAAAAGTAGTTTGTTACCATAGTTGACAACTGCTGTCTCCTGTCACTTTCCATCGATGCAGTATTACCAGTTGTGTGAGCGGTATTTGAAAAATCAGTCCACAACATTGTCATGAAACCCCTGTCTCCAACGCCACTTCTGCTGTGTGCACCACGAACACCTCTGCCAAGCTGCCCCCGGCCCGTACGGCTCGTGTGAGAACCATCACCGCTGCTGTGTGCTGGGAATGCCTCAAGCAACCGATTTACCAGAGTTGCTTGTTTATTAGCCAATATTAGGTCAAGGTTCTCCTGTGGCATGATGTTTTGTAATTTGCCTTTATAGCGTGAATCCAGGATGCTGGCCAACCAGTAGTCGTCATCGTTCATCATTTTGGCAATGCGGGGGTCCCTTTTTAGGATCCGCAAGGCATAATCTGACATGTGGGCCAATGTTCCCGGTGTCAATGATGCACTGCGAGTGCTGGGTGGAGGAGCACTTTCTGGCAAATCCACATCCCTCCAGTCACGCACAAACCCTGTACCAGACCTTGCCACGCCAACATTTTCACTTGCCCCACGAGATGCATCCTCCTCCCCTAAGTAATCATCCCCATCATCCTCCTCCTCCTCCTCTTCTTCCTCCACCTCGTCCAGGAGAGGTCCCTGAGCAGACAATGGCTGAATGTCATCAAGGATTCCCTCCTCCTCTTCCTCCTCATCAACATTGGCTGCAGACGCCTGCTCCTTAAGGTGCGTCAAAGTTTGCATGAGCAGACGCATAAGTGGGATGCTCATGCTTAGGATGGCGTCGTCTGCGCTTACCAGCCGTGTGCATTCCTCAAAACACTGAAGGACTTTACAAAGGTCTTTCAGCTTCGACCACTGCACACCTGTCAACTCCATGTCTGCTCTCAAAGTGCCTGGCCGTGTATCCTCCCACAAATGCATTATGGCCTGCCTCTGCTCGCACAGCCGCTCCACCATGTGCAGGGTGGAGTTCCACCTTGTTGCAATGTCGATAATGAGGCGGTGGTTGGGAAGGTGGAGCAATCGCTGCAGCTTCTGCATACGAACGGAGTGTACAGGCGACCGGCGGATGTGCGCGCACAGTCTTCGCACCTTCTGGAGCAGGGCTGTTAACTCCGGATAATTTTTGAGGAAGCACTGCACCACCAGGTTCAAGGTGTGAGCCAAGCAAGGTATATGGCTGAGTTTTGAAAGGGCTATGGCTGCCACAAAATTACGGCCGTTATCACTAACTACCTTGCCTGCCTCAAGATGTACACTGCCCAGCCATGACTCAGTTTGTCGCTTCAAGTACTCGGCCAGCACCTCGGCGGTGTGTCTGTCGCCCAAACACATCATCTGCAACACAGCCTGCTGACGCTTTCCACTAGCTGCTCGATAGGGGGACACATCGTGTGCAACAGTGGCAGCTGCAGATGGAGTGCTCGTACGACTGCGCTCTGTGGACGAGCTTTCGCTTCTGGAGGAGGTGGAGGAGGAGGATGGTCGAACGCCTACAGCCAACTGTTTCCTATACCGTGGGCTAGGCAGCACTGTCCCACCACCGCTGTCCCCTGTGGACCCTGCATCCACCACATTAACCCAGTGCGCAGTGATGGACACGTAACGGCCCTGGCCATGCCGACTGGACCATGCATCAGTTGTAAGGTGCACCTTTCCGCTCACTGACTGCTTGAGTGCATGGACAATGCGGTCTTTCACATGATGGTGGAGGGCTGGGATGGCTTTGCGAGAGAAGAAGTGGCAACTGGGTAGGTCATAGCGTGGTACTGCATAGGCCATGAGTTCGCGGAAAGCTGTGCTTTCCACCAACCGAAAGGGCATCATCTCAAACGAGATTAGTTTGGCAATGTGGGCGTTCAAACCCAGTGTACGCGGATGAGAGACTGAGTACTTTCTTGACCTACTCATAGTGTCTGGGAGGGTGAGCTGGACTTGAGAGCTGCATATGGTGGAAGTAGCGGTGGACAGGGCGGACTGAGAGAGGGTTGATGATGGTGATGGAGTTGGTGTTCTTTCTGATGGCCTAGAATCAGTCTTTCGTTGATATAACAGTGGGATTCCCTGACTGCTGTGGCCTTGCAACGACACCTCAACATTTGCTGCTGTGCTAACCGGTGGGCTTACAGTGGGGGAAACAATGTAGCGTTGCTGACTACCTTCGTTGTGATCAGTTGCACATGTGGCACTTGAGGTTTGGTGTTGTGTCCACGCTTGCAAGTGCATGCTGGTTAAATGTCTAAGCATGCAACTGGTATTCAAATTTTTCAGATTTTTCCCTCGGCTAAAGGTCTTTGCGCACTTCTTACAGATAACCTTGGCCTGATCATGAGGATTTTGTTCAAAAAAGTGCCACACTGCACTCTTCCTACTTTGGCAGACATTTTGCAGCCTAGCACGCTGTGATCTTTTGACCCTCTGGACAAGCTGTCCAGCAAATCTTTTGATGTTTGGAACCTGTCTTTGGAGTGCTCCAGGCCTGCCAGATAACAGCTGTTGCGATGTCGATGTCTGCTGTGGATGCTCCTCATCTGAGCTATTGGAAGCAGCACCCTCTTCCCCCAATGGATGCCAATCTGGGTCAACAACTGGGTCATCCATCACCTCCTCTTCTATGTCATGTGCACCTTCCTCTGTGTCACCGTGTATGGTGGTATAGTGTGCGGGAAGGGGCACCTGAGTCTCATCAGGGTCAGAATCTGGCTCTGTACACTGCGAGGACAATGTAGTGCTCTGAGTGAATGTACCAGCAGAATCATCCATCAGCGGCTGTGCATCAGTGCACTCCATGTCAGATTCATCTTGGCCTGGGTAATTCACCATTTGACTTGATAATCCAGGCATGGTATGTGAAAACAGCTCCATGGAGTAATCAGTAGTATGGCCTGCGTCATCCTTCAATATTGGTTGGGGTGAAGGACACAAGGAAAGGTGTGGTTCATGAACATGAGCCTCCAATGACGACTCAGTGCTTTTACTTTTTACAACTGAAGAAGAGGAGGCGATAGAGCTGGAGGCTGAGTCAGCAATGTAAGACAAAACTTTTTCCTGATGCTCTGGCTTTAAAAGCGGTTTGCCAACTCCTAGAAAACTAAGCGTTCGAGGCCTTATGTAGCCAGACGATGACGCAGGGTCAGCACCTCCTGCATTCGGTCCTATTTTGCTCTTGCCACTACCATCAGATCCACCACCAACACCATCATTACCAGCTACCAACCCCCGCCCAATTCCACGGCCTCTTCCACCAGCCTTCCTCATTTTTGGTAGAAATGTAGACAAAATCCAACAAACTATATAGTAATGTAAAACAAGGTACAAGGTGTCTATAGGACAGGGGAGATTTTGAATTTCTGCACACACTTGTGGACAGTGGACACTTTTGGATTGTGTGAGGCCCACTGATATCTGAGCGCTATGTGACAGGCTCGATGGCACTGCTGTGACAAAAGTGACTAGAGGATAAGGGAGATTTTGAATATCTGCACACACTTTTGGACACTGGACACTTTTGGATTGTGTGAGGCCCACTGATATCTGAGCGCTATGTGACAGGCTCGATGGCACTGCTGTGACAAAAGTGACTAGAGGATAAGGGAGATTTTGAATATCTGCACACACTTTTGGACACTGGACACTTTTGGATTGTGTGAGGCCCACTGATATCTGAGTGATATCTGAGCGCTATGTGACAGGCTCGATGGCACAGCTGTGACAAAAGTGACTAGAGGATAAGGGAGATTTTGAATTTCTGCACACACTTGTAGACAGTGGACACTTTTGGATTGCGTGAGGCCCACTGATATCTGAGCGCTATGTGACAGGCTCGATGGCACTGCTGTGACAAAAGTGACTAGAGGATAAGGGAGATTTTGAATATCTGCACACACTTTTGGACACTGGACACTTTTGGATTGTGTGAGGCCCACTGATATCTGAGCGCTATGTGACAGGCTCGATGGCACTGCTGTGACAAAAGTGACTAGAGGATAAGGGAGATTTTGAATATCTGCACACACTTTTGGACACTGGACACTTTTGGATTGTGTGAGGCCCACTGATATCTGAGCGCTATGTGACAGGCTCGATGGCACAGCTGTGACCAAAGTGACTAGAGGATAAGGGAGATTTTGAATCTCTGCACACACTTTTGGACACTGGACACTTTTGGATTGTGTGAGGCCCAATGAATATCTGAGCGCTATGTGACAGGCTCGATGGCACAGCTGTGACAAAAGTGACTAGAGGATAAGGGAGATTTTGAATTTCTGCACACACTTGTGGACAGTGGACACTTTTGGATTGTGTGAGGCCCACTGATATCTGAGCGCTATGTGACAGGCTCGATGGCACAGCTGTGACAAAAGTGACTAGAGGATAAGGGAGATTTTGAATTTCTGCACACACTTGTGGACAGTGGACACTTTTGGATTGTGTGAGGCCCACTGATATCTGAGCGCTATGTGACAGGCTCGATGGCACAGCTGTGACAAAAAGTGACTAGAGGATAAGGGAGATTTTGAATTTCTGCACACACTTGTGGACAGTGGACACTTTTGGATTGTGTGAGGCCCACTGATATCTGAGCGCTATGTGACAGGCTCGATGGCACAGCTGTGACAAAAGTGACTAGAGGATAAGGGAGATTTTGAATTTCTGCACACACTTGTGGACAGTGGACACTTTTGGATTGTGTGAGGCCCACTGATATCTGAGCGCTATGTGACAGGCTCGATGGCACTGCTGTGACAAAAGTGACTAGAGGATAAGGGAGATTTTGAATATCTGCACACACTTTTGGACACTGGACACTTTTGGATTGTGTGAGGCCCACTGATATCTGAGCGCTATGTGACAGGCTCGATGGCACAGCTGTGACCAAAGTGACTAGAGGATAAGGGAGATTTTGAATCTCTGCACACACTTTTGGACACTGGACACTTTTGGATTGTGTGAGGCCCAATGAATATCTGAGCGCTATGTGACAGGCTCGATGGCACAGCTGTGACAAAAGTGACTAGAGGATAAGGGAGATTTTGAATTTCTGCACACACTTGTGGACAGTGGACACTTTTGGATTGTGTGAGGCCCACTGATATCTGAGCGCTATGTGACAGGCTCGATGGCACAGCTGTGACAAAAGTGACTAGAGGATAAGGGAGATTTTGAATTTCTGCACACACTTGTGGACAGTGGACACTTTTGGATTGTGTGAGGCCCACTGATATCTGAGCGCTATGTGACAGGCTCGATGGCACAGCTGTGACAAAAGTGACTAGAGGATAAGGGAGATTTTGAATTTCTGCACACACTTGTGGACAGTGGACACTTTTGGATTGTGTGAGGCCCACTGATATCTGAGCGCTATGTGACAGGCTCGATGGCACAGCTGTGACCAAAGTGACTAGAGGATAAGGGAGATTTTGAATCTCTGCACACACTTTTGGACACTGGACACTTTTGGATTGTGTGAGGCCCAATAAATATCTGAGCGCTATGTGACAGGCTCGATGGCACAGCTGTGACAAAAGTGACTAGAGGATAAGGGAGATTGGATTGCTTTTAAAAAAGCAGTTTGCGGAGCAGTGGGTAAACAGCAATGCCAGCCTGTCAGGAAGCCTTAGAAGGCAGCCCAATTACCAACACCACTGATACACCACTATATAGCCTCCCCTTGCACTGCACACACAGTGACTGGTGTGTTGTGCAGGCCAAATTGCTAGCAGCAGAAGCAGTTTTTTTTTCTTCTCAGCAGGACAAAAAAAAAAAAAATTGGGATTGCTTTTAAAAAAGCAGTTTGCGGAGCAGTGGGTAAACAGCAATGCCAGCCTGTCATGAAGCCTTAAAAGGCAGCCCAACAACCAACACCACTGATACACCACTATATAGTCTCCCCTTGCACTGCACACACAGTGACTGGTGTGTTGTGCAGGCCAAATCGCTAGCAGCAGAAGCAGTTTTTTTTGTCTTCTTCCCTGCCTAACGCTCTCCCTACAGAATCAGCAGCAACCTCTCCCTATACTAAGATCGGCAGAAGTAAGATGGCGGTCGGCGTGCACGCCCTTTTATACCCCCTGTGACGCCCACCAAAGCAAGCCAATCACTTGCATGCCCTTCTGAAAGATGGTGGTGACCCCTGCCTATGTCATCACGTTGCCCACAGTGTCCGTGGATCCTGATTGGCTGAAAAAGAGCGCAAAACAAACTTTTGAAACGCGACTTTGGCGTGTAAGTCGCCGACCTCGTGGCCGACCTCATCCTAGGGTCGGGTTTCGTTTCATGAAACCCGACTTTGCCAAAAGTCGGCGACTTTTGAATTTTTTCGACCTGTTTCGCTCAACTCTACTCAACACTACTCATGAGAAAGCTGTATCAGTCAAAGCTAAGTGAGGGACATAATATGCAGGTCTATATAAGAAACACCCTAGAGATTGTGGAGCATCTCAGGGGTAATAGAGAAGAAATTAAAGATTTTCATGTTGCTGTACTTCTATTAAGTGGTCTTCCAGAGAGTTATGATGCACTGATAACTGCACTAGATACACGGCCAGATGATGAGCTGACCCTAGAGTATGTTAAAGGCAAACTTGTGGATGAATTCAAGAGAAAAATGCAGCATTTAAGCAGCAGTAATGAATCCAGAGCAGAAACAGCATTAAAGAGAAACTTGTGAGTGTTTTGTCTGTAAAATGCCTGGCCACCTTAATGCAGACTGCAGAATTTGGAAAGCAAGAATGAGTCAGCTTAAAAAGCAGAGCAGTCATCAAAGGATTAAAACAGCTGTAATGGATGATTCTGCATGTGTTGAAGCTGCATTTAATGCCAGTACAGGCCCATCTACAAAGCATATATGGTATATAGATTCTGGTGCAAGCAGCCATATGACAAATAACAAGGATTTTTTCACTGACTTTAATGAAAGCAAGTCAGAAAAGGTCATCTTAGCTAATGGTCACTGTATGACTTCTGAAGGAGTAGGAGATGGCCTGCTACCGCCACTGTCCAGTTTCCTCAGCACTAAGCAGAAAGATCCCAAAAAAGGATGTTCTCTGTGTTCCCAGCCATGAAAGCAATCTTCTGTCAGTAAAGAAGCTCACGCAAAAGGGGAATGTAGCTACTTTTAAAGATAACAGCTTCATCATCTCAAAGAAGGGTCACACTCTTGCAGAAGGAAAAATCCAAGATGAACTTTATCAGCTAAAATGCAAAGAAAGAGTGTACAGTGCTAGACAAGATCTACATAAGAACTGTATCCATGTATGGCACAGACGTCTTGGGCCAGAGATCCAGAAGCAGTATGGAAGCTAGCTCAACTTGCAAATGGTGTTGAAATCAACCAGTGTACTCAAATGATGAAGTGCACTAGCTATCTTAAAGGGAAAATGTCCAGAAAATCCTTTCCTAAAATAAGCACTACTAGATCTGCACAGCCACTGGATCTGATTCATACAGATGTATAAGGTCCAATGAGTGTTCAAACTCCTAGCAAGAAGACATATTTTCTCACATTTATTAATGACTACTCCAGATATACAGTCACCTACCTGCATCACAGTAAGGATGAAGTTCCACAGAAATTTGAAGAATTTTTTGGTGTAGTGTTTAACAAATTTGGAAGAATGCCAAAAAGCCCTGTGTGCAGATAATGGAACTGAATATATAAGTGGGAAGGTGCAAACTATTTTGAAAAAGGATGGAATCATGTTCCAGACTACCATTCCATACAACACCAATGGATCTGTCCTACTGAAAGTTGGAAGGAGAAGAAGATCTGCTACCCAGCAATGAGAGTTACAGACAAGTAGTGGGGGCGCTTCAGTACATATCAGCAACAACTCGTCCGGATATCACAGCCACAGTTGGACTTCTCTGCTGACGTGTAAGCAAGTCACACCAAAGAGACTGGAAAGCAATTAAGAGAATTCTTCAATATCTTAAAGAAACTCAAAGGCTAAATATCAAGATATCTGCATCAGGAGATCTCACTCTCAGTGATTATGTGGATGCAGATTGGGCTGGAGATTCAAGTGATCGGAAGTCAGCAAGTGGTTACTTGTTCAAGTTAGGAGAAAATTCAATTTCTTGGTCCAGCATAAAACAAACATCAGTCGCATTATCTTCTACAGAAGCAGAATATATGTCTGCTGCTTATGCAAGTCAAGAAGTAATTTGGTGGAAACAACTTTTGAAAGACTTCGGCAAGCTATTAGCTCAACCAACAGTTATCTATGAGGACAACCAAGGATGCATTAAACTTGCCAGCAGTGAGAAGACTAGTGCAAGGACTAAGCACATTGAAGTAAAACATCGCCACTTACGTGACTTAGTGGAACGTGGTGTACTTGAGTTTGTTTATTGCGAGTCTGACAAGATGATAGCTGATGGTATGACAAAGTCATTATCAAGAGCCAAGTTCGTGGCCTTCAGAACCGCAATGGGACTAAAAGAATAAGTAGTTGTTGAGTGGGGGTGTTGGAATATGTTTGGTGCAACAGCGTCATTCCTTTCTATGAGTGTTTAGTTGCTAGATTTGTATGCTATTCATAAAGTTAGAACAAAAAAAACTCCCAGAGGCTCACACAGGGAGAGCATGTGACTGTTTTTCCTGTTTTTCCAGTGTCTGTGTTTGAGAGAAGCAGCTTGCTGCAGATGCTGCACAGATACAGACACACAAATTATTTATTCCTAATCTGTTAAGCTTATCATATATTGTTCCTGTTTGTTCCTGAATAAAGAAGCTCTGTTGTCACACGCTTGGAGAGTATCCTGAATAATCCGCTGCCAACATCCTTATTGTGCTGAAGTTATGCCATCTTCTGACCCAGCCCTGTCACCAGCACCTTAGTGCATTAACTTTTAAAGGACATGGCATAGAGCTTCACATCTAAAAAATGGCACCTCAGACCTTTTTACTTCTACCATTAATATCCTTTGCACCTGTCACTCTCATCACTCATGCTGAATTTCTCAAGCATGTCATACAATTTGCTTCACATCTTTTGCTACTCAGTTACAGCACCTACATATCATGCACAGCAATAAAGTATAAATGGACATTAAAGTGTGCACCAAACGGAAATGAGAGTGATACTGGCTAAGAGATACACAACAGGCATAACATTACAAAATATGGCACGAAGTATGGAATATAATCTATAATAATAAATGCCCTAAGCAACTTCCGGTTGTAACAACTTCCGTCCAGTTGTAACCGGTGATGTCACCGCACACCTCTTTCCATGTTAACCCTCAACACACACACTCCTCTCACCTTTCACCATCTCCACTCACTCTTTCACTCCACATACGACCCTTTCTCTCACTCCGTCTCTCATACTCATGCCGTCATCGCCGCTGATCCACGATCCCCGACATCTTCTTCCGCCGGCGCCATCCTGGATCCAGACGTCCTCCACGCCGGCGACATGTTCCTGCGGCGACGCTATTTTGGATCGGCGAAATCCCGCGATACTCAAGATGGCGTCACCGCAAGAACATGTCGCCGGCGAGGACGACGTCGGGATCCAAAATGGCGTCAGCGAAAACTCGCGAGATTTCGCTGACGCCATTTTGGATCCCGACGTCGTCCACGCCGGCGACATGTTCTTCCGGCGACGCCATCTTGACTATCGCGGGATTTCACGATACTCAAGATGGCGTCGCCGCAAGAACATGTCGCCGGCGTGGACAACGTCTGGATCCAGGATGGCGCCGGCGGAAGAAGATGTCGGGGATCGTGGAGCAGCGGCGATGACGGAGTGAGTATGAGACGGAGTGAGAGAAGGGGTCGTATGTGGAGTGAAAGAGTGAGTGGAGATGGTGAAAGGTGAGAGGAGTGTGTGTGTTGAGGGTTAACATGGCAAGAGGTGTGATGCTATCGCATCCTCCCGATGCGATAGCATCGGGCCATAATCTAGTACCATAATAATGACAATTGCATAGTAATAAGGCTTCTTAAAATGGTTTTCTTTGCCATGATAAAGACTGAGGGAGTGTACTAGTGTGAATCCTAACAGTGGATATTACATACTGTTTGGATTCCAGTGTGATTCCCAGTTCCAGTAGTTATCACATGACAGCTCACATGCGATTTGCACACTTGTGATCATGCGCCAATGATTTTCTCGTCTCCTTTTCTCAATGTTTCAACTTTTCCTTACCCATAGCCAAGACAACATGGTAATTATTTTGGGTCTATTAGGTGCTTCTGTCAGTGTAGTAGACTTTGAATGTACATATTTGACAATGTCACCTTGTGGCTGGGGGAATTAAGGGACTAAGTTCCCAAATTTTGGACTTCGACAGCGATCCTATAGCTGAAATAAATCTTTAAGTACTGACAACATTATAATAAAGGAACATTTCTATTTTAAAAATCAATGCTTATTATAAGATTTACTAGACAAAAAGCAGATCACAACCAACTTGTACCCTTGCTGCAATCTATCTATGAAAAACCAAAAAAACTGAACTGGAGTAGACTTGAATGACATGCATGATGTAAAAGCATGTTCACACTGGCCATAAAAGCAAGCAAAACCAAAGGAAAAAACAATGTGTGTATATACCCTAATGAGAATAAATAAGTAAAAAAGCAAGTGCAAGGTGGGACAGCTTTATACTTTTTTGATCAAAACAGTGTTTACCAAGTACTCTATGTTATTTAATGCACTTGCTTTTTTACTTATTTATTTTCATTAGGGTATATACACACATTGTTTTTCCTTTGGTTTTGCAATCTATCTATGAAACCTGCAAGTAAGTGTTCAGTACAAGCCAAAAAAGGAGCATGCAGTGCCTATTCAAATCGATAGGATGTCTGTACAATGTAGGACAGGACTGGTTCTCCAGAGTAAGAGACGCTATCCATGGTGGTCATAGCTTTCAAACTGTTTAGGTGTAACTTATTAAATCCTAGACCATTTTTCATTGAATATTATCCATGATGAGTAAATATGTGGTGAGAGCAGTTGATGACCAAAAGCATAGTAATCAGCCATTGTCTTACTGTAGGGTTGTCCTTAATGAGCTTCTGTAAAAGAGTTTCCCATAGGGAGAGGTCCGGCGCCTGCGCACTGCAGTATTCTGCTCTGCCCTCAACAGGGCAGAGCAGTGCGCCTGCGCCGGAGCCACAACAGGAAGGAAAGAAGAGGACGTCACCGTTAGAAGATGGGAGGTGCCGGACCGCAACACCCATCGGACCAAGACCGGACCACCCCCCGGAGAATATAATTTAACTCTTTTTTTCTTATCTTTCAGGTTTCATCGGGGGCTTATCTACAGCATTACAGAATGCTGTACAAAGCCCTGATGTCAGTGGCAGCAGCTCATAGTTGAAAAAAAGGGTGACAGATTCCCTTTCAGTCACTTTAATTTATCAACTATAGCCAAAGAAAAAAATCCAAATGGCTCACATGTTCATATATATGCATATTGTCATGTCCGCCATGTCTGTCATGTCTGCCTTGTCTGTTTTGCCTCAAGGACCCCTGGAGCGGTGTGCACGTGCATCTCGTGTCTGCTATCTTGCATGTTCCCTAGAGCAGTGTGCACACTCACCTCATGTCTGTTGAGCTGCAGGATGCCTGCGTTTCTGCTCTGCCTTCTGTGATCATCTCGTCATGTCTAGAACCCCTGATCATGTGTCCTTCCTATGCTCCAGCATAGGCTGGTTCTGCAATCATCTCTGCATGTCTGGAACTCTGATCATGTGACCTGCCTAGGTTTCAGCACTGGTTCTGCAATCATCCCTGCATGTCTGGAATCCTGATCATGTGACTGCTCCCTGTGATCCTGGAGCGTTATGATTGAGTCACCGTAGGAGGCAAAAATAGAAATGCTAGCTAAGTCCAGAAAACCAGAGAAGTTGGCAGCTATCGGATTGCAGACCCCTGAACCTATCAACACAACTAGCAGTAGCCGTGGGGGGCTCCTACGATGCCCTAGGCCCCTCGATCACAGCCGGAGGACTACATAGCCTAAAGACAGAAAGGGAAATCTAAACTGCCCCAGAGTAGACCCCAAAGCAAAAGGCAGCCCCCCACATATAATGACGGTGAAGCAAGAAGAAAGAACAAAACACAGACAGAAAGATAGACTGAGCAAAGATGGGGCCCACGCTAGCTTAGATAGGAAAGGACAGGAAGGCTGCTGTCTGCAATCTGTGAAAAACCCTATGAAAATAAGAGCCAACAAACTGACAGTAAAAAAGGCCCTGAAGACGCTAGGCTTCAAAAAAGCTATGTCAGTACTCAGGAATATTCTGAAGACAGAGCAACAGGCAAAAGGAGATTCAGCTCACCCCAGCAGGGAATGGCAGAATCCAGAAAAGCAAGGAAAACAAAACACTAATGCAAAAAGGCAAAGCAGAAATCTTAGCTTTAGATGAGCAGGAATCAGACTGGTTTCCTAGAAGTCCACAGAGAAATCACCCGCAGGCCAGAAGGGCGTCGGCAGCCTTATATCCAGTCATTAACTCCGCTCAGCCAGTCATCATCATCAGCCCCAGGTGTTTGACAATCAGGCTCACTACCTTTCTTCACCAGAAGAGGGAGTTCCTCGGGCCTCAGTAGTGAAGGGGAAAATGAACTCACAACACTGGAGGATCTGAACTGGAAGTTCTCCGCTGGTCCTGACCCGGAAGTGGAGGTGCTATGCCCTATATCAGACCGCCCCTTCCTTTGCTCAGGGCCTGAGCATTGTGTTGCTTCCCTGCATGGCTGCTTGGTCTGCTGGGTCGCTCCCTCTATTCTGTGCCCTTGCACTTTGCTCTGTCGTGTGTCTATGCACACGCTCCATGCTCGTATTCCATCTCTTGTCTCGTGCTTTGTCTCGTGTTGTCCTTCGTGCTTTGTTTGTCCTCGCTATGCTCCCTTGTTATGCTATGTTCTGTATCCTGTCCCTGACGTGTCTCTCTACATGTGCAGGCCTCCGCTCTGTATCCTGTCCCTGACGTGTCTCTCTACACGTGCAGGCATCCGCTCTGTACCCTGTCCCTGACGTGTCTCTCTACACGTGCAGGCCTCCGTTCTGTACCCTGTCCCTGGCGTGCCTCTCTACACGTGCAGACATCTGCTCTGTACCCTGTCCCTGACATGTCTCTCTACACGTGCAGGCCTCCGTTCTGTACCCTGTCCCTGGCGTGCCTCTCTACACGTGCAGGCCTCCGCTCTGTACTCTGTCTAGTCCCAAGGCTCTCCCTTGGCCCGGCTCTGGGCTTCGGCCTATGCTCCGCTGCTAGACTCTGTCACTGTCCCTGGCGTGTCTCTCCACACGTGCAGGCCTCATATTGTACTTTGCCCCTGGCATGCCTTCTGCATGAGCAGGAGTCTGCCTCTTACCCTATGCCTTGTCTCTGATGTTTCGTGCGCCCTTGCACTTTTTGTACTAGGCCTTGCCGTGCTTTTTCGCACTCGTCTCTGTCCTGTACCTTTGCCTAGCCCTGCCTTGTGACTCTGTGCCCTCTTGTACATGTGCCTGGTCGTCTGTGCTTGTCTGTTGTGCATCAGTCGTGCCGCCTCTAGTCGTGCTCGCCTGTGTGCCTCAGCCGTGCCTGCCGTCCAGTGCTATAGTGGTTACCGGCTGTGTGAGCCACAGCTGTGCCGACTCTAAGTCGTGCCCGCCTGCTTATGCCACCGTCGGTACCGCCTGCCGTTGCCCCAGCCGTGGTTTACGTGCTCCCTTGCACGCACGCTGGTTTTCGCACTGTGCCTTTTTGTGCTACTCTTGCACAAAGTCTTTTGCCTACTTTGCTCTGCTCTGAACCCTGTCTTGCCTCCCGGATTCCGTAACCTGCCGACCGCTGCCAGAGGTCCAGACCTAGATGACTGTGGCCTTATGTCCGGAGCTGATATCCGCAGTCTGATTCCTGGACCCTGTCGGTCGATGCCAGCACCCCGGATTCTGATGCCACCGTACCCTAGCTTGGTCCCTGGCATGTCCTCTGCACGTGCAGGCCTCCATCCTCTATCTCTCCCTGGCGTGTGTCTTCGCACGCGCAGGCCACCGTCCTGTGAACCTGACCCGGCCGTGTTCGTTGACACGTATCCTGTTTCTAATTTTGTCTTGTCTCCTTGCATGGAACCCTGGTTTGCTTACCGGATGTCCGGAACCTGCCGATCACTTTCAGAGCTACAGAACCTGATGTCCCAGTTGATCGTTGCCTGCTGTCCGGAGTCCGATGTCCCCGTGCCTCTGTCTACCATCTGCACGTACCATGCTTTGGATCTCGGCGTGCCCTTGCACGCACCTTGCTCTATGTACTCTGTGTGTTCACATTTTGCACCTGTTATACCCTGAAGTGTTCCTCATGCCTTGGACCTCGGCGTGCCCTTGCACGCACCTTGCTCTATGTACTCTGTGTGTTCACGTTTTGCACCTGTTATACCCTGAAGTGTTCCTCATGCCTTGGACCTTGGCGTGCCCTTGCACGCATCTTGCTTTATGTACTTTGTGTGTTCACGTTTTGCTCCTGTTGTACCCAGAAGTGTTCCTTAATGAAGTCTCCTTGAACTAACGTCTTGTCTCGCCTTGTCTTGTTTCCCTGAGCCGGCCGTCTGGTCCAGCTGCTGTGGTGGCTCACCCCCTTGATCTTGCCCCTGACACTCCCTGTATAGGGGGTGGTTCCTCACTAGGTCAGCTCACCCTAGGTGGGTGGGTGCCACGGCCCAGAGGGTCCACTCATTCAAGAAAAACGACTCAGCTTAAGCTGACGCTCATCACACATATATAGTGTGACAAAGTCACTAGCAATGTACTGGAGGGGAGATATGTATCACTGAGGTTATTAGCTTCAGTGATATGAACCTAGAAAAATCGTCCAGGACACTGAGTGCTGAGGGGGGTAAACTGCATGGTAATGCACATCAGATGCCTTTTTGAGATCTCCCTGTCTAGTGAAAGAAGAAGCCAAAAAACCCCAGCTTTGGGCAGGGGGGGATATGTGACAAAGTCACTGACAAGGTACTGTAGGGGAGATATACTGTATATCACAGAGGTCATTAGTTTCAGTTATATGAACCTAGAAAAAAATGCTATCTATCTATATACAGGAATGTGAAAAAAAAGCGGATACTTTACTGATCCTCAGGTGGCAACGTTTCAGGTGGCTTGATAAATACGGGTCACCGTTGAAACGTTGTCAACTGAGGATCAGTAAAGTATCCACTTTTTTTTTTTTTCACATTTAATTTGGAGTGCTGCCTATTTTTTTTACTTTTATTAACTTGGCTGTTTGGACACTGCTGAATAGGTTTTGCACCAATTGTATAATTTTGGTATTGCTGCCCTTTTTTGATTTATTCTTTATCTATTTTATATACTGTATATATATATATATATATATATGTATATATATCAACTTGGTGTTTAACTTTTCTGATGCCATATACAACTCTTGTTTCTAAAGCATTAAAATGTTAACATGATTTTTGCGACTTATCAAAGCTTTTTACATCAGAATTCTGGGGTAAAAGCTTTGATGAATCAGGGCCCTTATTTTCAGAATTATGTCCAAAATATGGCACTGTCAGTAAGTGTTGCTTGATCTAACCACAATTTTTTTGGGCCACATCCCAGTGGCTGTAAGATCCAGACCTTACGTAGAGCAGTATATTAGGCTGACAGATCAGCTTCAAGTGTGAACAGTTTTTAAAGACCTAAGTACAAGGATATTGCTATACAAATGCAAACGATATTGTCTTGTCCAATTCCCCTGGATTTCCATCATATAATAAACTCCTTGAACCCTGCTTCCATCTCATAACACCCAGGCACGGAGCTATATAATTAACCCTCCAAGTTTATACAGTTTAGACTTTGATTAATACTTTTCATGCTGTTATATTCTCTAGCAACTCTATTAGACAGTTCTGTGATATTGCACAGCGTGTTGATTGATTGAATGAACTCGCTCTCTTCTGTTCTGTAGCAATTTCTTCAAGTATTTGGAAGCTGGCAAAAAAGTATGACTATCGATTTGCCAGGCACTGCTTGACGACCTTATCTGCAAACACATTATTCTTTATGACTTTCAAAAATTCTGCTGAGCGTACTGAACTTCTTACCATTTTGAGACTTTATGATTCGTTCCTTGTCTCACGGGTTACATTCAATCTTCTGTATATCAAAACAGAGGATCAGAAGCATTTAAACCTTTTTTTCAAAGTTAAATTGGTTGGTTCACAACCAACATTTATCACTAGAGATGGGCAAACCCGAACAGTAAAGTTCGGCGTCCGTAGCGAACACCTACTGTTCGGGCACGGACACCGAACACGGACTTCACCAGGATGTCCGTTTTACTGTTGGGTTCGGCTACCCGAACACTGGCATTTGTCGCACTGTCGTGTGCATGACAGCGCGGTAAACACAGCTTCTGATCTGTGGTAAAATCATCCCCCTGGTCAAAAGACAGCGTGAGCGTTCAGCTGTGATCGGAGGTATACAGTTTACCTCCGGTCACTGGTGTCAGCTGATGGGACTACTGATCCCATCATCCAATACCTGCTGCCGCTAATTACAGTGAGAGCAGGAGCGGCGGATGGGAGTATTCATCAGCCGCTCCTGCCCTGTAAATAAATAATTTAAAAAGAATCGGCATGGGTTCCCCTGTATTTTTGCTAACCAGCCAGACAAAACTCACAGCTGGGGGCTGCAACCCTCAGCTGTCAGCTTCAGCAAGGCTAGTTATCAAGAATAGAGGGGTCCCCATGATGTTTTTTTAAATTATTTAAATAAATAATTTTAAAAAACAGCATGGGGTCCCCCCATTTTTGACAACCAGCCATGCTAAAGCAGACAGCTGGGGGCTGGTATTCTCAGGCTGCTAAGGGGCCGTGGATATTGGCCCCCCAGCCTAAAAATAGCAGCCGGCAGCTGCCCAGAAAAGGAACATCTGATAGATGCACCAATTCTGGAGCTTTGCCCGGCTCTTCCCACTTGCCCTGTAGTGATGGCAAGTGGGGTGATAGTTGGGAGGGTTGATGTCACCTTTGAATTGTCAGGTGACATCAAGCCCACGGCATAGTAATGGAGAGGCCTCTATAAGACACCTATCCATTATTAATCCTATAGTCACATTGTAAGAAAACAAACACAGAAAAAAGTCCTTTAATTGAAAGAATGACAGACTTCTTTAAAAATCTTAATTAAACCATAATTATGACCTTGCCTAATTCCACCAAAGCCCTTGATCTCCTGTAATAAAACTAAAATAAAAAAAACAACAATATACCATACCTGTCTGTCGTTCTGTCCCACTCCGTAATCCATGTCTGAGGGATAAACAGTTTTCAACCTGGACGGTGCCAAGAGGTGACCATCCAGGCTGAGAACCACTGATGAATGAGCTGCTGCGAGCACAGCATCAGTGACTAGCAGTGAGTGGGGTCCAGGTTTGGGTTCAGGTACTGTTCTGGTACCCGAACCCGAACTTTTTGTAACTGTTCGGCCAAACCCGCCATACCCGAACATCCAGGTCTCTGCCCATCTCTATTGATCACATATCCACAATATAGGTGTTCCTCATTGTTGAGACACCATAAAGAACGAGGGTTCCATATTCCCTATATCAATGAAGAAGTGATCATGCATTCATTGCTAGTGCTACTTTCAATGTATTTTGGACTCTCGCTCTGGCTCTAAGTGGGCAGAGATGTGGTGAGACAGGGGCGTGGTAACTCACTCGTCAAATTGATGACCAGCGGCGACGTTTGCTGCGCCACAAATCTTATTGCAGTTAGATGAATGCCACTATATGCCTCATCTGTACCTCTTAACTAATCAGGGGCGTCTGCTCCAACACAGCCCCTCATCAAAACCGACAAGAGAATAATCGGTCTTGATGAGTCGGAGCCATTGTGTGCACATAGCCTTATATGTATGTGGGTCTTTAGGCTTTGTTCACATACAGGGTGTGTGGTGGCTTCCTAAAAGAGTGGAAGCCATGAAACTATGCTGGGTCAGTTACACAATGGAAAAAAAAAGAAGAAGCCAGCGCCGCTTAAGGATAGAATGCATAGCATGAAGTGCATATGCACATAATATCTAACTGTATTCAAAATGAGATATTTGGCAAAAAAATTGATCAATTCAATTGAGCCACCCCGCCGCGCCAAGGCAATCCCATGTGGGAGGTCCTACTCTACATTTTTAATAAACACTGTGCCATATGGCCACCTAAATACATTAAAAGCAAGACCACGTATGGTATGTGGCTGACCACCACTTTTGCCGTGCGCGCTGGGTTATGTTCGCCATTTTTTCTGTGTTCACTGTGATGGATCTAGGCTGCTGTGCACACACACAGCAGCCCCGCCCTGCCAAAAGGTTTATTTAATTGTGCACCTGTGTCTGAACCTGCATTGCCCTTCATCTATGTTTGCTGGTCGGGCAATGTGTGGAGGCTAAACCTGATATGTCTGCATTCAGACCTGGTTGGCCTTCATCTGCACTTGCTTTTTCTGGCTTCATGGGAGCGATCCAGAAATGCTCAGGTACGGAATGCACATAAAGTGGTCTTGCTTTTAATGTATCTAGGAAGCCGTAATGGCACAGTGTTTATTAAAAACGTAGAGTAGGACCCCCCACATGAGATTGCCTTGGCGCGGCGGGGTGGCTCAATTGAATTGATCAATTTTTTTGCCAAATATCTCATTTTGAATACAGTTAGATATTATGTGCATATGCACTTTATGTTATGCGTTTTAACCTTAAGCAGCGCTGGCTTCTTTTCTTTTTTTGTATGTTGGTATGTTGCTGACCACCACTTTTGCCATGCACGCTGGGTTATGTTCGCCATTTTTTTCTGTGTTCACTGTGATGGATCTAGGCTGCTGTGCACACACACAGCAGCCCCGCCCTGCCCCAAGCTTTATTTAATTGTGCACCTGTGTCTGAACCTGCATTGCCCTTCATCTATGTTTGCTGGTCGGGCAATGTGTGGAGGCTAAACCTGATATGTCTGCATTCAGACCTGGTTGGCCTTCATCTGCACTTGCTTTTTCTGGCTTCATGGGAGCGATCCAGAAATGCTCAGGTACGGATTGCACTTAAAGTGGTCTTGCTTTTAATGTATCTAGGAGGCCATATGGCACAGTGTTTATTAAAAACGTAGAGTAGGACCCCCCACATGAGATTGCCTTGGCGCGGCGGGGTGGCTCAATTGAATTGATCATTTTTTTGCCAAATATCTCATTTTGAATACAGTTAGATATTATGTGCATATGCACTTCATGCTATGCGTTCTAACCTTAAGCAGCGCTGGCTTCTTTTCTTTTTTTGTAAGTTACACAATGGATCTCAATAGAGAGCTCCATGTACATTAACTGATGGTGATGGTGGATGAAGTGTACTGTCAGCTCATGCAGTTAACTCTGCATGTCTTCTAGGGATGTAGGAACTATTTGACTGATGGGGAACCAGGCAGGGTGAGAGTAGTGAAGGGAGGTTGCATTTGGGTCCTGTAAAAATGTGAAGAGGAAACCCCTTTTGGCGTGTAGAAACTATAGCAGGAGTCTTGTTGTATTTTATAGTTTTAGAGCACAGTCCTGGGACTTTTTACACTGTGTGTAGTAGACAGTGAGACGTTGGCCAACTTAGAGTCCTTATGAGAGGAAGGGTTTAGTGAATGGCTTCATAGCAGTCAAATTGTGTGGTTGAAAGAAAGATATGAATGTTTGCACGGATTCTGGCTAAAGTTCCAGTACACTGTGATTTTGAAGGAAAAGTGTGAAAAGTGGCTCTCCTTAAAGATCAATCTGTTGAGAGTCAGTGAACTGTAATATATAAGCTCTTGAGGACTGAACCCCTTGAGATGCGGGAATACTGCAATTATTTTGTTTTGTTTTTTTCTCAAGATTACATTCTTTCCCCCATTGTCTATCCATCTCCAGATGCAAATTATGCCTTACTAACAAATTGTTTTAATATTTTTTTCTCCCAATGTCTGCTGCTGGGTGGTGTTACTCTGCCGCCACATACATTGTACCACACACTGTGACGAAATGCATGTGGTCATCTTAAGAAGAGAAGCTCTGAAGTACAAATTGCTGCTCTAACATGTAGCATTCTATACAATCTAAGATTATGGGCATTCAGAAGCACATTTATAAATCAAATCTTCTTCATGTATATTGTTTAGTGCGAAATGCTAAACAATAACTTGATTATTTATTCTGTATTAATATAAAGTTTCACATTTAATATTATCAATATCTGAGATCCATTTAATGCATATACAAGTGTGTCTCACAAAATTATAATATCATCAAAAAGTTAATTTATTTCAGTTCTTCAATAAAAAAAGTGAAACTCATATATTATATAAAGTCATTTCAACCAGAGTTATCTATTTCAAGTGTTTATTTCTGTTAATGTTGATGACTATGGCTTACAGCCAATGAAAACCCAAAAGTCATTAACTCAGTAAATTAGAATAATTAACAAAAAACACCTGCAAAGGCTTCCTAAGCGTTTAAAAAGGTCCCTTAGTCTGTTTCAGTAGGCTGCACAATCATGGGGTAGACTGCTGACTTGACAGATGTCCAGAAGGCAGTCATTGACACACTCCACAAGGAGGGTAAGCCACAAAAGGTCATTGCTAAAGAAGCCGGCTGTTCACAGAGAGCTGTATCCAAGCATATTAATGTAAAGTTGAGTGGAAGGAAAAAGTGTGGTAGAAAAAGGTGCACAAGGAACTTGGATAACTGCAGCCTTGAAAGGATTGTTAAGAAAAGGCCATTCAATAATTTGGGGAAGATTCACAAGGAGAGGACTGCTGCTGGAGTCATTGCTTCAAGAGCCACCACACACAGACGTATCCAGGACATGGGCTACAAGTGTCGGATTCCTTGTGTAAAGCCACTCATGACCAATGGACAACGCCAGAAGTTTCCACAATCGTTGATGGTTTGGGGAGCCATGCCATCTGCTGGTGTAGGTCCACTGTGTTTTATGAAGACCAAAATCAACGCAGCCGTCTACCAGGAAATTTTAGAGCACTTCATGCTTCCCTCTGCTAACAAGCTTTATGGAGATGGAAATTTCATTCTCCAGCAGGACTTGGCATCTGTCCACACTGCCAAAAGTACCAATACCTGGTTTAAAAACAACTGTTACTGTGCTTGATTGGCCAGCAAACTCATCTGACCTTAACCCCATACAGAATCTATGGGGTATTGTGAAGAGGAAGATGAGAAGACAAAAATACAGTAAAAAAGGCAGAGATGCTTACCTGCCCAGGCCTCCAAACAAATGCACTATCAGGATGCAGTGGACCCACATAGTTAAGATGGCGGCAATACAGATGCAAGAATACCAATGAGACAACCGCTCACATCCTACCAATCCATTGAGGGGGTGGATGCTTAGTATATTAATGCACAATGAAGACTTGTATGCGGCGCCGTTCACACTATGGTAATGCACAGCATCCAGGTTAACAGCCTATTAGTTACGCCCTTCTATTAGATCAGGCGGGCTGCCCAGTGCTATCAAAATGCATCCCATGTGAACAGACACCACAGTTTACAAGACCAAATGGACCCAAGTGCACCCCGAAAAATAAAGTGCAAAAATCACATAAAAAATGTGAGGTATTAGTTGATATTTTGGCCAAAATACATAAGCTTGTAATCCTCGTCACGGATCCCAACGCTTACGAGTCCTAGCACTAAACAACAATAGCACAAAAAAAGGACTTGAAAATCCTCCAAAAATTCAAAAATACAGCAAAAAAGGCAGAGATGCTTACCTGCCCAGGCCTCCAAACAAATGCACTATCAGGATGCAGTTGTCATGAATGCCTAGGTTACTTTAGGCAAGAACCCTGGGACCCCTGTGATGTCCCTCAGACTAGGGGAACCCTGTCTGTCCCTCTACCCAGGGTTTACACTGAAGGTGTGCCTGCCTGAGCCTCCACCCTGTCCCTGTCTCCTGTCCAGCCCTAAGCTGAACCCACCTCCCTCCACCCAGTGAGGGGACCAGACACCAGACCCCACAAATACGTATGGACAGGGGTAAAAGAAAACACCACACAGTAAATACACAAGGGAATACAATAATGTGCAAGGGCAACCAAATATATATATAACAGATTGGAGAAAGAACCACTGAGGGATATACTGCACCAGATATCAGACGCTCCAACACCACCACTGCTGACCGGTATTGCTAGCACTAGGCTAAAGCTATAGTCGGCGACGCCCATAGTCAGGACGAACTATTTAAAGACCTAGGGCGTGGCCCAGCCCTCAGCCAGCATGACAACCTGGTTAACCCTATCCCGACTGGAACAGAATACCCAACAGGGTATTACCGCTGTCTGCCGGACACCCTGGTGTGAACAGTGTCCGACATGACAGTACCCCGCCTTCTACGAGGGACCTCCGGAACCTCACCATGTCGAGGACCTGGCTTGTCCGGATGGCGACGATGGAACATAGTAACCAGTCGATCAGCATGAATGTCAGAGGCCGGCACCCATGTCCTCTCCTCAGGACCATAGCCACGCCAGTGGACCAGGTACTGTAGAGTGCGACGCACAACCCTAGAGTCCACCACTTTGGACACATCAAATTCCAACGCGCCATCCACCAAGACGGGAGGTGGTGGCCCGGGGGAACCATCCACCAAACCCACGACCTTCTTTAGCAATGCTTTGTGAAATACATTATGAATCTTATACACAGCCGGCAACTCCAAACGAAATGCCACGGGGTTGATCACTGCGGAGATTCTAAATGGGCCAATGAACCTGGGACCCAACTTAAGTGACGGTATCTTGAGCTTAATGTTCCTAGTAGATAACCACACCCAATCACCCACACACAGGTCCGGACCTGGCACACGTCTGCAGTCAGCCACCCGTTTGTACCTGGAACCCACCTTCAACAAACGCTGCTTGACTCTCCTCCAAACAGACGACAATTGAGCTCCCAACTGGTCCTCCTCAGGGACGCTAACTGAGCACCCCTGACGCAAGGTGCAAAATTGAGGATGTTGACCATACACACAAAAAAAAAGGAGATTCCCCAGACGATTCCTGGCAATGGTTGTTTATTGCGAATTCTGCCAGAGGAAGAAACGCTGACCACTCTTCCTGATTGTCGGAAATAAAGCAGCGCAAGTATTGCTCCAGGTTTTGGTTCATCCGCTCAGTCTGTCCATTCGACTGAGGGTGGAAAGCCGATGAATGAGATAATTTGATTCCAAGGCGAGAACAAAAAGCTCTCCAAAACTTTGCCACAAACTGCGTACCTCGATCAGACACAATGTCAGACGGGACACCATGAAGTCTGACCACCTCGCGAATAAATATCTGAGCAAGAGTCTTAGCATTGGGCAAAGACGGTAAAGCAACAAAATGTGACATTTTGGAGAACCTATCAACAATTACCAAAATGACCGAGTTCCCTGCCGAGGCGGGCAAGTCAGTAATAAAATCCATGGAAATCTCAGTCCATGGCTTACTGGGCACCCCGAGAGGCTGCAAGCTACCAGCGGGACGGGAACGAGGAGTCTTGGCCCGTGTGCACGTGTTACAGGCAGCCACATATGAGGCCACATCCTGCCGGATTTTAGGCCACCAAAAACGACGCGATACCAGTTCCAGAGTGCTCTTAACCCCTGGATGACCTGCCAGTACTGTGTCGTGATGTTCGCCCAACACTCTAGAGCGTAGATGTAGCGGCACAAAAGATTTATTAGCAGGCAACCCCGGCGGTACCACCTCCTGAGCCTCCGCAATCTCTGCCTCAATCTCTGTCGTGATGGCAGATACCACCACACCCTTTTGGAGAATAGGCACCGGCTCTTCACGTAACTCTCCACCAGGAAAACACCTGGATAAAGCGTCTGCCTTAACATTCTTCGACCCAGGGCGATAGGTAACAATGAAGTTGAACCGGGTGAAGAATAATGCCCAGCGAGCCTGTCTGGAGGACAGGCGCTTAGCAGATTCTAAATAAAGCAAATTCTTATGGTCGGTTATCACAGTAATCTGATGAACAGCCCCGTCCAAGAAGTGTCGCCACTCCTCAAATGCCAATTTGATGGCCAATAGTTCCCTGTTGCCAATATCATAATTACGCTCCGCAGGCGACAGCTTCTTGGAGAAGAAGGCACACGGATGCAACTTGGCCCAAGAAGGGCCCTGAGACAGTACAGCCCCCACTCCAACCTCCGACGCATCCACCTCCACGACAAACAGTAAGGAGACATCGGGCTGCACCAGAATGGGCGCTGATGCAAAACTATTCTTGAGGAATTCAAACGCCTGTACCGCAGGCTCAGACCAGTCAGAAAAGTCGGTACCCTTCTTAGTCATGTCAGTCAGTGGTTTGGCAATCATAGAGAAGTTCTTAATAAATTTCCTATAGTAATTGGAGAAGCCAAGAAATCGCTGAAGCGCCTTAAGATTATCAGGCCGATCCCAATGTAGTACCGCCTGCACCTTTGCGGTGTCCATCTTAAAACCTGAGGCGGAGATTATATAACCCAAGAACGGTAGCTCCTGTACGAAAAACACACATTTTTCAAGCTTGACATAGAGCCTGTTCTCTCTGAGCAACTGCAGAACCTGTCTAACATGCTCTATATGTGTATCATGGTCGCGAGAGAAAATGAGGATGTCGTCAAGATAAATTATAACGAACCTCCCCAACAACTGAGAGAAGACATCATTAATGAAGTGTTGAAAGACCGCCGGTGCCATAGTCAACCCAAACGGCATTACCAAACTCTCAAAGTGACCCTCAGGGGTATTGAACGCTGTCTTCCACTCATCCCCCTGACGGACTCTTATAAGATTGTACGCCCCCCTGAGGTCCAGTTTGGAGAACCACTTGGCACCAACCACTTGGTTGAATAAATCGGGTATAAGTGGCATAGGGTAAGGATCACGGACCGTAATCTGGTTGAGTTCTCTGAAATCCAGACACGGGCGTAAACCGCCATCCTTCTTTTTAACAAAGAAGAAGCCAGCAGCCAGAGGAGAAGAGGAAGGTCTAATATGACCCTTGCTCAGGCTATCCGCAATATATTCCTTGAGAGCTAGCCTCTCGGGACCTGAGATATTAAACATTCTAGCTTTAGGTAACTTGGCCCCTGGTTTCAACCTAATAGCACAGTCATAGGGGCGATGCGGTGGTAGTTCCAAACAACCCTTCTCAGAAAATACATCCGCATAATCCAGCAACGGCTCCGGGATACTGGGGGTTAAAGCGGAAATACATGTAGCCAGGCACCTCTCCTGACACTCCCTGCTCCACTGAATTATGTCCTGGGTCTTCCAATCAATAACAGGATTATGCATTGACAACCATGGAAAGCCCAGAACCATCTGAGCCGGTAAGTTACTAAGCACCTTACAAGTTACCCGCTCTGAGTGTAAAACTCCGATGTGGAGTTGTATATCCAACACACACTCTGTGATCTCCCCTTGAGACAACGGGGAAGCATTGATGGTAACCACCCGGATGGGGTTCGGCAATTTCTCCACCGGAAATCCCGCTGTATGCGCGAACCTCTCAATGAGATTGGCAGCTGAGCCACTAACAATAAATACTGTAATAGAGAGCATTTGCCCCCCAAGTACCACCCTAGCAGGGAGCATACACTGGGAAACCATGACGGAGGATACACAAAGGCTCAGACTAGACTCCTCCAAACCCTCTGAGCCTATCAGTTTTCCGCCGGTGCGCCCTTCTTAGGTACCAGGGGGCAAGCGTTAATAAAATGTCCTCCTTTGCCACAAAAAAAACAGAGCCCCTGCCTTCTGTGCCAAGGACGTTTAGGCTTGTTACTCGGTGACTGTGCTATACCAGCGATCTGCATGGGTTCCACGGATTCACCCGCGGCAACCTCACCGACCACTCCCCCACCTCCCGGAGGCAACGAAACCAGCGCCCCCTGACGGAGACGTCGGTCTATGCGTACTACAAGTGCCATCGCAGCCTCCAGAGAGGCGGGAGTCTCGTACATTAGGAGAGTCTGTTTAACCCTTCCAGAAACCCCATGCAAAAATTGACTTCTAAGCGCAGGGTCATTCCACTGCGTGTCCACCGCCCAGCGCCGGAATTCCGTGCAGTAATCCTCAGCTGGTCGATCACCCTGTAGCAGTGAGCGTATCTTAGACTCTGCTAAGTTTAATCTATCTGGATCGTCATAGATCAAACCCAGAGCAGAGAAAAAAAAAATCTACAGATTCAAATGCCGGTGAGTCAGACGGGAGTGAAAAGGCCCAAGCCTGTGGATCACCACTCAGCAAAGAAATCACCAAGCCCACGCGTTGAGCCTCATTACCTGAGGAATGTGGACGCATACGGAAATACAATTTGCATGATTCACGAAACACCGTGAACTTACCACGATCACCAGCAAATCGTTCAGGAAGGGAAAACTTGGGCTCAGCTGCCCTGGCTGCAGCCTCAGCAGGTACTGCAGGAGCTGACAGGCCTTGTTGCTGGACCGCCCCCCTGAGTTCAGTGACCTGTATGGATAGAGCCTCCAGCTGCTTGGTTAGGGAAAGTATAGGATCCATAGTAAGTAACCCCTATATTCCTTTTTTTTTTTTTTTTTTTTATTTGGGCCGACTATAATGTCATGGAATGCCTAGGTTACTTTAGGCAAGAACCCCGAGACCCCTGTGATGTCCCTCAGACTAGGGGAACCCTGTCTGTCCCTCTACCCAGGGTTTACACTGAAGGTGTGCCTGCCTGAGCCTCCACCCTGTCCCTGTCTCCTGTCCAGCCCTAAGCTGAACCCACCTCCCTCCACCCAGTGAGGGGACCAGACACCAGACCCCACAAATACGTATGGACAGGGGTAAAAGAAAACACCACACAGTAAATACACAAGGGAATACAATAATGTGCAAGGGCAACCAAATATATATATAACAGATTGGAGAAAGAACCACTGAGGGATATACTGCACCAGATATCAGACGCTCCAACACCACCACTGCTGACCGGTATTGCTAGCACTAGGCTAAAGCTATAGTCGGCGACGCCCATAGTCAGGACGAACTATTTAAAGACCTAGGGCGTGGCCCAGCCCTCAGCCAGCATGACAACCTGGTTAACCCTATCCCGACTGGAACAGAATACCCAACAGGGTATTACCGCTGTCTGCCGGACACCCTGGTGTGAACAGTGTCCGACATGACAGCAGTGGACCCATATAGTTAAGATGGCGGCAACACAGGTGCAAGAATACCCATGGAACAACCACTCACATCCTACCAATCCATGGAGGGGGTGGTTGCTTGGTATATTAATGCACAATGAAGACTTGTATGTGGCGCTGTTAACACTATGGCAATGTACAGCATCCAGGTTAACAGCCTATTAGTTACATCCTTCTATTAGATCAGGTGGGCTGCCTGAAGATGAGAGACACCAGACCCAACAATGCAGACAAGCTGATGGCTGCTTTCAAAGCAACCTGGGCTTCCATAACACCTCAGCAGTGCCACAGGCTGATCGCCTCCATGACACACCGCATTGATGCAGTAATTGATGCAAAAGGAGCCCCGACCAAGTACTGAGTGCATTTACTGAACATACATTTCAGTAGGCCAACATTTCGGATTTTAAAATCATTTTTTCAAGCTGGTGTTATAAAGTATTCTAATTTACTGAGATAACGACTTTTGGATTTTCAGTGACTGTAAACCATAATCATCAACATTAAGGCTGAGTTCACACGTGGCGTTTTTTTCACGTTTTCGCGGCGGTTTTAACCGCGCGATTTTGCCGCGAAAACGCGAAAAATAAGCATCCCATGCATTCCTATGGGATTCCGCAATGCTGTGCTAATGCTGCGGTTTTTACCGCGGCGGAATCGCTTCACGGTAAAAACCGCAGCATGCTCATTAATTTGCGGAATCGCGGCGATCCCGCACCCATAGGAATGCATTGTTCTGCTTACTTCCCGCATGTGGCTGTGCACACCATGCGGAAAGTAAGCAGAACAATTGCGGATGGTACCCACGGTCCGGAGGAGAGGAGACTGTCCTCCGGGCTTTGGGTACCATATCCCTGTAAAAAATAGAATTTAAAAATAAAAAATATTGTTATTCTCACCCTCCAACGTCCCGCGCAGCCTTCCCGCTTCTCTCCACGCTCTCGTTCCCAGTAGTCCTTTGCGAAAATGCCCGCGATTGCGTCCGTTCTCGCGGGATCGCAAAGTCTTGCGGTCATTCGCGCGACGTCATCGCGAATTACCGCGAGACATCGCGATCCCGCAAGAACGGACGTCATCGCGGGCATTTTCGCAAAGGACTACTGGGAATGGATGCGCGGGACGTCGGAAGGTAAGAATAACACCATTTTTTTTTTTTTTTACATTCTATCTTTTACTACTGATGCTGCATAGGCGGCCTCAGTAGTAAAAAGTTGGTCACACTCGTCAAACACTATGTTTGACGAGTGTGACCAACCTGTCAATCAGTTCTCCAAGCGATGCTACAGATCGCTTGGAGAACTCTAGCATTTTGCAAGCTAAATACGCTTGCAAAATGCTAGTTTATCCGCGGGAAAATCGCGGGAATTTAAAATGCGATTTTCCCGCGGACTGTAATCCGGAATTCTCGCGGTAATTTCCGCGAGAGTTCCGGTACGTGTGCACTTAGCCTAACAGAAATAAACACTTGAAATAGATCACTCTGTCTCTAATGACTCTATATAATATATGAGTTTCACTTTTTGTATTGAAGAACTGAAATAAATTAACTTTTTGATGATGTTCTAATTTTGTGAGAAACACCTGTATAACCGTGTGACCAAGAGCATAAAATTATGAGCATATAAATATTCTAATATGTATAAAGCTGTGTTTTCTGCTGAGTATTGATGTAAAAGTGTTACTTTTATGTACCTGACTACATAATTAAGATGAAGGACAAGAGCTTCAAAAAATCAATCAGTCACGGAGCAGAAACTGAAAAGGTCGAACTTGATCAACTTGGAACCATAATTACATCTGCTGTATAATCTACTTCAGCTCTTGTGTGCGAGACAGTAACTAAATACTGCAATTCATGTTACTGTTTTTTGAAAAAAATGTAATTAAACCAGGGAACCCCATCACTCCATTGTCATACTGTATGTCAAACAGGACACATGGAGGTCAGAGGGTTTTATTTTGAAAAATGAACACGGATTTGCAGATGAAAGACTAAATATACCTGTTGCATATAAGAAATGCTGTATATATCACTATGGGTAAACAGATGGTACCTGGTAGTAACCATAAACCTGTTTAATAAAACACTGCACTGACAGACATTATATGCTTTTTAAAACGAGGAAAATATCCAAAAATTATCCCTCTTTTGGAGGCAGACACCCGTAATGCTGGCGTTTATAGACAGATGTTGGACACGAAGGAAAAATGGCATTTTGACAAGCTGTAGATAAAATATTATTCCATTTTGGTGATGAGTAGAGTTGAGCGATACCGTCCGATACTTCAAAGTATCGTATCGGATGGTATCGGCCGATCTTTAAAAAAAGTATCGGTATCGCCGATTCCGATACCGGAAGTCCCATTCAAGTCTATGGGACTTCCGGTATCGGAATAAGAAAAACCCTTTCCTGCCCTTGTACAGCCTCTCTGGGGTCTGTACGGGCCTTTCGGGGGGCTGTGCCGGCCTGCCAGGGGGTCTGTGCAGGCTCCGGTGGTCTGTGCCGGCCTGCCGGTGGTCTGTGCAGGCTCCGGGGGGCTGTGCCGGCCTGCCGGGGGGCTGTGCCGGCCTGCCGGGGGGCTGTGCCGGCCTGCCGGGGGGCTGTGCAGGCTCCGGGGGGCTGTGCCGGCCTGCCGGGGGGCTGTGCCGGCCTGCCGGGGGGCTGTGCCGGCCTGCCGGTGGTCTGTGCAGGCTCCGGGGGTCTGTGCAGGCATCGTCCGATGGGACTACAAGTCCCATCGGGCGATGCCTGCTACCATGACAGTGATTGACACATTAGCCAATGATGGGACAGTAGTAGTCCCATCATCCGGCTAATGTGTTAAATGTAAAAAAAAAAAAAAAAAAAATTACATGCTACATACATACAACATGCATACTACATACATGCTACATTCATACTACATACTACATACATGCTACATTCATACTACATAAATACTACATGCAACATACATACTACATATATACTACATGCATGCTACATACATACTACATGCTACATACATACTACATATATACTACATGCATGCTACATACATACTACATGCTACATACATACTACATATATACTACATGCATGCTACATACATACTACATGCTACATACATACTACATATATACTACATACATACTACATACATGCTACATACATACTACATACATACTACATGCATGCTACATACATACTACATGCATGCTACATACATACTACATGCATGCTACATACATACTACATGCATGCTACATACATACTACATGCATGCTACATGCATGCTACATACATACTACATGCTACATACATACCACATATATACTACATACATACAATACATTCATACAATACATACATAGACATACAGTACATATAACATAGAGTAACATACTTACCAATACTTGTCACATTGTTCCCCGAAGCCATTGTCTTTTCCGGGATAAATATTAACATAACAAACCACAAAAATACTCACCCACGATCCGAAGCAGTCCACGAGTGTGTCCCACGACGATCTTGGGTAGAGAACTGCAGCATCAGATGATGCTGCCGTTCTCTACGGGCTGCAGGAATCCAATGACGGAAGGTAGGTATCCTTCCGCACTGTATTCCTCCGCCACTTAAAAAAAAAAAGTCCCTAGTCTCACTTTATGCCATTGCTGTGTGGGAAATTCCCACACAGCAATGGCATAAAGTGAGACTAGGGACTTTTTTTTTTTAAGTGGCGGAGGAATACAGTGCGGAAGGATACCTACCTTCCGTCATTGGATTCCTGCAGCCCGTAGAGAACGGCAGCATCATCTGATGCTGCAGTTCTCTACCCAAGATCGTCGTGGGACACACTCGTGGACTGCTTCGGATCGTGGGTGAGTATTTTTGTGGTTTGTTATGTTAATATTTATCCCGGAAAAGACAATGGCTTCGGGGAACAATGTGACAAGTATTGGTAAGTATGTTACTCTATGTTATATGTACTGTATGTCTATGTATGTATTGTATGAATGTATTGTATGTATGTAGTATATATGTGGTATGTATGTAGCATGTAGTATGTATGTAGCATGCATGTAGTATGTATGTAGCATGCATGTAGTATGTATGTAGCATGCATGTAGTATGTATGTAGCATGTATGTAGTATGTATGTAGTATGTATGTAGCATGTATGTAGTATGTATGTAGTATATATGTAGTATGTATGTAGCATGTAGTATGTATGTAGCATGCATGTAGTATATATGTAGTATGTATGTAGCATGCATGTAGTATGTATGTAGTATGTATGTAGTATGTATGTAGCATGTATGTAGTATGTATGTAGTATATATGTAGTATGTATGTAGCATGTAGTATGTATGTAGCATGCATGTAGTATATATGTAGTATGTATGTAGCATGCATGTAGTATGTATGTAGTATGTATGTAGCATGCAGTATGTATGTAGCATGTATGTAGTATGTATGTAGTATATATGTAGTATGTATGTAGCATGCATGTAGTATGTATGTAGTATGTATGTAGCATGCAGTATGTATGTAGCATGTATGTAGTATGTATGTAGTATATATGTAGTATGTATGTAGCATGCATGTAGTATGTATGTAGTATGTATGTAGCATGCAGTATGTATGTAGTATGTATGTAGTATATATGTAGTATGTATGTAGTATATATGTAGTATGTATGTAGCATGCATGTAGTATGTATGTAGTATGTATGTAGTATATATGTAGTATGTATGTAGCATGCATGCAGTATGTATGTAGTATGTATGTAGTATATATGTAGTATGTATGTAGCATGCATGTAGTATGTATGTAGCATGCATGTAGTATGTATGTAGCATGCATGTAGTATGTATGTAGTATTTTTTTTTTTTTTTTTTTTAACATTTAACACATTAGCCGGATGATGGGACTACTACTGTCCCATCATTGGCTAATGTGTCAATCACTGTCATGGTAGCAGGCATCGCCCGATGGGACTTGTAGTCCCATCGGACGATGCTTGCACAGACCCCCGGACATCAGCACAGCCCCCCGGCAGGCCGGCACAGCCCCCCGGCAGGCCGGTACAGACCCCCACAGGGTGCACAGACCACCGGCAGGCCGGTACAGACCCCGGGCAGTCCACACAGCCCCCCGGCAGGCCGGCACAGCCCCCCGGCAGGCCGGCAGAGACCCCCGGAAGGCCCGAAATGACGGCGCATCATGATGCGCACACACCGCGCATCATGATGACGTCAGGCCGTCAATCAACTGAACTTCCGATTCCGATGCCGAATTCCGATATTGAAAAAATATCGGAAGTCGGTATCGGAATTCCGATACAGCAAGTATCGGCCGATACCCGATACTTGCGGTATCGGAATGCTCAACACTAGTGATGAGCAGCATTTGTTATTTGGATGACATGAAATGAAGGATCTATAACTATATAACAAGCTGTGCAAAAATTATCCTTTTTTTGGGGATCTGCAATAGGATTGCCATTTGGAAAGTGAAGAAGCAATGGCATTTTAACAAGCAGTCCAACAGTTATCCGTTTTTGGAGCAGCAAGAAATTTGCTGCTTGTAAAGCAAAGTAGCAATAATTTAAAAAAAAAAAAAAAAAAAGCAAAATTGTCTCTTTTTTGAGAGCAGTTTCAGGTTTATTTACCCTCTGCAGGGCAGCATACAGTATTTCTATAGAACACAATAAACAGGCTGGAGATGTGTGACTGTCTATTGGCAGTACCAGCAGCAGTTGCACAGTATAAAATATTATGGGACATGAAAGGAGATATCTGGCTGTATAGATTCAGCACTGACACCTCCAGCAGCAGTACATCTATATATATATATATATATATATATATATATATAAAATTGAATGTATGCGTGTGTGTATCACCAACCAATCACAAATCATCTTTCATTTCACCAGAGCTGTTTAAAAGAAGCTGAGCTGTGATTGGTTGCTATGAGCAACAGTTTTCCTTGCAACCAATCACTAAGCATCTTTCGTTTCACCAGAGCTGTTTAAAAGAAGATGAGCTGTGATTGGTTGCTATGAGCAACTGTTTTACCACTTGACAACACCTCAGCAGACACTGACATGGTGGGAGAAATCTAGCATCCCCGGGAACATAAGCTCCCAGCCATTGTCTTCCCCCAAAAAAGGAGCAGAGAACACATGACAGAAATGAATCCCCCCTCCCATGCCCATATCCCCATCACACATCCTCAATCCCATAGGCACATCTTCCCTCTTAAAGGGATCTGAGGTATGAAAGTTAGGGCAAATCCCTCAGCGCTCTGATACTGACCCCAGGTCTCTCTTAAAGGGATCATTGGTATGGAAGTTAGGGCAAATCCATCCAGCGCTTTGGTTTTGACTCTCTTAAAGGGATCCCCGGAGTGGAATTAGGACCGTTCCACTCAGCGATGTGGTTATGACCCCAGGCTTTCTTAAAGGGATCATTGGTATGGAAGTTAGGGCAATTCCACTAAGCGCTCTGGTTCTAACCCCAGGGTCTCTTAAAGGGATCCCGGGTGTGGAATTGAGGGCAAATCCACTCTGTGCTATGGTACTGACCCCAGGCCTCTCTTAAAGAGATCACCAGTAAGGAAGAAAGGGTAAATCCTTCAGCGCTCTGATTCTGACACCAGGCTTCTATTAAAGGGATCATTGGTATGAAAGTCAGGGCAAATCCATCCAGCGCTTTGGTTCTGACCCCAGGCCTCTCTTAAAGGGATCCCCACTATGGAAGTTAGGGCAATTCTACTCAGCGTTCTGGTTCTTACCCCAGGCTCTCTTAAAGGGATCCCCGGTATGGAAGTCAAGGCAATTGCCTTCAAATGCTCTGGTCCTGACCTCAGGCTCTCTTAACCCCTTCATGACCCAGCCTATTTTGACCTTAATCACCTGGCCATTTTTTGCAATTCTGACCAGTGTCCCTTTATGAGGTAATAACTCTGGAACACTTCAACGCATCTTAGCGATTCTGAGATTGTTTTTTCGTGACATATAGGGCTTCATGTTAGTGGTAAACTTAGGTCGATAATTTTTGCGTTTATTTGTGAAAAAAAACAGAAATTTGGCGAAAATTTTGAAAATTTCGCAATTTTCAAATTTTGAATTTTTATTCTGTTAAACCAGAGAGTGATGTGACACAAAATAGTTACTAAATAACATTTCCCACATGTCTACTTTACATCAGCACAATTTTGGAAACAATTTTTTTTTTTGTTAGGAAGTTATAAGGGTTAAAAGTTGACCAGCGATTTCTCATTTTTACAACAATATTTACAAAACCATTTTTTTTAGGGACCACCTCACATTTGAAGTCACTTTGAGGGGTCTATATGGCAGAAAATACCCAAAAGTGACACCATTCTAAAAACTGCACCCCTCAAGCTACTCAAAACTACATTCTAGGAGATTATTAACCCTTCAGGTGCTTCACAGGAACTAAAGCAACGTGGAAGGAAAAAATGGACATTTTATTTTTTGCACCACAAATTTTCTTTTATCATTAATTTTTTTCATTTTCACATGGGCTACAGGATAAAATGGATCCTAAAATTTGTTGGGCAATTTCTCCTGAGTACACTGATACCTCATATGTGGTCATAAACCACTGTTTGGGAGCACGGCAGGGCTCGGAAGGGAAGGAGCACATTTGACTTTTTGAATGGAAAATATGCTGGAATATTTAGCGCTTGCCATGTCGCGTTTGGAGAGTCGCTGTGCGCCTAAGCACTGGAGCTTCCCCACAAGTGACCCCATTTTGGAAACTAGACCCCCCAAGGAACTTATCTACATGCATAGTGATCACTTTGAACCCCCCAGGTGCTTCACAAATTGATCGGTAAAAAAAAAAAGTACTTTTTTTTCACAAAAATTTTCTTTTGGTCTCAGTTTTTTCATTTTCACATGGGCAACAGGATAAAATGGATCCTAAAATGTGTTGGGCAATTTCTCCTGAGTGCACAGATACCTTATATGTGGTCATAAACCACTCTTTGGGCGCACGGCAGGGTCCGTAAGTGAAGGAGCGCTATTTGACTTTTTGAATGGAAAATTCGCTCCAATTGTTATCGGACACCATGTCGCGTTTGGAGAGCCCCTGTGTACCTAAACATTGGAGCTCCCCCACAAGTGACACCATTTTGGAAACTAGACCCCTTAAGGAACTTATCTAGATGTGTAGGGAGCACTTTGAACCCCCAAGTGCTTTACAAAAGTTTATAACGTAGAGCAGTGAAAATAAAAAATCATTTTTTTTCCTCAAAAAAGATTTTTTAGCACGCTATTTTTTATTTTCACAAGGGTAACAGGAGAAATTGGACCACAAAAGTTGTTGTCCAGTTTGTCCTGAGTACGCTGGTACCCCATATGTGGGGGGGAACCACTGTTTGGGCGCACGGCAGGGCTCAGAAGGGAAGGAGTGCCATTTGACTTTTTGAAATGAAAATTAGCTCCAATCGTTAGCGGACACCATGTTGTGTTTGGAGAGCCCCTGTGTGCCTAAACTTTGGAGCTCCCCCACAAATGACCCCAGTATGGAAACTAGACCCCCTAAGGAACTTATCTAGATGCATAGTGAGCACTTTGAACCCCCAGGTGCTTCACAGAAGTTTATAACGCAGAGCCGTGAAAATAAAAAATATTTTTTTTTCTTAAAAAAAATATTTTTAGTCCGCAATTTTTTATT
The DNA here is from genome assembly GCF_039654945.1 of Dendrobates tinctorius. Taxonomy (NCBI): domain Eukaryota; kingdom Metazoa; phylum Chordata; class Amphibia; order Anura; family Dendrobatidae; genus Dendrobates; species Dendrobates tinctorius. The sequence continues at coordinate 36,096,069 of NW_027361797.1, forward strand.
TTCACAGGGGTACCAGGATAATTTGGACCCCAAAAGTTGTTGTACAGTAAGTCCTGAGTACACTGGTACCCCATATGTGGGGGGGACAACTGTTTGGGCACACGTCGGGGCTCAGCAGGGAGGTAGTGACATTTTGAAATGCTGACTTTGATGGCATGGTCTGAGGGTGTCATGTTACATTTGCAGAGCCCCTGTGTGCCTAAACAGTAGAAACCCCCGGCATGTGACCTCATTTTGGAAACTAGACCCCCCAAGGAACTAGATGTGTGGTGAGCACCTTGATCCCCCAAGTGCTTCACAGAAGTTTATAACGCAGAGCCGTGAAAATAAAAAATCATTTTTTTTCCTCAAAAAAAAAAAGATTTTTAGCCCGCAATTTTTTTTCACAACAGTAACAGGATGAATTGGACCCCAAAAGTTGTTGTACAGTTTGTCCTGAGTACGCTGATACCCCATATGTGGGGGGAAACCACTGTTTGGGCACACGTCAGGGCTCGGAAGGGAAGTAGTGACATTTTGAAATGCTGACTTTGATGGCATGGTCTGCGGGCATCATGTTACATTTGCAGAGCCCTTGATGTACCTAAACTGTGGAAACCCCCCACAAGTGACCCCATTTTGGAAACTAGACCCCATAAGGAAGTTGCCTAAATGTGTGGTGAGCACACTGAACCCCCAAGTGCTTCACAGAAGATTATAACGCAGAGCCATGAAAATAAAAAATAATTTTTTTTCCTCAAAAAATTATTTTTTAGCTCTCAATTTTTTATTTTCACAAGGGTAACAGGAGAAATTGGACCCCAAAAGTTGTTGTCCAGTTTGTCCTGAGTACGCTGGTACCCCATATGTGGGGGGGAACCATTGTTTGGGCACACGTCAGGGCTCGGAATGGAAGTAGTGACGTTTTGAAATGCAGACTTTGATGGAATAGTCTGCGATCGTAATTACGTTTGCAGAGCCCCTGATGTGCCTAAACAGTGGAAACCCCCCACAAGTGACCCCATTTTGGAAACTAGACCTTCCAAGGAACGTATGTAAGATGTGTTGTGAGCACTTTGAACCCCCAAGTGCTTCACAGAAGTTTATAATGCAGAGACGTGAAAATGAAAAAATCATTTTTTTCCACAAAAATAATTTTTTAGCCCCCAATTTTTTATTTTCCCAAGGGTAACACGGGAAATTAGTCCCCAAAAGTTGTTGTGCAATTTTTCCTGAGTACGCTGATACCCCATATGTTGGGGTAAACCACTGTTTGGGCACATGTCAGGGCTTGGAAGGGAGGATGCCCCTGATGTGCCTAAACTGTAGAAACCCCCAACAAGTGACCCCATCTTGGAAACTAGACCCCCCAAGGAGCTTATCTAGTTGTGTGGTGAGCACTTTGAACCCCCAAGTGCTTCACAGAAGTTTATAATGCAGAGACGTGAAAATGAAAAAATCATTTTTTTCCACAAAAATAATTTTTTAGCCCCCAATTTTTTATTTTCCCAAGGGTAACACGGGAAATTAGTCCCCAAAAGTTGTTGTGCAATTTTTCCTGAGTACGCTGATACCCCATATGTTGGGGTAAACCACTGTTTGGGCACATGTCAGGGCTTGGAAGGGAGGATGCCCCTGATGTGCCTAAACTGTAGAAACCCCCAACAAGTGACCCCATCTTGGAAACTAGACCCCCCAAGGAGCTTATCTAGTTGTGTGGTGAGCACTTTGAACCCCCAAGTGCTTCACAGAAGTTTATAACGCAGAGCCGTGAAAATAAAAAATCCTTTTTTTTCCACAAAAGTGATTTTTTTAGCCACCAATTTTTTTCATTTTCCCAAGGGTAACAGGAGAATTTAGACCCCCCAAAGTTGGTGTGCAATTTTTCCTGAGTATGCTGATACCCCATATGTTGGAGTAAACCACTGTTTGGGCACATGTCTGAGCTCGGAAGGGAGGGAGCACCATTTGACTTTTTGAACGCAAAATTGGCTGGAATCAATGGTTGCACCATGTCGCGTTTGGAGACCCCCTGATGTGCCTAAACAGTGGAAACCCCTCAATTCTAACTCCAACCCTAACCCCAACACACCCCTAACCACAGCCCTAACCCTAACACATCCCTAACCACAAGCCTAACCCTAATTCCAACGCTAACCCTAATTCCAACCCTAACCCTAATTCTAATCCTAATTCCAACCCTAACCCTAATTCCAACCCTAACCCTAATTCCAACTCTAACCCTAATTCAACCCTAACCCTCTTTCCAACCCTAACCCTCTTTCCAACCCTAACCCTCTTTCCAACCCTAACCCTAACCCTCTTTCCAACCCTAACCCTAATCCTCTTTCCAACCCTAACCCTCTTTCCAACCCTAACCCTAACCCTCTTTCCAACCCTAACCCTCTTTCCAACCCTAACCCTAACCCTCTTTCTAACCCTAACCCTCTTTCCAACCCTAACCCTAACCCTCTTTTCAACCCTAACCCTAACCCTAACCCTCTTTTCAACCCTAACCCTAACCCTAATGGAAAAATAAAAATAAAAATATTTTCTTTACTTTATTAGTTGTGCCTACCTATGGGGGTGATAATCGGGGGGTTTATTTACTTTTTCTTTCATTTTGATCACTGTGAGAGTGATCAAAATGAAAGAATGGAATCTGCAGCTGGCAGATTCGGGCGGGCGCACTGCGCATGCGCCCGCCATTTTCAAGATGGCGGCGCCCATGAACCGGACCCGCCGGACACCGGGAGCGACAGGGGGACTTAGAAGGTGCCGGGGGAGGTGAGATGGGGTGAGGGGGTTATCGGAAGCTGGCGGGGAGCAGAGGGAATGGGAGGGGGGCAGATGATGACAGCGGCGGCAGATCGCCGCTGTCATTCAGTTGCGGGGGGGGCGATCGCCGGTGGGGGGGGTGGAATCGGTGTCTCCAGCCATGTCCGATGCTACAGCAGCATCGGCCATGGCTGGATTGTAATATTTCATCAATTTTCATTGATGAAATATTACTATCGCTCTGATTGGCTGTTTCACTTTTAACAGCCAATCAGAGCGATCGTAGCCACGTGGGGGCGAAGCCACGCCCCCTGTGGCGAAGAACAAAGCCCCCTGTATCTGCGGGTCGGGTGACCTTTCAGTGACCTAGGTCACCCGACCCGCAGGGGGGCTTTAAAGTCATGACGCCACATAGGCGTCATGGGTCGTTCTGGCACGACTTTTCATGACGCCTATGTGGCGTCAAAGGTCGTGAAGGGGTTAAAGGGATCCCCGGTATGGAAGTTAGTACCGTTCCACTTAGCGCTGTGATTCTGACTCCAGGATTTTATTAAAGGGATCATTGGTATGCAAGTCAGGGCAAATCCACTCAGTGCTCTGGTTCTGACCCCAGTCTCTCTTAAAGGGATTCCCACTATGGAAGTTAGGGCAATTCCACTCAGCGTTCTGATTCTGACCCCAGGCTCTCTTAAAGGGATCCCTGGTATGGAAGTCAGGGCAATTGCCTTTAAATGCTCTGGTACTGACCCCAGGCTCTCTTAAAGGGATCCCCGGTATGGAAGTTAGGACCGCTCCACTCAGCGCTGTGGTTCTGACTCCAGGCTTCTATTAAAGGGATCATTGGTATGCAAGTCAGGGCAAATCCACTCAATGCTCTGGTTTTGACGCCAGGCCTCTCTTAAAGGGATCCTGGTATGGAAATTATGAACGATCCACTCAGCGCTCTGGTTCTGACCCCAGGCTGGTGGGATGATGTAGGATATTAGGGGTAGTACTCCAGTGGCTCTGGCTGACGGGATGATGTGGGATTTTAGGGGTAGTAGTCCAGTGGCTCTGGCTGATGGGATGATATGGGATATTAGGGGTAGTAGTCCGGCTGCACTGACGGGATGCTGTGGGATACTAGGGGTAGTAGTCCGGAGGCTGTGATGGGATGATGTGGGATATTAGGGGTAGTAGTCCAGTGGCTCTGAAGGAATGATGTGGGATATTAGGAGTAGTAGTCCGGCGGCGGTGACGGGATGATGTGAGATATTATTGGTAGTTGTCCGGTGGCTCTGGCTGATGGGACGATGTGGGATATTAGGGGTAGTAGTCCGGTGCCTCTGACTGACAGGATGATGTGGGATATTAGGGGTAGTAGTCCAGTGGCTCTGGCTGACGAGATGATGTGTGATATTAGTAGTAGTCCGGTGGCTCTGGCTGATGGGACGATGTGGGATATTAGTGGTAGTAGTCCAGTAGCTCTGGCTGACGGAATGATGTGGGATATTAGAGGTAGTAGTCCGGTAGCTCTGGCTGACGGGACGATGTGGGATATTACAGTGAATGTGGCTATGTGGAGTGGGCAGGGCTATACACTCAGCTTTATCTATATATAGATATAATCATTATAATTTGTTGTAACTAACCGTAGTTAGTTACTATGCCCGGGCAACGCCGGGCTCTTCAGCTAGTTATACTTATAAAACATAATGGACAGGCAGGAGATGTGTGGCTATCTATTGGCAGTGGAAGTGACAGCAGCTACTCACAACAGGAGAGGCAAGGAGATGTCCGCCACATTAAGTGTATAGCACACACTGCCTCTAATATTTGTTTATTGTTTTAGGGCTTTCTCTCCCTATCTCTGTTGCTCAGATATGAGCGCTGACATCCTCTCAGTGTCCAAAATCACCCTAAAATGGCTGCTGCATTCTCTGTCTTGACTTTTATACAGGCTGTGATAGACCCTTCTGATTGGCTGTGCTACAACATGTGATGCGGTAGCTGCAATTATAGGGAAGCCCATGCTTGAGGGCATGTGAGCTTTCTCTAGCTGATGTAATTTTCTGCTTTGGGTAAAATCACTGAAGACATTTTTTCATGCAAACTCATTGGAAGACTAACCTTTTTTTAAAAAAATGAAGCAGCTCAGAAATCAGACAGTCGCCATAGGTTTTGCTTTATAAACGACTAGCTGTTACTACTGAAGGTTAACATATGTTTGTTTTTCGGGTGAATGCATCTACTTTTTAGTGTCCTGGACCCTCTCTATGATGTTTACATGTTCGAGAATGGCAAGAGCAAATGCATTGTCTTAACAGAAAACTCTCTTTTTTTTATCTAACATACCATAAAGCTGAGAGGCATCTGCTTGATACAATCAGGCCCAAGTACTGTACATACTATGGGGAAAATTAAAATTATATTTTTGTGTTCTTTTTTTCTAACAGCAGTTATCTGGAAAATGACTGTTGGGAGTGTAGACACTTCATTTTTGGTGCACCCAAAACTATGAAACATGATTCACTGAATAAAACATAAAGGGGGCGATTTATCAAGAATGGCAAAAGAGGGAGAGTAGCGGAGTGAGCGCTCTTGGTTCTTTTAGAGGCACAAATCTGTTGAAAATTCTTTGGCGAATCGCCTCCAAAGTCTTTTGGCATATTAACATATTTTTAACATTATTCTTATTAAAAATTAGGTTTTGGCATAGGTAGATAACTATCACTCTCAGGTACAAACCAGAAACTGCTGCGATACTCAGAGATAACTGTTGGATGCATTCTCCTGTTTACTAGATTTTTTTTTACTATTTTATATAAATTTATATATTCTACTAATTTGTCTAGATTGCTGTTACATGGATTTTTTTCCAAAAATGCTTAAGCTTGACAAATGTGGTCCATGATACAATCAGGACCACGCAGTTGGCTGCTGATAAATGCTTTTTATTCTCACAACTGTTTCAGAAATTGTTAGGATGACAAATGAACAGGCTGTGTCGGACTATTTCGTAGCGTGTACGGTAAAATGACAGCGCTCCTTCTAAATAGATTGTTATGATCTTAAAAATGTTACCATTGTATGAATTTCTTAATATTTATAAGAATATTGAGAAATGACCTACCACCCTATCAAAAGAAAATGTCTAATATTGCATGGATCCCTCTCTTATATTCTAGACTTCTGTATCATTTGTTGCTTTATATCCATGGTTTTTATAGTCTTTTGCAAATAAAATACCACCTGGTTGCCCGAGTGATTTTAATATTGTATCATTACTGTTGTTAGTAGGATGTATGCCTCCAAGTCAAGAAATGTCACATACAAATGCTCAACGACCAGCTTAGCTACAAGTCTGCAGTCACTCTATGTGACTGCAGACTTGTGAATCGTCACACCGTACACGCTGCGCGTTGTGAGGATTCTCCGGTATGGGAAGCGGTGGGAGCGTGACTGCAAGTAAGTGATTTGCATACATAAGGTCACATGACGACTAGACAGGTGTAGCCTCGATCAATGTGTATTGAGTGTCTTGAGCGAGCCTGGACACAGTCTAGTCGGAATGTGACAAGAAGTATGTAAATTGCATATTTGCAGTCATATGACCACCCGAACCCGAGCTGACACTAGTGACTTCTCACAGTGCGTAGTATGAGCAATGTGAGGATTCAAAAATCTGCAGTCACATACAGTGACTGCAGACTTATAGCCTAAGGTGCAGTTGGAGCGCCCCGGCGCACGCGGCGTGAGGGCGTGAGAAGGCGCGCGCGCGGTGCAGGGCCGTGGGGTACTCGGTACCGGGCCCGTCGACTTCAATGGGGGATGATGTCACGGCAGCGGCGACCCGGTCCATGGCCCTTGGGCGTCCATTAAATAAAAATGATGAAAGGGGAAGGGGAAAAGTTGTTGGATGTGGTAAAAATGAAAATAAAGTTTGTAGATGATTAAATACGTGACGCCACCTGTGGTATTCTGGTCAGAGGTGACCAGCGCTGCGGTGTTGTTCCCCTGAGACTGTTGGTGTGTCACAGCTGAGGTGAAAATAGCTCTCCACAGGTAGAGCAATAGTCCCAGAGCAAAGATGTTAGATTGATAGTCAAAATGACTGTGAACGTTGGGGTGTAGAGAAATGAGAGGAGGACACAGAGAGGTGCAGTTTCTTAACCTTTTACTGGCAATTGGTTGCAATCCAGAGTACCACATACAGGTGATGGAATGAGTCCGGCTCGCCTGGAGGCATTCAGGGGATCCACCTTGCCAGGTGGGGATTTTGGACCTTCCTTCTGCGCTTTGTGTGTGGGTCTCCGCTGTATATAACTATGCTGCGACCCTCAATTGTGTGATGATTTCACTAACCTGTACGGCTGTCAGCATGAGCCTTTTCCACAGGTACCGTCCTTTTCACCGTCAGCCCCGGGCTCCTTATCTGCTGCCGTGCCCTCAGGTGTTCAATGTCGCACAGGAATTTACAATCCCCTGTACTTTCAGATTTGGCTATCAGGGCGTAGAGCTCCTGTCAACCTCTGGGGTCTGCTATTCGCAGTTTTTTAGCTTCCCCAGAGCCTCTCTGTCTCTGCTCTTGTCTGTTTCCTCTTCACAGATCAGCTTCCCCTCTTGAACTCAAAGGATCTTCCAGAAAGATCTTTTTACCTCACGTTTAACTGTCTTGTCATTTTCTCTCAGCTCACAGCTGCTCTCGTTTCCATGACAACTCCCTCAGCTCACTTCTAGCTGACTCACCAACCCCCTCTGCTGGCCAGAATTTATAAGGCAGCTCCCTTTTCTGACCTGCAGCAGGAATTGTGATTTAATCTATGTTACCTGGCTTGGGGGTCCCCTTCCTGCCTTCAAGCATGACTTCACCTCTTAGAGGGAGGCAGTGTCACTGTGATAACCGGACTCTGGGGTGTCACACAATGAACTACAGAGAAGATTGTTAGGTTAATTGTCAGATTGGGGTCCACATTTCAGGCATTCTCATGCACATTTAACATGTAAGAGAGCATAAAACAAGGGAGTTTTTCACCAATACGGGTCAGACATGCATGTGTTGTAGACAAGCACTGAAGGAGGTTAAGGCCCCGTTACAAATAATGATGTCCCAGCAATCCCACCAACGATCCGACATGATGGGATCACTGGGACATCGTTAGGCTGATCGCTGGTGAGCTGTCACAAGACAGCCCCTACAGCGATCAGGACCAGCAACGCTGGATGCTGGTTTCTAATGTAAACATCGGGTATCCAGGAGCCGCGGCTCCTGGATACACGTTGGTTTCCAAGGTAAACATCGGGTATCTAAGAGCCGCGCGGCTCCTGGATACCTGATGTTTACATTAGAAACCAGCGTCCAGCGTCGCTGATTGCTGGTCTCTCGCTGCCAAACGCAGCAATGCGTGCTGGCCAGCGGGAGACAAGCGATCAAAAAACGGCCCAGGCCGATCGAGCACGATCAGCGATACCCGGCAAAGGGGCAATTCACTGATCCCCGTGACACACAACGACCTCGCTGGCGAGATCGCTGTGGCGTCACGAAAGATCACTGTGTGTGACGGGGCCTTAATGCCGGAAAAATGCTAGTCCCATTGCGTAGCAGTGGGGGTGAGTTAGTGCTTGCTATTAATGTGCACCACACTAGGTTAGAGCCACAGATAAGCAAGTTGGAGCCCCATAGTGGGTTAGTAGCATTTGAGGTCTGTCCCATATGAAGTAGACTAGCCCATTTTCTAAAAGATAGCCACCATTAGCTGAGGACAAGGATTTGCACAGCAGAGTTGACCATAGAGGCTTATTAATTACTATAGATTGCTTCAACTTGTCAGGTATAATAAGATGTGACCCACAAGGTTTAGTCACACCATGGGAGTCAGTAGCATGAGGAAGAGGACGAGGAGATGTGTGTGGCAGTCTGTGGCATGGTAGCTGAGAAGGAAGGCTGTGAGTGTGTGCACAGCGGCAAACTGAAGGACATTGCTTCCAGAGGTGACAGAGTGAGAGACTGTGACCATTATTGATAGAGCATGCACTGTGCTTGAGAGGAACGTGACACAGAGACCGTTTCAGAGCGACAGAGATTGAGGGAAGTGTCAATAGACCATCGCAAGGGTCAGCAAATTATCAGAAGTGTCAGCCAAGTGTCACAAGTATGAACTACTGTATCTACCTATGTGCCATTCAGACTTTTGCCTCATGGTAGACCGTTGAAACCATCAAGCTGGTTGCCTCCTGTAATCTCTATACCAATAAGCCCATTGACTCATTAGGAGTACAGTCTTTTATTCGATATCTGTGTACACCTGCATCCATCTGCCATACCTAAGCTGGACACCACTCTTTACTTATAAAGGATTACTGCCCTCTCACAAAATAGATAAACCTAAAAATACATTACGTGAATGGTATTTTCTCAGGATCAGTTATGGATACCTCTAGGAATTGTATGACATGTTTACTAAAAGAAAGAATTTATTCCAGGGCCAAGCATATCATTGGTGCATATCACAGGGCCTCAAGTGGTAGCGGGGCCCACAGACACTTTCAAAATATGGGCATTGTGCATTATGATGAGTTATTGGATTGCAAAGGGCCCCAATATTGTTATTGCTCAGTTGCCCTTGTCTGTGTTCACTTCGTATTTATTCTGCATACAGTGCGCAGTAGAAGAGTTAGATTTTAATAAAGCCGATCACTGTATAGTGTCTGATGGAAACACAACACTTCCCAGAAAGCAGAAAACTAGTCTCTATGCAAACAATCAGTAATCAAGGAATGTTGGCAGATTTTATCCCCGATTGCCTGCAGTGAACGAGGCTCTGAAATGTAGACCAAGCTATATCTGTGCAACTGTACAAGATAAGGAATTCAAGTGATCAAAACTGTTCCCACTGCTAGCAAATCCCACCATTCATTAAGCCGAGAATGATGTACTCGACGATCTCCATCAGTCTCATGGACAGGCAATATAGCACCGCCGCGTGTATGACTACTTCTCCTTTCCAATGGGTAACATACGACCTCTGTTCTCAGTTTTAGGTTCTGACAATGTGTCCATCATTTTTCAAGAAAGAAAAGCAATGCATGCTTTATTGTAGAACAAAGGTTTCTTGAAGAGTTCCCAACACAGATGCGAACAGAGCCTTCCATTGGAAGTATCATATAACCATGTCCTTGTCTAAGCTTCTCATTACTCTATAGATCTTGCCTTGGGACACGGTCAACTGTCTTTCCGATTCTAAAATAAAATGTCATCTGTCTGGAGCCTGTAGGACCAGGATAATAATTGATCAGTAGACTTTTAGGTATAATGCATGCAGAGTCTTGACCTTTCTGAAGTTTTACCTGTGAATATTAGAATCATAAAGTCATAGCTGACCCAATGCATTATTTTCCCTGCTAAACTGATAAACCATGCTAAATAATAATTATCCTTCACAACCCAATCTCTAATCATTTTTACCTGAATAAAGTTAGGCAATAATTAGCACTTGCACCACCAGATTTACATCTTTTTCAGCCTCTGGTAGAACACTGACCTGTCTCCAATCCCGCTATCATTTCAGTAGGTGGCATTGACAGTGGGGAAGGTGGTGAGGACATAAGTGATTGGTGAGGCATTCGTCTCTCTGCAGACTCTGGTATCAACTCCAATGTTGGAAGAGTGTTCTTCCCTCCTGATGGATAACTTGACCACTGCCCTGCCATGAATAATAAATATTCATGCACGAATTCTCGTAAATAAAGCTCCTGCACACCAGCCCATTTAGAGGAGCAAATCCATGGAACAATAGCAGGGTGATTTTCAGTTGACAGTAGGGGTCCACGGCATTGGATTGAAATCTCCTTTTTACACCTGCCCTTTGTATTGTACTACAATTCTGGAGCACCTATTTTGTATTAAATCTTTGCATTCTGACCTGGTATTTGTTCAATGTGTTTTCTGCTGTTTGACCCCTTTGATGGCTTTCTGGTCTTGATAACTAAACTATGGCCCCGGCGATACATTAAGACCGACAATCTTTACTCCGGTCTTGAGGACGGAGAGGGGTGGAGTGCAAGTATACTGATTCATTAAGAGGCTCATGGAAAATCGGAAAAATAAGGAAACCAGATTATGGTGGGACATGACCTCTCTAAAATCTTATCTGACGAAAAAACTTATCCCTAGGGGATTGAGACTGAATAAAAGACCTACCTTCATCTACTCAGACACTTTCAGATTAGAGTGGGAGCAGATTCTTACACAAAGTTCTTTCAAATTAATGGAGTTGATTATTAAATATGAGGAACTGGAGATGACTTGTGTTAAAGAAGAGATCACTAAGATGCAGACTTCTCTGAACAAACACAATAATGTGAAAGACTTTGACAAATTTAATTCAAGAATGGAAAAAAATCTTTCCAAACTGGAAGAATATATTGCAGATATAAAACGCAGTAAATTCACAAGAGACAAACGCGACTTTGAATTGAACCAGGTCTATTCCTGGAAGAAAAGCTGTCCTTTTCAAGAAGGTAAAAAACGATATCAGCATGGTTTTTCAGGCTTTCACCATAGAGATCGCAGGGTCAGCTTCACCAGGTCTCATGATTCAACAGTGTCTTCCAGTTCTAATCTGAATACGTCAGAAGAGTTCTTAGATGCTTCCTTCAACACTAATCATTCTGAGGATATCCGTAGTGATGGAATTATCGTAAGGAGATCAAAAAACGACGGAGAAGAGCGAGGAGGAAACATAAAAAGAAACTACCACTTCAGAAACAGGAGGAGATATCAACATGCCCTGTAATAAATCTTTCAAGCTATATCCTATCAGAAGCTCATATGACTCTCTTGAGCAAAGGCTTGGGATTTAGTCCAGTCAACAAATTTGATATTTATCAGACTCTTCTAGATGTGAATAAGTTTGCCAGAAATTTAACTTTGAAATGTCATTTTGACTACCAGTCCACCTCTTCAGAGACCTTGTCACTGTCTGGATCTACAAATATTCCTGAGTTAATTTTTCCCTATGGAAATTTTTCTTTTAAAGATCTTATAGGCTATTCCACTCTTAGAGACTTACAATCACATTCCTTACCAAAAAATAGGACTTTAAATGATCTCTTTAAAATGCCCAATCCAGGGTTTTATCCAGTTCAGTCCAGACCTGCTATTCTAGATATATTCCAAGAACTAATAGAGAAAGATTTAGTGGAGCTTGATAAAATAACAGAAATGACATATGACAATTTAACAGCACAAGAGAGAGCAGCTATGAAAGAGTTAAAAGATAATGCTGACATTCTGGTGAGACAGGCAGATAAAGGGGGTGGAGTAGTCGTGCTTAATGCTGGTCTGTATTATTCAGAAAATCTGCGCATTTTGAATGATTCTGCTACCTATTCCAAGATTTCTAGTGATCCCACGTCTAAATTTCAGTGTGATTTGTCAAAATTATTAAACGATGGTTTAGTCACAGGGGCCATAACACAGAAAATTTATGATTATGTTAATATCAAGAACCCTGTGATTCCCATTTATCATGCGTTTCCTAAAATCCACAAGGATTTGTTCCCCCCCCCCTTTAGAACTATAATTTCGGGGATAGGGTCTTTTTCAGAGAAATTGGCAGAGTGGGTTGATCATTACCTACAACCTTTGGTCATTGATCTTCCAGGATATATCAGAGACACCAAAATGTTAATCTCTGCCTTGGATGATTATCATTGGTCACCAGAATATTCATGGATTACTTGTGATGTGGTGGGTTTATACCCGTCCATACCACACAATGTGATTATCTCTAGTCTCACATTCTTTTTGGACAAATATAGCACATATGTGATAGAAATTCAATCCTTCATTGGGGATGCAGTTTCCTTTCTTCTCTCACATAATTATTTTTCATTTGATGGAATTTTTTTCTTACAAAAACAAGGAGTAAGTATGGGGGGTAAATGTTCCCCAGCTTTAGCTAATATTACAGTAGCTGTTTGGGAAGAGAAATATATCTTATGTAACAATAATCCCTTTTCACAAAATATACAACTATATGGCCGCTTTATAGATGACCTGATTTTGATTTGGAAGGGAGACATCTCAGGGATTACTGATTTCATTAGCTATATTAATATGAATGATTTTAATCTTTCATTTACATTTACGGTGTCGGATTTTTCTATCAGTTATCTGGATGTGACTTTGTCTGTGAATCCTGACAGCCAAAAGGTCTGCGTTTTTCCTTTCAGAAAACCCACAGATACAAATTCAATTTTACAAGCTTATTCTTGTCACCCCAAGCACGTGGTTAAAAACATTCCAGTGGGAGAATTAATTAGGTTAAAAAGAAATTGTAGTTCACCTATAACATTTGCTAAAGAATCAAACAAAACCCTTTCTAGACTTAAGGACAGAGGATATGCTAATTGGATGCTAAGGAAAGCTGATAATATTGTCAGCAGGATCGATAGACACACCCTGCTGAATGAATCTCCTTTGAGCCTTGTACACACTGGAGTTACTGCTAACAAGAAAAAGAATCGCACACGGGCCTCCTGCAATAATCATGACCGTCCTATAGTTAGTTTTTCTACCATGTACAGTCCACAATTCAATAAGATAACGGACATTGTCAAAAAATATTTACCTATTTTACACAATGATAATAAACTTGGTCAAATTCTGGACAATACCCAGATACGATACATAGCCAGGAAAGCTCCTGCTTTGAGCGATATCTTATCCCCCAGTCTGTTTATCAGTAATAGGAGAACTAAAAATAATACTTGGTGGTCATATAAAGGCTTTTCCAAATGTGGACATCATCCCTGTAAAGTCTGCAACTATGTGGTTAAAACCAGCAGATTTACTTCTAGTGTTACTGGCATATCATACCCTATTCAGTCTCACATCAATTGTAATTCAGAAGGAGTAATATATGTTATTGAATGCGTTTTTTGTAACCTACAATATGTAGGCTGCACAATAGGACCTCTTAAAAAGAGAATTAGGAAACACTTGTCAGAAGCTACTAGTAGCAATTATAATATTTCAGCAGTTTCTTATCATTGTAAAACTGTTCATGGAGGTAAAACTGATAGCCTCAAAATTATAGCAATAGAGAAAGTCTATAGATCTACTAGGGGAGGTGATTTCAGGAGAAAATTATTAAATCGTGAATCCTTTTGGATTTTTAAATTAAATACAAGAGTACCATTAGGTCTGAACAAACGACTTGATTTAATATTGCAATTAGATTGATATTTTCTTCTGTATATTTACATTCTACTTAGTCCTATTCTATTCTGGTTATTCTGATAATTTTTGTGATTGTTATTATATTCTTATGATATCTTTTTATTAGTTTTTTTTTTTTTTTTTTTTTTTTTTTTTCCTGTTTTTCCGACTAGTTTTTGTTTCAGCTCCACATTAGGCTGAGTGTTTGCAAGAGTTAACTGGTAGGGATACTCCCTATTTTCATTAATTCTTTTGTCCAACACCTGTGATTTACTAGTTTTTGTACTATTTGTAGTCGTCAGTATTGGTCTAGTGTGAACCATGAGTAAGACCCTCTAGGTCGAAACGCGTTGGTTGGAGACCACCAGAGACCCCATCTGCCTGTATGTCCTTATCCACACTTTTTTCTGTTCGATTTTAAGAATTTACAATAAATGATGTATTTTTAACTGAAGTCCAGCGCTGGAGATTCCATCCTCTTAATAAATTGGGAGCTTCTGAATAGTTGCATGTGCCTCCGTTTTCGCCACACGAGAAACATTACTTGAGTCCCTGATGGAGTAAGATTTGTGGCGTAGCAAATGCCACCAGTCATCATGAATTTGACGAACAGCTGTCGCCACACCCCAGTCCCACCCCAGCGGTGCCTACATATGTCAGAGCTAGGTGAAAATAGTGTGAGAACGCCAAAAGTTGCAAAATTTAATGCGGTCTTATGTTGCATCAAAATTTTGCAACTTTTCAAAGCTTTTTATGCCAGAATTCTGGAGTAAAAGTTATGATAAATCGAGCCCTGCTTGTTTACTTTTTTGTCTAACATTTCTGCCTGACTGTCATGATCCAGGTTGGATTATGACAGATAAATGCACAAGTAACCTTTTTTTCCTTAAGCTGTGTGCTTAAGGTTAGTTTTGCCCCGGTGGCCATTAGGGTCATTACACTGTGGTGGTTTCAGTTCTAGTTTTGCCCCCGGTGGCCATTAGGGTCATTGCACACTGGTTATTTTAGTTTAGTGCATGTGATTATGAAGCAGGTCTGATTGCTGGCTCTTACCTATAAAAGAGTGTCAGGTGGTTGCAATCACTGTTGATGATATTGCTCATTTCCAACCAAGCCTGGTGAAGGAAGGAACTACAGAGAGCAGCTCAGGGGAGCTTTGGTGTAAAGTCTGGTGAAGGAAGGAATTACAGAGAGGTGTTCCTTGCAGCCCTGACAAAGCTTGGAGAAGTAGCAGCTATTCTGGAGGAAAGCTGCTTCCTGGTGGTGGACTCTGTTGCTGGGAGCAATAGCAACAGAGCAAAGCTAAGTGGTGTTATCCCTGTTTGTATTTTCCCTGGTGTGTATTAGTACAGCGGTGGGGCCAGTGCCTGAACCACCCAGCTCCCAAGCAAGGGATAGGTGTAGGGTGTCCTAGGGTGATAGGTTCTGGCTCGGCAACAGGTGAGGAGCCTGTATAGGGAACGTTAGGAGTGTGAGGGACACTGACTCAGGGGAGTGCAGGAGGTCTCCACGTCCCCGCCCCCTATCGCAGGGCCCACCGTTGTAACTGTTTCCCCTTCCCCCGTGTCTTGTTGTTTTAGTTACTGGCCTGCGGGTCGTGTCACACAGGACAGTTACATGTGCCGTGTCTTGTTGTTTTAGTTACCGACCTGCGGGTCAAGTCACACAGGACGGGTCCACGTGACATTATCACCAACTGTACTTTTTTGTTCTGCTGAGCCATGGACCCAATGCAGACCTTTGCCCAAATGCTGAAAATCATTACGGATGAGATTAGGGGGCTGCGCGGTGAGTTGGTGCAGCAACTGCAGCTGTTGGTGGGTTTTGGGCTTGGTTCAGAGACAGGCTCAGCCAGAACCCAAGATATCCCTCCCTGACATGTTTTCTGGAGGGAGAGATCAATTCTTGGTATTTCAGCAAGCCTGTAAACTATACTTCAGGCTGCGCCCTCGTTCTTCAGGGAGTGAAGAGCAACGGGTGGGAATCATTATGCTCCTTCTTAAGGGGAATCCCCAATCCTGGGGCTTCTCCCTGCCGGACGATTCACCATCATTAGAGTCCGTGGTTGATTTTTTTGCGGCTTTGGCGCTGGTGTATGGGAATCCTGATGGCGTCTCCCTGGCGGAATTTCGACTCCGTAGGTGTAAACAGGGAGCCCGGGTTGCTGAGGAGTACTGCTCAGAGTTTAGGAGGTGGGCCACTGACACTCAGTGGAATGACCCTGCACTTAGGAGTCAATTTGTGCAGGGTCTGTCTCCAAAGTTGCAGGATACTCTGGTGCAGTACGCCGCCCCCAGGTCACTGGAGGCCGCCATGTCCCTTGCCATCCGGGTGGATAGATGCCTTAGGGAGAGACATACACAAAATGTGCCCCCTGTAGTCCTCGCTAGGGAGGAGGACCCACCAGTGCAGATGGAGGAACCCAAGCAGCCCGGTGTTGTTGGTACAAAAAAGGGGTTGTCTGCGGTTCGCCATGGTGGGGGGTATGCTTTTAATGTGGGAAGCCGGGCCATTTCATGAGAGCCTGCCCAGTGCATGCCAAGTCTCCAGATGAACCTATACAAGTAGGAGGAGCTAGTTTGTGCTCAGGCCTGCCTATGGTTCAGGGAGTGGTGGAAGCATGTTTTTACTGTGGGCAGACTGGTCATGTCCTTAAGGCGTGCCCAATGCGCGCCAAATTTTCTGTGCCATCTCAGAAGCCGCATTCCCCTGGTCGCTCGGAGGGAGGCGACCAGGGAGTGTGTATTTCCTCCATTTTGCCCTCCCAAGGTACTATGTCAGCAGAGGTGTTGGCTGGCGGAGTATCGGAGGTGATTGATTGGCGGGCGAGGGAAGTAGTCAGCTGGGGGCAGTCGTGTGAGGGCTGCTGCCTAGGGACTACTGTCTCTGCCATCTCTCTTCAACCGACCCCTTTCTCTCCAGTGAGAGCAGCAGATGTGCTGCAGGAGAGTAGGGGCAAGTCTCAACCCTCGCCATTTGCAACCCTGAGAGGCGCAGACCTCGTGGTGGAAGGGGTTGGAGGGTGGTGTACCCCGTGGTGAATTACAGGAGTGGGAGTGTGGTGACACAGGAGGACGCCTCTTTTGTCAATCCCAGAAAGAGTTCACCGAATTGTGACAAACGAATGTGTGGCAATAAACGTTCAGGTCCGGACCTGTGTGTTAACAAGCAGGTATGGGTGGCCACCAAAAAACATCCAGTGGAAATGTGTTGCGGAGTCTTACCAGCTCGAGTTACCCCCAAACATGCACATACACAACTCGTTCCCCAGGTCAGCGCTTCGGAGATGTGTGGTGCCTCCAGAATATATGTTGCCAATACCAGCGGTGCTCGTTTGTCATCAACCTGACGTGCAGGTAGTTGCAGGGGTGAACTCTGGATCTGGGTGTCCCCACTGTAGGTGGTTTCCTGATGAGGAGCGGTTTTGAGGGTCCGGAGGCCCCTCATTAAGGAAGGGTATTGTCATGATCCAGGTTGGATTATGACAGATAAAAGCACAAGTAACCTTTTTTTCCTTAAGCTGTGTGCTTAAGGTTAGTTTTGCCCTGGTGGCCATTAGGGTCATTGCACTGTGGTGGTTTCAGTTCTACTTTACCCCCCGGTGGCCGTTAGGGTCATTGCACACTGGTTACTTTAGTTTAGTGCATGTGATTATGAAGCAGGTCTGATTGCTGGCTCTTACCTATAAAAGAGTGTCAGGTGGTTGCAATCACTGTTGGTGATATTGCTCATTTCCAACCAAGCCTGGTGAAGGAAGGAACTACAGAGAGCAGCTCAGGGGAGCTCTGGTGTAAAGTCTGGTGAAGGAAGGAATTACAGAGAGGTGTTCCTTGCAGCTCTGACAAAGCTTGGAGAAGTAGCAGCTATTCTGGAGGAAAGCTGCATTCTGGTGGTGGACTCTGTTGCTGGGAGCAATAGCAACAGAGCAAAGCTAAGTGGTGTTATCCCTGTATGTATTTTTCTCTGGTGTGTATTAGTACAGCGGTGGGGCCAGTGCCTGCACCACCCAGCTCCCTAGCAAGGGATAGGTGTAGGGTGTGCTAGGGTGACAGGTTCTGGCTCGGCGACAGGTGAGGAGCTTGTATAGGGAACGTTAGGAGTGGAAGGGACACTGACTCAGGGGAGTGCAGGAGGTCTCCATGTCCCCGATCCCTATCGCAGGGCCCACCATTATAACTGTTTCCTTCCCCCCGTGTCTTGTTGTTTTAGTTACCAACCTGCGGGTTTTGTCACACAGGACAGTTACTCGTGCCATGTCTTGTTGTTTTAGTTACCGACCTGCGAGTCGTGTCACACAGGACGGGTTCACGTGACACTGACCTTCTAGACTTGAACTCAGCTATTCACTGATGATTCTGTTTGGTATTCAATTTTTTTTATTGTCTCATTATCGCAATAATTGTACTAACCTGAATAATCCCCCTGACGAAGGCTAGGTCCAAAACGTGTGTTGGGGTTCAGCATCTCACCATCAGCAGTTCTTTATATATTTATTTGGTATATATATTTACACCTATGCAGTATTATAGCATTATGATTGCCCCCTATAGTACATGATAGATGGTAATACCAATTACACACCACAATTGAATACGTATACCACTTACTAAATATTATAACTGGTTCTATTGATTTGTTCTATCTGGACATCTTCCTCTCTAATATTCATTTGATGGTTATATATATTTCTTTAGACCTATAATAAGTTTCTAGCATCAGTACACTTTATATTGAGGTCTGTGTAATTTTATTGTCTGTCTCATTTAAGATTATAGGTCTATGTGTACAACAATAACTTACTACTAGTTATTATTATTATTTATTATTTATAGCGCCATTTATTCCATGGCGCTTTACATGTGAGGAGGGATATACATAATAAATACAAGTACAGTAATTTAAAAAAAAACAAGTCACGACTGGTACCGGATGAGAGAGGACCCTGCCCATAAGGGCTCACAATCTACAAGGGATGGGTGAGGACGCAGTAGGCGAGGGTAGAGCTGGTCGTGCAGTGGTTTGGTCGATCAGTGGTTACTGCAGGTAATAGGCTTGTCGGAAGAGGTAGGTTTTCAGGTTCTTTTTGAAGGTTTCCATGGTAGGCAAGAGTCTGATATTTTGTGGTAGAGAGTTCCAGAGTAGGGGGGATGCGTGGGAGAAATCTTGTATGCGATTGTGGAAACAGGAGATAAGAGGGAAGTACAGAAGGAGATCTTGTGAGGATCGGAGGTTTTGTGCAGGTAAGTACCAGGAGACCATGTCAAAGATGTATGGAGGACACAGGTTGTGGATGGCTTTGTATGTCATGGTTAGGGTTTTGAACTGGAGTCTTTGGGTAATGGGGAGCCAGTGCAGGGATTGACAGAGGGGAGAGGCCAGAGAATAGCAGGGAGACAGGTGGATTAGTCGGGCAGCAGAGTTTAGAATAGATTGGAGAGATGCGAGAGTGTTAGAGGGGAGGCCACAGAGCAGGAGGTTGCAGTAGTCAAGGCGGAAGATGATGAGGGCATGGACTAGGGTTTTTGCAGATTCTTGGCTGAGGAATGTACAGATCCGTGAAATATTTTTGAGCTGAAGTTGACAGGAATTGGAAAGGGCTTGAATATGTGGTTTGAAAGAGAGATCAGTGTCAAGGAAAACCCCAAGGCAGCGAACTTGTGGGACTGGAAAGAGTGGGCAGCCGTTTACTTTAATGGATAGGTCCGTTGGGGGGGTCGCGTGAGATGGGGAGAAGATGATTCATTCTACATATTATGCTTCCTGCTGCTCAATATATCATATGCTGCTTTGTATAATATTTATTGATGTATTATTTATTGTTTTAAGTGTATGTGAGTGCCTTCTATGCCGCCACATGCCCATTTGCACCAAATAAAGAAATTTATAATTATATTAATGTACTTGTATTGCACCTTTTTGACTGATTCTTGTTTTCTAATTTTTTTCTTTAACCTGGATAGTGGATAATAATGTTGCCAGGTCATTTTTACAATGAACACCATAAAAATAGAAAAAAACAAATGCAGAATTACGTTTAGCTTCACCATTTCACCACACTTGGAATTTTATTTTTCTTTTCCAGTACATTGTACAGTAGAATAAATGATGGCCATGTAAAACTGACCCTGCTAAAAAAACAAGCTCTTATAAAGCAATTTCAACAAAAAAATAAAAAATTTAGGACTTTTGAATGAAGAAGGGGAAAAAAATGAAAGCATAAAATGAAAATTGTCCATGGCAGCAATAGGTTAAAAAAATAATTTTATAATTTTCAAGGTAAATCATTTTATACTTTTCAAAGTGCTATAAGCCTCCATTTCTCTTTTAATCTTCCATACAATCTCCTAACGGCACATGAGTTTCCAAAATCCAATTAATCAAATATAATAAAGCAGAACTGGATTGTTATTTGGTTACCAAGTTCTATTATCAATATCTAATTTAAAGAAGAAAATTTGGCTAATTTACACTTAATGGCTGTGCTGAAATCCAAAGAGAACAAAGTATCCAGTTTTAATTAGTTGGATTCCTCATTTATTATTTGTCTCGTTTCATTTATGCCAATGCATTTTCCAATATTCTCTAAGAACTTTGATAAAGAAAACCCCATAATGAAAACAAGTTGCCGTATAATGAATGTTTCACATCTTACATAATGTACAAAAACCTCTTTTATTTTAGGCTATGATTAACTTTCACATCGATGATAAAATGAGTCTTGAGCAGACAACTAATTTAATAACAACACAAGCAGGTATTATCTCAACTACTGGCCAGGCTCTTTCTGATGCAATAGCTTTTATTACAATTAAAAGTACAGATGACTTTATTAGTTTACGTCTATATCTGAGGGTCTGTGCCTAGATATGTTTGTAGCTAGATCATTTAGTGGTGGCTAAATTGTAGGTGATGATCCACCGGTCGGCCTCAGATCAAGGACTGGTAGGCCTTCATATGAGCACACCGGTCTGGCTTCTTGCAGGCTTCAACATAAATGTCTGAAAACCAACTCCTAGGTTCATGGTTTCCATCATTTCTGCTATAATCTTTACAAACATGCAGAAATTGTAAAATGATTAGCGGTCTTATGGGTGTCTGCAGATGAGCGCATGAAAACTTATCTGAGTTTCAACCAGAAAACTCAGACTACGTCTTAAAATTTTCATCCAAATGCCGTCCTTGTGTCCATTTTTTACGTCTGTGAGGAGTCCATGTGTGATCCTTTTTCATACAACTGCATTAAGGTAACACTTCAGTGGGGTTTTTTCACTGCTGGAATGGCACTTTAAATGTAAGCCCCGGTCATATACTCACCCTCTGGCGTACCGTTTTTCGGCACCATTCTGGTCCCACCATGCCACCTTGTGAGTGCAGCTCCTGACTGTCCGGAAGCCAAAAGCTACATCACTATCTCTCAATGCAAGTATATGAGAGCCAAAATAAGGCGATCATAGATTTGCATTGAAATGTGACCTCTGAACAGCTCCATGAAACACTGGAGCTGCCGGTAAGTTACTTTTCGTCATAGATGAATGGGAACGACACTGGAAAACAATGAAGGCAGCGGCATGTGAGTATGAGACAGGGTACAAGAGAATTAATTTTAAAGCACCACTTCAGCAGTGCAATAAAAGAAGACGCTGGAGTGGTGCTTTAAAACAAGTACACAATCACATACAGTTTCCTAGCTTTTTATTACAAATCTGTCCATAGAATTCTGATTTATTTTTTAGCAAAGGTATACAAACACATACTAATGTGCACTGATACTATCGGGGAAGCATGGTGGCTCAGTGGCTAGCGCTGTTGCTTTGCACTGGATTCAAATCCCACCATGGACAATAACTGCAAAGAGTTTGTATATTCTCCGTGTTTGCATTGGTTTTCTCTGGTTTCCTCCCACATTCCAAAGACATACTGGTAGGGAATATAGATTGTGAGCCCCAAAGGGGACAGTGACAATAATGTCTGTAAAGCGCTGTGAAGCTAAAAGGCAATTCTTTAATGCGCCTGAGGCAGAAATCTGACTTGAGTTGTAGGAAAGATTTTGTAATGTGACTCTGAACTACAACAGTTAGGTACCATCCTGATTAGAGTACAACTTGTCAGGGTGGAATTACTTTTACGTTTTTTTTTAATCAAAACAATGTTAACAAAGCACCATAGGTAATTTATATGCGCTATTACTATTTATTTACTTGCTACAGGGTATTTGCACATTTTGTTTTTATCGTATCTTCTGTCAGTGGTCGCCTGGCAGCTCTAAAATGGCTACTATGGACAAGCTTAGCACAAGCCAATCTGCTTACCAGATCCTAGGGTTTACCTTGATTTTCACTTGTTAATCCCTGCACAGGAGTCTGGATTTCAACAAGGGTTCCTGGTCTGGGGCTATGGAATAAGCTGCTGTACGATGGTGCCGGTGACCGGAATGATCAAGTAGCTGGGTCAGAGCCAAAAAAGGGTAGGAAAACTATAAAATTGGTAGGTGCAAGAATAGTCAATAAAACAAGCCAAGATCAAAACTGGAAACAAACACACTATACTGGAGTTGATCCAACAAGACTGAATCAGAGGAGCACAAAGCTATATCTGGCAGCTTCCAACAGTAAAATGGAAGTTTAAGTAGGGTGTAGTGCTCTCCAAGTGGCTGGAGCAGGAAGCTAATAACTCAAGCTGTACACACAAAAATCCAGACTGGATGGCACTGCAGGTCCCAGACACCCAAATCTAGAGTTTCTTGTTCCAACGTTTCTTTTATCACCAGCGCCGCTCGTAGAATAAATACGACGGTGACTGGTGACAGAAGCAGACATCGCAGGAGGAGATCCTGGTGGAGATCTGTCACAAATAGGACCTCATATTCCTGATAATGGAAATCTAAATAAGATTAATTTTATTTTATCTGGATATTTTATAACACCATGGCCATTGGCTTGGAGTAAAGAAATTAGATAGAGGAAACTTTCTATCCCTGATTTTGCTGATAAAATATACAAGTATGCCTATCAATGTGATGTATTATTTTGCTGCAGGGAAATTGTCGTCCCCTCCTCTCTTCTGCCATCAGTTAAGGTTCCAGCTGTTCTTCACGTGATGATAACTAACAGTTTCTGCTCCCCATTGAATTGATAGCATTTTGGGAGCTGCTGGATGCAGGAAAGGCAATGATTATGATGTTGTCACCAGATATTACTTCTGCTGTGAGAGAACACCACATCATTCATCTGTCTCACAATAGGAGCATGGGGCTGATACCATCAAAGACAGACACGATCTATAAGAAAATCTATTCATTTCTTGCAGAAGTTTCTTCCTTTTTCAGTTGTTCTACCAAGAATTTAATTCAGTGGCAGCAACTGAGAAGAGAAGGGAACATAATGCAGCATTTAATAAATGTTGATTTTTTTTTACTCCACTGAACAATTTAATATAAGGTACTGTAACACGTACTGGGGTAGTCCGAGAGTGCGGCACTCTAATCCTTTTTCAGATTTTGCTTTCAAGCTTTTGCAGAAACAGGAGTCAGATTTAATCAAGCTGATTCAATAAGAGAGTAGAGAAGTGCAATGAATAGACGTGTTCTTCTTTGCCACAGAAAGCTCACAAACAATAGATTGATTGATGAAATTACCTTACTGCCAGGGCAAAACTAGCAATAGGGCACAACCACATTTTCCTAAGTATGCTAAAGACATTGCTTAAAGGGAATCTCTCAGTAGGAACAACCCTCCTATGTCGTCTATATGTTCATGTAGGTCATACAAAGTTGAATAAAATGATACCTTTATATCTGCGATCCAATGTCTCATTCCCAAGAAGTCCACATTTTTCTTAATATGTAAATAAACTGTGAAGATCTATGGGATGGACATAGATCTCCCTGGGAATCTGCCTCCAGAGCTTATTTAAAATAAAAATGGGGCGTTACCAGTGTGAGACATGTAGATCAGGAGAGCAGACTGTCAGTCATTACATGTCTCACTGTAACAACCCTGCTGGCATCACTGCATGGCCTCCCATCCCCACACACCAACTTATTCACTGCTCCAGGTCATGCGGTGATTTCTGTCTGCTGCCAGCTCCATGCTCTATGTGTTATGAATGGGAAACCGAGGAGGAAAAACAAGACAACAAGCTAAGTCTCAGAAAACCAGAGAAGTTGGTAACTATGCAGATTGCAGATCCCTGATCTTTACCGCACAACTAGCAGCAGTCGTGGAGCGTTCCTACGTTGGTCCTAGACGCCTCGTCACAACTGGAGAACTACATAATCCTAAAGCAGGAAAAGAGGAAAACTAAGCAGACCCCAAAGGAAAGACAGCCCCCCACATGTATTGACGGTGAAACAAGATGAAACTACAAACAAAGGCAGGAAAATAGGCTGAGCAAACGATGGGGCCCAGCTAACTAAAAAGGACAGAAAAAGGAAAGACACTGTCTGCAATCTGCCAAAAACAACCTACAAAAATATTGTCCAACACTTCTGATAGCAAAATTAACCCTGAATTCACCAGACTTCTAAACCTATATCAGCACTCTGAAATATTCTGAGACAGAGCAAAAAAGAGGCCAATCTAATAAGGGACAAAAGGAAGATTTGCAAATACTGATTAATAGGAGTGGAATTTCAGCATAGCCCCAGCAGGGGCAGGCTGATTACACAACAAACTGAATTGACCAACAAGCGCAAGTGTGAACATTAGCAAAAAGCAAACTTAATTTGAGAAGACTGGAAGAGAGCTGAAGTCCAGGACCTGAGAAGCAGACTGAATCACCAGCACCCGGATAGGGCGTCGGCTGTCTTATATCCAGTCTGATACTCCAGAGATCCAATCGTTATCATCCTCATCAGGTGGCAGATCACTACCACTTAAACCAACCGCACCACCTCCTGCCACCACCAGAGGGAGAACAGAAGGGGAACTCCCAACTGGTGGAGCAGAAAATGAGTTCATGACAGTACCCCCCCTTGAGGAGGGGTCACCGAACCCTCATACATGCCACCAGGCCGATCAGGATGGGCCCGGTGAAAAGCACGAACCAATTTATTGGCATGAATATCAGAGGCAGAGACCCAAGAATTATCCTCCTGGCCATAACCCTTCCATTTGACCAAATACTGGAGTCTCCGTCTAACCAAACGAGAATCCAATATTTTCTCTACCTCATATTCCACATTGCATTTAACCAATACAGGATCAGGAGGTGCCGCCACAGGAACTACTGGCTCAACAAATCTCTTCAACAGTGACTTGTGAAATACGTTATGGATTTTGAACGTAACTGGAAGAGCCAATCGAAAAGAAACAGGATTAAGACTCTCCAAAATCTTATAAGGTCCAATAAATCTTGGCTTAAATTTTGGAGATGCAACCTTCATAGGAATATTCTTAGACGACAGCCAAACCATATCACCCACTTTAAACCGGGGACCAATGGTCCTACGCCGGTTGGAAAAACGCTGGGCATTTTCCGGAGAGAGTGACAACTTATCCACCACTTTGTCCTAAATCTGCTGCATTCTCACAACCACAGTGTCCACACCTGGGCAAGACGAAGATTCCACTTGCCCTGAAGAGAATCGAGGATGAAACCCAAAATTACAGAAAAAGGGTGACATTAGAGTGGCAGAACTAGCTCTATTGTTCAGCGCAAATTCGGCCAAGGGCAAAAATGAGACCCAATCATCTTGATCAGCAGATATAAAACATCTTAAAGAAGACTCCAGGGTTTGGTTTGTTCTCTCAGTCTGCCCATTGGTTTGGGGATGAAACGCGGAGGAGAAGGATAACTGAGTTCCCAGATTGGAACAAAAGGCTCTCCAGAATCTGGAAACAAACTGGACCCCTCTATCAGACACAATGTTCTCAGGAATCCCGGTTAACCGAACCACCTGTTGTAAAAACAAGGGCACCAACTCAGCGGAAGATGGCAACTTTGGGAGCGGTACAAGATGGACCATCTTCGAAAATCTATCACAAATCCCCCAGATAACAGTAATTCTCTGAGAGACAGGAAGATCAGAAATAAAATCCATTGAGATATGGGTCCATGGCCTCTTGGGCACCGGTAGGGGCATCAGCAACCCACTAGAACGAGAACAGGGTTTAGACCAAGAACAAGTCCCACAGGACTGTACAAAATTCCTGACATCACGAGATAAGGCAGGCCACCAAAACAACCGACTCACCAAATCTCTGGTACCAAAAATACCTGGATGACCAGCCAATGCGGAGCAATGGACTTCAGACATCACTCTCTTTCTCCACTGGTCAGGAACATACAATCTTCCCATAGGGCAACGCTCAGGTTTATCCTCCTGAAATTTCCACTGGGATAACGCTCAGGTTTGTCGTCCTGGAACTCTTCCAGAGCACGTCTCAAATCGGGCGAAATGGCAGAAAGAACTACGCCCTCACCTAGGATAGTAGTAGGCTCGGTCACATTAAGAGAATCAGCAAAAAAACTCCTAGAAAGGGCGTCTGCCTTAACATTCTTAGTGCCCAGAAGAAAAGAGACCACAAAATTAAAACGTGTGAAAAACAAGGCCCATCTAGCGTTTGGCCGACTCCAGATAAATCAGATTCTTGTGATCGGTGAGGACCACAAATTGATGTCTAGCTCCCTCCAACCAATGTCTCCACTCCTCAAATGTCCATTTCATGGCCAACAATTCCCGATTCCCCACGTCATAGTTGCATTCAGATGGGGAAAACTTTTGAGAAAAGAAGGCACAGGGATTCATCTTAGAAGTCACGGCGTCTTTTTGAGACAACACAGAAGCGTCCACCTCCCCTTGAAATGGAAGTGAGACATCAGGTTACGTAAAACTGGAGCTGAAGTAAATCTCCGCTTAAGCTCCTGAAATGCTGAGATAGCCTCAGGAGACCAATTCAGCACATCAGCTCCCTTCTTGGTCAGATCAGTCAGTGGTTTGACAATACTAGAAAAATTACCTATAAATTTACGATAGAAATTAGAAAAACCCAAAAACTTCTGGAGAGCCTTCAAAGAAGTAGGCTGAACCCAATCATAAATGGCCTGTACCTTGGCCGGGTCCATTTCAATAGTCGATGGAGATAAGATAAATCCAAAAAATGAAATCCTCTGTTCACCAAAGAGGCACTTCGATCCCTTAACAAACAGGGAATTCTTCCTCAAAATCCGGAACACAGTCCAGACATGTTCCACATGGGAATCCCAATCATTAGAAAAAGATCAAAATATCATCCAGATAGATGATCAAAAACTTATCCACAAAGTCTCGGAAAATATCATTCAAAAAGGATTGGAAGACAGAAGGGGCATTAGAGAGCCCAAAAGGCATCACCAGGTACTCAAAATGTGACTCCAGAGTATTAAATGCCGTCTTCCATTCATCCCCGTGCTTGATGCGAATAAGGGTACCGTTACACCTAGCGATGGACCAGCGATCCTGACCAGCGATATGACGCGGTCAGGATCGCTGGTGCATCACTAGGTGGTCGCTAGTGAGCTGCCACACAGGCAGATCTCACCAGTGACATCGCTGGGGACGGGGATCGCTACTTACCTGTCAGACGCGGCGATCCTGCGTCCTCCCGCCTGGCTCCACGCATCGCTCGTCGGCGCCACAGGAAGCCCAGCAGGAAGTGACCGACGAGGAATGGTCCAGGAGCTTCTCGCGCGATCAGCGATAACCAGAGGGGGAGCCGGTCGGAGGTAAGTATCACATGCAGCGATATCGCTAGCAATATCGCTGCAACGTCACAAAATCGGTGACTTTACAGCGATATTGCTAGCGATATCGCAGTGTGTAACGGGGGCTTAAGATTATACGCCCCCCTGAGGTCAAGCTTAGTAAACCAGCAGGCACTCTTAACTCTGGAGAATAAATCAGACATCAGAGGTAATGGGTACTGATATTTAACCGTCATCTTATTAAGGGAACGATAATCAATACACGGTCTTAATGAACCATCTTTCTTGGCCACAAAAAAAACAGCACCTAAAGGTGACGAGGATGGTCTAATATGACCCTTCTCCAACGACTCCTTAATATAGGATCGCATAGCATCATGTTCGGGTACAGATAAGTTGAAAAGCCGACCCTTGGGAAATTTACACCCAGGCATCAACTCAATTGCACAGTCATAACTCCTATGAGGAGGCAAAGGCGCAGACTTACTCTCACTAAAAACATCAGAGAAATCAGCCAGATAATCAGGAATATCATGAGACTGAGGAGAGGTGGAGAAAACAGGAGCATCCCTAAGAACACACTGACAACCCCAACTCACCACAGACACAGATTTCCAATCCAAAACTGGATTATGAGTTTGCAACCAGGGGAACCCCAGAACAATAGTATCATGCAAATTATGCAGCTCCAAAAATTTACAATTTTCTTGGTGGTCTGGGATAACTCGCATTATCACCTGGGTCCAAAACTGAGGTTTATTCTCAGCCAAAGGAGTGGCATCAATACCCCTCAAAGGAATGGGCATCTGCAGAGGCATCATGGACAAACCACAACGTTTAGCAAAGTCCAAATCCATCAGATTCTGAGCTGCTCCTGAATCCACAAACGCCTTAGTGGAAAATGTGGACAAGGAGCAGATCAGAGTAATTGCCAAAAGGAACTTAGGTTGTATAATGCCCACAGCAAATGTGTGTGCAAAACGTTTCTCTCGTTTAGGGCAGACAGAAATAGTATGAGAGGCGTCTCCACAGAAAAAACACAGCTTATTACGCCTTCTAAACTCCCGACGTTGTGCCCTAGACAAAACCCCATCACATTACATAGGTTCAGACATTTGTTCAAAAGGTGGCAGCGCCTCCCGTGTAGTTTTACGTTCACGTAAACGCCGATCAACTTGAATGGCTAATGACATAGAGCCATCCAGACCAGAGGGAACAGGAAATCCCACCATAACATCTTTTACGGTCTCTGACAAACCTTTCCGAAAGAGAGCTGCCAATGCACTATCATTCCATGTAGTAAGGACCACCCACTTTCTGAATTTTTGACTGTACAACTCTGCAGGATCCTGACCCTGGTTTAATGCCAACAGGGTTCTCTCAGCTTGATCAACGGCATTAGGTTCATCATACAACAACCCCAAGGCCTGAAAAAATGCATCCACATTAGTCAGAATAGGATTTTCAGGTGTCAGAGAAAAAGCCCAATCTTGGGGATCGCCGCGCAGCAAGGAGATGACAATTTTAACCTGCTGCACAGAGCTCCCCGATGAGTTAGGCTTCAAAGCAAGAAATAATTTACAATTATTCTTAAAATTCAGAAATTTAGACCGATCCCCAGAAAACACATCAGGAGTAGGAATCTTGTGTTCAGCAGCATGTGACTGAATAAGGTAGGTGGAAATTCCCTGTACTTCAGCAGCAAGCTGTTCCACACGATCAGACAGTTGTTTAATCTCCATTAGGAAAAAAAAAATCCTCCAACGGCCCTAGAAAAAAAGAGGAAAAAATATATTAAAAAAAAAAAAAAAATTCTGACACTTTTTTTTTTTCTTTCTCTAACAATTCTTTCCTGCTTTTGAGTACCTTAGAATCTGCGGTATGGCTGGTGATTCTGTTATTTATGGGAAACCGAGGAGGAAAAACAAGACAACAAGCTAAGTCTCAGAAAACCAGAGAAGTTGGTAACTATGCAGATTGCAGATCCCTGATCTTAACCGCACAACTAGCAGCAGTCGTGGAGCGTTCCTACGTTGGTCCTAGACGTCTCATCACAACCGGAGAACTACATAAGCCTAAAGCAGGAAAAGAGGAAAACTAACTGCCCCAGAGCAGACCCCAAAGGAAAGACAGCCCCCCACATCTATTGACGGTGAAACAAGATGAAAATACAAACAAAGGCAGGAAAATAGACTGAGCAAACGATGGGGCCCGGCTAACTAAAAAGGACAGAAAAGGAAAGACACTGTCTGCAATCTGCCAAAAACAACCTACAAAAATATTGTCCAACACTTCTGATAGCAAAATTAACTCTGAAGTCTCTAGACTTCTAAACCTATATCAGCACTCTGAAATATTCTGAGACAGAGCAAAAAAGAGGCCAATCTAATAAGGGACAAAAGGCAGATTGGCAAATACTGATTAATAGGAGTGGAATTTCAGCATAGCCCCAGCAGGGGCAGGCTGATTACACAACAAACTAAATTGACCAACAAGCGCAAGTGTGAACATTAGCAAAAAACAAACTTAACTTGAGAAGACTGGAAGAGAGCTGAAGTCCAGGACCTGAGAAGCAGACTGAATCACCAGCACCCGGATAGGGCGTCGGCTGTCTTATATCCAGTCTGATACTCCAGAGATCCAATCGTTATCTTCCCCATCAGGTGGCAGATCACTACCACTTAAACCAACCACACCACCTCCTGCCACCATCAGAGGGAGAACATAAGGGGAACTCCCAACTGGTGGAGCAGAAAATGAGTTCATGACAGCTATGCCTCTTGTTTTCCTGCTTTTTCTCTTCATGTTTCCTGACTGTGTGTACAAGGGGACAAGGGGGCGGCACCTGAACTCTCTGCTTCTTATGCAGTCAGGGTGCACTGGTCTAAGCTGTCCCCGACCAATCACCTGGAGCCCTTTACTATATAGGGTTGCCACACCCACTAACCCTTTGCCTGTGCAATGTCTCTATTCAGTTACCTCCTTGCTACTGAGTAAGCCAGGCCCTGTCCTTTGTCTTGCCTTCCTTGAGAGGCTTTACTCCTATCTTTTCTTGTACACTCTGAGTGCACGCCAGGAGGCTTATATCCTGGTCCCTGTCTTGTCATAGCCTTGTCTGAGTACTTGCCTAGTACTTCTCTGCTTGCCCTCCAGGAGGCAGAATATCCTGGTCCCTGTATCCTTCAGTCCCTGTTCTTTGTCTTGTACTGTTTCCCTGTCTGAACTCTGTCCTACCTCTGTCAGTCTCCTTTTCTGTGGTTCCTTTTCCTGCTGTGTCTTTCCCTGTGTCCTCCCTGTCTGCACTCTTGCAAGCTCTGCCTGCTTTGCACTCTTGCAAGCTCCGCCTGCTTTGCACTCTTGCAAGCTCCACCTACTTTGCACTCTTGCAAGCTCTGCCTACTTTGCACTCTTGCAAGCTCTGCCTACTTTGCACTCTTGGAAGCTCCGCCTCCTTTGCACTCTTGCAAGCTCCGCCTGCTTTGCACTCTTGCAGCTCCCCCTGCTCCACACTCCTGCGGCTCCGCCTACTCCGCACTCCTGTGGCTCCGTCTACTCCGCACTCCTGCGGCTCTGCCTACTCCGCACTCCTGCTTTTGTCATATTCCACTCTCTCCTATCCGTACCCATACCTGCACCTCCTATTTGAACAGGACCCTACCTGTTCCTCCATATTCCATTCCTTCCAGCCAGTACCCGATCCTGCTGTGTGAATAGGACCCTACCTGTTCCTTCGCACACCACATCTACCTGTCCTGTGTCTCAAGCCATACCCACCTGCCCTGTGTCTCAAGCTGTGCCCGCCTGCCCTGTGTCTCAAGCCATGCCCGCCAGTCCTGTGTCTCAAGCCATGCCCGCCTGCCCTGTGTCTCAAGCCGTGCCCGCCTGCATTGTGTCTCAAGCCGTGACCGCCTGTCTTGTGTCTCAAGCCGTGCCTGCTTGCCCTGTGTCTCAGCTGTGCCTGCTTGCCCTGTCTCAGCCTGCTTGTCACTCGCACCTATCCAGGTGTCCTGTTCCTGAGTGGGATCAGCAGCCACAGCCAGACACCACCCTGGAGTGGCACCTGGCAGCTACCCGCCGCACAAGCCTGACCTCACCATCAGAGGTTCCAGTGAAGACCGACGTAGCTGTCGTAGTCACGCCCCTTCCAGGGTAGTCTGGTTTGTGGCACAGTGGGGCCAATCAGCCTAGGTGCGAGCATGACAGTTTGCACAGGCCATGGTCCCTGCTGAGTCCCATGTCCTTTCACTCCTGGAGCGAGATGAACTGTTTTACCCGAATGGGCAACTGAATAAAGTCTTTACCGACTCTGAAGTCCGATCCTTTACTGCTCCACCCACCATTGTGGTCTCCGATGAACTGTTTGCTCAGCTTGAGGCTGGCATTCCTAAAGTTGAACCCCCTTCGGAGCCACCAAGAAATGATGGTAATCCTGAGCAGTGTCGTGTCTTCTTGGATCAGTGCTTACGGTACTTCCAATGGCATGCTCCCTACTGTTAGGAACGGCGGAACGCACTAAATAAAAATAACAATAAAGTGCATTCGCCGCTCGGGGTCCACCGTGCAGTAGGTGATATAACCGTTGCTAAGTGGTGACAGGAGCAATATGGCAGTAATGTGCACAGGGTTAAACTTCACCCAGGTGCGCCGAGCAATCTCAGTTAATTCACAGAGATGCCAAATAAATACAAATACAAAAGACTGAGCCTGTTGAGGTCACAGTACTCAGGAAAATACGCACACACGGTATCAGGTCACAGGAGTAGCCCAAGACGGCGGCACTACGTCCGTCTAGACCTACCGTGTGCGGAGCGTCGCAACTGCGAACACAAAGGAGCTGCTACTGCAGCGCAGCATGGACACTGCCGCTAAACAACAAGGCTAAGGCGCAAGCGCAATGTCGGACGCTAGCAGCTGTGGATGTTGCAGCAGAGGAGCGCTGGCGCTGATTCAAAACTCAGTCCCTAACCACATACGTAATATCAGAGCGAAGGGGTTTTATAATGAGTCATTCAACAGAATCATACATCCGTCCTCATACACACAGCAGCAAGTAAGTCTATACTAGCGCATGGCGGAACAGCCATGCGCACCTTTTATAGCAGCTGGGACCTTCCGCAAGCTTCCAGATCTCTGAGATGGACCAATGAGATCTAGAGCGGGACCTGAGCACGTGACTCCCGATCTCCAATGGGAGATCGTCCCATGAGCATGCTCAGTAGGAGAACAGAAGGACAGCCTCAG
Organism: Dendrobates tinctorius; assembly: GCF_039654945.1. Classification (NCBI taxonomy): domain Eukaryota; kingdom Metazoa; phylum Chordata; class Amphibia; order Anura; family Dendrobatidae; genus Dendrobates; species Dendrobates tinctorius. The sequence continues at coordinate 36,128,953 of NW_027361797.1, forward strand.
GAGAGATCTTCTACAAGGCAATCTCCTCTGCAACCTCCTCTGCAGTAGATAAACAGCAGGAGACTGCAGAATGTGAGGGTCTGGATCCCTGCGGAGTAAATGCAGAAATCTGACGCCTAACACCTACTTTGCCACTGATCGGGTAAAGGAAGGACTGCTATTGACCTACCTAACAGGATATGACATAGAGTGGCTTAACCCCCACTGGGAAGCAGGAGATCCAATCACCTCGAGTCTTCCAGCCTTCATGGTGGCCTTCTGCACAGCTTTCCACAAGCCTGTTACCTCGCCTCCTGAGAAGTCTTCCCCTCCAAGCTTCCAGAGACAGACCAGACAAGAGGAACCTGAGGGTGAATCATCTCTTCCGTCTGTGACCGTCCATGACCCACCTGTTCCACAGTCTGCCAAAGTAGCCCCCCGTGCAAGATCCAAGAGGTCTAAGAAAAAGGGGCTGGCAAGGTTGTCGCCAGAGTCCAGTCCTGAGAAGGAACATCCTGACGGTCTCTGCCCTGCGAAGCCAATGCTCCAAAATCCTGGGCCTGTAGGAAAGGCGGCCCTTGGCGTGAGCACTCCCTCTCTATTAAAAGCTAGGACTAGACTTGAGCGAAACGGGTCGAAAAATTTCAAAAGTCGCCGACTTTTGGCAAAGTCGGGTTTCATGAAACGAAACCCGACCCGAGGATGAGGTCGGCCTCGAGGTCGGCGACTTACGCGCCAAAGTCACGTTTCAAAAGTTTGTTTTGCGCTCTTTTTCAGCCAATCAGGATCCACGGACACTGTGGGCAACGTGATGACATAGGCAGGGGTCACCACCATCTTTCAGAAGGGCATGCAAGTGATTGGCTTGCTTTGGTGGGCGTCACAGGGGGTATAAAAGGGCGTGCACGCCGACCGCCATCTTACTTCTGCCGATCTCAGTATAGGGAGAGGTTGCTGCTGATTCTGTAGGGAGAGCGTTAGGCAGGGAAGAAGACAAAAAAACTGCTTCTGCTGCTAGCGATTTGGCCTGCACAACACACCAGTCACTGTGTGTGCAGTGCAAGGGGAGGCTATATAGTGGTGTATCAGTGGTGTTGGTTGTTGGGCTGCCTTCTAAGGCTTCCTGACATTCCTGCATTGCTGTTTACCCACTGCTCCGCAAACTGCTTTTTTAAAAGCAATCCCAATTTTTTTTTTTTGTCCTGCTGAGAAGAAAAAAAAACTGCTTCTGCTGCTAGCGATTTGGCCTGTACAACACACCAGTCACTGTGTGTGCAGTGCAAGGGGTGGCTATATAGTGGTGTATCAGTGGTGTTGGTTGTTGGGCTGCCTTCTAAGGCTTCCTGACATTCCTGCATTGCTGTTTACCCACTGCTCCGCAAACTGCTTTTTTAAAAGCAATCCCAAATTTTTTTTTTGTCCTGCTGAGAAGAAAAAAAAACTGCTTCTGCTGCTAGCGACTTGGCCTGCACAACACACCAGTCACTGTGTGTGCAGTGCAAGGGGAGGCTATATTGTGGTGTATCAGTGGTGTTGGTTGTTGGGCTGCCTTTTAAGGCTTCCTGACAGGCTGGCATTGCTGTTTACCCACTGCTCTGCAAACTGCTTTTTTAAAAGCAATCCAATCTCCCTTATCCTCTAGTCACTTTTGTCACAGCTGTGCCATCGAGCCTGTGACATAGCGCTCAGATATCAGTGGGCCTCACACAATCCAAAAGTGTCCAGTGTCCACAAGTGTGTGCAGAAATTCAAAATCTCCCTTATCCTCTCGTCACTTTTGTCACAGCTGTGCCATCGAGCCTGTGACATAGCGCTCAGATATCAGTGGCCCTCACACAATCCAAAAGTGTCCATTGTCCAAAAGTGTGTGCAGAAATTCAAAATCTCCCTTATCTTCTCGTCACTTTTGTCACAGCTGTGCCATCGAGCCTGTGACATAGCGCTCAGATATCAGTGGGCCTCACACAATCCCAAAGTGTCCAGTGTCCACAAGTGTCTGCAGAAATTCAAAATCTCCCTTATCCTCTCGTCACTTTTGTCACAGCTGTGCCATCGAGCCTGTGACATAGCGCTCAGATATCAGTGGACCTCACACAATCCAAAAGTGTCCAGTGTCCACAAGTGTCTGCAGAAATTCAAAATCTCCCTTATCCTCTAGTCACTTTGGTCACAGCTGTGCCATCGAGCCTGTCACATAGCGCTCAGATATTCATTGGGCCTCACACAATCCAAAAGTGTCCAGTGTCCACAAGTGTCTGCAGAAATTCAAAATCTCCCTTATCCTCTCGTCACTTTTGTCACAGCTGTGCCATCGAGCCTGTGACATAGCGCTCAGATATCAGTGGGCCTCACACAATCCCAAAGTGTCCAGTGTCCACAAGTGTCTGCAGAAATTCAAAATCTCCCTTATCCTCTCGTCACTTTTGTCACAGCTGTGCCATCGAGCCTGTCACATAGCGCTCAGATATCAGTGGGCCTCACACAATCCAAAAGTGTCCAGTGTCCACAAGTGTCTGCAGAAATAAAAAAAATCCCGGATCCTCTCGTCACTTTTGTCACAGCTGTGCCATCGAGCCTGTCACATAGCGCTCAGATATCAGTGGCCCTCACACAATCCAAAAGTGTCCAGTGTCCACAAGTGTCTGCAGAAATTCAAAATCTCCCTTATCCTCTCGTCACTTTTGTCACAGCTGTGCCATCGAGCCTGTCACATAGCGCTCAGATATTCATTGGGCCTTACACAATCCAAAAGTGTCCAGTGTCCACAAGTGTGTGCAGAAATTCAAAATCTCCCTTATCCTCTAGTCACTTTGGTCACAGCTGTGCCATCGAGCCTGTCACATAGCGCTCAGATATTCATTGGGCCTCACATAATCCAAAAGTGTCCAGTGTCCACAAGTGTCTGCAGAAATTCAAAATCTCCCCTGTCCTATAGACACCTTGTACCTTGTTTTACATTACTATATAGTTTGTTGGATTTTGTCTACATTTCTACCAAAAATGAGGAAGGCTGGTGGAAGAGGCCGTGGAATTGGGCGGGGGTTGGCAGCTGGTAATGATGGTGTTGGTGGTGGATCTGATGGTAGTGGCAAGAGCAAAATAGGACCGAATGCAGGAGGTGTTGAGCCTGCGTCATCGTCTGGCTACATAAGGCCTCGAACGCTTAGTTTTCTAGGAGTTGGCAAACCGCTTTTAAAGCCAGAGCATCAGGAAAAAGTTTTGTCTTACATTGCTGACTCAGCCTCCAGCTCTATCGCCTCCTCTTCTTCAGTTGTAAAAAGTAAAAGCACTGAGTCGTCATTGGAGGCTCATGTTCATGAACCACACCTTTCCTTGTGTCCTTCACCCCAACCAAGATTGAAGGATGACGCAGGCCATACTACTGATTACTCCATGGAGCTGTTTTCACATACCATGCCTGGATTATCAAGTCAAATGGTGAATTACCCAGGCCAAGATGAATCTGACATGGAGTGCACTGATGCACAGCCGCTGATGGATGATTCTGCTGGTACATTCACTCAGAGCACTACATTGTCCTCGCAGTGTACAGAGCCAGATTCTGACCCTGATGAGACTCAGGTGCCCCTTCCCGCACACTATACCACCATACACGGTGACACAGAGGAAGGTGCACATGACATAGAAGAGGAGGTGATGGATGACCCAGTTGTTGACCCAGATTGGCATCCATTGGGGGAAGAGGGTGCTGCTTCCAATAGCTCAGATGAGGAGCATCCACAGCAGACATCGACATCGCAACAGTTGTTATCTGGCAGGCCCGGAGCACTCCAAAGACAGGTTCCAAACATCAAAAGAGCTGCTGGACAGCTTGTTCAGAGGGTCAAAAGATCACAGCGTGCTAGGCCGCAAAATGTCTGCCAAAGTAGGAAGAGTGCAGTGTGGCTCTTTTTTGACCAAAATCCTCATGATCAGGCCAAGGTTATCTGTAAGAAGTGCGCAAAGACCTTTAGCCGAGGGAAAAATCTGAAAAATTTGAATACCAGTTGCATGCTTAGACATTTAACCAGCATGCACTTGCAAGCGTGGACACAACACCAAACCTCAAGTGCCTCATGTGCAACTGATCAAAACGAAGGTTGTCAGCAACGCTACATTGTTTCCCCCACTGTAAGCCCACCGGTTAGCACAGCAGCAAATGTTGAGGTGTCATTGCAAGGCCACAGCAGTCAGGGAATCCCACTGTTATATTAACGAAAGACTGATTCTAGGCCATCAGAAAGAACACCAACTCCATCACCATCATCAACCCTCTCTCAGTCCGCCCTGTCCACCGCTACTTCCACCATATGCAGCTCTCAAGTCCAGCTCACCCTCCCAGACACTATGAGTAGGTCAAGAAAGTACTCAGTCTCTCATCCGCGTACACTGGGTTTGAACGCCCACATTGCCAAACTAATCTCGTTTGAGATGATGCCCTTTCGGTTGGTGGAAAGCACAGCTTTCCGCGAACTCATGGCCTATGCAGTACCACGCTATGACCTACCCAGTCACCACTTCTTCTCTCGCAAAGCCATCCCAGCCCTCCACCATCATGTGAAAGACCGCATTGTCCATGCACTCAAGCAGTCAGTGAGCGGAAAGGTGCACCTCACAACTGATGCATGGTCCAGTCGGCATGGCCAGGGCCGTTACGTGTCCATCACTGCGCACTGGGTTAATGTGGTGGATGCAGGGTCCACAGGGGACAGCGGTGGTGGGACAGTGCTGCCTAGCCCACGGTATAGGAAACAGTTGGCTGTAGGCGTTCGACCCTCCTCCTCCTCCTCCTCCAGAAGCGAAAGCTCGTCCACAGAGCGCAGTCGTACGAACACTCCATCTGCAGCTGCCACTGTTGCACACGATGTGTCCCCCTATCGAGCAGCTAGTGGAAAGCGTCAGCAGATGATGTGTTTGGGCAACAGACACACCGCCGAGGTGCTGGCCGAGTACTTGAAGCGACAAACTGAGTCATGGCTGGACAGTGTACATCTTGAGGCAGGCAAGGTAGATAGTGATAACGGCCGTAATTTTGTGGCAGCCATAGCCCTTTCAAAACTCAGCCATATACCTTGCTTGGCTCACACCTTGAACCTGGTGGTGCAGTGCTTCCTCAAAAATTATCCGGAGTTAACAGCCCTGCTCCAGAAGGTTCGAAGACTGTGCGCGCACATCCGCCGGTCGCCTGTACACTCCGTTCGTATGCAGAAGCTGCAGCGATTGCTCCACCTTCCCAACCACCGCCTCATTATCGACATTGCAACAAGGTGGAACTCCACCCTGCACATGGTGGAGCGGCTGTGCGAGTAGAGGCAGGCCATAATGCATTTGTGGGAGGATACACGGCCAGGCACTTTGAGAGCAGACATGGAGTTGACAGGTGTGCAGTGGTCGAAGCTGAAAGACCTCTGTAAAGTCCTTCAGTGTTTTGAGGAATGCACACGGCTGGTAAGCGCAGACGACGCCATCCTAAGCATGAGCATCCCACTTATGCGTCTGCTCATGCAAACTTTGACGCACCTTAAGTAGCAGGCGTCTGCAGCCAATGTTGATGAGGAGGAAGAGGAGGAGGGAATCCTTGATGACATTCAGCCATTGTCTGCTCAGGGACCTCTCCTGGATGAGGTGGAGGAAGAAGAGGAGGAGGAGGAGGATGATGGGGATGATTACTTAGGGGAGGAGGATGCATCTCGTGGGGCAAGTGAAAATGTTGGCGTGGCAAGGTCTGGTACAGGGTTTGTGCGTGACTGGAGGGATGTGGATTTGCCAGAAAGTGCTCCTCCAACCAGCACTCGCAGTGCATCATTGACACCAGGAACATTGGCCCACATGTCAGATTATGCCTTGCAGATCCTAAAAAGGGACCCACGCATTGCCAAAATTATGAACGATGACGACTACTGGTTGGCCAGCATCCTGGATCCACGCTATAAAGGCAAATTACAAAACATCATGCCACAGGAGAACCTTGACCTAATATTGGCTAATAAACAAGCAACTCTGGTAAATCGGTTGCTTGAGGCATTCCCAGCACACAGCAGCGGTGATGGTTCTCACACGAGCCGTACGGGCCGGGGGCAGCTTGGCAGAGGTGTTCGTGGTGCACACAGCAGAAGTGGCGCTGGAGACAGGGGTTTCATGACAATGTTGTGGACTGATTTTTCAAATACCGCTCACACAACTGGTAATACTGCATCGATGGAAAGTGACAGGAGACAGCAGTTGTCAACTATGGTTACAAACTACTTTTCCTCCCATATCGATGTTCTCCCACACAGGTCATTCCCCTTTGACTATTGGGCCGCTAAACTGGACACCTGGCCTGAATTGGCACAATATGCCTTACAGGAGCTCGCTTGCCCAGCTGCAAGTGTGCTATCGGAAAGAGTCTTCAGTGCAGCTGGATCAATCCTGACAGAAAAAAGGACCCGTCTGTCAACCCAAAATGTGGATGATCTAACCTTCATTAAAATGAAGCATGCATTGGTTTCCAAGGATTTTGTCCCACCTTCCCCTGATGACACATAGGGTGACAGAAAAATGGCTTGCTTTGGTTCACCTCTTCCTGGTACTTCACCTATTTCGCCTTTTGCATCAGCTGAATGTCCAACATCAACATATGCCACTTTCTAAAACTCCCTAACTGTGCTGCCTCCCCCCCCCATGGCCGGGGTCACCACCTAGCGCACGACACCGTGCGAGTGCCGTTGCCCTGGACAGGTCGACTCTTGGGTGCGGGCACTGGCACAGGGTCCCTCATAGTGCAATCAAGTGTCTTTGACGGTGGTGGTGCACACCCGCCGTCAGACACACCACCGTACTATGAGGGGCCCAGTGCCAGTACCGACGCCCACGAGTGGGCCCCCCTTGCTTGGGCAGGGCCCCAGCATTTGCAATCTTTACCTCTCCCTGCTCCTCCGCTGTGTAATCTGGGCGGTCAAATCCATACTGTGCCTGACACCGTCTGAGTCTGCCTCCTGATGTATAGACATATATTTTGAATGTGTACGCTATCCATACATGTTATCCGTGGATACGGTACCCTTTCTAACCTTTGTGCAATCACGTGCAATCCATACTGGGCCTAACACCGTCTGAGCCTGCCTCCTGATGTATAGACATATATTTTGAATGTGTACGCTATCCATACATGTTATCCGGGGATACGGTACCCTTTCTAACCTTTGTGCAATCACGTGCAATCCATACTGGGTGTTAGGCGTCGGATTCCTGGCACTGCACAACAGGAATCCAGAGCCAGACATCCTGCGGTCTCCCATTCTCCTCCGACCGCTCAGACTCCTGCTCAGGATTCTCGGCGAACCAGGCATTTCCCTCAGACTTGTTCTGTGAGCCTGGATGTTGCTGCCACCTCTGGTGCAGCAATGGTGGCGCAACCTGCTTTGCAGGGAACTGCTCCGGAGGCTAAGTCCTCGTGCCGTGTTACTGGGCATGCCCGCAACTTGTCTTCTCAGTGGAGAGCAGGGGTCACATGTGCAGGTCCTATGTCGGATCTGATTGGTCCTTCCTATAGTACTGGTAGGTCCCGGAAGCGCATGGCTATAAAAAGCCCGCATGGCGGCTCGGCCATGCGCTAGTGTAGCATATTATGCTGTGTGTGTATGGTGATGGATGCATGGACTGGTGGCTGACTTATTTGAAACCCCTTCCCTCGGTTATTACGAATGGTGACAGATTGTTGGGTAGTCAGCTCCAGATTGTGGCAAGCTACACGCCACTGTGCCTCCTGCACTGCACACTAGCGTCCGACGGTGCTCGGTCATTCCGGTGCCGTTGTTCAGCGGCCATAGTAATTGCCGCGCTGCAGTAGCAGCGTCCTTGGCGTCTGCGTTTGCAACGTCACTCGCTGGTTAGCCTGTGAAGTGAACAGGGCCAGCGTCCTCATAAGTCTTTTGTGTTAGCGACTCTGTGTGTGAACAGAGCCGCTCTTAGCGTTCGGGTGACGTTAACCCGAGCGCAGTACTTCACCTTTTGGTGCATTTGCCATTTCTCAGCAGCGGTCTTGTCACCTACCGCACGGTGGACCCCGGGCGGCGAACGCACCCCCTATTATTTATATCTGGTGCGTTCCGCCGACCCTAACATTACACTAGCGCCAGGGTCAGGCTAGTAATGGCGGATGAACAGCGACTGCTGCAGTACATCCGGCAGCTGCAGGGCAGGTTGGCGGCTCTCAAGCGTTCAGCCTCAGCTGCAGATGTTACTGCAGTCGCTGTTCAGGCAGCCACAGAGGCTGCCTCCCGTGTGACCACAGCCATCCCTGTCCCGACTTTGTCCCACCTCCCGCTGCCCGAAAAGTTCTCGGGTGATAGTGCTGCTTGTAGGGGTTTCGTAAGCCAGTGCTCTATACAGTTGGAGCTGCTGGCCGCCCAATTCCCCTCTGAGCGGGCTAAAGTGGGATTTATCATTTCCCTTCTGTCGGGCAGGGCTTTGGAGTGGGCCACACCGCTGTGGGAGTGTGGTGATCATGTGGTGCAGTGTGTCTCGCGGTTCTTAGACACGCTGAAACAGGTCTTCCTGGGACCACGAGTCACCCATGACACCGCGCTCCAGCTGCTGGCATTATCACAGGGCTCGTCCATGGTCAGTCACTTCGCCATCCAGTTCCGGACGCTGGCCTCAGAATTAGAGTGGCCAGATAAGGTCCTCATTCCGGCATTCTGGAGAGGTTTGGCTGGCCATGTGAAGGATGCTCTGGCCACCAGGGAGATTCCCGCTACACTGGAGGAGCTTATCACTGTCTCCACCCGAATAGATCTTCGCTTTACCGAGCGAGGGTTGGAGCGGGACCAGTGTAGGCAGAGGTTTAGGTTGGCACCTTGTTTTTCTAAACCTCTGGAATCTTCCGATCGGACGTCCGAGCGTCAGGGGGCTTCCCGTGAGGGATCTAGGCTCCGGTCCGCTCGAGCTCCTGTGAGCAGTCATATTTGTCGGCAGTCCGGTCACCGTGCCGACCGGTGCCCACAGCAGCAGGGAGAACGCTCGCGCCTAGTGGCCGTAGGAGGCGGCGCACTAGAGTCAGCGACGTTTTCCTCCAAGCTGTCCTTTAAGGGGACTCTTGGGTTTGATTCTTCCACTCTGGCGCTGGAGGTTTGCGTGGATTCCGGGGCAGAGGGCAATTTTATGTCGTCAGCCTTCACCCAACGGCACGCTATACCCCTGGTTATGATGTCTACACCAGTCACCGTCAGAGTGGTGAACGGCACTACCCTACCCTCACAGATAACTCACCAGACTGTTCCCTTAGTACTCTCAGTGGCCCCGTCTCATCAGGAGACGATATCCCTCCTCGTCATGCCCGAGGGTATTGACCAAGTACTTCTAGGGGTTCCCTGGCTGCGGTATCACTCCCCCCATATAGAGTGGTCCTCAGGGAGGATTATTGGGTGGAGTAAATCATGTGAGGGTAGATGTCTGAGGGAGTGCGTTCAGGTTGCCTCCACCGAGGTTCCCGCTGATCACTCCTCGCTCCCCAAACACTATCAACAGTATGCAGACGTGTTCTCCAAAAAGGCGGCGGAGACCCTTCCACAGCATCGCCCCTATGACTGTCCTATTGACCTTTTGCCAGGTGCTGAGCCACCCCGGGGTCGAGTCTATCCCCTATCTCTCCCAGAGACTGAGGTCATGTCTCAATATATCAGGGAGAATCTGGCAAGAGGATTCATTAGGAAGTCAGTGTCACCAGCGGGGGCGGGATTCTTCTTCGTCCAGAAGAAGAGTGGGGAACTACGTCCTTGCATTGATTACAGGGGTCTTAACGCCATCACCGTTAAGAATAAGTATCCACTGCCCCTGATATCAGAACTGTTTGATAGGCTACGAGGAGCGAGGGTATTTACCAAACTTGATCTGCGGGGGGCTTACAACCTGATTCGCATCCGTGATGGGGATGAATGGAAGACGGCATTTAACACCAGAGACGGGCACTATGAATACCTGGTGATGCCCTTCGGCCTCTGCAATGCCCCGGCCGTCTTCCAAGACTTTGTAAACGATATCTTCCGGGATATGCTTACCACCTCGGTTGTAGTCTATCTGGATGATATTCTCATCTACTCTCCAGATATTGACTCCCACCGGAGAGAGGTTTGCAAAGTCTTCGATCGCCTGCGGGCGAACTCCCTCTATGCCAAGTTGGAGAAGTGTGTGTTTGAGCAGGAGTGCTTGCCTTTCCTGGGCTATATCATCTCCGCCCAGGGATTGGCCATGGATCCTGCCAAGCTACAGGCGGTGATGGATTGGCAGGAACCTCATTCTCTCAAAGCGGTGCAGCGCTTTATGGGGTTCATAAACTATTATCGCCAATTCATTCCCCACTTCTCGACTTTGGTAGCACCCTTGGTAGCCCTCACCAAGAAGGGTGCAAATCCCAAGTTGTGGTCGGAACCGGTCTCCAAGGCCTTCTCCACCATTAAGTCCCATTTCGCTAGTGCTCCCATTCTACTTTGCCCCGATGTAGACAAGCCCTTCATTCTGGAAGTGGATGCCTCTTCCGTCGGTGCTGGAGCGGTCCTGTTCCAGAAGGACACGCAAGGTCGGAAGCATCCATGCTTCTTTTTCTCCAAGACCTTCACACCGGCGGAGAGGAATTATGCCATCGGGGACAGGGAGTTGCTAGCGATGAAGTTGGCCTTCTCGGAGTGGAGACACCTCCTGGAGGGGGCTCGCCACCCTTTCCAGGTGTTCACCGACCACAAAAACTTGGTATATTTACAAACAGCCCAGCGGCTAAACGCTCGCCAGGCCAGGTGGTGTTTGTTCTTTTCCCGGTTCCATTTCACCCTCCACTTTCTCTCCGGGGAGAAGAACGTCCGGGCCGATGCTCTCTCCCGCTCCGTGGTTTCATCGGAGGAAGAGGAGGAGGAGCCTCGGCTGATCGTCCCATCTGAGAGCCTGAGGACTGTGGCTCCGGTTGCCCTTGAGTCAGTACCTCCGGGCAAGACATTTGTCCCTGCCCGTCTGCGACCGGAGGTCCTCTCTTGGGCCCATTCGTCCAGAGTGGGTGGACATTTTGGGACAAAACGGACCTCTGAGCTTTTGGCGAGGACGTACTGGTGGCCACATATGGCCCGTGACGTCAAGGACTATATTGAGGCGTGCGTCTCTTGTGCCCGGAATAGGTCCTCTCCGCAGCGGCCCGCTGGGCTTCTTTTTCCTCTGCCGATAGCAGACAGGCCCTGGGAGATGGTCGGTATGGACTTTGTGGTGGGGCTACCCAAGTCCAGCGGCAGCACGGTCATTTGGGTTGTCACCGACCATTTCTCTAAGATGGTGCACTTGGTACCTCTCTCCCGGTTACCTTCAGCGCGGGGCCTGGCAGTCTTGTTCATCAAGCATGTTTTCCGCCTGCACGGCATGCCGGACAAGATTGTCAGTGACCGTGGCCCTCAGTTTGCGTCCCGTTTTTGGAGAGAGCTCTGTTCTCTACTCAGCATTGAGCTGAATCTCTCCTCGGCCTATCATCCCGAGACGAATGGGTTGGTAGAGAGAGCCAATCAGACCCTGATAACATATCTTCGACATTTTGTCTCTGCCAGACAGGACGACACGGCATCCTTGCTGCCGTGGGCAGATTTCGCGTTGAACAATGCTGTGGCCGACTCCACCGGTCAAACCCCATTCCTCCTAAATTACGGTCAGCATCCCCGCATCCCTGTGCCCATGCCCGTGTCTTCCACCGACTCCAGGGTGGCAGACTGGGCGGTGGAGGCACGTGACATTTGGGATCGCACCCAGGATGCTATCCGAGCTTCCAAGGAGAGAATGAGGATCTCCGCTGACGCACACCGGCGTCTGGCTCCAAGCTTCTCCCCTGGCGACATGGTATGGCTCTCCACCCGAAACATTAAACTGCGGGTTGAGTCGCCCAAGTTCGCGCCACGATACATTGGACCATTCAAGGTCCTTGAGCGACTTAGCTCGGTGGTCTACCGCCTGGCTCTTCCTCCACATTTGGCCATCTCGGACGTGTTCCATGTGTCCCTCCTCAAACCAGTTCACATGGCCCGGTTTTCCGAGCCATCTGCCGGATCATCAGACTTATCATCTGACGAGTTTGAGGTTAACGCCATCGTGGGGCGCAGGTTTGTCGGTGGCAAAAAATTCTATTTGGTGGACTGGAAGGGTCATGGTCCCGAGGTTCGGACCTGGGAGCTGGTGGAAAACATTCACGCACCGCTCCTGATCGCGGCGGTGCTCAGAGGGGAGGGGGCCCTGGGGGGGGTAATGTTAGGCGTCGGATTCCTGGCACTGCACAGCAGGAATCCAGAGCCAGACATCCTGCGGTCTCCCATTCTCCTCCAACCGCTCAGACTCCTGCTCAGCATTCTCGGCGAACCAGGCATTTCCCTCAGACTTGTTCTGTGAGCCTGGATGTTGCTGCCACCTCTGGTGCAGCAATGGTGGCGCAACCTGCTTTGCAGGGAACTGCTCCGGAGGCTAAGTCCTCGTGCCGTGCTACTGGGCATGCCTGCAACTTGTCTTCTCAGTGGAGAGCAGGGGTCACATGTGCAGGTCCTATGTCGGATCTGATTGGTCCTTCCTATAGTACTGGAAGGTCCCGGAAGCGCATGGCTATAAAAAGCCCGCATGGCGGCTCGGCCATGCGCTAGTGTAGCATATTATGCTGTGTGTGTATGGTGATGGATGCATGGACTGGTGGCTGACTTATTTGAAACCCCTTCCCTCGGTTATTACGAATGGTGACAGATTGTTGGGCAGTCAGCTCCAGATTGTGGCAAGCTACACGCCACTGTGCCTCCTGAACTGCACACTAGTGTCCGACGGTGCTCGGTCATTCCGGTGCCGTTGTTCAACGGCCATAGTAATTGCCGCACTGCAGTAGCAGCGTCCTTGGCGTCTGCGTTTGCAACGTCACTCGCTGGTTAGCCTGTGAAGTGAACAGGGCCAGCGTCCTCATAAGTCTTTTGTGTTAGCGACTCTGTGTGTGAACAGAGCCGCTCTTAGCGTTCAGGTGACGTTAACCCGAGCGCAGTACTTCACCTTTTGGTGCATTCGCCATTACTCAGCAGCGGTCTTGTCACCTACCGCACGGTGGACCCCGGGCGGCGAACGCACCCCCTATTATTTATATCTGGTGCGTTCCACCGACCCTAACATTGGGCCTAACACCGTCTGAGCCTGCCTCCTGATGTATAGACATATATTTTAAATATGTACGCTATCCATACATGTTATCCGGGGATACGGTACCCTTTCTAACCTTTGTGCAATCACGTGCAATCCATACTTGGCCTAACACCGTCTGAGCCTGCCTCCTGATGTATAGACATATATTTTGAATGTGTACGCTATCCATACATGTTATCCGGGGATACGGTCCCCTTTCTAACCTTTGTGCAATCACGTGCAATCCATACTGGGCCTAACACCGTCTGAGCCTGCCTCCTGATGTATAGACATATATTTTGAATATGTACGCTATCCATACATGTTATCCGGGGATACGGTACCCTTTCTAACCTTTGTGCAATCACGTGCAATCCATACTGGGCCTAACACCGTCTGAGCCTGCCTCCTGATGTATAGACATATATTTTGAATGTGTACGCTATCCATACATGTTATCCAGGGATACGGTACCCTTTCTAACCTTTGTGCAATCATGTGCAATCCATACTGGGCCTAACACCGTCTGAGCCTGCCTCCTGATGTATAGACATATATTTTGAATGTGTACGCTATCCATACATGTTATCCGGGGATACGGTACCCTTTCTAACCTTTGTGCAATCACGTGTAATCCATACTGGGCCTAACACCGTCTGAGCCTGCCTCCTGATGTATAGACATATATTTTGAATGTGTACGCTATCCATACATGTTATCCGGGGATACGGTACCCTTTCTAACCTTTGTGCAATCACGTGCAATCCATACTGGGCCTAACACCGTCTGAGCCTGCCTCCTGATGTATAGACATATATTTTGAATGTGTACGCTATCCATACATGTTATCCGGGGATACGGTACCCTTTCTAACCTTTGTGCAATCACGTGCAATCCATACTGGGCGTGAGAACGGCTGGTGAGCTGTTAAGCAAGCTACAGCACCTGTGGTTTGCACACGTAAGTTTTTCATTTTTTCAGGAATGACGTTTAGGCCTAATTCCGGAACTGCGGTTGACCTGCACTTACTGGGAAATCATTGTTCGCGGGTAATAATTGTCATCAGTGATCCCCATCACTAACGTTGTTCAGCGGGTTATCTGCACCTGTAAGCGACAAACGCTGGCCTTTTCAGTGTAGCACACAAGCAGCCACGGACATGTAATGGAATGACACACCAGTTATTGGCCAATCTCATGTGCCAGAGTCTCACGTGTCCCTCTAGTAAGCCGGACTCGGACCGCGGGGCATGACGGAGTCTCATTCGTTAACGGAATTAAGCTTGCAATGTGTGCATCTGTTCTGTAGCTGGCATGGTTGAGGTTTCCCAGGTGGAGTCGAATTTAACCGTAGGCTCCACTCCTGGTGGTGCCCTTCTGGACATTCCTTTAAGGTTCAGCTTTGCAACCATACTGCCTACGTAAAACAAACACTTTGCCTTCATGAACGCTGTTTGGAGGGTCATGACTCGTGGGAATAACGCCGCCCAATCAGTTAACCTGCTAGAGAGATCGTTCGTTGCTCCCAAGCATGACATCATACTCCCTAGAAGAAGGTAATGCCACTGTGGCGACCATACTCCTGGGGGCGACACAAGTGCACTGATGCCCAGCCACTGCTCGATGAATCTGCTGGTACATTGACCCAGACCACTACATTCCCCTCGCACGCTACACGGCCTGAATCTGACCCTGATGAAACTCAGGTTACCCTTCCCATATACAGTTCCATCTTACACGGTGACAATGAGGAAGCTGCAGATGAAAGTGCAGGTTCGGCCCACCCGCCATCAGACACACCACCGTACTATCAGGGGCCCTGTGCCAGTGCCGTCGCCAACGAGTAGGCCCCCCCTGCTTGCTCAGGATCACAGCACTTGCAAAGTTGAAATACTGTGCAGTGAGATGGAAGATGGGGACGACGAGGAGTCCAGACAAGTACAGGGATTCCCTAGCGAGGAGACTTATTTGATTGTTTTCAATGTTGGGACAGCAATTTTTGGGGAGCACTATACTCTGGAGAATGATAGATGGTGCCCACCATACACTGGAACATTCCAAAGGTGGACA
This sequence comes from Dendrobates tinctorius, assembly GCF_039654945.1. Lineage (NCBI taxonomy): Eukaryota > Metazoa > Chordata > Amphibia > Anura > Dendrobatidae > Dendrobates > Dendrobates tinctorius. The sequence continues at coordinate 36,144,153 of NW_027361797.1, forward strand.
TCAGACACTGGAGCAGCATTTACAGGGCCCATTATACACTAGAGCATTAGAAATGGGGCCCATTATGTTTGGAGCATTATTTGGGCCCATAAGACAGTGGAGCTTCATCCATGGGGACCTACATATACTGTAGCATTATGTGGAGCTCAAAATATACTGTTTCAAACATTATATGGGACCAATGATTCTGTATGGAGAAATAGATGGGCCTCGTCATGAGATGTAAAAAGTGAAGTATTTTTCATTGTATTATACCGCTATTTCTCTGCCGTATCGGAGCATGATGAGTTGTGGTATGTGTTAAAGGGGCGCTCTTTCGCCCAGGGCACATGAAAACCTGGAGCCAGCCCTACCCCCCCACAACTTTAGCCAAATAACCCCCATTTTTCAGTGCGTAACTTGTATTATGAAGTTAATTAAGGTTGACAAGCTTAAGTAAGAAGAATTGATGCTTTTGGCATTCAAATGGGCACTGTAGGTGTGTTTCCTGTCCTCCTCTCACTGCCGACTTTTATTCCCCATTGACTTACATTGGGTTTCGTGTTTCGGGACGACCCCGACTTTTCCCTATAATCGGACGATCTTGCTCGACCCGACTTTTGGAAAAGTCGGGTTTCACGAAACGAAACGCGACCCTAAAAAAACCAAAAGTCGCTCAACTCTAGCTAGGACTATTTCTCTGTCTTCTGGGAGCTTTGGTGTGTATAAACCGCCAGCCATACAGAGTCAGTGTGTGGTCTCTGTCGTACAGCTCCCGAAGCCGGGGTGGGCGTTATCTCGAGGTGGCCGAGCCCTATTGGAGAACAGTCTAGTCCTGCAAGGACTTCTACAGCTCCAGGTTGGAGCTCTATGTACGAAGAAGTTCATCTTCAACTTGCTGACTGGTATGCCCATGGGTCATTCTGAACCAGAAATTCTAGTACCCATTTATGTCTGGAAACCCAGCAAGGTGCCTCGCTTGAAACAACCTAGTGATAAAAGGTGTCTGGTTCCCTTGCATCAGAGTCAGTCAGCAGTCTCGTCTTCTTCATCTAGTCTGCTAGTCATCGAGTCAAGGGGTGATGACGTCTCCGAAGAAGGGGAAGCGGTGTCAGTCTCCTCACACGTCTCCAGCGACTATACCAGTGATCTGCTCCCAGGAGCATCCCTGTCTCTTGATTGTCTTCCCCTGGATTACGGGCTGAAGATGGGTCCTATGTACATGCCTTCAACCCCTTTGTGGCCAGTGAGTGAAGATACTGAGACAGAGGTTTACTCACCCACGAACCTGGAAAAGGAGGACCAGTTTTTTCAGGGTAACAGGTGGAAGCTGCTTCCTGAATGTATGCCTTCTGCGGCCAGGTGGCCGGTTGGTGAAGATGCCAAGACAAAGGGTTGCTCATCCTCTAGCCTGAAAGAGGTGGCCCAGTTTTTTCTGCGTAACAAGCTGAAGTGGCGCTCCCTGTATGTATGCCTCCATCTTCCACATGGCCAGCTGGTGAAGATCTCAAGTTTGTAGTTTGCTCTTCTTTGCTTTCCACCAGTCCAGAGGAGGAGGGCCAGGTCTTTGTGGAGGTTGACTCTGTCAGGCACCAAGAAACTTGGCACTCTGTGATGCCGGATGCCACGCCTACTTCATCTCACCTGAAGGATGCCCTGTCAGCCTGGACTGTGTGTGCTCCTATCCTTCTTCTGCAAGTCACTCTGGCAGGCTTGAGGAAGAGGGGCCGTAAAGGGGGGTACTGTAACAACCCTGCTGGCATCAATGCATGGCCTCCCATCCCCGCACACCAACTTACTCACTGCTCCAGGTCATGTGGTAATTTCTGTCTGCTGCCAGCTCCATGCGCTATGCCTCTTGTTTTCCTGCTTTCTCTCTTCATGTTTCCTGACTGTGTGTATAGGGGGGCGGCACCTGAACTCTCTGCTTCTTATGCAGTCAGGGTGCACTGGTCTAAGCTGTCCCAGACCAATCACCTGGAGCCCTTTACTATATAGGGTCGCCGCACCCATTAACCCTTGCCTGTGCAAAGTCTCTACTCAGTTAGCTCCTTGCTACTGAGTAAGTAGGCCCTGTCCTTTGTCTTGCCTTCCTTGAGAGGCTTTACTCCTATCTTTCCTTGTACACTCTGAGTGCCCACCAGGAGTCTTATATCCTGGTCCCTGTCTTGTCCTAGCCTTGTTTGAGTACTTGCCTGGTACTTCTCTGCTTGCCCTCCAGGAGGCAGAATATCCTGGTCCCTGTATCCTTCAGTCCCTGTTCTTTGTCTCATACTATTTCCCTGTCTGAACTCTGTCCTACCTCTGTTTGTCAGTCTCCTTGTCTGTGGTTCCTTTTCCTGCTGTGTCTTTCCCTGTGTCCTCCCTGTCTGCACTCTGCACTCTTGCAAGCTCTGCCTGCTTTGCACTCTTGCAAGCTCCACCTACTTTGCACTTTTGCAAGTTCCGTCTACTTTGCACTCTTGCTAGCTCTGCCTGCTTTGCACTCTTGCAAGCTCCACCTACTTTGCACTCTTGTAAGCTCTGCCTACTTTGCACTCCTGCAAGCTCCACCTACTTTGCACTCTTGCAAGCCCAGCCTACTTTGCACTCTTGCTAGCTCTGCCTACTTTGCACTCTTGCTAGCTCTGCCTCCTTTGCACTCTTGCAGCTCCACCTACTCCGCACTCCTGCGACTTCGCCTACTCTGCACTCCTGCGGCTGCACCTCCTCCGCACTCCTGCTTTTGTCATATTCCACTCTATCCTATCTGTACCCGTACCTGCACCTCCTATTTGAACAGGACCCTACCTGTTCCTCCATATTCCATTCCTTCCAGCCAGTACCCGCTCCTGCTGTGTGAACAGGACCCTACCTGTTTCTTCGCACACCACACCTATGTGCCCTGTGTCTCAAGCCGTGCCCGCCTGCCCTGTGTCTCAAGCCGTGCCCGCCTACCCTGTGTCTCAAGCCGTGCCCGCCTGCCCTGTGTCTCAAGCCGTGCCTGCCTTGTGTCTCAAGCCATGCCCGCTTGCCCTGTGTCTCAGCCGTGCCTGCTTGCCCTGTGTCTCAGCCTGCTTGTCACTCGCACCTGTCCAGGTGTCCTGTTCCCGAGTGGGATCAGCAGCCACAGCCAGACACCACCCTGGAGTGGCACCCGGCAGCTACCTGCCGCACAAGCCTGACCTCACCATCAGAGGCTCCAGTGAAGACCGAGGTAGCTGTCGTAGTCACGCCCCTTCCAAGGTAGTCTAGATTGTGGCACAGTGGGGCCACAACCCCCGCTAGCGCCAATCAGCCTAGGCGCGAGTGTGACACTCACACTGGTATTGCCCCTTTCATTTACAATAAGCTCTGGAGGCAGATTTTCAGGGGAGATCTATGTCCGGCAAAAAAAATATCTTAACAGCTGATTTACATATTAAGAAAAATCTAGCTATCTCTGGAATAAAACATTGGATTGCAGATATCAAGGTATTATTTTATTCTACCTTCTATGACCTACATGCCCATATAGACACCCTACGACAGTTGATCATATTGATAGATTCCCTTTAGCTAGCTGTTTCTCATTTTGCAGATTATTGAGTAAACATGACTATGTAATTCATAATTCTAAGACCTGCAGATAATTTCATTTGAAAGATGCATAGACTCAAGGAAAAAAGTCTAAACACAAATTCTTCTGCAAAACAATTTGCAGCTGAATTTGTCTTTGTGTTGCTATATGTATCTGAAATAATCATACAACCATTTGGTCTATATTCTTAATCATGTCCCCATGGTTACAGACTACAAATAAAACCTGTGTAGTCTGATTTGGCAGCCATGCTCCTTTCATCTATTCCTTACTTCTTGGAAAGCCACATTTGAGATGTATTCATTACACTAATGTACAATTATTTGGGTGCCAACAATGTTTGAACAATTTTATATTAAATTTATGGTTCTGATTAAGAATATGACATCGGTTTTACCAGATTGGCTCTAGTTTATAAGATATTTAATGGTTAATTCATTAAATACAGTAGAATTTTGGCTTTGAAAAGGCGCTTTTATAGCATTGTTGTGATGCCACTAGGGGACGAGTACCTTCAGTGGATCCTCTGGTCCGTGGAACAGACCTACCGTGGGTGAGCTGACCTAGTGGAGACCGACCCCAATAAAGGGACCATCAGGGGCAAGCCCAGAGGTCACTAGACTACAGTGGCCGATAACAAGAGGGGCGGCTCAGATAGTGAGTGGGGCGAGAAATAGAAATTGTAGGAGGATGGTGGACACAGTAGAACACGAACCATGGATATTAAACCAGGAGCAGTGGACCCTGGAGGCGGATGTCAGGACAGGACTACAGGAGCGTTGCAGCAGGAGGCAACTGCAGAGAGAGAGAATGTTATAGGGAAGAGGAATATGGAACCAGGGCAGCGCACAATGTCACGAACGTGCAGGGTACTGGCAAGGCAGCGCACGGGGTATGAGCATGCAGGGCAGCGCACAGGGCAGCATGCAGGGCAGTGTACAAGGCCGCACACAGGGCGCAAGCATGCAGCGCACGGAGCACGAGAAAGCAAGTACCGGCCTGTGATACTAGCGGAAGGCTATATGACAACCAGACACCTCCACTAAGAGGAGGCTACTTGAAATACCGAACGCCTTACCCGGATTGGCTGTAGGGGATTTCCGGGCCCGGGCATCTGAGGGCAAAAGGAACTGCAGAGGTGCACACGCGCCCTCTAAGGATTCCAGGGTGCATGTGTAGACGCCGGGATCTTCCTGCAGAGCGAGAGAGAGGAAGCTGGGGAGGAGCACAGCGGGGCTGAGTGAGGACAGAGTGCTGAGACCCGGAAGCAGAGCCGGAGGTGCCATCACTAGCCAGGAGAGCGGGCACAGCAGCGGTAATAGTATCCCCCTCCTTACAATCCCTCCCACTCCGACTGGAGAGAAACTTGTTTAGAACACGAGGTGCATTGATGTTCTCCCACGATCTCTCCTCAGGACTACAACCCTTCCAGTCAATCAAGAAAAAAGTTCTAACATGAACCTTTTACATAGCTAAAAGATTTCTCACCTCAAATATGTTATCGGCACTGACCCATTGAGTAAAAAAAGCACTGGATGAAGGATGGAAATGGTTAAATGGTTTGAGCAGCGACACATGGAAGGTGTTGGAAATACAGAGTGAGGCAGGCAATCTCAGCTTGTAGGCAACATTGTTGACTCAACTCAGAATCTCGAAGGGGTCAATGTAGCGTGGACCTAATTTATAAGATGGTATCTTGTGTCTGATGTACCTTTAGGAAATCCACAACTTGTCGCCGGGATTGAAAGAAGGAGAATCTAGGCAACTCTAGTCGGCATGTCTTTTCATCCTTCCACACGCCTTATTGAGCGCCTCTTTAACATCCCTCCAGATCGTGGAAAATCTTAGAGTCAGACAGTCAGCCGCTGGTACCCCTGAGGCTGGTGATACTGGAAGAGGCATACCCGGATGCAGTCCAAAGACGATGAAGAAAGGGGTCTTGGCAGAGGACTCGCTGGAATGATTATTGTAAGCAAACTCAGCCCAAGGTAGCAGACTGACCTAATGATCTTGATGAGCGTTGGTGACGTGTCGAAGATAGGCGGCCAGGATCTGATTAGTCCGCTCTACCTGACCATTGGTCTGGGGGGTGGTAAGCTGAGAAGTCCAGAGTCACCTTCAAGAGTTTGCATAGAGCACTCCAAAAGCGAGACATAAATTGAACCCCTCTGTCAGATAGAAAGTGCTGCGGTAACCTGTGGAGTCTGAAGATGTTCTCAATAAAGATCTTAACCAACTCAGGAGCTGAGGGTAGCCCTGGTAGGGAAACAAAATGAGCCATTTTGGAGAACCGATCCACTACCACAAGGATGACGGTACAGCCAGAAGAACTCGGTAGGTTGGCAATGAAGTCCATGGCAATATGCTGTCACGGAGCTGACGAAACTGGGAGAGGAAGTAGGGTTCCATGAGGTAACTGTCTAGGGACCTTGTTCTTGGCTCAAGATGGACATGAGGTGACAAATTCCTTGACATCCAGATGTAGAGTGAGCCACCAATAGTAGTGAGCAATGAGAAGGAAAGTCTTCTTATTTCTGGCATGACCGGCTAGCTTGGATGACTGTCCCCAGAGTAACACCCTCCTTCTGTCTCCCTCTGTTACAAATGTTTTACACGGTGGCGGACAGATCATGTTTAAAGGAGCCACAGTAATGATCTTGGAAGGATCCATGATATGCGCTGGTTCCTTTTCTATGCCCCCAGACTGAAATGACCTAGACAGCGTGTCCACTTTAAGATTTCTGTTGCCCGGCCAGAAGCGTAGTTCGAACTCAAAATGGGCAAAAAACAGGGACCCTATGGCCTTTTGAGGATTAAGTCTTTGGGCGGATCGGAGATAGGCCAGATTCTTGTGTTCGGTGAAAATCACAAACGGATGCACGGCTCTTTCAAGAAGGTACCTCCTCTCCTCGAGAGCCAGTTTTATGGCCAAAAATTCCCGGTCTCCAATGGTATAATTGCATTCAGATGCAGAAAATGCTTTACAGAAGAAGCCACAAGGACCCAACCAGCCCCCAGAGGTTCCTTGAGAGAGCACCACTCAGACACCCTTGGAAGAGGTGTCCATCTCTAGAATGAATGGTTTGTTAGCCTCTGGACGGTGCAGTACTGGAGCAGTGGAAAAAGACTGCTTCAGAAGTAAGAAGGCATCCTCTGCTTCCAGAGTCCATGTCAGAGCTGGTACCTTTATGGGTGAGGGACAAGAGAGGCTGGAACACAGAGGAGAAATGAGGTATGAACTGCCTGTAATAATTGGCGAATCCAAGAAACCGCTGGATGGCTCTTACCCCGCAGGGTCACGACCAGTTGAGAATGGCAGTCACCTTTCTGGGATCCATCTTTAGGCCTTAATATGAGATAATGTGTCCCAGAAAAGGCAAAGACATTTGCTCAAACAGACATTTCTCAAGCTTGGCATAATGACAATTCTCTCTCAGATGCTGCAGGACCAGACAAACACTTCTTCTGTGGGTCGGTAGATAAGCCGAAAAGACTAGGATGTCATCCAAGTACACCACTACACAGGAGTATAGGAGGTCTCTGAATATATCATTGACAAATTCTTGGAACACTGCTGGGGCGTTGCAGAGACCGAACGGCATGACCAAATATTCATGGTGACCATCCCGGGTGTTAAACACGGTCTTCCATTCATCCCCGGAGCTAATATGGATCAGGTTGTAGGAGCCCCACAGGTCGAGTTTAGTGAAAAATTCAAGAAACCCTAAGCCGGTCAAAGAGCTCAAGGATTAGAGGTAGTGGGTACCTGTTCTTGACTGTGATGTTATTCAGACCTCTGTAGGCTATGCAAGGACAAAGAGAACCGTCTTTCTTCTTGACGAAGAAAAATCCCACTCTCGTGGGGGAGAATGATTTCCAAATGAATCCTTTGGCCAAGTTCTCCTGGACATACTCAGATATGGCCTGAATTTCCACAGGGGACAGTGGGTAGATCCTACCCCTCGACGGTGTGGAATCGGGAACGAGCTCAATCGGGCAATCATAGGGAAAATGCTGAGGAAGGTTCTCGGCCTCTTTCTTATTAAAGATGCCTACATAGGACCAATAGGGCGGAGGTAATCCAGAGGGAACAGAGGTAGACAGTGGAGAAACGACTTGACAAGCAGACTGCAGGCACCGTTTCTGGCAGCCGGGTCCCCAATGGAGCACGTCTCCCGAGCGCCAGTCAAGGGTAAGCTCATGGGCCCTGAGCCAAGGCAACCCAAGAAACAGAGCATGGGAGAGGTTCGGCAATACGTACAAGGCAATCCTTTCAAGATGTAGAGCCCCAATCCGTAGTTCTACCTCTTCAGTCACCATGGGGATGGCCTCTTGCAATGGTCTCCCATCCACAGATGCAATCAGACGTGGATTGTTCAGGGTAGGAACAGGAATTCGAAGCCTCTGGACCGCCTCAAGACTGACGAAATTGCCTGCCGCGCCTGAATCCACATAGGCGACCTCAGAGTAGCATCTCTGATCGATAACTATAGGACAGACAGAGTCAGGGGTAAAGAGGAATCAGGAACACCTATGGAGGCCTCTCTTACCTGTCCTCGGCGGAGGAGTTTTCCGGCCTCTCTGGACAGGCCTGTAGCAAGTGGGAGGCACTACCACAGTAAAAACAGAGACCTTGAGCACGTCTCTCTCTTCGGCGCTGATCCACCATCTTGACCCGATCCACTTGCATCGGTTCGGTTGCAGACGCAGAAGGGGACACTGAAGATCGCGGACTAGTAGACCTGCGGACTAGAGGCATGGAACAAATAGATCTCCTTTCTCTGGCTAATTCGCAGGACTGATACTAGAAATGCGGGTCGATGCTTGTGGCCAGGGAGATTAGATCCTCCAGGGAGGTTGGGGCATCCCGTTCTGAGAGCTCATCCTTTATCTGGCCCGACAGTCCAGAAAGAGCATACTAGAGCCTCATTATTCCATTCCAACTCAGAGTCCAGCGTGCGAAAACGAATGTCATATTGGCCTACCGACAGAGAGCCCTGCTGAAGGTTGAAGAGGGACTCAGTCGTGGAGGCTAAATGCCCAGGCTTGTTGAAAACCCTGTGAAAGGTCTCCAGGAAGCCTGCCAACTAGGAGACTATGGGGTCATCATGCGCCCACAGGGAATTAACCCAAGCCAAAGCCTCCCCCTTCAGGTGGGTCACTATAAAAGCCACTTTTGCCCAGTCAGTGGGATATTGCAGGGGAAGAAACTCAAAGTGGAGGCCACAATGGTTCAGGAACCCCCTGAAAAGTTTGGGATCCCCACTATACCTGGGAGGCTTGCCAAGACGAGGTGGCGGGTGAGGCAGGGGAACCTTGTTGGGGTCTCGGGAAGCAACTTGAGCGGGGGCTGCAGCAGAAGACTGCAAGTTATACAGACAGTCATCTACAGAAGCCATATAGGTCAGCATGCGAGCCTGCATGTCTCGCTGCTGAGAAAGCTCCTGCTGGAGGCTCACAAGCTGGGTCGCATTTACCGGATCGATGGCCTGTAATGAAGTCAAATGAGACACCATAGTCTGCGTAAACCTCATAATGCGCTGCTGATTATGGCGCAAGTGAGCCAGCTCCTTCTGGGTGGAAAACGCGGTACCGGCAGGGTCCATGGCCTGGTTGTACTGTGATGCCACTAGGGGATGAGTACCTTAAGTGGACCCTCTGGACCGTGGCACAGACCTACCCCTGGGCGAGCTGACCTAGTGGAGACCGACCAATATACATAGACAATCAGGGGCAAGCCCAGAGGTCACTTGACCACAGTGGCCGATACCAAGAGGGGCGGCTCAGATAGTGAGTGGGGTGAGAAATAGAGAGAAACCGTGGGAGGGCGGTGGACACAGTAGAACAGGAACCAGGGATATTGAACCAGGAGCACCGTACCCTGTAGTCGGACATCAGGACAGGACTACAGGAGTTCTGCGGCAAGAGGCAACTGCGGAGAGAGAGAATGTTAGAGGGAAGAGGAATATGGGACCAGGGCAGAGCACAAAATCACGAACGTGCAGGGTACTGGCAAGGCAGCACACGGGGTACAAGCGCGCAGGGCAGCACACGGGGCAGCGTGCAGGGCAGTGTACAAGGCCGCGCACAGGGCACAAGCATGCAACGCACGGAACATGAGGAAGCAAGTACCAGCCTGTGACACTAGCGGAAGGCTATATGACAACCAGGCACCTCCACTAAGAGGAGGCAGCCTGAAATACCGAACGCCTTACCAAGGTTGGCTTTAGGGGATTTCCGGGTCCGGGCATCCGAGGACAAAAGGAACTGCAGAGGTGCGCGCGCACCCTCTAAGGATCCCAGGTCGCATGCACAGACGCCGGGATCTTCCTGCAGAGCGAGAGACCGGAAGCTGGGAGGCGCACACTGGGGCTGAGTGAGGACAGCGCGCCGGGACCCGGAAGCAGAGTCGGAGGCGCTACCACTAGCCGGGACAGCGGGCACAGCAGCGGTAATAATTGTAAGACTACAAATAGAAATACAAAATAATTATAAGGGATTTTTCATTACATAAGACACTGTTACAGAGTTTTAACTCCAAAAGCCATTTCATTTGTTATCACATACAAGTCGCATTAGAGGAATGAATTATTTTCATGTGTAATTTATCTCAAAGACTAGAACCAATTTAGAAAACATAATGGGATTTTTAATTCAGCATCCTTAAAATACCCTAAATCCCAAAAAATCCTTGGCACCCGAAATGCTGCATATATATATATATATATATATATATATATATATATATATATATATATATATATTTATTTATTTATTTATTTATTTTTATTTTTTTTCAGACCTGTGATATTGGGGACCGGCAGGTCCGTATTTGTCATTATGCACTGCCGGTACGGTGCCTGGGGTTTTAGGTAATGGGGGGGTGACAGCAGGAGTAAGGGAACAATTTTTTTTATCTCCCTTTCGCCAGACCACATAACAAAACTGATGCCCTTGCAGAGGGGAAGAGGGGCTGTATTCATTTCATGAACATCCGAGCCTATCAGCCCATTCGTAGTCAGATGAAATCCAATCGACTCCCTGCCCTGATCTGCAGCGGTGTGCTCAGTATGGAGATGGGGCAACATAGGGGGTGACAGTGTGCCTGTAGTCCATTAGGGAGGACAATGTGGTGGATAGAATTCATAAGGGAGCAGTGTGACAGTTATAGTTCATACAGCAAACATGTGGCTGTTATAGTTCATAAGGGAGGACAATGTAGAACAACAAATATGGCCCTGGTGACCTGAGCTGTGTTTGTTTCTTACAGATCTTGTGGAAAAGTTTGGCATTTGTGTGAAAAGACACAGGATAGTCACATAATACCAACCCTCAAAATCTTAACTTTGAAACCAATATTTTGATGCAGGTATGTATTAAGTGTATCACGACTTTTGTCTTTGGGTTAAATACATTTATAATAACTCTTTTATGAATCATCAAGATTTACTTTCAGATAAGAAAAGCTTTAAAAAACAATTATTTAAAATACGACTTTGAAAGACGCAAATGAGGAGCAAGAATGTGTTGAAATTCATGAAGGCTTCTCAGACACATTGTGTATATGCCACTGAATTGCTGAGCTCAAGAAACTCGCTTCATATGCATGAAAATCCGAACAAATGGAAAATAGCTGTACTTATTAAGATTTCTCATCACATCACCTCTTCCTTTTATTCAATAACAATACTGTGGTTTTCTTTCTTAGATTTATCTTTCGCGAGGAAAACCTTGTCATTGTTATGATGCTTAAAGGGGTATTCCAGCTGGAAACCTTTATCTGTCTGTCTGCACTATTTACCTGTTCTATAGAGGGGTAATAGAAATTAGACTAGTGAGGGTCCCCGTTGGTCAGCAGCATGTGGCCATACCCCATAACGTCTTTATAGAGCTACTGCATGCTGCTGCAAATAATCCCTCTAATTGTAGTTATGTAATTGGGTGTAGGTTCAAGGTTACCTATTATATCAATTAAGGGGTGTCCCAGTAGAGAGGCAATCAGAAAAATCTAACATATTTTTCAGTTTATACAAGTTTTGTTTAAAGGAAACCTGAAAGCTGATACATGCCATCAAAATCACGGGCAGCATGTATCAGAATCGGGCACTGTACACACAGTAAGGGAGAGACCTGTCACTCAAGGGGATGGGGTGGGGAGAAGTTACATTTTGGACTAGTCACTCAAGTGGCATGGTTCCTGACAAGGCTTTCAAATGTAGCGGCTCTTTCACAGTGATTTGGTCAGCATTACAGGTGAGTTAATAAATTCAAGTTGAATCGAATCCTTCTCGAATTTTACAAAAATATGCAATTACCAAAATACAGATTTTTTGCAATTTGCTTCCATGCGGATTCAGCAATATGGCAGCCACCATTTTTGTGAACCATAATGGGCACCAAAAAAGTTTAAAAAAAATAAAAAAAAGTCTTATATTCACCTCACCTCCTAGCTCTCTGGCTCCTTTGCTACTCACCACCATCTGTTCTGTCCTTCCTCAGGCCTCTCATACTGTGGAGGACTTCAGACTGTTTTGGCGCCTGGGACGGCTTTGTGTATGGGAGCAGGAAGGTCGGGCTGGGGTTCATTAGACTTAACAGAGGACTTTTTTTCTGAAGGTCCACACTTCATCTATATACAGTGATTGCTGCTGATGCACTTACTTTGATCTTTCATCTTGGCTTGACAAATGCAGAGATGTGTGGCCCTGAGATCACAATAATTTACAGATGTATCTGATGCACGTGTGGCTATCCAATGGCTAGGATCTAATTTGTAGACTGTTTAGGTCTTGTAAGCATGTCATGAAAATGTATTACAGGGAATCTGTCACCAGATATTTGCTACACCATCTGAAAGCATCATGATGTAGGGGCAGAGACCATGACATCAGCAATGTATCACTTATTGGGCTGCTTGCTTAAGTTTTGATGCAATCACTGTTTTAAAGGGAATCTGTCACCAATTTTTAGTGATATCATGTAAAGATATCATTCAATTCTGTGTAACAAAAGTATTATATTAATACTTTTGACTCCCCTGACCCTGTACCTTTGATGCATAATTACCTTTTTTATCTCGTTTAAGATGTATGTAAACCAACGCGGTCCGGTCCGATGGGCGGGGCTTATTTGCCTTCCCCACCCCCTCCTCGGCTTGCAGAACGTAACTTCATCTGTGAATATCACAGATGCGGTTGTTTTTCCACGCTTGCGCATTGATATGGCCTCCGGCGCTTGCGCAGTATGCTTTGCCCAACTGTGGGAAAAGCATATAATCACTACTGCGCATGCGCCGGTATTTCTCCCTGTGTCTATGACCCGAAGTCTTCACCTGCAAGAGAGACGCTCTTCCGGGTCATAGACGCAGGGAGAAATACTGGCGCATGCGCAGTAGTGATTACATGCTTTTCCCACAGTTGGGCAAAGCATACTGCCCAATAAATGCAATATATTATATTTTAGTTGCCTCCCATCTTATGATTTTATTAGACCTGGTGATTGTTTTCTCAGGTTTTCTCAGCTTTTACATCTGCTAGACAAGAATATAATGCAATCTCAGGGATAGGTATCAGTAGAGGCTTGATGTGGCATCTCCATGATATTCCATTTACTAGCTCCCTGCACCACTCATTCATTATTGTCACTTTTTCTTGTGAACCTGTAATTTGATTAGAATCTCCCTCCCTAATATGAGATCAAATCAGGTTATACAGCCTTATTTAGCCCACAAATACCCTGTACTGGAAAATAAATCAATAACCCAATCGTGAAATGATAAGATTCTATTGAATCCATTCTTGGCATCTTAATCAAGTGGTCTGTCCCACTAATGTTTGAATTCAATACAGCAAACAGGCAAATAAGAGCAATTTATTAAATGGCGGTTGTTCAGCGACACCTTATTAGGTTGGTGCATATGTGTAAAAGGCTCATGTCGAAAGCAGAAAGAAAATCCACTTGTATGTCTATGGAAACCCGTCATCTTTGGCTCACCAATACATCGATCTTCTAGAATATAAAGTCAAGCGTAAAGCGCATGCAAATTAAGAAATCATGGGGAATTTACAAGTAATACAACAAAAACATTTCCCCTACTAAGATCAATTTTTCTCTAGTTTTGCATGCACTGTATATATGCAAATCCCTCAATACGCATTTGCCATCTTTCCTGGAGGTGGGATTATGCTGAATGATGGAGCCATGTCCTTTTTTCAGTTCGGTGCCTTTTCCATGCCCCTACAAATGTCTTCCAAGCCTCCTCCATGGGAGAATCCTTCGGGAAGATTCTGTGAGTGTTCCCAATATTTGCCAACTGTTGTCTTTTTTCCTTAGGAACCTCCTGGAAATACGTGGAAACTTGGCAATCATGTGTTAATTTAATAAACCAATAAATCTTATATTTTTTAGAGCGTTTCATATTTCAGGGAAATAGTACAAAGGAGGACTCCTCAGCTCTAATCTATTCATAAGACCAGTGATTTACATATCGTATTCCTGTGCCAAGTGATAGATGGCTGAAATGTCACTTTGGAGACTTCGGTGCTTGTGTCCCAATGACAGCACTTTGCGTCCTTGGGCTCTAGCGGCTCAGTTTTATCACACGGACTTTGGGTATTCATCAACTATTTTTATTAGCTATGCAAAAGCCAAACATAAGTCTCAGAATTGAAGAATTGAGAGAAAAATATGAAAGCGTTATCCCCATGTTATTTTCAGGGCAAAATTGCAAAGTTAAGAAACAAGCAACTTTACATTTGGTTAATAAAGGTGAGTCTTCTGATCCCTCTCTATCATTATGACATCAATATGATCTAAATGGGCATTTGATCAGGGCTGTCCTGAAATACTATCGTCCTGCAATCCACTTTTAATGCATTACTCGAATGTTTTTTTTTATTTATCTTAGTCCTGGATTGGTGCCACTAATTTAAGTTCATTGACTCTAGTATTATACTCACCAGCTGCTGTCTTCAGCTCTTCCCAGTGCCGCCCTGATCTCGCAGCAAAATCTTGTGACCGCAACCTCTGACTGACCAAAGTCAGAGGTAACGGTCACACGCTCTCATTGGAAGTCTATGACAATCTTGTTCTGGCCTCCTTCTGGCTCTCATAGACTTACATTGAGAAGTGACTTCTGGATCGCTCAGCAAACACTACAGAGATCCAGTAGGTCACAACCTGCAAAAGACCGACTGGAGCCGTGCCGATATCAGATGAAGACAGTGGCTGGTAAGTATATTACTATAGGCATGGAAAGATTACTGACACCACTCCAGCATTAAAAAAAACAAACAAACCCTGGAGTGGTGCTTTAATTTTTTTAATGATAATCCTCCTGCAAATACAGTATAATCATAAAAGATGAGGTCCTTACTCCTTAGCAAAAAGCCATACTTAAAGAAAACCTCATTCCTTTTCTCTTAAGCTTGAAAAAGGACAGATTTCCATCAGTGTACTGAATTAGATTTTCATAAATTTTTCTCCCACGCAGTAAAAAAAAATGATGGAGGTTTTTCAAACTTTTCCTAGCAAATAGTCCATAAAAGCGAACAGCACTAGAATGGAACAAGGACACCATCAGTATACAGTCCTAGTTTTTCATGGACCTATAGACTTTCATTTTCAGATGATAAAACGTACAAATCTCCAGAGAAAAAAAATCAAATTGGACATAGTTTCACACTAAACCCCCAAAATGGGCCGGTCACGGATGATGACAGAAAACAGTAGCTCTGTCAATTATATAATGGTAGTTTTCGGGTACTGCGAGAGCCCTCTCAAATTCATTTGAATCAGAGGTGGATTTGTAGTTCTCACGGCCACTATAGAAATGAAGGATTTGCTATTTTTCGGCGGCATCCAAGAATTTCAGGCAACCGTCAACACAGGTAACAGCTGATCGGCGTGGGTGCCGAGTGTTGCACCCCACTGATCAGATCCTAAAGATAGGTCATCAATAAAAAGTAGAGGACAACCCCTTTGAGTATGGCAAACTCAAGTTTAAAAACATCATATCGAATGTCAAACATCAGCTATAGCGGTGTGTAGTATAGCACCATAGGACTCCAACATTGGGCTGCCAGGCAGAATGAAAAGCGTCCTTAGTTCCAGTGAAGGAGACTCTTACCGCTTCGGCATTGGACATGTAATGTTTATATGATCCATGAACAGTAAAATCCTGCATTTATTGAGTTGAGGAGATGGCGCCATACTGCAAAGCCTCATATAGTGACACATTTACATTAATTTGCATAATTACATTGGTCGTAATTTCTGACTGCGCCATTTACGTTGAGATCCAGTGTGGCCTCTAGCTTGGAAATATATGGAAATTGGACAATTTACTTAATAATAGATAAATCAGTTAAAGAGGCAGTAGGAAAGCTAATGTCTGTAATTGTGTTTGAAAAGCAATTCCGGTCCAAGATTTCAGGCTGCCTGCGCACTCGGCTGCTTCATTTACCTTAGTGCATTTATGTCTTGAAATGTCCCTGAATTGGTTGTGGATGGGATGTGAGTGCACCGTCCTGCGCCGCGCACCTCTCACCTTGATTGTCAAGCTCTGCTCCCTGTGCTGCATGCAAATTATCACAAGCAAGGAAAGTCGGCATGACTGTGGTCCGTGAAAAGAAGATTCAGAAAGGGTGAAATATATTCTCTATAGATGTAAAATAATGTTTTTTTTAGCCCCAGAGAAACTCACCCCATTGTGGTTTATCACTTTCAGCCATGCCATTGAAGGAGTGCTGAAGGACTGCTGCTTAAAAAAAAAAGTAAAGCAGTTCTGCATTTTTTGGGGAGTTCGATGTTCGGGTTTTATTTTTACAGAATAAGGCTATAAGGACATACAAGTTTTATTATATTGGTAAGTGGAATTACATCAATCCCAAATTTATTTTTTAAATTCTGTTTTAATACTCTTTTTACTGCTTTTGTATAATAAAATCACTCTAAAAATTATTGTAATTTGTTTATTTAACGCCATATTTTGGCAGATATAGCTTTTTTTATTTTTCTGTCAAGGCAGCTTAATTTTAGTAAGATGAGTTAATGTTTTCGTTGGTACCATTTTGGGACATATACGTCTTTTTGATCACTTCTTATTCCGTTTTTGTCAAATGAAATTATTTTTAAGCAAGCTTTCCTTTTTTGTAGCACATGCCCTGTGTCAACAGCACTGATTGGCACAGTGTGCACAGAAATCTGCCAATCAGTGGTGTGGGCGGGGTTATACAGAGCTCAGCATTTAGAGAACTGCTAGATCTGCAGCAGGGAAAACAGTGATTGCATGAAAACTGCAGCACCCAATAAAGTAAGTCATGCATCTTTAAGGAGGTGGTTGTGTTCCTGCCCCTGAAGACACCAACCGGGTGAATCTGAATTGTGATGTGAAGTGTAATGTGTTTCTGTAAAGAGTGTGATTGGTAAGGCAAAATGTATAATATTAGTGTAAGATGCTTAGGACTGTTATGTAGGGCAGGAAACAGTTAAGCTTGGGACTAGCCCACTGTGAGAGGGGTTAGTGTGTAGAAACAGGAACAGGTTTCCAAGGAGAAGTTTTGTTTGCGTTGAGTAGCAAGAGAGAGTACACAATGTTCGGGATAGTATGAGGACTTATTAGAATTACCTGGAATAAATAAACTGAATAAACTGCTGTAAGATCTAGAGCTAAAGGCTCTATCCTGGTGCAATGGCGCCCACTTTAACCCCTTCCTTGAGGAGGAATATTGATGTGGAATTGCAGCTGGGAGAAGTAGCGGACCTCGGACGTACTGTGATACTCAGCTGGTGATCCCTGGGTCTGACAGATCCGTAAAAGCAGAGATAGCCCAGGTAGAATGGAAGTAAAATCTGAAGATGTGCTATGCTGTGGAAGCAAGAAATGGAAAGCGTTGTACCAAATACTATGGACTGTTGAGTAAACTTCTCTGTCATGAAATAAACTGGGATTTCTGGGTGTCTTATATGGTGGCTTCTGAAACTGAAGACTTGGAGAGAGTTGATGTCTGCGGCCTACAAGTGAATGCAACGTGTTATGAATGAGTTACCGTAGGAGGCAAAAACAGAAATACTAGCTAAGTCCAGAAAACCAGAGAAGTTGGCAGCTATCGGATTGCAGACCCCTGAACCTATCAACAACAACTAGCAGTAGCCGTGGGGGGTTACTACGGTGCCCTAGACCCCTCGATCACAGCCGGAGAACTAAATAGCCTAAAGACAGAAAGGGAAATCTAATCTTCCCCAGAGCAGACCCCAAAGCAATAGGCAGCCCCCAACATATAATGACAGTGAAGCAAGATGAAAAAACACTCACACAGATAGAAAGATAGGCTGAGCAAATGATGGGGCCCAAGCTAACTAAATAGGACAGGATAGAAAAGCTGCTGTCTGCAATCCGCCAAAAACCCTAACAAAACAAGAGCCAACAGACTGATAGGGAAAAAAGCCCTGAATACGCTAGGCTTCAAAAAGACTATATCAGTACTCAGGTATTTTCTGAAGACAGAGCAAAAAGGAATTCAGCTCACCCCAGCAGGGAATGTCAGAAATCCAGAAAAACAAGGCAAAACAAAACCAAAACACAAATGCAAAAAGCAGAGCAGAAAACTTAGCTTTTGAGGAGCAGGAATCAGACTGGTCTCCTAGAATCCCTCAGAGAAATCACCCGCAAGGCAGAAGGGCGTCAGCTGCCTTATATCCAGTCAGCAATTCCAGTCACCCAGTCATCATCATTCTGCTCAGGTGCTTGGTAATCAGCCTCACTACCTTCCTTCACCAGAAGAGGGAGTTTATCAGACCTCAATGGTGAAGGGGAAAATGAACTCACAACAGCAACGCTCCCCACACACCACAGCACATTTGATCTGTGACACAAATTTACTGTATTGTGCCAGGGCGACATGCAGCTCGCCATGACTACCGCCCTGTGGCAACCTGCACATTGCTGGAATCAGGGTCTTTGACCCTACATCGTGCTGCTTTCTGATGAGCTAGCAAAACCTGCTGATAGAATCCCTTTAAAGGATGCCAAATTTAATCCATTGTAGTCCCTCTTTATTTGGTCTTTGTACAGTATACAATAGTTGACTGATAGTGAGCAAAATGTCGAATCAACACAAAGTTGTAGATGTTATCTTTTTTATACCTAATGATGTCTTAAATGGTGGGTAATCACACTCTTTTCATGCCTCTCATTAAGTATGTTGCCCTCCGCTGCCATACATCAGAAATAGTTCTGTATCTTCTTTGACTAAATCGAAGCAAATGACTGCGACAGTCATTTATTGCAGATCATTATCTCTTTCATTGCTTCATCTTATTTCTAGAAGTTCAGCATAGCATAAAGTGGTAATTACTACAATATTTCCTCTGAAGTTTCCTTGCTGACTTTTTGCATGTGATGATGGATTTTATAATGATCTTATTTGACTAATTTTCAGGTTAATGTCAATGGAGATTGTGCTGAGTTCTGATAATAATTCCACCGTACTATCCTCTAACCAAATTTGAATATTGGCATAATTTACCATTTAACTCCTAATACAGACAAGCTGGTCATTAACTTGGCATGTTAAGTATTATAATTTGAAGAAAATGTCCATATTGTATGCTCATTTTAATATTTTCTCTTTGATGTACATACAATGCACATAGATCATTTCATCTACCCACAGCGTTCACATTTTCATTACCATTTTTAATGCCTATCTATGACCAAGTTCACATAAAGGTAATTAGCTTTAGTATGTTTAGGAGATTTTTATCTCAAAATACTGATCTAAGATGTGCCTTCCACTCAACAAATAATCTGATTTTTGCCGCTATAAGAGAAAATGTTCCTAGTTGTATAAGTATGGGCTGTGTTTCATAGAAAATAAGATATACCCCGAAAATAAGCCCTATCCAGAATTTTTGGAGTATGCTAGAAATATAAACCATACTCCAAAAATAAGCCCTAGTTACAGTCAGGGCCAGCATTTGAGGTGGACGTGTGGGGTGGACTGGGCAAATGCCAAGGCCCTCCATGCTTTAAATGGCCCTAGCATTTCTATTCCAAGGTTAAGACTGCTTAAGGACCTTTGGTGGCATAACGGTCATGTGACAATGATGTCACCAAAGGTCCATTAACTGCAACAGTCTTGAGGAACTGAAGAGGAGACAGGCTGATATGCAACATGCTGGTATGCAGGGCTGGCATTGTGGAAATGGAAGGAAGCTAGACAATTTTCAAGGCCCTCACTGTAAGGGTCCCCCAGCATTTCTATTCGAAAGGTAAGATTCCTTAAGTATTTTTGGTGACATCATGGAAAGAAGGGGAAAGAGGCTGGTATGTACATTATGTGCGGTGTGTGTATACACATGTATATGTGCAGTGTGTGTATATACACGTGTATGTCGAGGGAAAATAAGCCCTAGCACATCTTTTGGAGCAAAACGTAATATAAGACCCTATTTTATTTTCGGACAAACACTCTATTATTGTTATGTGTCCAGCTGTATCCGGTCTCATGGACAAATCTCACAGCACAACACACATGACAAAATCCTGTTTAGAAGAGGGGTTTCAGGGTGAAGAGAACACAGTTCCGCCCCACAGCACCAAGCTCTGTACCCCCTTCATTCAAAGTTCATTTTATTTTAGCAATCTACCGATGAATCTCGTATGTGTCCAATAACCATGTGCCCTAATCCCTCTAATCCCTGTTGTGTGGTCATTTAATGACTAAAGTGTCCCTTTACCTAAGTCCTAGTGTACAGTGGTTTATTTTTCATCCCTGAAAAAAAATAAAAAGTACCAAAAAAAACGTGAAACCAACCTAAGCTATGACCTGGTCTAAAATTATCTATACTCCATATAGTGCCCTTCTTTTTTAAAATATATAACTGATAAAGATATTTTTGTGGATTTTGTTTACTTTTTCTGGTTGACTATACGCCAAAAGCAGCCCATGAGTACACCCTTCCATGAGCAATTCCAACATTTGATGCTTTAATGAACACAATGGCACCAACAAGCCGATTCATTCTCGGAACCCACGGCGCTATCTGCACAGTCACAATATCTGCCATTAGTACCATAACTTTATTCTATAGGCTAAAGTATTTTGGTCAGTATTTCACATCAATATATTTTTCTATAAATTATGAAGAAAAACAACATGTTGCGCCATTTTTCTGTTTTATATGGACTGTAGTCAGTTGGTGGGAGCAACTGCTATGTGTCTATTATAGGCGTGGGACTTTAGTATTACATAAGCCACCTTTTCAATTTTTGATGTACATAAGAAATAGCAGTATTTCTGGCAATTATATGACATATCCTGCATTTTCACCAGTTTTCCCCTTTACATGTTCTGTACCAAGTCTACTGCAATTTGCAATCTACTGTGAGCTGGGGAAGGAGAATGACTGCTAAGATCTCTGGCATACACAGCAAAGAACACAGTGAGATTCCTTCTCTTAATTCATTTTTTGCACACAATCAAGCTGCAGCTACAGAGCAAATTATACAGCAGAGCTGAGCTGTCTTGATCTGAATCAAGTTCTTAAGTGAGGTAAAGCACTTGTTATAGAGCTCTGCATGATGTTTGTATTTCTCCCTCTTCCTGTTTCCTCTCCCTGCTCCTCACTACTCCTTCCCCTTTCCTCTCCTTTGAGTATATTTAGCTGTGATACCTACATTCGATCTTGTCTGAGCAGGTGGATGACCAGAATGGATGATAAGATCAGGAGGCAGGGGGGATAGGAAGAAGTGCCTGATAATTAGGGATGGAAACTGATTTCTCTGATTAAATATATTACAAAGTGTCTTCTATTTGCCTGTACTTTTTTGCAGTTCGTTGAAATTACTGTTCCATTTTTAATCATATTCTCTTTGATAAAATTAAAGTAGCAGAATTAATTAGATTGAATCTTTGCCATCTATACATTAACATCTACAATTTACTGCCTGTTTGAGATGAATATTCCTGGAATTATTTCTTAGCCCATAAATCAAATCATGTCTTAAACTTTGGAAGTTAGTCTGAATCTCCTTGCTGATTATAACCTTTATATAAGGGGAAATCTTATGTTCCTGTCATATCCAGACACTATCATGGAATGGTGTCTTCTAACGATCATGATGAAAAAAAATCATTCTTTTGTTGCTCTTATTCTTCTTTTGTATTATATTCTTTGTTTTTTTTTACCTAAAGTGTCAGTAAGGAGCCCCATTATAACCTACACAAGCCATCTCTCATGTTATGGGAAAAACATCCAGTTACCACCAGAGGGAGTCTGGAAGGAGAACTCACAACTGGTGGACCGGAAAATGAACTCACAACACTCCACTGCTACACCATGCACAATGAACTAGCTATAGTATATATAGATAACATTTAATAGCCCCTCCTATATTACAGGATCATAATTTAATGGGATCATAGAATCATAGAATGTTAGAGTTGGAAGGGACCTCTGGGGTCATCGTGTCCAATTCCCAGCTCAATGCAGGATTCACTAAACCATCTCAGACAGATGTCTGTCCAACCTCTTGGATGTAGAGGTTGCCACCATATTTTGGCCCTAGAGGCTTCTCCACCTGTCTAGATTCCCAGTTCAGTGATTGTTTGAACATATTTCAGTCACCATTTATAGTCAACTTATGGACTTTTTAAGAGATTCTATGAAGGTTGGAGGGAAGGTGACCTTACAACATCAAAATGTTAAATACCTGTGTACTGTGACATCACCGTGTTGGTGATTCCGATTTTGTAATATCACCTTGTGCATTATCCCTGTATAGCAACAAATAACTCCTTGTGCATAACTTATGCAGTGTAATGTCATGGTGACTATAATTGTTGTGCTGTTACTTCACTGTGGTCATTATTTCTCTATTGAGGGGAAAGTGTTCACAGGGCACCAATATATTTAAATCCTATGGTGGTGTATGGAGCTCTGGGCTCCATGCGCCATCTCTGTAAGCTGCAGTCCTCCTGATGCTCATGGTCTACAGGACAGTGGAGTCACGTGAGACATTAGTCTCAGATGTTTGAGGCAGTGCTCTCTTTAGTAAAGTTTTCTTTAAAAGGGTTCTGTGGCCTCCGAAATGTTGAAAAGTGATGCATGCTATACACGTTATTGATCAATGTAGCACTCTGAGTATTATGATTATTGATTAGTGAGGCTCTCTGGGCATTATTATGATTAATTTAAGGGGACACTCTGGATATTACTATTGATTAAGGACAATATTAATTAAGGGACCATGGTTGGTAGAAGGTGAGGACAGTTCTGGACATGTGAGAAGCAAAATATGTCTGTGCTGAAATTTTCGCATAATAGTTGTTACTAGAAGAAGCCTTTTTGGCCGTCTCAGCAAGATGAAAAAGATAGAAAATGCAATTGGCCATTGTATATATTTTTTTAATAAGCAACAGGTTGTCTGCTGAGGTTCTCTCTCTGTATCCTATGTGTTGCACTTATCTACTCCTTTGCGGAGAGCAGATACAGAAGGTAGTCTAAGTCCAATGTTTTTTCTGCCACATAATAGGACTTCAATACTATTATTTTGGGGCATAGGAAGCTCAAGTCACCCCTCTGATATTGTATCCCTGCTTCTTTAATAATTGTATTTTTATTACATGGAGTAAAATGAAAATGACATGTTGCGATAACAATCCTACTCAATTTGGGAAAGTAAAGAGAAGAATGTCTGAAGTCAGTTTTGCTTGTGACTCCTTTGTATTTATTTGCACCGAATTTATCAAAGTGTCTCATAATATTTAATAAGCTTTGAGTAAAACTTCTTACCAGCTTTTACGCCAGCTCCTGTCACTGTCCCCGCCTTCAGACAAACTGAACATGAAGATTTGTCCGATTTTCAATTTGTCTGAAGGCAGGGACAGTGATGCAAGCACTGATTGGGCACCGGCGTCACATGTCACAACTCCACATCACATCTCGGGGAGAAGGAGTGCCGACACAAGAGGTGAGTATAGGCTTTATTATGTTATCGGGGCCAAACATTTAGACAGGGACCTTTTATACATAATGACATAACCAGCTCTCAGATAATGTTTTTTTTTTACTTGTACTGAAACATCCCTGTGAGATGAGGTATAAGCTTCTATCAAATGTATAATGATGATGTTTAATGTCATACATCTGCCCCAAAATGATCCATTTAGGTGGTAAAAATGAACATGAAGGCAGTGTTTGCTGTTTATTCGGTGTCAGGGCTATAATACAAGCATTACAGACACTTCCAAAGTGTTGTGAAGTTATCATCGTTAAAAAGGATAGAGCATAAAATCGAGTAATATATGTTTCTAGGTCAATATTTCTTCTAAATACATCTTTTGGTAGATTCAGAGCTGCTCTATGTATGTACTTAATGATGTAGTAGACAAAGTGCCACTTTCCGGAAAATATCAAGATGTTAAAGACTA
Organism: Dendrobates tinctorius; assembly: GCF_039654945.1. Taxonomy (NCBI): domain Eukaryota; kingdom Metazoa; phylum Chordata; class Amphibia; order Anura; family Dendrobatidae; genus Dendrobates; species Dendrobates tinctorius. The sequence goes on from NW_027361797.1 coordinate 36,168,126, forward strand.
GTTTTTACAGCTTCCAATCATTCATGTTTACACGATACATCAAGCCAAGAAAATGTTTTATATTTCTAAAAAGTGAGTGTAGGAAGTGAGCTGTAATGGATGTGGGCTTTGGTTCTGCGTTTGTCGTCAGGGACATATTTTCATAAAGTCTTTGTGGGATCAGTGATAATAGTTTATTTTTTTAATTAATAAAATGCAAAGTGAATGAACAAAAGAGAAAATCTAAATCAAATCAATATTTATTGTGACCGCCCTTTGCCTCCAAAACCATATCTACCGTATTTTTCGGACTATAAGACGCACTTATTTTCCCCAAAAATTTTTGGAGAAAATGGGAGTGCATCTTATAGTTGGAATACACTTACAACTAGTGTGGAGGCAGCAGGAGTGGGGCAATTCTGTGGCGGTCCGACGCTGCAGGGCAATTATCACACTCCCTTCCCAGGCTTGTGCGGCAGGTTTGGTGGTGCTCTGTGGTGCGGCAGCTGAGCTGGCATCTTGTGAAAGTCCGGAGACCCCAAACATCCATTGCTGCGATGTGATGGCCTACGGGAAAATGGCCGCCACATGCTCAGATAGAGATCTCGGCAACAAGATCTCGTCTCCCGAAATTTCAGGATGAGATCTCAATATGAGCATGCGCCGCCCCCCGGCAGCCATTTTCCCAGAGGCCACCGCATCGCAGCAATGGATGTGCGGGGTCTCCGGCTTTCACAAGATGCTGGCACAGGCTCCACTCCGCAGGGCACCGCCGAACCTTGTGCACCAGCCTGGGAAGGGAGTCATGTCGCCGGCCCACCTAATACCCCCTGTGACCATGCTCCACCAGCACTGCTAATCCCTCCCCGGTAAGCTGAATTCAGACTGTAAGACGGACCAACATTTGACAAATTAATTTTTTTCCCTACTTTCCTTCTGAAAATTTGGGGTGCGTCTTATAGTCCAGAAAATATGGTATTCTTCTCGATACACTTGCACAGGTTTTAAAGGAACTCGGCAGGAGGTTGTTCCAAACATCTTGGAGAACTGACCACAGATCTTCTGTGGATTTAGTCTTGTGCAAATCTTTCTGTTTCTTCATGTAATCCCACATAGACTTGATGGTGTTGAGATCAGGGCTCTGCGTAGCCATTTAATCATTTCCAGGACTCCTTTTTCTTTTTTATGCATAGAATCATAGAATCGTAGAGTTGGAAGGGACCTCCTGGGCCATCTGGTCCAACCACCTGCTCAAAGCAGGATTTGCTAAATCATCCCAGTCAGATGTCTGTCCAGCCTCTGTTTGAAGACTTCCATTGAAGGAGAACTCACCACTTCTCGTGGCAGCTTGTTCCACTCATTGATCACTGTGTCAAAAAGTTTTTTCTAATATCTAATCTGTGTTTCCTCCCATTCAGTTTCATCCCATTGCTTCTAGTCTTTCCTTGTGCAAATGAGAATAAAGTGGATCCTTCTACAAAGTGACAGCCCTTTAGATATTTGTAGACAGCTATTAAGTCTCCTCTCAGTCTTCTCTTTTGCAAACTAAACAATCCCAAATCCTGCAACCTTTCCTCATAAGACAAGGTTTGCAGACCGGTCACCATTCTGGTTGCTCTTTTCTGAACTTGCTCCAGTTTGTTGATTTCTTTTTTAAAATGTGGTGCCCAAAACTGGACACAATATTCCAGATGAGGTCTGACCAAAGAGGAGTAGAGGGAAATAATGACTTCACGTGATCTAAACTGTATGCTTCTGTTAATACATCCTAGAATTTCATTTGCCTTTTTTGCTGCTGCATCACACTGTTGACTCATATTCAGTCTGTGATCTATTAGTATACCCAAGTCTTTTTCACATGTGCTGTTGCTTAGGCCTATTCCTCCCATTCTGTATATGCTTTTTTCATTTTTATTGCCCAGATGTAGTACTTTGCATTTTTCCCTGTTAAAAACCATTCTGTTAATTGCTGCCCACTGCTCCAGTTTATTTATATCTTTTTGAATCCTCTCTCTCTTCTCTAGTATTAGCTATCCCTCCTAGCTTTGTGTCATCAGCAAATTTAATCAGTTTACCCTCAATTCCTTCATCTAAATCGTTGATAAAGATGTTGAACAATACAGGGCCCAGGACAGAGCCTGTTACCCCACTTGAGACATTCTTCCACCCGGATGTGCAGCCATTTACGACCACTCTTTGGGTCCGATCACTAAGCCAGTTATGAATCCACCTAACAGCTGCCTTGTCCATTCCATACTTAGTCATTTTTTCAATAAGGATTGTATGAGATACTTTGTCAAATGCTTTGCTGAAGTCAAGATATACTATCTAGATAGTTCTTAATGGCACTGGCTGTATGTTTGAGGTAATTTTTCCTGCTGCAGAAAAAATATGGAGCAAATCAGATGCTTCCAAAATGGTACTGCATGATGAATAATTATCACTCTGTATTTCACAACATTTAGGACAGCAAGAAATGGGCAATGTTGAAGACCATAGCCAAGGAAACTTAGTGCATCAAATGAGACACACCATGCTAACTTCCCTTCAAAATCAGAAGATGTCAAGCAGTGCCAACAACTTAGAAATAAGAGTCAGTGATAAACGGTCATAAAGGAGCGCTTAGGAAACAACCCAGGGGTGGGCAGGATGTCGGGTCTCCACCGTAGCTCCAGCCAAGAACCTCTAATGGAGGATAGGAGCAATGAGAAAATGGGAAATGGTCTTAGGAGCGCAGGAAAGAGACTCAGACAAGAGATGGGGTTAAACCACAATTTTTCAAAAACATCCACCTGATGAAGACGGATCCTCCGTCGAAACGCGTTGTGGTTTAACCCCATCTCTTGTCGGAGTCTATTTCCTGCGCTCCTAAGACCGTTTTTCATTTTCTAACAGCTTAGAAATGGCAGCAACTAGTAGAACTTAGCTACACCAATCTATTGTTCAGAGAAGTCTGTATAGAAAAATTATACCTTTACCATGGAAACAAGGTGAATCAACTTAACTATGCACGAAAACATAGGAACTGGGGTAGAAAATGGCTGTAGGTTTTCTGGACTGATCAGTGAAAATGTGAAACATTTGGCAGTAGCAGAAGGCAAGTTTGTTCATCGAAGTTCTATAGAGTGGCACAATAACGAGGGTCTGCAGGCAACAATGAAGCATGTTGTAGCTTCTTTGGAAGTTTAGAACTGTAAATCACCATCAAGTTAGGGATTTGGTCAGGATTTATGGAGTCTTTAACCCCTTAATGTCCAATGACGGACACAGTCCGTCATCAGACATTTCCCCTGCTTTGCTGAGGGCTCCAGCACTGAACCCGCATCAAAGTCGGGACATGTCAGCTGTTATGAACAGCTGACATGTGCCCGCAATAGGCGAGAGCGGAATCGCCGTCCGCCCGCGCCTATTAACTAGTTAATTGCCGCTGTCAAAGCTGACAGCGGGCATTTAAATAGCATTTCCAGCCGCCGGGCCGGGAATGACCTCATCGCCGACTCCGTCACGTGATCGGGGTCGGCGTCATGTTGCCTGGACAACCAGAGGTCTCTATGAGACCTCTATGGTTGTTCCAGGCATATGGCTTTCAGCGCCACCCGGTGGTCGGCGCTGAAAGCACAGCAGAAAATCTGCTACATATGAGCGATCTGCTCATCGCCCATATGTAGCAGAGCCGATCGGGTTGCGCAAGCTTCTAGCCTCCTATGGAGGCTATTGAAGCATGCCAAAAGTAAAAAAAAAAATGTTTAAAAGTAAAAAAAAATTAAAAAATCCTAAAAGTTTAAATCACCCCCCTTTCGCCCCAATCAAAATAAAACAGTAACAAAAAAATCCCACATACACATATTAGGTATTGCCGCGTTCAGATTCGCCCGATCTATCAATAAAAAAAAAGCATTAACCCGATCGCTTAACAGCGTAGTGAGAAAAAAATTCAAAATGCCAGAATTACGTTTTTTTGGTCATCATAATGGCAGGTCAGATTTAGCATCTAGTGAACCTAACAAAAAAGCCAAGCAAAAAACAAGTGTGGGATTGCACTTTTTTTGCAATTTCACCGCACTTGGAATTTTTTTCCCGTTTTCGAGTACACGATATGGTAAAACCAATGATGTCATTTAAAAGTACAACTCGTCCCGCAAAAAATAAGCCCTCACATGGCCATATAAATGGAAAAATAAAAAAGTTATGGCTCTGGAAAGAAGGGGAGGGAAAAATGAAAATGTAAAACCAAAAATACCCCTGGTCGTTAAGGGGTTAATGCTGAGAAATTCACGCAGATACTTATTCATCATGTAATCTATAAGGAAGTCATCTGATTGGTTCCAAATTCTGCAGATTGAGATGTTTGAAACAATCTCTCTGCTGAGTTCCTTCAAAAAATGAACAAGTGTTCCAAGAAGAATTTATACTTAGATTGTGTTCTGAAGACAAAGGGTGATCACACCAAATATTGATTTGATTTCAATTTCTATTTAGTTCATTCATTTTGCATTTTGTTAATTGATAGAAATAGTCAACTATCATTTCTATTTTTGCAAGTATTCTTACTTTGCAGTATTTTTTTCGTCACGTGCCTCAAACTTATCGTATATGCTTATATATATATGCAGGTCATTCATATAATTAAATCCACGGAAAGATGAAGTGAATAGCATTGATTATATCACCACAATGGCACCTGTCAAGAACCAGTTGGTCGTGGCTAGATGAAAGGGTCAGAGCATCTGCAAAACAAATGACTGCAGTGGATAGTTCCTACCAAAAAATATTCAAGATAGGTCAACCAATGATAGGATGATGGACACCCAAGGATCATGAAAAGTTAAGCCTGTATGGTCCAGCAGCACGTAATAATTTTTGTAGCATGCATTGCAGGCTATAATAAGTTTGAGAACAGACAGAACATCACAGATTGTTGTGAGTGTATGGGGATGCACAGCTGAAGACTGATCAGACTGCCCACGTTGACCTCAACCATCTCGAAAACACGCTATCAAGACCATATTTGCCTGCAGGCACCTGACCACCATAGGCTACCAATAAATGAACCTTCTTCCTGAAAACTAAAGAATATAGAACAAGAGTCACCTTAGGGCATACATGCTGTATCTGTATTATAACACCATTTAACAACTATGTCTTGTAGACATAGACCTCTATGTAGACCTCTATGACGCACGCTACATATTACCTCTGAATTTCATCTCTTGCAATATGAAAAATCAAAGTAGCTAGTCTATTGAGGCAGTACTACCAGCTCATAATTTATGATAACATAAAACATTTCCAAATTAATCAAATATCTGAAATGTTTTCTTTTAGTTATTAATATCATGTATGACTTACAATACCAATCTTCTAGGACATGTTCTGCATTTTATTTGTTCTACATTCATAGTTATTGTGTTATATGGGAAGTATTATGGTTATATGAGTTGTTCATCGTGGATTGGATGTAAAAGAATATATTCTCACCTCTAGTTTAGCAATATCTGATATACAGAAATTCACCAGATGGAGAACTGGGCACACTGCTGCGGTACAAATATGTTCATCAGAATGGAGAGGTGTGTTTTGTCTGTGGTGCAAGATGAATGTGCCAATGTTAAAAAAAGAGAAAGAGGCTTAATTAAGGCTTTGTAATTTGAGCAAGTTCACATAAGGATCGGGAATTGTAAATTCTAATATCCTTTCGAGTTGGAGAAAGAAAAGAAAGAGAAATCAGAGAAATATTGTCCCATCTTCTCTTTGTATCTTACAATTAACATTTTAGAAATATGTTCATAACAGAAAAGTACTGAAAATCATGTCAGGAGATTGTCAAAATTTGTTTTGACTGGTAATTTAATATAGCTGACTAGCTATTATAATATTTTATTTATAAAGTTACATTAGTTTAAAATAATGTGTAAGTGAGCTGTAATGCCAGATGCATGTCAATGACATTTGTCACGCTACTTCTTGGTGGATTTTTTCCTAATTTATTTAATAAAACCGATTTTACTGCCTTTTTACCCAAAAATAGGGAGCAACTGATCTTTGCTCATGAGTTTAGAAGGGAATAATTGAAAAACACTATGGTGAAGGTTGTATTGCCATTTGTTTTCTCCTACGGTTACGTCCCCACGATCAGGAATAGCAACATTTTGGATGCAGCGTATTTCCAGAGTGCAATAAAATACACTAAGAGAAAGTAAACTGAATTCACAATTTTGTAGAATCGCTGTAAAGAAATGCACTTTTGAAAAGCTGACCAGAGACCATTGGCAGCATTCATTAAGACTGGAGTCGTATTATTATTATTATTATTATACATTTATATATCGCCATTTATTCCATGGCGCTTTACATAGGAAAAGGGGAAATATTGACAAGTACCTTAAACATGTGCAAGACAAGGGACACACAAGTACAGAAGGAGAGAGGACCCTGCCCGCGAGGGCTCACAGTCTACAGTCGTATAAACTTGTCTTAATTAAGGGGCAAGATGGAGTGACACAAGTCTGATTTATTAAGAGCATCACACGACTTACTGAATCAGGTCCATCTTACAATTGCTGTGCGCCTTGCTATAGAAGGACTGGAATAACATTATGACATAAGATATGCCACATCTGGTAATAAATTAGACAGGCAGTTCCATCCCACCCCAGACTGGTGTGAAAATGCCAAAAATTGCTTTTTGCAAACAAATTGCCACTTGTTAAAGTGTTTTACACCAGATTAAACACTTTCATGTATCAGACCCTATGTGTATAGGCTTAGTCCAATAAGGTCCTTGGCCAGCTTCTCCCCGCCCTGCTTAAGTTGAAGGACAGGTCTCTATCCATGTGTTTACATATGGAAGGACTTGTCAGTCATACGGGGATGACCTTCTTGTCCTAGATTTCGAATTCATAAATTAGCCACTGCTTGCCTTGCCCTCACCTTTTATAGTCCCTGATTGGCTGCACTAGACAATGTGAAGTGATAACTGCAAGGCATTATCGGCAACACATTTGACGTCAAGAGCATGCTCTCCAGATGATGTAATCTTCAGCAGCTTGTGAAAGGGCACCAAGGATTTTGGTTTTGGAATCCATTTAATCAAATTGCAAACTGTTCAAATTCTCTGGATTCAGCTCAAAGTCAATTTGCAGCTGATCGATCCGCTCATTTCTAGTGCCAACCCTTTGAACCCTTTGTATCTTTTTGTCTTATCTGAAGATTCTAACCAGGAAAGGCAATGGAAAATATATTTAGTTGTTTCATTCATGTTCGCATTCAGTATAACATACATTTTTGCAACCTCCTTTTTGTTAATCCACTATTGCACAAAGGTTAGTTAGGTTTGAGTTCTAGCAATAACCTGCAATGTCCTGCAATCAGTTTCCACCAGGATACTCTATAATACAAAAAGATGTTTCCCAAATCTAAGGGTCTGTGCACATCTCCATATTACAGATCTATGAGGCCCATGTTGTACCTCCGTGTGTTTCTCCCTTTCCATGGAAATTTTTGTTTAATCAAAACAAAATCATGCCATGCTTCATCCCATACCATATTATGGAGGTATTTTTTATGCTTCTAGGTGAGAACAAGATGCCTCATGGAGCATCTATGGTTCTATCATTTCTAACTCCATGTGTCGCAGTTCAGGATAATGGCAAAACTTTATACAGAGACCCTAACCTTTTCACAACCCAAATGCATCATTGCAAGTTAAGAGTCTTTGGGAGGCTTTACTCATGTGGTGCATGAAGATCCATTGACTTTGTTCCAAAATTGAAATAATTTCTTACAAGTTGTGCCCATTTCACACCCTATTTCTTACATTTTAGTCTGATGAAGCAGCATTTCAACATCATGCCCAAGATATCTCCTGGACTTGGGGTTACTGAAAGTCTACTGCCTTGCCCTAGAGATTTACAACTTTTCCAGTAGTCCTTTATGTCTCCTTTACTTCCAGGAACCTTCCAAGAGTTCCAGGAGAGTTGACAAATATGAACTTATGGAAGAAAATGCTTCATTTTTTATGTAATAAAAACTCTGTATTTGAGCACATTTATTTTTCAAAACTGTATCTTTGCCTATTCTATTGTGCACATAGGATAGAAATAAGAATAAGTTGAAAGTGGACTGGGAAAACGACAGAAATTTTAACTGCCCTTTCAAGAACCTGACACCATAGGATTGTACTATTTCATTCCTTTCACTAAATTAATCTAATCAACACCACTTTCAGGATACATTTTCCCTTAATGAGATGAGAAGTGCCAATGAATTTGTATTCCTTCCACCATCCACTGGCATTCTCTTATAATTGGCCTAGAAACCTCTACATTAAACGATTGCCTGTGACAATATTGTAATGGGTTTGAAAAGTAAAGTTGTAGAGATGATAGAGCTCCACATATCATCTCAGCTTCAGTCATGAAAATCCTTCGTTCACATTATTTTCAAATGGATTTAATGAGACATGAACTTTTATGTATAAGGAAAATCGTATATAAAACCGACCAGTCAAAAATGGACATTTGTCAGAGACCAGTCTTATGATGCATGGTGGTGGTTTATGGAAGCCATTTGTCACTAGATCAGACCTTGATGAGATTGTCAAGGACTTTTCTTTTTCTTTTTACTATGGGCCTAAAAACTAACAGGCACAGGCACCTATTATACCCAGTGCTGGCACAGAGCAGTGACTGACCACTCCTGACGGCAATTCAGCTGCTTCACATGCTCTGTCGACTGCTCGTGATTGTCGACATCATGCTTATTGGCAGCCAGTTTCCCATAGTTAGTGTCATGGTGTGTTTTGGGTTTTGGGTAGGTGGTGAAGGAGTTAACTCTGAGAGCCTCTCTGTGGATCTGGGGAGGGTTTTTATAGCTTCAGGGGAGAGCCATCCCCTGTCGCTTATACTCCTATCTGAGTGTGCCCGACCCTGCTCTGTCCGTGCGTCATGCCAATCATTGTCCGTCTGCCTGGTATTCTGACCCTGCTCTGTTACGGTTTACGTCTCTGGTTTGCTGACTCTGTACCTGCTTTGCCAGTGCTGTGTATGACCCTTGGCTTTGTCTGACCTCCCTCCTGAATATCCCTCCTGTACCGCGCTTGCCCGTACTGTGTATGACTTTTGGCTTTGTCTGACCTCCCATCTGTATATCCCTCCTGTACTTCACTTGCCTGTACTGTGTATGACCTCCGTTTTGCCTGACTCTGAGTTTTTGTATAGTGTCCTGCCATCTCTGAAAGCAGGATGCTAAGCCCCACCCCCTTGCAGTCACATGACCGTAGGTCCTGTGACTGCTTGCTAACTTCAGCGTCCACAGGTCCTGTGCATCTATACTTTCCAGCTGTACCTGACCACGGGCCTTCTACAGTACGGGTGAGTCCCTGCTCAGTGGAGGCTGCACGCCAGCGCTGTCAGGATCCTGACATTATAAGCAACCTATAACAGTTCATTCCCCCCGCCCCTGAGAGTAAGGTGTGGGAATTACAGCTTGCATCATGGACCCCATGCAAACATTATCAGACCAGGTTAAACAACTATCACAGATGTTTCAGAAACTTAATGTGGAGCAGCGCTCTATGGCCCAAACCCAGCAGCAGCTGGTTAATACTGTACAAGCAGCTCTCGGTCCTGAGATCAGGGACGTGTCACTCACTTCCCCGGAGTCTCCGGTTAAACTGCCGGACTCTTTTTCTGGGGACAAAAGGGAGTACAGGGCTTTTAGAGAGGGATGCAAATTGATCTTTTCCCTGAGACCCCGTTTGTCTGGGGGAGAATTTCAGAGGGTGGGGGTGATTATTTCCCTACTTCGGGGAGCCCCCCAAGCCTGGGCGTTCTCTCTAGCCCCCAAGCCCCAGAACGTATGACTGTGGATGCATTGTTTGAGGCCTTGGGCCGCATTTATGATGAACCAGACAGGGTTCGCTTGGCAGAGGACATGGTGATGAGCACACGTCAGGGTCAGCACTCAGCAGAGTGGTTCTGCTCTGAGTTCCGACGGTTGTCAGCAGAAGTCTCCTGGGATGATGCCGCTCTCCGTGGACTATTCCGTAGGGGCCTGTCGGAACGCCTTCTGGACGCCCTGGCTCTGCATCCACCTCCTGACAGTCTGGAGGATGCCATGACCCAAGCCGTGCGGATGGATCGCCGGCTCAGAGCAAGAGGGGATATGCACTTTGAGTCATCCTTGTTTTCCAGCAGTAAAGAGGTGGAAGCCAGTCCTGTGCCTATGGAAATTGGTGCCACCTCGGTCAGAGAGCAAGAGAGCAAGCGCTGCCATGAGAAACAACTTTGCTTCTACTGTGGGGAACCAGGACATTGGAGGAGAGATTGTCCAGTGTTTCCAACGTCCTCCAAGCCGACGGGAAACTACTAGGTCTGGGTAGTGATCGAGGAGGCTGCCCAGACCCCCAGGTACTTTTTTCCTCATGCCCTAAATTTCTGCTTAATGTCGAACTGGTAGTAGACAACTGTCATTTTATTTCTTCAGCCTTGGTGGACTGCGGTTCATCACTTAACCTGGTCAGTTCCAGTATCGTCTCCAGGGTCAAGATAGGGACAGTCAGTTTGGAGACCCTTCTGAAAATCGTGGCCATTGACTCTTCCCCTCTCACCCGTTCGGGGATTCATTATGTTACTAACAGTTTTGTTTTGCATGTTGGTTCCTCCCATGTTGAGGAGATGAAATGTTTTGTCATGGACAATCTGCCTGAAGGGCTGGTATTGGGCATGCCATGGCTTCAACGGCACAACCCAGTTATTGATTGGGAGAAAAAAGAAATTGTTAAGTGAGGTCCTAAATCTATTGACTGTGCCTATAAACCTGTGTTCTGTGTTACACCTGCAAAACCTACCTATGAGTCTTCTGTTTGTCTGGAGGGTATTCCGGAGTACCTCAAGGACTTCGAGGACGTTGTTGTGAGTTCATTTTTCCCTTCACCAGTGGGGTCTGGCGAAGGAAGGTAGTGAGGCTGATTACCAAACAGCTGAGCAGGTAGATGATGACTGGGTCACAGGAACTGATGACTAGATATAAGGCAGCCGACGCCCTGCTGCCTTGCTGGTGATTTTCCTGCTGGATTCTTGGAGACCAGTCTGACTTCTGCTTCTCAAAGCTAAGTTTTGCTCTGCTTTTTGTACACTTTAGTTCTGGTTTTGTTGCCTTGTTTTTTGGAGTTCAGCCATCCCCGGCCGGGGGTGAGCTGAATTCCATTTTTGTCTCTGATCTGTTGATCTCTGGCTCTGTCTTCAGAATATACCAGAGTGCTGATATAGTCTTTTTGAAGCCTAGCGACTTCAGGGCATGTTTTTCCTATCAGTCTGTTGGTACATTTTTGGATAGGGTTTTTTGCGGATTGCAGACAGCAGCTTTTCTATCCTGTCCTATTTAGTTAGCTGGGCCCCATCATTTGCTCAACCTATCTTTCTATCTGTATTAGTGTTTTTCATCTTGCCTCACAGTCATTATATGTTGGGGGCTGCCTATTGCTTTGGGGTCTGCTCTGGGGCAGTTTAGATTTCCCCTTTCTGTCTTTAGGCTAATTTAGTTCTCCAGCTGTGATCGAGGGGTCTAGGGCACCATAGGAACCCCCCACGGCTACTGCTAGTTGTTGTGGATAGGTTCAGGGGTCTGCAATCCGATAGCTGCCAACTTCTCTGGTTTTCTGGACTTAGCTATTATTTTTGTTTTTTCCTCCTTCGGTGACTCATCCATAACAGAATCACCAGCCATACCGCAGATCCTAGGGTACTCAATAGCAGGAAAGAATTGTAAGAAAAAAAAAAAAAAGGTGTCATAATTTCTTTGTGTATATTTTTTCCTCTATATCTCTGAGGCCGTAGGGGGAATTTTTTCTCTCAAAGGAGATGAAGCAATTGTCTGATCGTGTGGAGCAGCTCGCTGCGGAATTGAGGGGAATTTCCGCCTATCTTACTCATTCACATGCTGCTGAACCAAAGATCCCTACTCCTGATGTGTTTTTTGGGGATCGGTCTAAATTTTTGAATTTCAAGAATAATTGTAAATTATTTTTTGCCTTGAAGCCTAACTCGTCGGGGAGCTCCGAGCAGCGGGTTAAAATTGTCATCTCTTTGCTGCGCGGTGATCCCCAGGATTGGGCGTTTTCTTTGAAACCTGATGATCCTATTCTAAATAATGTGGATGCATTTTTTCAAGCCTTGGGGTTGTTGTATGATGAACCTAATGCTATTGATCAGGCTGAAAAGGCCCTGTTGGCATTGAGCCAAGGTCGGGATTCTGCAGAGTTGTACTGTCAAAAATTCCAAAAGTGGGCGGTCCTTACTACCTGGAATGATGATGCCTTGGCAGCTCTCTTTCGGAAAGGTTTGTCAGAAACCAAAAAAGATACTATGGTGGGATTTCCTGTTCCCTCTGGTCTTGACGATTCTATGTCATTAGCCATTCAGGTTGATCGGCGTTTGCGTGAACGCAAGACCGCACGAGAGGTGTTGCCACCTGTTGAACAAGTGTATGAACCTATGCAATGTGATAGAGTTTTGTCCATGGCGCAACGTCAGGAGTTCAGAAGGCATAATACGCTGTGTTTTTTTTATGGAGATGCCTTGCATATTATTTTTGTCTGCCCTAAACGAGAGAAACGTTGTGCTCACACGTTTTCTGTGGGTGGTGTTCAACCTAAGTTTCTTCTGGCAATTACTCTGATCTGCTCCCTGTCCACTTTTTCCGCCAAGGCTTTTGAGGATTCGGGAGCAGCTCTGAACCTGATGGACTTGGATTTTGCTAAACGTTGTGGATTTCCTATGACGCCTTTCCGGACGCCTATCCCTTTGAAGGGTATTGTGGTGAGTTGGGGTTGTCGGTGTGCCCTTAGTGATGCTCCTGTTTTCTCCACCTCTCCCCAGTCGCATGATGTTCCTGACTATTTGGCTGACTTTTATGATGTATTAAGTGAGAATGAGTCTGCGTCTTTGCCTCCTCATAGGAGTTATGACTGTGCAATTGAGCTGAGCCCGGGGTGTAAAATTCCCAAGTGTCGGCTTTTCAATTTATCTGTACCCGAGCACGAGGCTATGCGATCCTATATTAAGGAGTCGTTGGAGAAGGGTCATATTAGATCATCCTCTTCACCCATAGGTGCTGGGTTTTTTTTCGTGGCTAAAAAAGATGGTTCATTAAGGCCTTGCATTGACTATCGTGCCCTCAACAAAATTACTGTTAAATATCAGTATCCGTTACCCCTGATTTCTGATCTATTCTCCAGAGTTAAAGGTGCTTGCTGGCTTACCAAGCTTGACCTCACAGGGGCGTATAATCTTATTCGCATTAAGTATGGGGATGAATGGAAGACGGCATTTAATACTCCGGAGGGACATTTTGAGTACCTGGTGATGCCTTTTGGGCTCACTAATGCCCCTTCTGTCTTCCAATCCTTCATGAACGATATTTTCCGAGACTTTATGGATAAATTTTTGATTATCTATCTGGATGATATTTTGATCTTTTCCAAGGATTGGGACTCTCAAGTGGAACATGTTCGGACTGTGTTTCGGATTTTGAGGGAGAATTCCTTGTATGTCAAGGGATCGAAATGCCTTTTTGGGGTACAGAGGATTTCATTTTTGGGATTCATTTTGTCTCCGTCAAGTATTGAAATGGACCCGGCCAAGGTACAGGCCATTTATGATTGCGTTCAGCCCACTTCTTTGAAGGCCCTCCAGAAGTTTTTGGGTTTTGCTAATTTTTATCGGAAATTTATAGCTAATTTTTCTAGTATTGCCAAGCCATTGACTGATTTGACTAAGAAGGGTGCTGATGTGCTGAATTGGTCTCCGGAGGCTGTTTCTTCCTTTCAGGAGCTGAAGTGAAGATTCACTTCTGCTTCGGTTCTGCGGCAACCTGATGTCTCACTCCCGTTTCAGGTAGAGGTGAACGCCTCTGAGATTGGTGCAGGAGCTGTTTCGTCCCATAAAGTTCCTGTGACATCTAAAATGAATCCCTGTGCTTTCTTTTCCCGAAAGTTCTCCCCATCCGAACGTAACTATGATGTGGGGAATCGGGAACTGTTGGCCATGAAATGGGCATTTGAGGAGTGGAGACATTGGTTGGAGGGAACTAAACACCAGGTTGTGGTCCTTACTGACCACAAGAATTTGATTTACCTGGAGTCGGCCAAACACTTGAATCCTAGACAGGCTAGGTGGGCCTTGTTTTTCACACATTTTGATTTTGTGGTCTCTTTTCTTCCTGGCACTAAGAATGTCAAGGCAGACACCCTCTCTAGTAGTTTCTTTGCTGATTCTCCTGTTGTGACCAAGCCTGCTACCATCTTAGGCAAGGGGGTAGTTCTTTTTGCCATCTCGCCCGATTTGAGACGTGCTCTGGAAGAGTTTCAGGAGGACAAACCTGAGCGTTGTCCCAGTGGAAAGTTGTATGTTCCTGACCAATGGAGGAAGAGAGTGATGTCTGAAGTTCATTGCTCTGCATTGGCTGGTCATCCAGGTATTTCTGGCACTAGAGATCTGGTGAGTCGGTCTTTTTGGTGGCCCGCCTTGTCTCGTGATGTCAGGAATTTTGTGCAGTCCTGTGGGACTTGCTCCCGGCCTAAACCTTGTTCTCGCTCTAGTGGGTTGTTGATGCCTTTGCCTGTCCCCAAGAGGCCATGGACCCATATTTCAATGGATTTTATCTCTGATATGCCTGTCTCTCAGAGAATGACTGTTATTTGGGTGATTTGTGATAGATTCTCTAAGATGGTCCATCTTGTACCACTCCCTAAGTTGCCATCTTCCTCTGAGTTGGTGCCCTTGTTTTTGCAACAGGTAGTTCGCTTGCACGGGATTCCTGAGAACATTGTGTCTGACAGAGGAGTTCAGTTTGTGTCTAGATTTTGGAGGACTTTCTGTTCCAAGCTGGGAATTCAGTTGTCTTTCTCCTCTGCGTTTCACCCTCAGACCAATGGGCAGACGGAGAGAACAAACCAGACTTTGGAGTCGTATTTGAGATGTTTTATTTCCGCTGATCAGGATGATTGGGTTTCATTTCTGCCCTTGGCCGAATTTGCTTTAAATAATAGAGCTAGTTCTGCCACTTTGATGTCACCTTTTTTTTTAACTTTGGGTTTGATCCTCGATTTTCTTCAGGGCAGGTGGAGCCTTCTGCCTGCCCAGGTGTTGACACTGTGGTGGAGAGAATGCACCAGATCTGAGACCAAGTGGTGGATAAGTTGTCTCTCCCAGGAAAAGGCCCAGCGTTTTTCCAACCGGCATAGGACCATTAGTCCCCAGTTTAAGGTGGGTGATATGGTTTGGTTGTCATCAAAAAATATCGCTATGAAGGTGGCTTCTTTTAAGTTTAAGCCTAGATTTATTGGACCTTACAAGATTTTGGAGATTATTAATCCGGTCTCTTTTCGGTTGGCTCTTCCTGTCACATTTAAGATTCATAATGTGTTCCATAAGTCCTTGTTGAAGAGGTTTGTTGAACCAGTAGTTCCTGGGGTGGCACCTCCTGACCCTGTATTGGTTGAAGGTAACATGGAGTATGAGGTAGAGAAGATACTGGATTCCCGTCTGGCTAGACGGAGACTCCAGTATTTGGTTAAGTGGAAGGGTTATGGTCAGGAGGATAATTCCTGGGTCTCTGCCTCTGATATTCATGCCGAAAGACTGGTGCGTGCCTTTCATCGGGCTCACCCTGATCACCCTGGTGGCGTGGATGAGGGTTCGGTGACCCCTCCTCAAGGGGGAGGTACTGTTGTGAGTTCATTTTCCCCTTCACCATTGAGGCCCGATGAACTCCCTCTTCTGGTAAAGAAAGGTAGTGAGGCTGATTACCAAACAGCTGAGCAGGTAGATGATGACTGGGTCACAGGAACTGATGACTGGATATAAGGCAGCCGACGCCCTGCTGCCTTGCTGGTGATTTTCCTGCTG
This sequence comes from Dendrobates tinctorius, assembly GCF_039654945.1. Lineage (NCBI taxonomy): Eukaryota > Metazoa > Chordata > Amphibia > Anura > Dendrobatidae > Dendrobates > Dendrobates tinctorius. The sequence continues at coordinate 36,184,013 of NW_027361797.1, forward strand.
GATTCTTGGAGACCAGTCTGACTTCTGCTTCTCAAAGCTAAGTTATGCTCTGCTTTTTGTACACTTTAGTTCTGGTTTTGTTTGCCTTGTTTTTTGGAGTTCAGACATCCCCGGCCGGGGGTGAGCTGAATTCCATTTTGTCTCTGATCTGTTGATCTCTGGCTCTGTCTTCAGAATATACCAGAGTGCTGATATAGTCTTTTTGAAGCCTAGCGACTTCAGGGCATGTTTTTCCTATCAGTCTGTTGGTACATTTTTGGATAGGGTTTTTTGCGGATTGCAGACAGCAGCTTTTCTATCCTGTCTTATTTAGTTAGCTGGGCCCCATCATTTGCTCAACCTATCTTTCTATCTGTGTTAGTGTTTTTCATCTTGCTTCACAGTCATTATATGTTGGGGGCTGCCTACTGCTTTGGGGTCTGCTCTGGGGCAGTTTAGTTTTCCCCTTTCTGTCTTTAGGCTAATTTAGTTCTCCGGCTGTGATCGAGGGGTCTAGGGCACAGTAGGAACCCCCCACGGCTACTGCTAGTTGTTGTGGATAGGTTCAGGGGTCTGCAATCCGATAGCTGCCAACTTCTCTGGTTTTCTGGACTTACCGTATTTTCCGCTTTGTAAGACGCACTTTTTTCCCCCAAAATTGAGGGGAAAAAGGGGGTGCGTCTTACAAAGAGGATATACATTTGCGCTGCCACTGAGGGTACTTGCCGCGGCACTCTGTGCCCTGATGCTGCCGCTGCGCTGTCCGCCACCGCCGCGCTCCTGTCCCCCGGTGGTTTCTTCCGCCCCACCGCCGCCGCCGCGCTCTGTCCCGTTCAGCGTGGGGGGGTCTCTGTCGCTCCATGCCTGCTTTCTTCCTGGAAAATGGCCGCCGCGCATGCGCAGACGGACATCTCGGCACTGAAATATCGGGAGATGAGATTTCAGCGCTGACTGCTTCGGATCGTGGGTGAGTATTTTTGTGGTTTGTTATGTTAATATTTATTCCGTAAAAGACAATGGCTTCGGGGAACAATGTGACAAGTATTGGTAAGTATGTTACTCTATGTTATATGTACTGTATGTCTATGTATGTATTGTATGAATGTATTGTATGTAATATGTATGTAGTATATATGTGGTATGTATGTAGCATGTAGTATGTATGTAGTATGTATGTAGCATGCATGTAGCATGCAGTATGTATGTAGCATGCATGTAGTATATATGTAGCATGTAGTATGTATGTAGTATGTATGTGGTATGTATGTAGCATGTAGTATGTATGTGGCATGTATGTAGTATGTATGTAGTATATATGTAGTATGTATGTAGCATGTAGTATGTATGTAGTATGTATGTAGCATATATGTAGTATGTATGTAGCATGTAGTATATATGTAGCATGTAGTATGTATGTAGTATGCATGTTGCATGCATGTAGTATATATGTAGTATGTATGTAGCATGTAGTATGTATGTAGTATGTATGTAGCATATATGTAGTATGTATGTAGCATGTAGTATATATGTAGCATGTAGCATGTATGTAGTATGTATGTGGTATGTATGTAGCATGTAGTATGTATGTAGCATGCAGTATGTATGTAGTATATATGTAGCATGTAGTATATGTAGTATGCATGTTGCATGCATGTAGTATATATGTAGTATGTATGTTGCATGTAGTATATATGTAGTATGTATGTTGCATGTAGTATATATGTAGTATGCATGTTGCATGCATGTAGTATATATGTAGTATGTATGTTGCATGTAGTATATATGTAGTATGAATGTAGCATGTATGTAGTATGTAGTATGAATGTAGCATGTATGTAGTATGCATGTTGTATGTATGTAGCATGTATGTAGCATGTAATTTTTTTTTTTTTATTTTTTTTTTTACATTCAACACATTAGCCGGATGATGGGACTACTACTGTCCCATCATTGGCTAATGTGTCAGTCACTGTCATGGTAGCAGGCATCACCCGATGGGACTTGTAGTCCCATCGGACGATGCCTGCACAGCCCCCCGAAGCCTGCACAGCCCCCGGCAGGCCGGCACAGCCCCCCGGAGCCTGCACAGCCCCCCGGCAGGCCGGCACAGCCCCCCGGCAGGCCGGCACAGCCCCCCGGCAGGCCGGCACAGCCCACCGGAGCCTGCACAGCCCCCCGGCAGGCCGGCACAGACCACCGGAGCCTGCACAGACCCCCCGGCAGGCCGGCACAGCCCCCCGAAAGGCCCGTACAGACCCCAGAGAGGCTGTACAAGGGAAAAACAGGATTTTTCTTATTCCGATACCGGAAGTCCCATAGACTTGAATGGGACTTCCGGTATCGGAATCGGCGATACCGATACTTTTTTTTAAGATCGGCCGATCCATTCCGATCCGATACTTTGAAGTATCGGACGGTATCGCTCAACTCTAGTCCAAGGCCTTCTTGGAATTGGTAAAGGAACCAATTCCCCGCCCGGCAATGAGAGCTCTTTGAACGTGCGCAAACCCCGCATGCAGCGACATGTTTCTTAATCTCCCCTGACATACATGGCCACCAGAAGACTCTTTTAATCGCCTCACCTGTTGCAGTAATACCTGGATGAGTGCCCAGTTTAGAGTCATGAAACTCTCGCAGGAGATCAGAACGCAAGTGTTGCGGGACAAACAATTTTTTAGCAGGTTTGGACCTTGGAGCTAAAGATTGAGCTTCCATAATCTCCCGCTCCAGTTCCGATGACAATGCAGCTAAAACTACCCCAGGTTGAAGAATTGATGACGGAGGATCAGGGGCAGACAATGGTTCAAAACTGCGTGATAATGCGTCTGCTTTCACATTTTTAGATCCTGGACGGAACGCAATTGAGAATTGAAATCGGGAAAAAAAGTGAGCAACGGGCCTGTCTGGGGGTCAATCTTTTAGCAGTTTTGATATATTCCAGATTTTTGTGATCAGTGATGACCGTAATCGGATGTTCTGCCCCTTCCAAAAAATGTCTCCATTCTTCAAATGCCAGCTTAATTGCCAGAAGCTCTCTATTCCCAACATCGTAGTTTCTCTCTGCCGGAGAAAACTTTTTGGAAAAATAAGCACAAGGTCTAAGGTTAGTCAGGGTAGCTGGCCTTTGAGACAACACAGCCCCTACCCCTACCTCAGAGGCGTCAACCTCCACAACAATTGGCAAGGACCAATCTGGTTGCACAAGTATTGGAGCAGACATAAAACAGTTTTTTAAAATCAGACAGGACTGTTTCGCCAAGGGGGACCAATTTTTGATATCAGCCCCTTTGCATGTGAGATTGGTGAGAGGTTTCACAATCTGTGAGAAGCCCTTGATAAATCTACGGTAATAGTTTGCGAATCCCAAGAAGCGCTGGAGTCCTTTTAGGTCCTGAGGTTGGACCCACTCCACAATGGCTTGCACTTTCTTGGGATCCATCCGAAACCCCGTGGCGAGATTATGAGTCCCAAGAACGTTACCTCCTGGACGAAAAAAGTAGTTTTCAGGTTTAACAAATAATTGGTTTTCCCTGAGCCTTTGAAGTACCGTTTTGACATGGAACAAATTAGACTCTTTGTCAGTCAAGTAAATCAGAATATCATCCAAGTAAATGACAACGAAGCGGCCGATGAGGTCTGCAAACACCACATTAATGAAATTTTGAAAGACCGCTGGTGCATTAGTGAGGCCAAACGGCATCACTAAATTTTCAAACAATTCCTCTGACGTGAGAAAGGCAGTTTTCCATTCGTCCCCTTCTTTAATTCTTATCAAATTATAAGCCCCTCTGAGATCCAATTTGGAGAACCATTTTGCCCCCCGAAAGTTGTTTACACAAATCTGGAATCAGGGGTAAGGGCTACGTATTCCTGACAGTAATCTTGTTGCGTTCTCTGAAGTCGAGGCAGGGGCGCAGGCCACCTTCTTTCTTTTTAACAAAGAAAAACCCTGCTGCTACCGGAGAAACTTAGGGTCTTATATGCCCTTTTTGGAGACTTTCCATTATGTATTCCTTCATTGCCAGATGCTCAGGTCCTGACAAATTAAATAAACGGGCTTTGGGCAATTTGGCCCCAGGGATTAGGTCTATAGTGCAGTCAAATGACCTATGTGGGGGTAATGCCTCAGCCTCGCTTTCGGAGAACACGTCCTGTTATGGATGAGTCACCGAAGGAGGAAAAAACAAAAATAATAGCTACCGTATTTTTCGCTTTATAAGACGCTCCGGATTATAAGACGCACCCCAAATTTTGAGGAGAAAAATAGGAAAAAAACTTTATTTTTAATAAAATGGTGGTGCATCTTATAATCCATGCGTCTTATTGCTTTCCAGGGGTGGTGATGGAGGAGGCCGGAGTGGAACATTGCTGCTGGGATGAGGGGGTGTTTTGATGTATTTCCCACGCAGCAATGGCATAAAGTGAGACTAGGGACTTTTTTTTTTTAAGTGGCGGAGGAATACAGTGCGGAAGGATACCTACCTTCCGTCATTGGATTCCTGCAGTCCGTAGAGAACGGCAGCAACAGCTGATGCTGCAGTTCTCTACCCAAGATCATCGTGGGACACACTCGTGGACTGCTTCGGATCGTGGGTGAGTATTTTTGTGGTTTGTTATGTTAATATTTATTCCGTAAAAGACAATGGCTTCGGGGAACAATGTGACAAGTATTGGTAAGTATGTTACACTATGTTATATGTACTGTATGTCTATGTATGTATTGTATGAATGTATTGTATGTAGTATGTATGTAGTATATATGTGGTATGTATGTAGCATGTAGTATGTATGTAGTATGTATGTAGCATGCATGTAGCATGCAGTATGTATGTAGCATGCATGTAGTATATATGTAGTATGTATGTAGCATGTAGTATGTATGTAGTATGTATGTGGTATGTATGTAGCATGTAGTATGTATGTAGCATGCATGTAGTATGTATGTAGTATGTATGTAGTATATATGTAGTATGTATGTAGCATGTAGTATGTATGTAGCATGCATGTAGTATATATGTAGTATGTATGTAGCATGTAGTATGTATGTAGCATGCATGTAGTATATATGTAGTATGTATGTAGTATGTATGTAGCATGCATGTAGTATATATGTAGCATGTAGTATGTATGTAGCATGCATGTAGTATGTATGTAGTATGTATGTGGTATGTATGTAGCATGTATGTATGTAGCATGCATGTAGTATGTATGTAGTATGCATGTAGTATATATGTAGTATGTATGTAGCATGTAGTATGTATGTAGCATGCATGTAGTATATATGTAGTATGTATGTATGTAGTATGTATGTAGTATATATGTAGCATGTAGTATGTATGTAGCATGCATGTAGTATATATGTGTTATGTATGTAGTATGTATGTGGTATATATGTGGTATGTATGTGGTATGTATGTAGTATGTATGTAGTATGTATGTAGTATGTATGTGGTATGTATGTAGTATGTATGTAGCATGTAGTATGTATGTAGCATGCATGTAGTATGTATGTAGTATTTTTTTTTTTTTTTTTAACATTTAACACATTAGCTGGATGATGGGACTACTACTGTCCCATCATTGGCTAATGTGTCAATCACTGTCATGGTAGCAGGCATCGCCCGATGGGACTTGTAGTCCCATCGGACGATGCTTGCACAGACCCCCGGACATCAGCACAGCCCCCCGGCAGGCCGGCACAGCCCCCCGGCAGGCCGGTACAGACCCCCACAGGGTGCACAGACCACCGCAGGCCGGCACAGCCCCCCGGCAGGCCGGTACAGACCCCCACAGGGTGCACAGACCACCGGCAGGCCAGCACAGCCCCCCGGCAGGCCGGTACAGACCCCGGGCAGTCCACACAGCCCCCGGCAGGCCGGCAGAGACCCCCGGAAGGCCCGAAATGACGGCGCATCATGATGCGCACACACCGCGCATCATGATGACGTCAGGCTGTCAATCAACTTTGAACTTCCGATTCCGATGCCGACTTCCGATATTGAAAAAATATCGGAAGTCGGTATCGGAATTCCGATACAGCAAGTATCGGCCGATACCCGATACTTGCGGTATCGGAATGCTCAACACTACCTTGGACTCATTTGTCCATGGACTTCATCACTAGCCTCCCTCCTTCTCGGGGCAATATGGTAATTTGGGTAGTTGTGGATAGATTCTCTAAGATGGCACATTTTGTACCCATGACTAAATTACCGTCTGCAGAAGTTCTTTCTCGACACTTCCTTTCTCAAATTGTTCGCCTCCATGGGGTACCTACTAACATTGTCTCGGACAGGGGGACACAATTTGTGGCTAAGTTTTGGCAGGCTTTCTGTAGGAAGTTGGGGATAGCTCTGTCTTTCTCCTCAGCTTACCACCCAGAGAGCAATGGACAGACGGAATGCACCAATCAGTCATTGGAACAGATCCTCCGGTGTTTAACTTCCACCTTACAGGACGACTGGTGCAAGGCCTTACCACTGGCGGAGTTCGCCTTTAACAGTCAAATAAACCAATCCACGGGTAGGTCACCATTTTTTATTAATTATGGATTGAAGCCTCATTTTGGTGAGTTCTCACGGCTGGATTCAAGCTGTCCAGGGGCGGAAGACTCCGTCAGCAGGATAAGTGATTTATGGGCTAAGGTTCGGATGAACATTTCCAGAGCACAAGAGAAATATAAACGTTTTGCTGACAATAAGAGGGATCCGGATCTGACACCATAGTGTGGGGATAAGGTATGGCTTTCTACGCGAAACATAACCTTAAAATTACCTTCCGCCAACCTGGGACCTAAATTCATTGGTCCTTATGTAATAACCGAGGTAATCAACCCAGTGGCATGTCGTTTACTTCTCCCTGCATCCTTGAAACTTCATAATGTGTTCCATAGGTCTCTACTCAAACCAGTAGGCTCGGTGGTAGAGGAGCCTGGTTCCATACCAACTCCAGTGTTGGTAGACGGTCATATGGAGTTTGAAGTGCAAAACATTGTACAGTCTCGGTGGGTACGCGCTTCCTTGCAATATCTTATACATTGGAAGGGGTACGGTCCGGAGGATCGATCGTGGGTACCAGCCAGGTTAGTGCACGCTGATTGCCTGGTTAGAGCTTACCATGCTCGGTATCCTGAGCGACCTGGGGGTCCAGAGGCCCCCCGTTGAAGGAGGGGTACTGTCATGGTGTGTTTTTGGTTTTGGGTAGGTGGTGAAGGAGTTAACTCTGAGAGCCTCTCTGTGGATCTGGGGAGGGTTTTTATAGCTTCAGGGGAGAGCCGTCCCCTGTCGCTTATACTCCTATCTGAGTGTGCCTGACCCTGCTCTGTCCGTGCGTCACGTCAATCATTGTCCGTCTGCCTGGTATTCTGACCCTGCTCTGTTACGGTTTACGTCTCTGGTTTGCTGACTCTGTACCTGCTTTGCCTGTGCTGTGTATGACCCTTGGCTTTGTCTGACCTCCCTCCTGAATATCCCTCCTGTACTGCGCTTCCCGTACTGTGTATGACTTTTGGTTTTGTTTGACCTCCCATCTGTATATCCCTCCTGTACCTCACTTGCCCGTACTGTGTATGGCCTCCGTTTTGCCTGACTCTGAGTTTTTGTATAGTGTCCTGCCATCTCTGAAAGCAGGATGCTAAGCCCCGCCCCCTTGCAGTCACAGGACCATAGGTCCTGTGACTGCTTGCTAACGTCAGCGTCCACAGGTCCTATGCATCTATACTTTCCGGCTGTACCTGACCCCGGGCCCTCTACAGTGCGGGTGAGTCCCTGCTCAGCGGAGGCTGCATGTCGGCGCTGTCAGGATCCTGACAGTTAGGCAAAGAGGAGCCAGCTATCAATCAACATAATGTCAGCAGTCATGCCCCATCAATAGAGCAGAGCAGATGAGAAGCCCCTGTTCTATCGAATTGACATCAGTGTAAGCCACTGATTCGCTGGCAGAAGTAGTCTGTGACAGCCATGTACTGGCAGAGATCTACCTTTCTTAGGCACATTGTAGAAAGAAAAAAAAACAGTTGCATTATTGTACATATAGTATGATAAAGATTAAAAAGAACCTGTTAGCCCTATAAACTAAAGACATGGCCATAATGGTGTAAGAAGATGAGCCAGGACAGAGTGAGTGGTTGCCTGTACACTTTAGGGCCGGAACTATCGGGACTGTCACCACTGTTGCTGGGGGATGATTCATCTGAGTGGAGAGGACCTTCGCACTGGACAGCAGGGGGCATGGAGGAGATAAAAGGGACTGAGCGTGGGTACGGGGGAGATTTGGCGGGAAGGCGACAGGAGAGAAAGGAGAAGGTTGACTCCCTCCCCACTGCTCCGACTGCGAACGCCTCATCCTCTAGTTCACTGTCGATTGACTCACCAACGGAATGTGTCCTGTCTGAGCTGTCCCCGGACATTCCCATACCGGTCAGGTCATTCTCGCTCCTAGTGAAAGATAGTTTTACTCGCTCTGTTCATAGCGAGTACATCAGAGGTTTGCATGCTGCCACGGCCTGCGAGCCTGCATGCTGTTCGTGTTCTGCGTCATCCCAGAGGAATCAACAAAACAGACTGTTTCTACATTTCAATGCACTCAAGCCAAGCAAGTCCGGATACATCGGCACGGTTGGGAGACAGTACATTTTGTTCCTCCGTAACAGAGCCAGAGACCTTGTCCATGATCTACGACGCCGGCGGCAGATATTCCAGCCTCTCTCCAACAAGAAATGCAAGCGATAAGTCATCTCTTTTTACACCCTTTCCAACAAATATTGTGTTTTTTGTTCAAATTCTGCTGTTGCGCTCAGTGTTCCTGTGCCATTTTGTTGTTGATCTCATCTCCCTGTGCGGACTATTCCTTGTACGTCAATAACTAGTTTAAGTAAATTCTGTTAACCCCTTCTCTGCCTCCGGCTCTTCACTGCATCCAACGAACTTCACTTCCAGTACCTTTTCAATGGCACAGAAGACGTCATTTGATGAAAACTTTACTGGGTGAGTATTCAACAGCTACTGAACGGATCACTTTACATTAGTTACCAGATTAATCAACATCACAGTGCCATTATGGCAACACCTTTAATTTATAGCGTTAAATCCTGCTGACAGGTTCTCTTTAAAGGGAACCTGTCAGCTGATTCATGTTGTCCAAACCACAGTCAGAATGAATCAGATCCAGGTGAATCAGAGAAGAAATACTTTAAAGTTCCGTCCAGCAACCGTAGCCGGAGATGAGACCAGTCCACAACTGCCCTGGCCGGCTCTTCTCAGTGCTGCTAGACAGGTTTCTTGCTATGGGAAATACCTGTCAATCACCTACAGTGGTGCTGTATGGTCCCTATGCGATTATTGTGCAGATCTTTAAAATATATTTTCTCTGAAACTCTGCACCATTTCAGAATAAAGCATACACAGCGGCAATATAAGAGATGGTGTCTGATTCATGCTGCTCGTAGTTCAGGCACCATGAATCAGCTGGCAGGTTCCCCTTAAGTACCCAGCATAAAAATGATATATCTCAATGCAAAATCGTACAATGCATTGCATGAAGTTAACATGTTTTATTTATCGCCATTCGCCAAGCATTTTCTGAATTTTTTTTTTTAAATAATGGCCCATTGTAATCAAAAGAGAAGATACATTTATCCCAGCAGAGATTAGATTCAACCCCATTGTGGGCATTTTGTGGCAATATGCTTTAAATTACTACTGGAAGTAAATTGTATTAGCCAGGAATAATGAATGTCTTGTTTTATGGACATTCTACGAATAATTACATTTTTTAGTCAAATGACTATAAAGCTGCAACCCATTACATTTCCATTCGGGACTTGCACTTTTGCAGAGGCCATAAAAGATTCTAAAATAATCACGACAATATAAGAATATAAATAGTTTGATGCAAGCGAAGCAGGGTTTGCATTATTAGAAAAGCTTGTTATAGTGGCGTAGTGTAATTTCATCTAAAAATATACCAATATATGACATGATCTGCTTCAGGAATACGCAGCGCAATGAATTTTCGGATGAATTGAATTGTCAGCAGACTTCCATATCTAAAGCTTTCATAAAATCTTCAATAATAACAAAGAGAAGCATCTCTGTAAATATGGATTAGTAGAGTATCGTCTTAACTCTTCTGACAACGTAATGTACTTAAATACTGGGACGTGTTGCGTATTGGATGGACAGTATTGACCCCAGTATTTAAAGATTCATAATTTCATCATTTTCCAAGTTGAAAGTAGCCATAAGTCCATCAAGTTCAATGTATAGCCTAACTACTGTATGTTGATTCAGAGGAAACAAAAACCACATGAGGCAGATGCTAATTGCCCCATATTAGGAGAATAATTCCTTCCTGACACCACATACAGCAATCAGACTAGTTCTCTGGATCAATGTCTGTCATGAGGAAGTCACGCCCCTCAAGAAGACCTGGAGTTAAGACGGTCACGTCGGTTAATGAATCATAGGTCTTCTGTAGAGATGGTGTGATTTGTGTCCCATATTAAATGCATTTAGTTTCTTCTGGTGCTGAAGAGGTTAATGACCCTTCTATGCTGATCAGAAACATTCAGCTCCATTTCAGCTGCTTCTGATCTGGTTATTACCTCTTCCTATATAAAATGGCCAGACCTTCTTGTCCCTCCCAGTGAAAGATTCATTTTTCTGTGCTGTATGCTAAAGCTAAGTGGTTGGAGTAGAGTTATTGTAGAGTTCTGTGGTTTGCTGTAGTTTATCTCCTGCACCCTTTTCCCATTTAGTTTATTCCTCCCTGTCCTCCTCCCCATTGTTGGTTAGGGTTTTTGTATGATAGAGGTTTTCTATTATCCCTGTTTTGTCTCTGTGTCTTGTTTACATTACATTTCTGTCCCATGCCTCATGGTGTGGGGAAGGGAACAGATTAGGGATTAACAGGAGCATAGTAAGGTCGAGACTCAGGCCTCTCTACCTTCAAGAGTACCCCCAGGACAGGGAGAGTTAGGGTCCACGTTCCAGTGACCATTTGGGGCTCTTTCTTCCTACTGTAGACCATTACAGCATGACAATATCCCATCACAGAATCCAGTACCCAAAATGAGTAATATTTTATTTTTCAAGGCATCTAGGCCCTCCTTGAACTTTTACAGTGACTCAACAACTTCATTAATAGCCTCTCCCTAAGCAGTCACATTATACATTCTTACATTATGTTTACACTTAGTTTTTCAAGGAGTTTTTGAAACTGAAAGGAAATCTATATCTCATTAATAGTTCAAAACTTCTTTAAAACTTGGTGTTTCCAAAAACTCTGCAAAACGTCTCAGCATGAACATACTGTATATCATAATATTGTTCCCAATAAATAATATATAGCATGTGTGTTTATGTTAGGGTATGTGCACACAATTTCTTATTCAGGAGCTTCTACCAATGCAACCACCTGAAAAAAAAACTGAAAATGATCAAAAAAATTAATATAAGAATTTCTACGTAAAAATTATTAGCTGTGCATATGTTCAAGCTTTTGATCGTTCTCTAACCGCTTCATGTATCTAAAAATGCCCAGCAGTTAAAAAAAGTGACATGCTCATTTTTCTGCCATTTTTTGCTTGGAAGATGCTCTGTACTTCACAATATAAGTCAATGGGTAAGCTCAAAAGACACCCAAGCCTCTTTTGAAGCATTTTGCCATTGTTTTTGCTTGCAAAAACCACTAGCAGTTTCTCCATTATTCAATAGAGTGAAGAAAAATGGCAGGAAAATGACAGTAAAAAAATGTATCAAAAACCATGGGAAAACCCTCTAAAATCCACAAGTAGCCAAAATCATCTAAAAAACGCTCAGGAAAATAGAGGAAAAGCTACAAAAAAGATGCTTCAGAAAAAAAGTTTCCTTGAAAAACTCAGTGAGTTCACCTGACCCCAGTCAGAGTCCTCTCATATAACCAAATCAGATCTCATGCTTTGCACTGAGGAGGAGCAACACCCAGAAACATGTGTCTCCAAACTGTGATTCTGGTTTGGCATTTATCCTAAGTCATGTGTCAAGGCTTGTTAAAGGGTCGAGATTGACTTGTAAGATTGCTACTTACAATAGGTGGCGCTAGAGTTCTAGCCCTCTTTGGCTCCAGAGAGTCAAATTACTTGCTTTAGGCGGTCACTGGCTGCTGTTGTGACATTTTGGTAATTGGTTGCAGCAGACGAAATGTCCTTTTCTTTTGAAGGAAGAAGCTCAGAATATGTAAGTGGAAAAGCAGTAAGTGCCAGAGAGAAGTGGCATGGAATCGGAAGGTGAGTACATATATTTTTTTTGTTAATTTTTACACCATAATCAACAGTTAACATAATAAAGTTTTATAGTAAAAAAAATGCAATTTTTAACTAATTACAATGTCATTTGTATGTGCATAGGTACAAAGTAAGACGGTATCAGAATATCACCTTATCTGTGCTACTACAGTAAGGATGTTTATGAAAGTTTAATTAACTTAACATAAAATGTAATTTAATTAAATTGCAAGATAAAACCTTGGCTCCAAATCTTCCACTCTTGCACTTAGGCAATTGAATTACCTGGGAAAACATAAAAGGCAAATAATTAAGTAATTATAATCATCAAATCAGGAACAAGTACCTCTTTAGTGAAAAGGCAAAGACAAAATCTAGCTTCAACTCATGTAGTGGAGCTACATCTATTAAGTGACGTCTAATGTTTTCATACTGTTTAAAACTTTGGCGCGTGGCCTGATGCTATAATTGTTGTTGAATTTTTGTCCAAATGGATGTCCATTACATTGTACAGTCCCGACATAAAACATATGAGGGTCGCCGAACACAAACTTTGAATTGAGAAAGTTCTTTATCTGTCTCTTAGCAGACATTATCAGCAGTGTCCTAAGTGGAGCCTGTAAGCAAGTGTTTTTTATATTATAAGCATGATTTAGGGCCAGAGACCATCTAGGCTGCTATTTGTGGTTTCAATAAAATCAGTGTTTTATCGGCCGGAGATTATCACTAAAGGACTAGTTGCCTTGTGCCATATAGTTCTCTTGCACTGCGTAACTCCATCCCCAGTACTGATTATCAACTTTTTTTCAATGTACAGTGTAAATAGAAAGTTGAGCTTCACAGGAGTACCAAGATGGCAGCAGTGACTCCCCATCTGCCATGGTAATGTATTGGTGCCCTGTGATCGGTAAGCACTTACAACGACTTCATGTTGAGAAAATCACCATCAGTCAACTGCAGAAAGTAGCTCAGCTCTGATCTGTGCACATCCAGGGCTAATACATTACACCAGCCTTTTGTGCACGACACCGTTCTTCCCTGGCACAGAGGGATCCTGACGGTGATTTAGCTGCCTCTGCTGACATGACGGGGTTTAAGGGGGTACAGAGACTGATTCATCCTCTACACTTCTTTATCACATCCCTGTAAAGCTGCTATATTTGATAATGTAATGTACATTATAATACTGCCATATGGTGTAATGTATTGTGAATATATATGTATAAGTATAGGGAAAGTGTAGTACTTAGATTAGCTCACTAGAGGAGGCACAATAGAACACATTAGGAATTAGACAGACTTGTAGGATTTTGTTAATTTAGGAGGCGCTAACTGTGTGTAAGATAGAGAGAGCTTTCTGAATGTAGTCAGTAGGGCCTGGGAGCCCGGACAGGGCAGTTGTGTCACACAACGTTTTCAAGTGAAGGAGCCCAGCTTGTCCAGGGCCTGGGAGCAACAGTCACTTGGGAGGAGAAGGAATACAGGGCAGCTTCAACATGGTTGCAGTAAACTACGAAGGAAAACACCTAATTGTTCAGGGCGAAACAGACAGGGAACTCCTGAAGATAGTTAGGCTGGCAAGACAGAATGCTGTGGTATCAGAGGCAATGGTATGACCCTGCGATATTCCTGGAGAAGTGAGGAACAACACAGGGAGAGGAAGGGCTTTGGTGTGTGAAGGATCCTGTGTTGTACTTGTGACCGATCTGGACGAGCTGAGAAAAGAACTGAGTAAAATTGTTTTAAATTGGAACTTGACTTTGCCTGTCTTTATATGGGACTTCAAGAACGAGATCCTCCGAAGACCAGAGAGGACCCTGATGGACAAGAAAGCAGACAAAAAGGTACGCTGCAGAAGGGACATTGTGTGTATGTTGCGGGAATCCAGTGTGTGACAGAGCAACCACCGTCAGCCACGACTACCCCCCTGGTCCTCATCACAGGGTCGTGACTTCAGACGTCTTTCAGTGGGAATCCAGCTGTCAATCAGAATGATATAGGAAGTGTCACCCTGTCAATAGAATGGAGCGGAATAGAAGCCTCTGCTCTGTCTGTGATGTCAGCAGAGGCAGCAGAATCCCCGGCAAGAGCGGTCTTTGACCGTTCTGTGTCGGGAAGAACAACGCCGTGCTCAACATTCAGAGGGGCCTGTTATATAAGAAACAACCTTCATATTTTAATATTTACATTTGCCAGTAGCTCTCTCTCAGGTTGACATGTAGTATTTCTACCTTAAAATGGTTCATAGAATTGTAGTAAAGCCAGGTAGACTAGAGTTAAATCCTAGCTCTCCAGGCTCTGACTAGATGCACCTGGTTGGCTCTGCATGTAACTAGGCTAGGAGTTCTCCTTAGTCAGTCAGATGGGGAAGTTGACCAGAGTGGATTGTGTTGGAGCTCAAGAGAGAAACAAGCTGAAATCTCTCTTTGAGGAGCGTCTGCTCAGGTCATGTGCAGGAATCCACAAGTATCAGTGGACAGTGGACTATGGACAACAGCTGCTTTTTTACCAGATTGGAACTACTGTAGCTCAGCCGTGTATGAGCAGCCAGGATCTGTCTTGTTTAGTTAACTTCTGGACAAGGCTAAGGATTTATGTTTATGGTTTTGTTTAGTACTGTTCAACCAATGAAGAATGAACATCACATTGTTTTGATACAAAAATCCAGTGCCTGTGTGAACAGTACCTACTGCCTACCTGACAGTGTGACTCTCTACGGTATATAGAGATAGTATATACTGTATGACATTTATAGAGCTGCTATCATTGCAGCAATAAAATATTTAGTATCATACTTTAAGGCATATTAGCTCCAGTATGATCAATATGGCCATGAGCGCTCTTGTCTGTCTGTGAATAATGATCTGTGTGATGTGGTTAGACAATGTGCTAAAGGGACAAGCATCAATAAGCACATTTACTGCACCTCTGATTTCCTGAGCAGTGCTGAGTCACAGTATAGCATGGAATAAGCAATTTCAGTAACACGCTGCTAAGGGTACGAACAAGAACTTTGAAGAGGAATCTTATATTTCGATAACGAGTACTAGTCACTTTTTGTTAATCACGTTTTACCATGAATTTCAGTTAATGAAAATAAGTCATTAACATGCACAGAAGCATAAATGTCTGTGGAACAGTGTAAAATTAATTGCGATGTCTCAAATCATATTTTGAAGGACAAAATTCCTACACGTGGCTGCTGTGCTAATTTTCATATTATGTAAAATAATTGTTTATTTTCCAACTCATCAACTCATGATGACCGGGCAAGTCACAGTCTGCACCAGAGATTCAGAACATGGGTAGAATTTACAAAAAAAAATGTATCAATTTTCGGGCATCAGCATTACACATTTTGTTGCACAGATTTTTTTGCCCAAAGAAATGGAAACTTTTTTTCAATTTTATGCTGTTCTTTTCACTTTTGAAAAGTATGAGAGATAGAGGGCATGGTTTACCAAGAGAATAGCTGAAGTCAAAATTTTTGGATTGACACTTTTTATAATTCTAAGTCTGGTAGAGGTGCGGATTAAAAATTAGAGAAAGAAATGGATTTAAATTAAAAGGTATCAATTTACCTTTGAAAATATCTTTTTATAGCTTAACTGCCTATTTAAATGAGGTGCATCAGATTTATCAAACACAGAGTGACACTTACGGTAGATAAAATTGGAACAAATAATGGCAATGCAACCTCCAGGGAAACTGACTTCAAAATTTCCACTAATGATTCATTTTTTTCCCATTTGTTATTCTCAACTTTTCCACATATTTAAGTATGAAGATCATGTCTACTTAATGGTGTCTATTGTGATAGAACTAGCTATCCATTTAAAGGATATAACGTCAAAGTTATATACACTGTTCAAAAAAATGAAGGGAACACAAAGATACCACATCGTAGATATTACTGAATGAAATGTCACAGCTGCAAATCTTTATTCATTACATAGTGGAATGCGTTGAGAACAAGAAAACATAAAAATGATCAATGTAAATCAAAATTAATATCCCATGGAGGTCTGGATTTGGAAGGATACTCAAAATCAAAGTGGAAAATCAAATTACAGGCTGATCCAACTTCAGTGGAAATGCCTCAAGACAAGGAAATGATGCTCAGTAGTGTGTGCGGCCTCCACATGCCTGTTTGACCTCCCTACGACACCTGAGCATGCTGCTGATGAGTCGGGGGATGTTGTTATGAGGGATCTCCTCCCAGACCTAGACAAAAGCTTCTGCCAACTCCTGGACAGTCTGTGGTGCAATGTGACATTGGTGGATGGAGCGAGACATGATGTCCCAGATGTGTTCAATCGGTTTCAGGTCTGGGGAATGGGCGGGCCAGTCCATAGCTTCAATGACTTCATCTTGTTGGAACTGCTGACACACTCCAGCCACATGAGGTCTGGCATTGTCCTGCATTAGGAGGAACCCAGGGCTTACCGCACCATCATATGGTCTCACAAGGGGTTTGAGGATCTCGGTACATAATGGCAGTCAGGCTACCTCTGACGAGCACATGGAGGGCTGTGCAGCCCTCCAAAGAAATGCCACCCCACACCATTACTGAACCACTGCCAAACCGGTCATGCTGACGGATGTTGCTGGCAGCAGATCGCTCTCCACTGCATCTCCAGACTTTGTCACGTCTGTCACATGTGCGCAGTGTGAACATGCTTTCATCTGTGAAGAGCACAGGGCACCAGTGGCAAATTTGCCAATCCTGGTGTTCTGTGGCAAATGCCAAGCATCCTGCTCGGTGTTGGACTTTGAGCACAACCCTCATCTGTGGACGTCGGGCACTCAGACCATCCTCATGGAGTCTTTTTCTAACCATTTGTGCAGACATATGCACATTTGTGGCCTGCTGGAGGTCATTTTGCAGGACTTGGCAGTGCTCCTCCTGTTCCTCCTTGCACAAACGCTAAGGTAGCGGTCCTGCTGCTGGGTTGTTGCCCTCCTACGGCCCCCTCAATGTCTCCTGATGTACTAGCCTGTCTCCTGGTAGCACCTCTGGACACTACGCTGATAGACACAGCAAACCTTCTTGCCACAGCTCGCATTGATGTGCCATCCTGGGTGATCTGCACTACCTAAGCTACTTGTGTGGGTTGTAGAGTCCGTCTCATGCTACCACGAGTTTGAAAGCACAACCAACATTCAAATGTGACCAAAACATCAGCCAGAAAGCATTGGTACTGAGATGTGGTC
This sequence comes from Dendrobates tinctorius, assembly GCF_039654945.1. Classification (NCBI taxonomy): domain Eukaryota; kingdom Metazoa; phylum Chordata; class Amphibia; order Anura; family Dendrobatidae; genus Dendrobates; species Dendrobates tinctorius. Next base: position 36,201,468 of record NW_027361797.1, read on the forward strand.
TGTGGTCCCCACCTGCAGAACCACTCCTTTATTGAGTGTGTCTTGATAATTGCCAATCGTTTCCATCTATTGTCTATTCCATTTGCACAACAGCATGTGAAATTGATTGTCAATCAGTGTTGCTTCCAAAGTGGACAGTTTGATTTCACAGAAGTTTGATTTACTTGGAGTTATATTCTGTTGTTTAAGTGTTCCCTTTATTTTTTTGAGCAGTGTACATTAACTTGACATAAAAGTAAAATGCTTACATCTTCAAATGTTTAAGAATTAGAAGGAAGAATTGTTCAAATCGTTTGGTCCCAGTCAACTTCTATTCATCCTTGGAAAAAATTCAAGCATATGCTTAAGTCCACAGTAAGGGTATTTAAATTCTGTACACCTAGATTGCAGTTTTTCTGCATTAAGTCAGATTGTTTCTTCCTAATAGAAAACTTTCCTTTCCTGAGTGCAGAAGTCACCAATGATTTTCACTTTTTTAAGAGATTGACTGGATTTGAAGTCACTAGGAAGTGGGGTAATCTCAAATATAAATTGATTGTATGAGGGAAAAATCCATCTACAACTTATTACATATGATAATCCTAGAAGATACTTTGTCATTAGGAAGAGACATAAGGATGGTGGTCTCCCTGCAAAAAGTACAGCATTTACAAATTTGCAAATGCTGCTCTTGTCACTAAAGCTGATGAAGACTTGAGATGAGCAAACCTTTGATGGTCGGTTTGATTCGGCAAACATCCCAATGTTCAATGAACGTTTCATCAAATGTGCCCGAACCCCATTGAATTCATGGAGGCAAAACCAAACACACAAACAACACCTTCAGGGAGGCTAAAAAGCTGCCAAAACATCTCAAATTAGGGGCAGACACCAGGAAAAGTGGTATCAACTTACCAATCAATTGCGCTTTAAAAAAAATAATTTAAAAAAATTGACGTGGATTCCTCTGTATTTTTGATAACCAGACAGGCAAACCTGCTAGCTGCAATGCGCGCTGGCCAGTGGAAGACCAGTGATCAAAAAACGGCTCAGGAGGATCAGCAATACCCGGCAGGGGGGGCCAGTCGCTGATCCCCGTCACACAGCGATCTTGCTGGCAAGATCGCTGTGGCATCACAAAATCAGCGATCTCGCTAGGCTGTGTGTGACGGACCCTTAAGTGAGCTAATTCAATTATCAGCCTTTTGGAAGGTAATTGAGACTCCAGACAATATGGGGAATACACGAAATGATACAGGGCAACAAGAAAACATTATGAAAATCAGTGAAATAGAAATATACACAAAATGATATCCACATAGCCTATCACACCATCACACGAACCCGAATCCAAATGTGAAATGTTCATGCCGAATTTCAGATTGGCAAACATTTTTCGAACAAGTTCGCTCATCTCTAATGAAGACCTGCCTGCGTCGTGTGTTTCAAAACTGATGTATTTTGGACACACGCAAAGTGTATATGCTATGAATAGAAAATATTATATGGCAAGAATTAGTTTAAAAAAACCAACATAATTTACTAATTTACTCCTGGTTACAAATGTATTAATATCTGATAATTGTCATGGTGTGAACAGGGTTCTTGCCCTGCAATCACAGGGTTAAGTGTTTGTGGCCTCTTTCTGGATCTGGGAGGGGTATTTATACTCACTCTTTACCAGGGTTCTCTGTCAGCTATATTGTTGTTCTGGTGTGTCTGACCCCTGGTGAGCGTGTATTCTGCGTTGCTTGTTTGCTTCCCATGTATGACCCGGTCTGTTCCCTCACTCTGTACTCCATCTCTTGTTTTGGTACTATCGTCTTCTCCGGTTCTGACCTCCTGGCTTGGCTATCGTTACTCCGTTACAGTTTGTCCCTATTGTACCGTCTATTGCCCGTTCTGGTTTTCTGATCTATTGCTACGTCCTGACTATCCATTCTGTCTAACCCTTTGGTACTGTATTGCTATCTTGTGCTTTGACCCCTGCTTCATTTGGTTTCTGTCTCTGTCTATGCCCCTTGGTAACATTGTTCTGTAGTTACCTTTCTAGGAGCTTCCCTGCAGCTCCTAGCTCTGTGGAGCTTAGGCCACGCCCCCAGCAGTCACGTGCTTCAGGTCCTGATACTCTGAAGCACACATCGTCACCGCTGCTGCCCTGCTCCACAGGTATCGTTGAGCACTGTTTTTGTACTCAGGACACACGCACTGGCTCAGTGAGCAAGTGCAGTGCGGGGTTCATGACAATAATTCAACATATTTTGGTGGTACAACCATTTGGGAAAGCCTTGAGATTGAGAGGTTAACAGTAAGTTACTATTGTTAGGAAAAGATGCTAAAAGACTTGAACTGCAGTCGGGAAATTCAGCCTTCAGGCTCCATTTAATATCTTGAACAATGCTGAGCAATCTTCTTCCAGCAATTTACAACTGATGACAGGTACAGAACGTACACAGACTGCACATAATTTGATGATGTTGATTCGTGTTTAACCAAAAATGATGAAGGTTTAACCGTAAAAATTGTTGAATCAATATAAGAAAACATGATTAACTCTTTTACTGTCAATGGATGTTAATGCAAATGTGCATTGCATGACCCTAGGTTGAATTGTCCACCCAAATATACATCTTCAGTTAAAATGAACTGTATCCATGTTGCTAGAAATTCTGGTCATGGAAGCTGCGGAGCATTATGCTTTTCTCTTACACTTCTTAAATAAGTTGTGGAAGCCTTGGTTCTTTCTTGTTGAAATTACAGCACATGTCCATGGTTGGACTAGAAGATAAACAGTCGCACTCAAAGTCTTGTATGGTTGCAGAGGAAGACTTATTTCAAGGGAATGAGGAGGTGCTTAGGAAGTACAGGAATCTCGTTAGGGGCTTAACTGGTGCTTTATCAGGAGACTGTGGTGATCTCATTCCCTTCAGCTTCTATTATGAGTAAAGGGCCCGTTACACACAGCGATCTCGCTGGCGAGATAGCTGATTTTGTGACACATCAGCGATCACTCCAGCGAGATCGCTGTGTGTGACATCCAGCAGCAATCGCCCCCCGCAGGGTATCACTGATCGTGCTGGATCATTCTGGCCCGTTTTTTCATCACTGGTCTCCCGCTGGTCAGCGTGCATCGCTGCGTGTGGTAGTGGGAGCCAGCGATGAGCGACGCTGCACGCTGGTTACCAACGTAAACATCGGGTTTCTAAGGGCCGCGGGGCCCTTAGAAACCCAATGTTTACCCTAGATACCAGCGTGCACTGCAGGCAGGGTGGGAGGTGGAGGCAGAGTGGCGCACAGACCGGAGCAGCTCTGCTATCTGCTACTCCAGTCTGTCAGACAGGAGTAGCAGATAGCAGAGCTATGCCGGTCTGTCTGTGCCGCTCTGTCTCCACCTCCTGTCATGCTTGCAGTGCACGCTGGTATCTAGGGTAAACATCGGGTTTCAAAGGGCCGCGCAGCCCTTAGAAACCCGATGTTTACGTTGGTAACCAGCGTGCTCGCTGATCCTGATCGCTGGAGGGGCTGTCTATGTGACAGCTCACCAGCGATCAGCTAACAATGTCCCAGCGATCCCATCCACGTCGGATCGTTGGTGGGATCACTGAGACATCGTTATGTGTAACGGTACCCTAAGATTTGACAAAGACCCGGGATAGGGCCGAAACGTTACCTTATACTTTTTGCATATCCTGCTTTCTCCACTGCGGTGAAACATTGTTTTTTGTGATTGAAATAAATCTTCCTCTGCCACCATACAAGACTTTGAGTGCGACTGTTTATCTTCTGGATTACGTTTTGTGGAATATTTCCACGTTCAGTCTGCACCTCTACAGCAAGAGTGCATGTCATTCCTTCTTCTACATGGTTGGACTAGGTCAGATAAAGCAGAAGATGACCTAGTCAGAACATGCCTTAAGAATGTTCTGCCACATTGAATGCACAGTCACAAATCATTAAAATCCGCTGTTGGCAGCTCCCTTTGCAGTTGCCGACCAATTACGTCCTAGATGTGCACGTTGGGAGACAAGTCCAGAGATTCTGCAGACCATGGTAGCACATTTAGGCCATGTAGGCTGCTTAGAGTAGCCATGAAGAACATGCAGCTTGGTGTTGTCATGTTTAAAAACGGCTCCTGGGACACTTTGGAGAAACTGACAGCATGCTAAGCCATGCAAGTGCATGAATTTATGTACATGTTGCTCATTCTTGATTATATTATGACTTCACACCACTTAGAGGTTGCAAAGCTGTAAAAACTTGACATGCATACGTTTTTATAAATATGCAAAAAGCCTCTTCAGAGAAGAGGACTTGAACTTTAGTTCCATTTATGAGATGTAACAATCTTAAAAGTCAATATCGACCGTCCTTATGCTGGCTGATACTCTCTACACGGAGAATTGTTACCCATAAGCTCTTATAGTGATGTTACTGGGTTTCAATTGAAGGTTTATTGTTCTGTTCATTGGTGACTTTCCTTTTCTGAAGAACAGAAGACTAAAAAAATATAGGTTCTCCACTACAGGAACTTTGGATCTTCTCAAAATACAAGTTACATAGTTTATTTGCTTGTCGTACATCATTGGGAATGGTGGTGGTACATCTAAAATGAAAATTTAACCATACTGTACATGTCAAATGTATAGTCAAGAAACCTAATGCCCTCGTAGGAATGATGGTAGGCCCATTGCAGAGTTTTTGTCCCAACATTTGTTCCTTTAGTCTCATGGCCAATGTTCTAGACATTCTCCCTACTCTTGCACTGTTTTCTAATAGGACCAAAACCAAAGATATCAGTACTAGTCTTATTAGAAAAAAGTGGAAAAAGAGGGGCACGTCTTTGGGAAACCTAACCATTAGACTTTGGTGATAATTTCGGAAAGAAGTAGATGTGGGACTAAAACTCTGCATTAGCAAGGCAATTGTTCCTAAAGAGGCTACTAAGACTATACATTTGATGTACATAGTCAAATTTTCATTTTAGATTGAAGGGTAACTGTAAGCATCTCCATTAGAGATGGGTGGATCAGAAAAAAATCGATTTCTCCTGTTCGCATGGTTTTTCACAGGAAATTCTATTCTTTGAGAAGTTATTTTCCACAAATTTAATGTCCCTTATTATGCACTGAGGTTTCAACAGACCCTAGAGCATAATAAACATAATATTTAAAACATAAGAAGAATCCTTGTGTTCACTTTATTGCTCACCTAATCAGCCCATGTGCTCCTCGACACCAAAAATTTGGTCCTTGTTGCATCTTCTATTCCCAATAGCTCGCGCCTCTCACAGTGAGCCAGAACTTTCAGCCAGCTGAGACCCACATGGATCCTGCGAACTGATATAAAATGCTATGTGTGAATGGAGCAGCTCATTTTCTGCCAGAGATAGTCAAGTAGTAAGTACCATGCTTGGCTTTCTCCGGTAGTCCGACAGACAAAGAATGGAGCTGTGGCGCAGATGAGCAGCCATCGCTCCTTTGCATTTCAGAGACCAATTCTTGGGATTGCTGGGAATCTCAGAGTTCGTACCCCCACTGATCAAAAAGTAATCACCCACTAGGATATCTAACACTTGCTTGGTTTTAGGTCTCCATGTTGTATTTTTTGATGGTTCTCAGTGACAATATAAAAGATGGAATATTTTTAAAACAGATAAATTCTTCTATAAAAACAGAATTATGCTATTCATCACTACATCTCCAGGCATGCGAGGTGTTGAAATCTTGAATATTTTTGTATAATTTAGACATAAAATAAACTAGTCATATCTTTAAATGCACAACACGCTTGGATGCTGCATTCGACCAAGTTATGGACTCAGCCAAGGTTTGTAGTCATCATAAGCCAAGAAGCTCTGTTCCCACCCACGTGAGCTGATTCATCATCGATTATGCCATGATATAATTTTCCTGGTCTATATAAAATGATGGAGATGTTTCATAAAGTAACAAAAATGTAAACCTGGAATAAAAGATTTAATTGTAATTTAAATATTGCCGACTCTAATATGTAAATGGATTAGAATTTGAAATATTTTAGAGTCAGATGAAATGTTCTTCTAGTAACTAAGATGGAAAACTAAAGTAAAATGCATAATTTAGGTAGAAATTCCATCTGTAGAGACCTAATATCCCATTTTTTATTTGATATTATCTGTATTAATGTACAACTTTTGATCAATGTGATCTGGCCTGACCTCACCATGTGATACCTGAATAAGGTATTACCGATATTGATGTCTGGCATCAAGATGGATGACAAAAGCTGAATTATTCTCTTTTAAGTAATAAGTTAGAAAGCTGTAATGGAAAAAATAGAACAACATTGTTATATGGATTAAAAACACATGAGATATGCACAAAAGTGAACAAGTCGGTGGGACAGTGTTCACACCACCCAAAGACTGAAACACAGAAAAAACACAGTATAACAAACGTGCAAAAATACTCTGTTGTAAAAAACATATATAACAGTAAACAGCAAGTGCTAGTAAAAAGATGAGAACAAAAACAGGGTATTAGTTGATACGTTTTTTGCAAAAAATGTATACTAAGCCACTCCACTAACGTCACGGTATACCCAACTTGGAGCTGTCCTATCTAATGTACTTAAAACCTGATCATGTGAACAGTACATATATGAGCAGGATTCAGAAAGGCACTGCCCAATGTGGACACGCTGTGCAAGATGACTTTTTATGTGCATGTCTCACAAGAGAGGTGCGGTTTGTTATACTGTGTTTTTTCTGTGTTTCAGTCTTTGGGTGGTGTGAACACTGTCCTACCGACTTGTTCACTTTTGTGCATGTCTCATGTGTTTTTAATCCATTAGTTTCTTGCTTATGCAAGTTTTGGGAGATTCCCACCCCTCTATTAGATTTGATGCGGGCTCCTACGCTGAGCCTGCGTATTTCCCTGCAGATTATGGTTGATTTAATCAGCCATCATATACCTGTAACAGCCACTGATGGAGCCAATCTCTGACAGCTGCATTTAACATGCAGAGGCAAGGGGGCGCATTATTTCACCCACCAATCTGTGAGCCTGTGATGTGATTGTGGGGATCAGATGGGTTGTCATGACAGCCGGGGGTCTGCTGATGACCCCTGTGCCTGTCATTACGATACTGCTGTTAAAGTGAGTCTGTAGCCGGTGTTCAAAGGAGATCATGATTTTAGCCATGCATACTAGTGTTGATGCACTCTTATGTATAGCACAAGCGAACAGGTGATCACAACCTCAAGTCCCCTGAGAGGACTATTAAATACAATGAAAAGATAAAAACAAAATGGTTTTAAAAATATGAAAAAAATAAAAGCACAAAAGTTCAAATCACTCCCATATTTGTCTCATTTAAAATAAAACAATTAAAAAATACACAAAGAAGCTGCCACTATTACATTGTGTGTTCAGTACAACATAAAAAAAATTGTGAAAGATACTCTTTAATCACTTTTCACATATGTACATATATTGTCCCCTAGTCTGTGCTTCTGGAGATTTAATTTAAGGCTGTTGCATGGTATAGTATCAACTGCCTTTGCAAAGTCAAGAATTATCACATCAGCAGCACCACCAATATCCAGACTTGTAGTTACCTCCTCAACGAAGATGAAAAATAAAACAAAATTAAAAAAATATTTTAATCAGCTCTGCAGCCACTATTCCATGATGTGACCAATTTGACATGATAAAACCCACGAAAGATCCTTTTTAAAAAAAAAATTAAAAAAAATTGCACACCACTGATGTCAAAATTACCTAACGGTAGTTGCCTGGATCCACCTTCTTACCCTTCTTGAACATCGATACAATATCAGCCGTCTCCCAGTCTTGGTGCACCGACCCTATTACAAGAAATTCTAAGAAGATGAAATACAGTGGTCTGTCAATTACTGAGCTCAAATTCTTCAATATACATGGATGAATATCATCTGACCTGGGAGCTTTGTCATTTGATGCTATTAGCAAAGTTATTTTTCCAATTCACCTCTCCACATTTATTGCTAGTCTCACCCCCCCTTTAAATGCTCATTGGTTCCTGCTGTATCCCACTTTCTGTCTACTCTATCTCCCTTTTTATACATCCAACCTATCTCCCACTAGTTACTCATTTATAAGCTCCATCAGACATCTAGCAATCCTTACCCCCAGCTCAGCTGCACTCTCTCCAACGTGATTCAGTCTGTCCCTTCTGTAGAGCCTGTAGCCAATAGAGAAGTTAGTTCAGGTTCTCCATGAACCTAAACCTTCACCACTTTCTAAACCACTTCTAAGAAAACACCAAGCCTTAGTTTAAAATGTTAATTTGGAAAACACTCGTTTTATGGTCAACTGTGCACTTAAGTGATTCCTCGCACTTATTTGCAGTCATCACTCCTCTCAACGAGCCTTGAATTGAGTTTTTGAACGTTGTAGTGTGGCGCCCCTGAGGCTCAGTCGCCACAGAGGTACTGCACCTTCTCCTAAGGTGTGGTGCCCCACCAACTAGGTAAGTTGGGAACTCCTTTCCATACTCCAACACCTGCACCCCACACAGGATAGTTCAGCACTGACCACATTGCGGCTTCATGCTTAGAGGGTAGCAGAGCACCTTTCGTGGGTCCTTGCTTCATAACACGAGATGTGCTGGGAGGTGGGTGGAGTTGAGATTCATATAAAGGGTTTGGAAGGTTTAGAATGACAGTTCAGTCTGGAGGTCAGTCAGTCAGGAGAGTCTGAGGACGGATCCCTGGAGGAAGGGATGGAGGAAGGAGTGCTGCAGCTTCCTCAGTGATCTGACCCAGCTGGCACGGGAAAGGAACAGAAGGAGAAAGACGTAGAACTGCAACCTAAGCTTCCATAAGAGAGAGAAGGAACAGCGCGGAACAAAGGGGTAGGAGAACAGAGAGGAGTTGTGGGTTGGAAGAGGAACTCTGCCTATAGGTTCTCAGCGTAAGGCCGGGGCCCGGTCCCCAAGGTTGTATGGACACTTATGGTTCTGCAGCAGACACCGGTGGAGTAGTTGACTGTAAATGCACTACTCCCATCTAAGACTTGGGGCACAACAGCAATTGAATAGAGAGCCAGGACTCTGGAGAAAGGAGTCCCAGAGAGAGGCTACAGCTGTCTGTCATACAAGTAGAGTTGTTAGGAACATCTGACAGGAGGAACTTCAGAGTACCATGGTACTGGAGCTCTTCACACTAAAAGGCGCAATAGAGGAGTCGTTCAGGAAAGGTACATGTTGGCGGAGTGTTGGAGAGGAGAAGCCTGACTTGCCCGGGAGGTTGATTAAGTCTCTGCCCCGGAGGACACGGCATGGAAGCGGGCACCAGTGTGTACCACGAACTTTGAGTAAAGCTTTGGAACTACAAGCCCTGGTGTCTTCCATTCAATTTTGCGCCAACACCGCCAGCACCGCTACATCTGGGTACCAACATTCCTGCACCTATACACTGCCCTGGGGTTACAGCTTCACCTGCGGAGAGCTATACCATCTATGCTGCAACACACCATCAGCCCCAGAGGATCTGCACGCAGCGTTGGCTTAACATCTTGCTTGCCAAACACCACAGGTGGCGTCACGAACTATCACATAAACTATATTACAAACCACCATTGATTTGGGTGCCCAGGGCCACGGACCGGGTCACCGCCGCTGTGACACATTCCCCTGACACCGGCCCGGTACCGAGTACCCCACAGCCCTTGGACAGGGCGGCCCAGTAGTGCAATAAGCTGCTATAGAAAAGGTTATTTCTTGGAGCAGGTTATTGTTTAAGTAGAATAATGAAACTGGCAAACCTATTGTCACTCTATAGTATTGAGATTGCTGTAAAGTACCCAAACGAGTTAGTCGAGGGCAATTTGGTGATCCCACTCACTCTGGCACTCTACAGACCACACGTGTCACCGTCCTGGTGAGATGCTGTGTGTGAGGTGCATTACACTTCTGGCCTACAGGCCTCCATTGGCTTCAGGTTTTCCTGTTCAGGAACCTTGGCAGCAATCAATCCAGGAGACACAGGTTTTGTAAAAACAATCAATCTTTTACTGAACACTTGGCAATCTTCACTATCAGGCACGTAGGATAAGGCCCAACGGGTTGTTGTCTTTCTCACAGGTGCCGGAAGCAACTTCAGACCCGCTTGTCGTTATATACGTAAAGTGTCCCTCTTGCTATCTTCACTAGTACTAGGAATTCTTCTACACCACCAGCAGTGCAACCATATTGCAATACCTTACACCACATGTAGTCTGAGTCCATCTTGCCCTGTAGCTTCACAAACTGAGTGCACCCAAGGCTCCCGAGGTCCATCAGACCGGTAGACGGAATCACACCGAGTATTAGGCCCACATTGTCCCTAGCAGCCCAATGCGTGAGACTGCTGCTGACACTTCACACTACTGTGAAATGTCACTTCCTGAACTTGGCACTAACTCTCAGCTCCCCCTCCCAAAACTGGGCCAGCCAGTACAGTTAACCCTACCTAGCCTAGACTGCAGTCCCAATAGTTGCTACCCTTGACATGCCTGAATATAAAATACATTTAACTCCTTAGACTGCCAGGAAGCAGACCATCGGCTCCGCCAATCCTACACTGCAACATCCCCTTTTTTAAAACCAGACCCAATGTGGTCTAAAAATAAAAAAAAAACACATAAATACTCATCTACTGATATGCTGCCTCTTCGCCTTACAAATATATTGGTCTCCAACTAGTCTCCTTGGTTTTTATTTTGGTAGGAAAGGGCCGTGCAGCCAATCAATGTCCACAGCGCTAACCAACCCATCATTGCTTTGGTCAGCTATTGCTTTTAGTGATCACACACTTTCCCAGCTGGAGGGGGAATCTAAGAGATCTGATGAAGCTAAATCTTTCAGCTTTGATGTATCCTGGTCTGGCATAGCCCCTCTAAGCTATGTGTAACAGTACAGATCAATAAGATTACTGATGCAGCCTCACGTGCTTAAAATTTCCATTTTCTAAGAGCTTTTTGTTGTTGTTTCTACAAATCTATTTTTTTTGTATTTTGTAAAGAAACATTGATATTCATCCATGGGACTTGCGAGCTCCCATGGAGATATCACAATAGAGGATCCATACAGCAAACTGACAATAAGTGCTACATATGTGTGAATTTAAAAAAAATCACGAGTTGTCCATTGTCCTCAGATTTTTACTGCCCTACTGAGATACATCCTTTTGAAAAAAGTCAGAACAAAGGAAACCTTAACGTTGTGTCCAGAATGCAAACACATGGCGGGTAATGATTATTCCACTCTCAATACTAGAAGTAATGTCTGCAATTATTGCAGCATGGAGCATCAATCAATAATGTGAGTTCCTAATGATCCCAATGATTATTGCAGAACTTACAACGTGACATCATTTTTATAAAGTTCTCAATAAAATTTCAATACTGATAACAATCAAATGGATTGTTAGGGCAAAATCAACATTTTCTCGGTAGCTTGTTATTTTAAAAAATAACAAAGTGATCCTCACCACCCAACACCGGGATCCAGCTGAGGCCTCTCCATGGTCTGTGTTTACACAAGAAAGAAGTTGTCATCATTCAAAGCAGCAAAAAAAAAACACTGGGACCTGTGATTGACCACTATGGTCAAGTGATTTTTGCAGTGCGTGATTGGTGACGGTCCGGTTGTTAGCACCATGCTGGATCCCTGCTCTGACAGGAAGGGCCTCTGGTGTGTCACTTCACTTATCCACGCTGCAGTCGGTTCTCCCCTTTATCGTGCTCTACATGCTTCCAGCAGAGCTTCCAGTTGGGCCTCTAGCCATTCCATAGAGCATGCGTGCGTACGCTCCCGCCCTCTTAAAGGGCCAGCATGTGCACTAGCTATTTTCTCCCCAGCCAATGTGGGGCAGTATGTATATATTGTTTCCTCCCCGCTGGGGAGGTGCCTATACAACCTTACTTTTCTGCAGTCTAAGTTGCATAAGGTTGTGTACCAGTATTTGCTGCATTCTGGTGCTGATCCTGCCTGCTGCACTCTGGTGTAGATCCTGCCTGCTGCACTCTGGTGCCGATCCTGCCTGCTGCACTCTGGTGCAGATACTGACTGCTGAACTCTGGTGCAGATCCTGCCTGCTGCACTCTGATACGAACTCTGCCTGCTGCACTCTGATATGAACTCTGCCTGCCACACCATCCAGTCTGTACTTAGGGGTCCATTGGTATGTCCTGGAGTGGCACCTGGCGAGCATCAGAAGCCAAGCCTAACCTAACCATCAGAGGCTCTAGTGAACAGTCCATAGAATCATAGAATCGTAGAGTTGGAAGGGACCTCCTGGGCCATCTGGTCCAACCCCCTGCTCAAAGCAGGATTCGCTAAATCATCCCAGTCAGATGTCTGTCCAGCCTCTGTTTGAAGACTTCCATTGAAGGAGAACTCACCACTTCTCGTGGCAGCCTGTTCCACTCATTGATCACTCTAACTGTCAAAAAGTTTTTTCTAATATCTAATCTGTGTCTCTTCCCATTCAGTTTCATCCCATTGCTTCTAGTCTTTCCTTGTGCAAATGAGAATAAAGTTGATCCTTCTACAATGTGACAGCCCTTTAGATATTTGTAGACAGCTATTAAGTCTCCTCTCAGTCTTCTCTTTTGCAAACTAAACATTCCCAAATCCTGCAACCTTTCCTCATAAGACAGGGTTTGCAGACCGGTCACCATTCTGGTCGCTCTTTTCTGAACTTGCTCCAGTTTGTTGATGTCTTTTTTAAAATGTGGTGCCCAAAACTGGACACAATATTCCAGATGAGGTCTGACCAAAGAGGAGTAGAGGGAAATAATGACTTCACGTGATCTAGACTGTATGCTTCTGTTAATACATCCTAGAATTGCATTTGCCTTTTTTGCTGCTGCATCACACTGTTGACTCATATTCAGTCTGTGATCTATTAGTATACCCAAGTCTTTTTCACATGTGCTGTCACTTAGCCCTATTCCTCCCATTCTATATATGCTTTTTTCATTTTTATTGCCCAGATGTAGTACTTTGCATTTCTCCCTGTTAAAAACCATTCTGTTAGTTGCTGCCCACTTCTCCAGTTTATTTAAATCTTTTTGAATCCTCTCTCTCTCTTCTCTAGTATTAGCTATCCCTCCTAGCTTTGTGTCATCAGCAAATTTAATCAGTTTAATCAGTCCATTGCGCACTTAGTCATGCCCCTCCAGACTCTCCGCTGTCCGAGGCACAGTGATTCCACAATCACATCCGTGACACCGGTTGCTGCTTGAACAGTGACATCTCCCTTCGCTTGTAAACACAGACCATGTAGTGGCTTTAAACAGTGAAAGCCAGAGTCCCTCTAGGACCTGCTAAACAAAGTAGTTTGTGCAAAGTCTATATATGGAAGTCTTATTAAGAGCTGCTATGTTTCCACGTACAGTTCAATCTTACACGCAAACAATATGCTGAAAAAAAGAATTGACAGCATCTCCAAAAATCATACAGTTATCTAATGCCGCTGTATATATAACTGAACATGAGATTCTTAGTTTAATATTCTGGTCAGACTGTATGAAGCCCACTGCCACTTCACAGCGAACCTCTTAATGGGTCCCTATCGCCCTAACAGAGCGAAGCTGTGTTCTGACCACCGCCGCAGCGACAATGCACCAACAGGGCGGACAGCCTGGTGCCTCACAGCGCCCATGCTGCAAGACAAAGTCCCAATGACTGCGCCACCCCACCAGCACAAAGCCATAACAACAATGGCCGCCACACCGCACCAAATGAAAGGAGCATTGAAACTCACCTACTCAAGCTCTCCAGGGAGAGCAAAAAAAGGCTGGACCCTTTTCTTTGCAGTCTCCTGCTAATTTAAAATCACTTGTACCAAATGGGAGGAGTGCACATCCAAAAAGAAAAAGGACAGATCATGCAATATGCTGAAAAAGAGCATGGACAGCACCTACAAAAGCCATATATTGATCTAATGCTGCTAGGCAAAAATATATATAACTGAACACAAGGTTCTTAGTTTAACATTCTGATCAGACTGTATGAAGCCCACCGCCACGTCACGGCGAACCTCTCAGTGGGTCCCTATCGCCCTAACGGAGCATATTTTTCAGCATATTACACACAATGTCTACATCTCCTGTTTGTGGAATCTAATTGGATATATGTTTTTAATCTGAAGAAAAAATAATAGAATGTTTTAACTAATTTTGGCTGCAGGCTTTGTTTTCCCTTTTTGCATATCCACTGCTTATCAAGCCTCAGTGTGAGCAACCAAGAACAGGTAAGCTGAATATTTTCTATTCCACTAAGTGTGAATTGCAACCATCAAGCCTACTAGACCACTTGTTGAGAATTGTAACCATCACACATATCATATCTCTGCAAAGTGAAATGTACAGTAGCATTATGTGCCACTTATAAAGACACATTACGCCTCCTATGGTTCAAAGGGGTAAAGCCAATAAGGACCACTGATTGCCTTTAGTGGTCACTTGACGTTCTCCACCAAGAGAGAAGGAAAGGAGACTAACTGGTCTTTTTTTGTTTTAATACCCATTTGGATCCATTATTAATATTAAAAAAGTAGTAGAAAACCCCTTTAATTTGTTTCTAACTCTATTTTTCTTGTCTGATCTTGTTTGAACTTTTAGCCTCTGAATTTGAGTCTGAATTGCATTGTCTAGTGGTTTCCCACAAACATATAATCTTGCAGTTTAACATTGATAACATAGACATGCTGTATGCAGATAAAGATTATTGTTATTTTCTATAATTATTATTTTTTTTATTTTTCTTTCACTTCTCATCCATCACTTTGACTTATTTCGTAGGTCATTAAGATAGTTTCATGAAATACCAAAAAATTCATTATATCCTTATTTTTTTTATTCATTCTATTTCTTTATATACAGGTGCTTCTCCCAAAATTAGAATATCATCAAAAAGTTAATTTATTTCAGTTCTTCTCAAATATTATATAGAGTCATTACAAACAGATTGCCTCCTGGACATCTGTCAAGTCAGCAGTCTTCCCCATGATTGTGGAGCCTACTGGAACAGACTAAGGGACCTTTTTAAACACTTAAGAAGCCTTTGCAGGTGTTTTTGTTAATTATTCTAAATTACTGAGATAATGACTTTTGGGTTTTCATTGGCTGTAAGCCATAATCATCGACATTAACAGAAATAAACACATGAAATAGATCACTTTGTTTGTAATGACTCTATATAATATATGAGTTTCACTTTTTTTTTATTGAAGAACTGAAATAAATTAACTTTTTGATGATACTCTAATTTTGTGTGAAGTGCCTGTATCTAACTGTTATGGGGCATTTATCAGGAAAAGGTCCCCACTAAAATGTAAGGCTTATTTACTGTGATCAGACGTAAACCTCGATTATTCATAATGTAAGAGAGTTAATTGTGGAGAGTTTAGAACTTTTCTTTTAGTTTAATAATGTACAGAGTTCATCTTGGTGCTAATGAAATTCATAATGGATTTTTTTAATGCATAAACGTATTACCTGAGGATGGAGGTGTGGGAGGGGGGCTGATTTCCCTGTCTATTAACGAGAAGGGGTGTCCAGAGTGGAGAAAGACTTTGGATCCAGTCCACACAAATGCGTCTGTACATGATCCTCCAGCAACCCATCAATCTCACATACAAAAAATGAGAGGTCAATGATTTGTGATAAATGAATTTTCTTTAAAGAGAAATGAACATTTGGTTGCATGAAAAAGTCATTTACCTTGGCTTACTTAAAGATTAAACATCTGATTGAAGTAGAGTCACTAACTTTCTTCGGTAAGAGCTCTAACATCTGAAGGGTAAAGAAAATGTCACAACCGGTTTTTACTATACTGTAAATATAGAAGATGGCTTCTTGGAAATATTGTAATAGCTACTAAAACTCTATAGAAAACATGAGAGGAATGAAAAAAATTATAAAGGCAGATATCTAATACAATTAAAGCAGGTTCTTACATATACCATATATACTCGTGTATAAGCCAACCCGTGTATAAGCCGACCCCCTTAATTTTTCCACAAAAAGCTGGGAAAACTTATTGACTCGCGTATAAGCCTAGGGTGGGAAATGCAGCAGTTACTGGTAAATTTCAAAAATAAAAATAGATACCAATAAAAGTAAAATTAATTGAGACATCAGTAGGTTAAATGTTTTTGAATAGCCATATTGAATCAGGAGCCCCATATAATGCTCCATACAGTTCATGATGGCCCCATAAGATGCTCCATACAAAATACACCGCATATAATGCTGTACAAAGGTTAATAATTCCCCATAAGATGCTCCATAGAATAATATGTGTTGGCCCCAATAAGATGTTCCATAGATTATGCCCCATATGCTTCCCCCATATGATGCTCCATATAATATGCCCCCATATGCTACCCCCATAAGATGCTCCATTGAATATGCCCCCATAAGATGCTCCATAGAATATTCCCCCATATGCAGCTTCCATAAGATGCTCCATTGAATATGCCCCCATATGCTGCCCCCATAAGATGCTCCACTGAATATGCCTCCTATATGCTGCCCCCATCCATAAGATGCTCCATTGAATATGCCCCATATGCTGTCCCCACAAAATGCTCCACTGAATATGCCCCCATATGCAGCCACCATAAGATGCTCCATTGAAAATGCCCCCATATGCTGCCCCATAAGATGCTTCATTTAATATGCCCCCATATGCTGCCCCCATAAAATGCCCCATAGATTATGCCCCCATATATTGCTGCTGCCGCTGCTGCAGGTATTAAAAAAAAAAGACATACTCACTGCTGCTCGCCGCTATCTGCCCGCCGGGTCCCTCTGTCTGTGACTGTTCAGGCAGAGGTCAAGCACTGACTATGTCATTGTGTCCTTTGCCGTCTGAACATCAATGACAGTGGGACCCGGTGGGCAGACAGCGGTGAGCAGCTTTGGAAGCAGGACAGGTGAATATAGCATATACTTACCTTCCCCCGGCGTGTCTATGCAGCCCTGTTCTACCACGGTCTCCCTTCATTCCTTCAGCGGTCACGTGGTACCGCACATTAAAGTCATAAATATGTGCATATTCATGACTTTAATGAGCGGTACCATGTGACCGCTGTAGGAAGGAAAGGAGACCGTGGGACAAGCAGGCGGCTGCAGAGACCGCCCGGGGGGGTCAGTATGATGTGACACCCCCAATCCCCCTCCCCACATACTCCCTGGCTATATGACTCGCTATAAGCCGAGAGGGGGACTTTCAGCCCCAAAAAATGGGCTGAAAATCTCGGCTTATACGCGAGTATATGCTATAAACACCACTGGACACTGGTAAATTATTCCGGGGTATTGTACAGTAATTAATTTACAATAGTGGTAAAATGAAGAATAATACTTTATATGCATTTACTTTGGTCTATAAACCATTTATTATTTTGTATTTTATACTTATTTACTTTTCTTTATTATTCTATTTGCACATTTTTTGTCACATTAGTATTCATTTATTTCTCTCTTTATACATAATTTTTAGACATCTGATAGTATTCATTTATATCTCTCGTTATACATACGTATATACATAATTTTTAGACGTTTGATTATTTATGGTTCATGGTTTCCATGTTCCTCTAGCTCCATTTTTCATTCCTGTTTTTATCTTTGTCTTATTTGTTTTTTTAGTTTTGTCATAGTATGTCAATTGGTGTTCCATTAATAACGTATTTTGTTTGCATTTTTGCTTCTCATTTGTTTATTCAATGCAGTTTTTTAGATATTACATATAGCTGCATGTTGGCATGTAGTCCATGGGAAAGTAATGCATATCCCCATATCCCGGGTCTTTTCCTGACTGAATTGGAAAACTGCTACTTTTAAAAAAAAAAGCTGTAGTATTGTTAATCCTTTCAAAAAATTTTAAGTGTGTTTTCACCATAGAAAGCAGTGAGAAAGTGCAAAAATTCTATAAAAACACAACCATGCCTTTTTTGGTGTTTTTTGGTGAATGAAACTAACTTAAAGGGAATCTGTCACCCCTTTTTTGAGCTATCATATAACGATATCATTCAATTGTGTGTCACATAAGGATTCTCTTAGTACTTTTGCTTCCCCCTGACCCCGCAACTTTCATGCATAAATACCTTGTTTATATCGGTTCAGATGTATGTAAACTGCTGCTGTCCGGTCCGCTGGGCGGGGCTTATTCACCTGCTCCCCCCTCCCTGTCTTTCTCTAAGCATTTCTTCTTGTGTAAAGCAAGACAGGGAGGGGGGAGCAGTTGAATAAGCCCCGCCCAGCGGACCGGACCGTGGCAGTTTACATACATCTGAACCGATATAAAAAAGGTATTTATGCATGAAAGGTGCGGGGTCAGGAGAAAGCAAAAGTACTAAGAGAACCCTTATGTGACACACAATTGAATGATATCATTATATGATATCTCAAAAAAGGGGTGACAGATTCCCTTTAATTAAACATGTACTGTAGACAAATGACACATGTAATCTGCACCAAAAAAACGCAGGAAAACTTGCTTTTTGTAAGTTGCTTTTTTACTGCAAAGGGGTCAGGTTTTAGCTGCCGGGAAAAAAAACGCAGCAGAAATGCAACGTGTGAACATAGCCTAAGCGTGGATGATTTTTTTTCTTTCATTTTACCATCCATGTCACATGCCCTACTTGTATATAAAGACTATCTAAGATAAGAATGGTTTCACACATCCAATATACTTAGTCTGAGTACATATTGGAGTGTCCATGACCAAAACTCAACAGCCTCATAGACATAGCGGGTGATTCATCAAAACCGACGTTTCTCTCGCCGGTCTTGATGAGAGGTCGTTTTGGAGCAGACGCTCCTGATTCATTAAGAGGCTCACCCCACTGTTGGATAAAGACTTGTGGCATATCAATCGCCACCACTTGTCTTCAATTTGACGAGCGGGGCGGTTGCCATACTCTATCATGCCCCAGCTCCAACCACTTTTTTGGAGTTGGGTGAGAATGGCGTAGAAAAGCCAGAAGTTCCTTTTTGGGGGGCAACCTCGAGTTGTACAAAAAAAATGCTATTTTTCAAAGCTTTTTTTCACTAGATATCTGGCAAAAAACCTTTGATAAATCGCCCCCACAGTCAGGAGACCTGTGACCGGCCCAGACATTGGGGTTCATACTCCGACCATGTATGTTGTTACGTATAATCTACTTTCATAAAGTCACTTTCTTGAGAACATCCGCAGTGTGAGAATTATCGGTTCCTAAATATACGTCAGACATAAATTATAGTAACTTTCATTCTGCGGTCAATTTTTTTTTTCTACCTTGAATGAATTAAATTATCAGAATTGCTTATTTTCACCTTAAAGTCTCCTCATCAGTATACATGGTTTATGCCAGAGCAGACTAACAGGGGAATTTAGTTGGTTCATTAGATTGACTCATGTTTTATACCGTTGTATTTGGCAAGTATTTCTCACTAAAACCTCTCTGCTCTTTGCAGGGAAGGAACAATTGAGATTAAATATAGAATCCTTTACCTTTCTATCATTTTTCTACATCAGAGACATTGTTAGATAACTATATGATTGGGCCAAGATCGTAATGTCGGGATTTTAGGCAAGAATCAAGTCTGCAAAAGCCATTGGGCTTTTAAAAAGTAGGATAAATGAGCAGTGGATAAACTCTTTTACTCAAGTAACCTTATATCTCTTACTGAATTAACCAATTAACCTACCAACTTAAAACCATCCCAGCCATAACAATCTTTGTAGAAGCAAGTTACCAATGATAATTTGATCCCGTGTTGCCCCAGGTTGACCACGTTGCAAGCCCTCATTTACCCTGAAGTACCACTACAGAATAAATGAAGCATTACACTATTGTCATTAAAATTAATTTTAATAATGTCTAAATGGGTGACCCCCAATCTGTATTACCCCCTTACTGACATATGAGCTATAGTTATGTTGAACAAACAAATCAATTTTGGAACAAATCAAGCCAAACATGTCCCTCGAAGCAAGGATCACCAAGCTACGACTTGCCTACTTTGGACACATCATACGAAGAGAGAAATCACTGTAGAAGGACATCATGGTCGGAAGATTAGAAGGAACAAAGTGAAGAGGAAAACCAGTGACCCAATAGCTTGATGCAATCAGGATAACAGTGGAGAAGACCATGGTGGATCTACCTAGACTTGCACAAGATCCACCTTTCTACAGAGGGTTCATCCATTAAGTCACCAGTAATTAAATAGTAATCATATATGTGAAAAACGTAGGGTACGTGTTCTTTACATGTACTACTACTACTTACTTTTTCACTTGCTGTAGGGTATATGATCATTTTGTTTTGTTTTTTGTTTTTTTTCTTGAGTTTTGTGTGAAAATTGGCTACAGTGTGAACGTGTTTTTACACTTTAGACCAGCTTATAGTTCGGCTCATTTCTTTGGTTTTGCTGTATTTTCTTGTACTTTGTACAAACAGTGGCGCGGACCACCCTTTCTATGCTAAGTATTTCATCTAAATAGCTTCCCATGGATGGGTGTCTCTGTCTTAACCCTGTCCTGCTCTGGCTGTATTCACATTGAGGTCATTTAACACATGGTAAATTTGTAATACTCGAAACAGGTAAGGACCGTCCTGATTGGTACACTTTGTTGCGGTGGGATGGCTTTTATGACTTTTATCGGAATAGTGTTAACTAAATACCCTGTTATTTACATAAATTAATACCATTTATTTATTTACTTGCTGTAAGGTATATACTCATTTTGGTTTTTTTCTTGGGTTTTGATGAATGAACGTGCTCCTACAAGGTGTTAACCAAGCATGCTCGTGTGCTAACCGAGTGTCTCTGATGTGTTCGGATAAATATGTTCAAGTCCCTGCGGCTCCATTTCTCGTGGCTGTTTGACAGCCGCAACACATGCACGGATTGCTTGTCTGCTAGCACACAAGCATGCTCAGATAGCACCTTATCCGAGCATGTTTGCTCATCACTAATTTTGACTTAAAGAAAACGCAGAAAAAAATGCTAAACAAATTGAAATGCACAGCTCAAAAAACACAAGGAAAAAAATGCACTATGTGAATATGACTTTATAAACCTTATTTATTCGTTACCACTGTAAAATGTATGAAAAATGCATGGATAAAACTGCTATGTATGAACGAGCCTTAAAAGGGAATTTATTAGAATTGTTTTTATACATAGATTTTTTTCATTAGATAAAAAGATATATTTAAAACATCAAATATCTACCAATTCTATATTTGCTGTACTAATACATCTGCTCTCATTGCAATAACTTCCTCCTAGATGTATTGGAAGTATATTAATAAACTTATAAGTGGAGCGCCCTCAGTCGCCAGGGCAGAGGTGGTACTCGGTACCGAGCCGGTTGATCTTCTCAACGGGAGTTGTCACGGCAGCTGTCACCCGGTCCGTGGCCCTGGGGCTCCATTGCAAAAGGGGAATGTTTCAGTGTGCTTTTGGTGATGAAAGTTTATGTGATTCGTGATGCCACCTGTGGTGTTCGGCAATGAAGATGTTAAGCCAACGCTGCAGACAGATCCTCTGGGACAGATGGTGGGGTGCAGCAGTGATGTTATAGCCCTCCACAGGCAGGGCTGTAGTCCCAGGGCAGTGTAGGTGAAGTGACACGTAGATGATGCAGGGGATGTAGTAGTGCTGAGTAGGTTGACGCAGGAATAAGTGGAGGACACCAGGGCATGTAGTTCCAAAGCTTTACTCAAAGTCTGTTGTGGTACAGGCACCCGCATCCGTGCCGTATCCTCCGGGTCAGGAGTTCAGTCAACCTCCAGGCAAGATGAAGTCCTCCTTTCCAACACTCCGCCAACATATGTGCATTTTCTGAACGTCTCCTCTTATAGCACCTTTAAAATGAAGTACTCCAGCACTGAGTTACACTGGGGTTCCTCCTGTCCGATGTTCTTGTGAACTCTACTTGTACGGCAGACAGCTGTAGCCTGCTTCGGGGACTCCTTGCTGATAAGTCCCAGCTCACTATCGTTGCTGTTGTGCCCCCAAGTCTTGTGTGGGAATAAAGTGGTGACTACTTCTATTCCTCTGGTGTCTGCTGCAGGACCATTAGTATCCATACAACCTCGGGGACCAAACCCTGGCCTTACGCTGTGAACTTGGGAAGGATTCTCCTCTAACCCTAATCCTTAGTCTTCCTTTTCTCCTTACATTCCGTACAATCCTTTCTTTCATATGGAGAATCAGGCTTTCGTTCTAATGTCTCTTCCGTGTGTCAGTGGACCCAGATTACTTAGGTCGGCTGCAGCACTTCCTTCATCCATCCCTCTCCCGGGGATCTTACTGACTCACTTCCCTGTCAGACTTCCACTCCCTGACTGACTGAATGATTGACTGACTGACTAAATCCTAAACTCTTCCCTCTCTTTTGAGTGCAAACTAAACTCCACCCACCTCCCAGCACGCTTCGTGGTCCAAGCAGGGAGCCACCAAAGGGTGCTTTGCTACACTACTATGTTGTGTGGGATGCAGGTGTTGGAGCGTGGTCAGGTGTCTCCACCTTACCTGAATGGTGGGATACCACACCACAGGAGGAGGTGCAGGACCTCTGTGGCGACCGAACCCTTAGGGGCACCACATACCCCCCGTTAAACAGCACATCCGCGGACTGAAAAAGAACCAAAGATGGACAAATACAGGAACATACAAAATTTTTATAATGCTGATAAACAGTTCTTATCTAAACTTCCCAATGTGGGAGGCACTCATTCTTGAACGTTACAAACAATTTAACTAAATATCTATACCTTACTATAGTACCTAATTCAAAAGTGCTCTTGACAACAACTCACTACCACTTCAAGTATCATCATTAACACACTTCTTCACTTTCCCTTTTCTTTCACATTTTCTACTTTCTAAAACCATAAGTGACAACCGTGGCTACCTGGTTCATCACCTGAAATTTTAAATCTTTATTCAGTCTTAAACATCATAAAGCATTCTCTGCAAAATCTGTAAACACTATCATTGTTTACTTCTTTATTACAAAAATACTAAGCATCATCATTTTTTTTTCTTTAAGTGCAATTCTATAAAGAGTAGACACTGGTCCAGCCAACACATCTTGAAATGTCCCTATTCAACAAAGAAATTAGGTAGTCCTTATTCCAGGAAAGTCCTATGTAAAACCAAGATAGAGCACCTAAAGAGGTGCAAACTATTTACATGACAGTTCTGGATCACTCAGCGTCCATGATCTCCACAGTTCAAGTGTAAAGGCTGCCAATTAGACTGGGCAACAAAAACTGGAAACAGTTAAACGGGAAAAACATGATGAACCAAAAATAGAAAAATAGGCACAATGGTGCTAATACCCTCCTGGGTAACAAAGGTTAGTTATTTATCTTTAGTGTTAGTGTTCCCCTCCTGGGGTGCTGGAAGCGGGTTGCTTTGGTGCTTCCGGGGAAGAACTTCAGAGCATTGGCATCTGCTGGTGTAAATGGAATGGCAGCAGGAGTAAAGGCTGCCTGTGAGGGTAACATGTCATCTGCTCCTGGTGGTATCTCTGTTGACTCTGCAGGAGTTGCAGCAGGTACCAAAGAATGTTGTTCCGTAATTTCAGGTGTCACCGCTGTTAGTGGCACTATCTGTTGCTGCCGGTAAAGCGCCATTTGGGTGCTGTCGCTTAATGCCTGAGCAATCACTGGACCATTTCTGTCCACAGGCGCCGTCCCTAACACCAGGATCATGGTCAGGGCAGGGACCGTACCTGGTTCCTCTTGATGAATCTCCGGTTCCTGCGCGGGTACAGGGTGGCTAACGATGGCAGCCATTACTCCTGAGGCTGCCTGGTAGACAGATGGCAGCTGGGTCTGTACTGGTGCAGGGTGCCTGGAAGACAGACGGCAGCTGGGTCTGTACTGGTGCAGGGTTGGCTCCTGACAAGGCCTCCAGGGTGGACATGCGCGGCCGCGCCAGGTCCGGGTAGGGCCTCAGCCCCTGCTCCACCGCTTGCTCCAGGACTCTCATGTACCTCCCCCGGGCAGGTCGCATCCAGTGGCGGCACCAGTTTGGAGGTGGAGGTGGGCGCTGTAGATGGTATCGCAGCGGCCGTATGCCCCGCAGGGGCTGCCTGGGAGCAAATGGTTTTTCCCCATCGCATTCTTCCGGCCTCCTCTCACCTTCCATCCTGGCGTTCTCTCCTTTTCTCTTCCTGTCTGGGCTCTTTTCCCGCCACCGGCTTTCGCTCCTCCTTCTGAGGGTGGCGTCTTCTTCCTACTCCTCCTTACCAGGCCAGTATACGAACCCCTCGGGGGGTTGGCCATGTTGCTGTCACATAGAAGTTCAGACAGGGGAGACCCAGGACAGTTTGCGGTCTTTTCTTAGGACCACCCATGTTGTCACGCCCCTCTTCATCGCGCCAGCGGCCATTTTTAGAGTTCATTTTACAGTCTATCAAATTGGTTATTCAGCACATTTTCACAAGCTGTTAAGTCCAATAAATCGTAGGCACACAGAAAGCAGTGGCACTGGGCTTCGTCATCCTGTTCATGACGCCAAGTTGGAGCACCCTCAGTCGCAAGGGGAGTGGGGTACTCGGTATAGGGCCGGTTGATCTTCTCAACGGCAGTTGTCACAGCAGCTGTGACCCGGTCCAGGCCCTTGGGCTCCATTGTAAAAGGGGTTGTTTCAATGTGCTTATGGTGATGAAAGTTTATAAGTGATTCGTGACGCCACCTGTGGTGTTCGGCAATGAAGATGTTAAGCCAACGCTGCAGACAGATCCTCTGGGACAGATGGTGGGGTGCAGCAGTGATGTTATAGCCCTCCACAGGCAGGGCTGTAGTCCCAGGGCAGTGTAGGTGAAGTGACACGTAGATGATGTAGTCAGGCGCAAGGGATGTAGTAGTGCTGAGTAGGTTGACGCAGGAATAAGTGGAGGACACCAGGGCATGTAGTTCCACAGCTTTACTCACAGTCTGTTGTGGTACAGGCACCCGCATCCGTGCCGTGTCCTCCGGGTCAGGAGCTCAGTCAACCTCCAGGCAAGATAAAGTCCTCCTTTCCAGCACTCCGCCAACATATGTGCCTTTTCTGAATGTCTCCTCTTATAGCGCCTTTAAAATGAAGTACTCCAGCATTGAGTTACACTGGGGTTCCTCCTGTCCGATGTTCTTATGACCTCTACTTGTACGGCAGACAGCTGTTGCCTGCTTCGGGGACTCCTTGCTGCTAAGTCCCGGCTCACTATCATTGCGTTGTGCCCCCAAGTCTTGTGTGGGAATAAAGTGGTGACTACTTCTATTCCTCCGGTGTCTGCTGCAGGACCATTAGTATCCATACAACCTCGGGGACCAGACCCTGGCCTTGTACTGTGAACTTGGGAAGGATTCTCCTCTAACCCTAATCCTTAGTCTTCCTTTTCTCCTTACGTTCCGTACAATCCTTTCTTTCATATGGAGAATCAGGCTTTCGTTCTAATGTCTCTTCCCTGTGCCAGTGGACCCAGATTACTTAGGTCGGCTGCAGCACTTCCTTCATCCATCCCTCTCCCGGGGATCTTACTGACTCACTTCCCTGTCAGACTTCCACTCCCTGACTGAATGATTGACTGACTGACTAAATCCTAAACTCTTCCCAATCTTTTGAGTGCAAACTAAACTCTACCCACCTCCCAGCACGCTTCGTGTTCCAAGCAGGGGGCCACCAAAGGTTGCTTTGCTACACTACAATGTTGTGTGGGATGCTGGTGTTGGAGCGTGGTCAGGTGTCTCCACCCACCTTGCCTGGATAGTGGGATACCACACCTCAGGAGGAGGTGCAGTACCTCTGTGGCGACGGAACCCTCAGGGGCGCCACATAAGCATGAGTATGAAACATTTAGGAGTATTAGGAACAAAGCAGGGGGTGATATGAGCACATAAAAAAAAGTCCAAACTAATACACTTTTTAATGTAGTAGCCAGTTCATACATATGCTTCTTTCTCCCAGAACAAACTTATTAGAGGCTGTGAAAATTACATATGTGTCTGGAAGAAGGTGATGAAGACAATGTAACTGCACAACAACAATCCTTAACGAGACAGAATGACTGTTCAAACTAGGTTCCGCCCGGCTTGGCGCATCATGGTGGGATCAATCATTTAAATACACCTTCGCACTGGCTTGTTTTCCCTCAATTTCTACCCCCCAACTCCTTTCCTTTGATTGACAGCTCTTACTTCATAGAGTCAGAGAAGGGTGGAGATATAGGGAAGACAAGCAGGCGGGAAGGTGCATATAAATTATTGATCCCGACATGATGCATCGAGCACATATACTTGGTTTGAACAGTCATTGTGTGCTGGCAGAGTCCCTTTATTGGAGATAGAACCACACGAAAAAAGTGAGATAATGGATTTTATAGCTCAAAATCATTCACTAAAGTTAGGGAAAAGCATAATGAATGCTCGCTGGGTGAAGTGTAAGAAAAAATGGCCGTGTTAGGCAACCGATGGAGTATAGGTCACTATCTGGAATGAAGACAACTGTGTTTGAACTTCTTCTCTAATAGTCGGATGAAAGATCTTTTGTCATATTAAAGTTCTTTCTCCCATAATGATCTTCCTTTGAAAGACTGTTCCCTGAAATATTGTTAAACATTAACCCGATGGCAATGAACGCGTATTACCTGTTTAAAGGGAATTGTTCAGCCAAACTGACAGCATAAACTAAGCACATAGGCTTGTAGGGGTTATAGACCCTATAAAAATGGCACTTTAAGACTATGGTGAGACAACCGTATATTCTCTTATCCAAGAGAAAGGGGCTGATTATGCAAAAGACTCTCTGATCACAGTGTAATCCGATTCTATCGGATAAAGAGAAGATGAAGAATAAAATTTTGCTTCGTTTTTTTGTTTTGTTTGGAGGTTGTTGATGGTTGTAATTGGAGATGGTATTTAGTGGATTTATCTGAAACTGTTGCAAGATTGTGGGTGTGTGCTAATCTCCTTGTTCTCCTGCTTTGGTTTTTCCCAATCCTTCACTCCCCAGTGTATACTTCTGTTATATGTGTGAGTATATTTGTATGTTTTGTATTTTCCTTTATCCCTGTATGTATTGCCTGGTTAGTCTGGTTGGTGTACTACAGTACACTACTACACCTCTCTTCCCTGGGTGGTGGAAGGGAACAGTCTAAGGGCGGATTCAGGATCTAAGGCAAGGTACATGGCTCCGGCGTCTTCACCATCAGAAGTAATATGGGGAACAGGGCAAGCGAAAGCGCCCCTAGCCTTAGGGACAGGTAGGAGCCCCTGGTCCCAGGATACCCTACAACAAAGTTGTGCCATCACCAGACAATTATTCTGTCAATAGTTGTTTAACTATCATCTCATGGCCATATCATGCGTATGGCTGCCTTTAGCCATAAGACAAGAGTTGTGCTATTTGATGAGATATTGAAGAATAAAGCCACATTTTCATTTTGAGAATTTGGTCAGTAATATACATCAGTATTTGTAAGCCAAAACCAGAAGTGAGACAATCAGAGAAAAAGTATACTAGAAACACGTGCACCATGCCTGTATTTTTCACCCCCTTCTGGTTTTAGCTTACAAATATGGATGTATAATACTGACCAAATACTGAACATGAAAACATGTCCTCAAGCTACATTCCCACAATGAGCATTTGGTAAGTTTTTTACGCTGCAAATTTTCTGCACCATGTCTACAACTATTAGGCAAATTAGGTCACTTTTGGTTTTTCATTGCATTTTTTGTGTGCGTTTTTTAACATACATTTCTATTGCGTTTTTGACACTGCGGTATTTTGTCTCTATTTGGTATGTCATGTTTTAAATAAAGCTGCTCTATTTTTGACACTTCCTAGTATTTGACTTTGACAAAACGTATTGATACAATCATGTGTAGATTATGTGTTTTTAGTTCATTTTTGCAGCAGAAATGCACTTAAAATGGATATGCATTTTTTACCTGTTGTTTTTCTGCCTTTAATGTAAGTCAAACTACAAAAATGTCCAACAACATATCAATACTAGTACATAGGGACCTTCACCACAAAAATGAATTCCAAGATGTATTAAAGCATGGGAGTGTGTTAAAGTATAGCCACCTAAAGAACACACACCTCCCCTTGAGAAAGCGGTACGTGAAACGCGCGTCGGGGCATTTTTGGCATTGTGGACGGGCATACATATATGGGTATGTTTTGAACTTTACATACTATACCTGGCATGTCTATGTTTGCACTATCAAGCACTTTATAATTTGATTTGAATAGCATTTGCTAAGTTTACTTGATATATTTAGATGTGTCAGTGTTCTATATGAACTTTGTATTGTCTCCACTTTTCCACCTTGTGTGTCTTACTTGGGTAAAACTCTTTTCCTCTAATTGTATGTTCTTTAAGACTGAAATTTTATTAACTTTTTTATCTTTAAATAAAATTTACTACATTTTAACATTCTTTTTGTGAGTGGTGTGGTTGAATATTTGGTATCCATTCTTTAGGTGGCTATTTAATGCAAGTCTATGCGAAAAATGTGCACAAAAACTCATTGTACCAACAATAAAAATTGACATGTTGCAAATTTTAAACACACACAGCAGGTCAGTTTACGCAGGATAATAAAAATCCCAATGGGCAGGAGATTTTTATAAATCCCATCCACTTTACCGTAACTAAAAGATGCTGCATTTTCTGTGAAGTTGCCTGTGTCTATCCGTAGCACAAGTGACCATGCTGGTGTCTTCTTCCATCTGAAGAGGTCTAAAGGAGACCATAAGGAGCGCCCCTTATTTTGGCTAAAATTTTTACTTTGTAAATACCTCCACTTTATCATTCATCCATGTGGGCAACATGCCAGTCAAGTCCTGCCAAAGTGCATTTCTGTACCAGTCAGGAAATAAGAGGAATAATGGGTGAATGCAGAAAATTTGTAAAAGTACAGTGGGGAAAAAAAGTATTTAGTCAGTCAGCAATAGTGCAAGTTCCACCACTTAAAAAGATGAGAGGCGTCTGTAATTTACATCATAGGTAGACCTCAACTATGGGAGACAAACTGAGAAAAAAAAATCCAGAAAATCACATTGTCTGTTTTTTTTTTCATTTTATTTGCATATTATGGTGGAAAATAAGTATTTGGTCAGAAACAAGCAATCAAGATTTCTGGCTCTCACAGACCTGTAACTTCTTCTTTAAGAGTCTCCTCTTTCCTCCACTCATTACCTGTAGTAATGGCACCTGTTTAAACTTGTTATCAGTATAAAAAGACACCTGTGCACACCCTCAAACAGTCTGACTCCAAACTCCACTATGGTGAAGACCAAAGAGCTGTCAAAGGACACCAGAAACAAAATTGTAGCCCTGCACCAGGCTGGGAAGACTGAATCTGCAATAGCCAACCAGCTTGGAGTGACGAAATCAACTGTGGGAGCAATAATTAGAAAATGGAAGACATACAAGACCACTGATAATCTCCCTCGATCTGGTGCTCCACGCAAAATCCCACCCCGTGGGGTCAGAATGATCACAAGAACGGTGAGCAAAAATCCCAGAACCACGCGGGGGGGACATAGTGAATGAACTGCAGAGAGCTGGGACCAATGTAACAAGGCCTACCATAAGTAACACACTACGCCACCATGGACTCAGATCATGCAGTGCCAGACGTGTCCCACTGCTTAAGCCTGTACATGTCCGGGCCCGTCTGAAGTTTGCTAGAGAGCATTTGGATGATCCAGAGGAGTTTTGGGAGAATGTCCTATGGTCTGATGAAACCAAACTGGAACTGTTTGGTAGAAACACAACTTGTCGTGCTTGGAGGAAAAAGAATACTGAGTTGCATCCATCAAACACCATACCTACTGTAAAGCATGGTGGTGGAAACATCATGCTTTGGGGCTGTTTCTCTGCAAAGGGGCCAGGACGACTGATCCGGGTACATGAAAGAATGAATGGGGCCATGTAGCGTGAGATTTTGAGTGCAAACCTCCTTCCATCAGCAAGGGCATTGAAGATGAAACGTGGCTGGGTCTTTCAACATGACAATGATCCAAAGCACACCGCCAGGGCAACGAAGGAGTGGCTTCGTAAGAAGCATTTCAAGGTCCTGGAGTGGCCTAGCCAGTCTCCAGATCTCAACCCTATAGAAAACCTTTGGAGGGAGTTGAAAGTCCGTGTTGCCAAGCGAAAAGCCAAAAACATCACTGCTCTAGAGGAGATCTGCATGGAGGAATGGGCCAACATACCAACAACAGTGTGTGGCAACCTTGTGAAGACTTACAGAAAACATTTGACCTCTGTCATTGCCAACAAAGGATATACAGTGGGGAAAAAAAGTATTTAGTCAGTCAGCAATAGTGCAAGTTCCACCACTTAAAAAGATGAGAGGCGTCTGTAATTTACATCATAGGTAGACCTCAACTATGGGAGACAAACTGAGAAAAAAAAATCCAGAAAATCACATTGTCTGTTTTTTTTTCATTTTATTTGCATATTATGGTGGAAAATAAGTATTTGGTCAGAAACAAAATTTCATCTCAATACTTTGTGATATATCCTTTGTTGGCAATGACAGAGGTCAAACGTTTTCTGTAAGTCTTCACAAGGTTGCCACACACTGTTGTTGGTATGTTGGCCCATTCCTCCATGCAGATCTCCTCTAGAGCAGTGATGTTTTTGGCTTTTCGCTTGGCAACACGGACTTTCAACTCCCTCCAAAGGTTTTCTATAGGGTTGAGATCTGGAGACTGGCTAGGCCACTCCAGGACCTTGAAATGCTTCTTACGAAGCCACTCCTTCGTTGCCCTGGCGGTGTGCTTTGGATCATTGTCATGTTGAAAGACCCAGCCACGTTTCATCTTCAATGCCCTTGCTGATGGAAGGAGGTTTGCACTCAAAATCTCACGATACATGGCCCCATTCATTCTTTCATGTACCCGGATCAGTCGTCCTGGCCCCTTTGCAGAGAAACAGCCCCAAAGCATGATGTTTCCACCACCATGCTTTACAGTAGGTATGGTGTTTGATGGATGCAACTCAGTATTCTTTTTCCTCCAAACACGACAAGTTGTGTTTCTACCAAACAGTTCCAGTTTGGTTTCATCAGACCATAGGACATTCTCCCAAAACTCCTCTGGATCATCCAAATGCTCTCTAGCAAACTTCAGACGGGCCTGGACATGTACAGGCTTAAGCAGTGGGACACGTCTGGCACTGCAGGATCTGAGTCCATGGTGGCGTAGTGTGTTACTTATGGTAGGCCTTGTTACATTGGTCCCAGCTCTCTGCAGTTCATTCACTAGGTCCCCCCGCGTGGTTCTGGGATTTTTGCTCACCGTTCTTGTGATCATTCTGACCCCACGGGGTGGGATTTTGCGTGGAGCACCAGATCGAGGGAGATTATCAGTGGTCTTGTATGTCTTCCATTTTCTAATTATTGCTCCCACAGTTGATTTCTTCACTCCAAGCTGGTTGGCTATTGCAGATTCAGTCTTCCCAGCCTGGTGCAGGGCTACAATTTTGTTTCTGGAGTCCTTTGACAGCTCTTTGGTCTTCACCATAGTGGAGTTTGGAGTCAGACTGTTTGAGGGTGTGCACAGGTGTCTTTTTATACTGATAACAAGTTTAAACAGGTGCCATTACTACAGGTAATGAGTGGAGGAAAGAGGAGACTCTTAAAGAAGAAGTTACAGGTCTGTGAGAGCCAGAAATCTTGATTGCTTGTTTCTGACCAAATACTTATTTTCCACCATAATATGCAAATAAAATTAAAAAAAAACAGACAATGTGATTTTCTGGATTTTTTTTTCTCAGTTTGTCTCCCATAGTTGAGGTCTACCTATGATGTAAATTACAGACACCTCTCATCTTTTTAACTGGTGGAACTTGCACTATTGCTGACTGACTAAATACTTTTTTTCCCCACTGTATCACAAAGTATTGAGATGAAATTTTGTTTCTGACCAAATACTTATTTTCCACCATAATATGCAAATAAAATGAAAAAAAAACAGACAATGTGATTTTCTGGATTTTTTTTCTCAGTTTGTCTCCCATAGTTGAGGTCTACCTATGATGTAAATTACAGACGCCTCTCATCTTTTTAAGTGGTGGAACTTGCACTATTGCTGACTGACTAAATACGGTACTTTTTTTCCCCACTGTAAATATTTAGGGAATTTTTTTTTTTTTTTTTTTTTTTTAGAAATTATAGGCTACAATATCTTGGAACTAGTTCGTGTGCACTTTTAAGATCTTAACTGAATGTCTATTCCAATAAACTGGCCAGAAATTATAAATTCTTTGGACCATTATAAATTTGGTCAGTTGACACTTAATGTTCTTTACGGTTCCATTTATGATGTGTGACGAATGCAGCAAACAGTGACTGATACTAAGAATCCCTGAAGGAAGTGTTGAGGTCACGGTCAGTTTGATAGGAAAAAAAAATCGTAATTATTGTAAATGGCAATAGTATAAAGTGATGGAAATCTCAATGTAGCACCTAACGAGCAATATAAATGCAGCAGTGATCCTGGAAATAAGTTTATAAAGAAAATATTCCGCAAATCAAACCAATTCGATTCTAAGAAAAAATTGCTTTCAAGTTGTGGATCCCAAATCTCATATTATTCAATTTACTATTTGCAAATGTAACAATGAGATTATGCTTAGCATTGATCCACATTAGCTCTCGCTGCCGTCTGCTCGTGTCTCCTTCGTAGGTTACAGGTGCTCAAACCTTCTACCGGCAGCACAGAAGAACATGATGATAGTTGAAATTTCATCTTAAATATACATCACTTTGTTCCTTATGTTATTTAAAGAGCAAAACAAAAAAATATTGCCGGGAAACAATTTTGGCTCAATGTATTCTTTCAGAAATCCAGTGCTAATTAGGGAGCCATAGCGCGAGGTGTGACCAAGGCTTTTGTCTGGGAAAACATAGTAGGTCTAGTTAAACTCGTAGGTGCCATGGCAACACTTACAGTATATTATGTCTGCAATCTAATTTAGTAAATATAATAGCCCGGGGCGAGTTCTACTCCCAATTCTTCTTCATCATGAAGGTCTGTACTGCACACAGAGAGCTCAGAAAAAGAACATTTAGTGGTGTCTAAAATGATGTCCGTGCTTATAGTATAGCCAGCACACCAAATTATGTGAAGAACATGCTGTCACGGGTTCACTGCAACAGAGAGGGGCCAAAGGACCGCAGCCTCTGATTTCACATACTCATGCGCTGATTTGGAGCACTTCTTAATAATAAACAATGAGGTTTCTGTTAGCAGTGCAGGGGTTAAACTGTTCAGTTTAGTTAGTTAGTCTTGTACTGCCTGGTGTGGAGTGGGGGAGTGGGTTGTTGGTGGAGGCATTTGGAGTGTTGATCTGTGACTGTTGCTGGGTGTTTCAGCTGTGTGTAAATCCTCATCCTCTCATATTTGTTCTTACCCATTTTTCCCAGTGTTCCTCCCTGTTGTCTGTAAGCGCATATATTTGTATGTTTGGTATTTTCATTTATCCCTCTACAACCTCCCTTATTAGTTTGGTTTGTGTATATACATACACTATTACTCCCCGGACAGATATAGGGTTGATTCAGGAGTTCACCAAGGTATATAACCCCGGTGTCTTCACCATCAGAAGTAATCTGGGGAGCAGGGATAGCTATGGCACCCTTTGCGTTAGGCCTCTTTCACACTTCAGTTTTTTGTGTCAGTTACAATCCACCAAAAAGGCGTACAAGCGGATCCGTTCCTAACTGATGTGAACGGATGCCACAGGATCCGTTTTTTGACGGATCCGCAGAATGAGGAAATTTAAAGGAACCGGTGGCCGGGAAGAGGAGAGAGAGAGAGAGAATTTTTTTTTTTTTGTACGGCACCCAGACAGAATTTCGGGTTAAATCAGTGTCTGGAGAATCCGCCGCCCAAAAAAACGTTGCAAGCTCCGTTTGGAAATCTTTGAGGATGTTGACGGACACCAACATTTTGGCGGATCCTCACAAAAACGGATGCAATGGACCGCAATCCGTTAAGATCCGCCAATAATGAAAGTCAATGGGGAAAAAAAACGGATCCGCAAAGAAAAATGGCGGATCCGTTTTTTTTCCAAATTGGCGGATCTTGACTGATTGTCAAAAACGGAAGTGTGAAAGAGGCCTTAGGGACAAGGAAGGAGCCCCTGGCCCAGGGTAATCCAACAACAGATTTGTGACAGATGCCTTCGTGTACAAGCTTCATCAGTAACATCATTTATCCAGTCTCTAAGTTCTCAACAGGTGATGAGCAAGTGTGCTCACCACTGCTCGATACTCAATCAAGCATCAGAGTGCTTGACTACGCTCATTACTTGACTATCGTGAATTCTCAAGAACCATGCTCGAGTCCACCACCCCGCATTTTTCATGGTTGTTAGACAGATAATAAACATGAGGGAATTGCCTGCCATTCAAGGTAATGCCGTAGCCATGTTGGACACTGGCTGTAATACTAGCCTTCTGGACACAGCATATTTTTGTTGCATCCAAAATGCTGCATTGTACAGTACAAGCACAGAGGATGGGATTAAAAGAAATCTATGCCCACTGTGCTTTTTTTTAACGTTGCTTAAACTCACCTGCGGTGAGGGTTTCCGAGCTGCAGCATCTCAATTTATATTGCAGAAACGCTCATTTTTCTTTGTGGAATTTCCTCACAGACTTGTCTTAGATGTTGTAAGTCAGCAGTTAATAAAAAAAAACATGCATTGTAAGTGCATTTAAGCAGGTACTTTTAGCCCGAGTTTAATAAATAATTTTAAAAATGACATGAGGTCCCCCTTATTTTTGATAACCAGCCCAGGTAAAGCAGACAGCTGTGGGCTTATAGTCAGGCTGGGAAGGTCCCTAGTTATTGGGCTCTTCCGAGCCTAAAAATACAAGACCGCAGCCTCCCCAGAATTGGCACATCATTTGAGATGTGCCAATTTTGGAGCTTTGCCTGGCTCTTCCTGATTGACCTGGTGCCGTTGCAATCGGGGTAATGTAGGGTTTGATGACAGCTGTGATTTGGCAAAAATCACAGCTGCCATCTACCCCTGTGGTTAGTAATGGAGAGATGTCTATCAGACATCCACAATACTAACCCAGTAATAAAAAATATAAACACATTAAAAAAAAATAATTTAATTGAAAAAACTTTCCCCACAATATTCCGAGTCGTTTACCAATGTATTAAAAAATAACTAAAAATCCATTCAGGTCTGTAGTAATCCACTGAATCCGAAGTAGTCCAGAAATTAAAACCTGAAAAACATAAAAATTCAGAAATACTGATAAGATACTGAGTGTCATTTTTTAAAATTTTTTTTTTTTTACTAAAACCAGGCTAAAAACACCTGTGTTAACTCACTTACAAATCGTGTGCTTTTTTTCATTGCGAATTTACCACATCTAATGCAAGTCTATGGGGAAATTCCTCAAAGAAGTCTGAGCATTCCCGGAAGAGAAATTGACATGCTGCAGCTTGGAATCCCGCACCACAGGTGAGTTTTCGCAGTGTAAAGAAAAAGCACAGTGGGCATGGGATTTCTAGTAATCCCAACCACTGTGCTTGTACTGTAAAATGTAATTTTGCATTATACAAGTCATTATACAGTAAAGAATGCTTCCTAACATTTTTTCATGTAAAAACTATTTTCTCTTTGCTTTTCATTGTTTTATTGTCAGTCCGTAAAAGTGGAGTAATACTCTGACAACATTGTTCCCAACAGCGACCTTGGAGTCAGAGATGCATCCATGCCATTGTTCCCAACAGCGACCTTGGAGTCAGAGATGCATCCATGCGTTTCCCCATGCTGTGCACATTTCATTTCAGCGCTATTTCCATCCATTTCAGCAATTTTTCAGCCCCCCAGCCCTCTTGTTAGGGTCTTCCTAAAATTGCTCGAGTTTCCCATTGACTTCCATTATACTCAGTACCCGAGTCAAGCCCGTCTGAGCCTCCAACCTGCTCAAATCAAATACAGAGCAGTCAAGCGTTTTAGTGCTTGATCATCACTATTTTCAACCACATGGGAGGAGTACACTTCATCTACAGGGGCTCGCTTCTTGCTTTCTAAGGTTTTTTAAGTGTTACCAGTACTATGCTCGCATTGCATGGAGGGGACAGGCTCAGCAGGAAGTCTGTACGGTGCAACATAGTCCAATGGCTACAAGAGACGGACGTGATGTCAAAGAAAGGGGTGGTGTTTTGGCAACTTCTAAGCTACAGCCCAAAAATATGCCGCCAGCTTGTTATTTCCTATGGTGTTAAAAGCTTATTCCCATTTACAACATTTACAACATATTTTTAGATTATGCCATAAAGGTATAATCTGCTTGGAACTGTCACAGTCCATTTTAAGTGTAGAGGTGGTCAGTTCTCGCCATTCATGTGTGTGGGAGTTGTGAAAAATCCTGAGTGCGAACTGCTCTGTGATTTTCATAACCACCACACAAATGACTTGCGAGAGACACACATGCACAGTCATCTTTCCATCGAGCCGGAGGTCACAACTCAATACAAGTCTATAAAAGCCTTGTTCTTGCTTTCATAGACTTGCACTGAGAGATTGTGATGTAACTTCTGTCTTCCGGCCAGTCAGAACCTGGGGTCACAAGAAGGTACCTCGGGACCAGAGTGGCGCTGAAAAAAGCAAAAATGGCGGGATGCAGCTATAAGACTAAGGTCAGGGACTTTAAATTAGAGGCACTACTCAAGCACTGACAAAAAAACAGTGTTGCTTTAAAGAAGACCTTTCAAAAGTGTTGAGCTTTTGCTCTTAGTTTATTCCCACTGGCCTCATGAGTATTTTTTTTGTTTGTTTTTAATTCTGCCATTCGGTTAAGAAGAAGCCTGCGACAAAACACGCTTTGGGGTTTGGAGACGCCACTCCTTGTTGCTGCCTCTTTTCCCATTACAGGTATTTTCACTATACCTTTTATAGCCATGTCTATACTCCCTCATCACAGTTAGGTATTAGATATTGGGGTACACGTGTACTCTATCAATCTGGGATGATATATTGATATCTCCAGGTGTATGTGTGTATATATATATATATATATATATATGTGTATATATATATACTCAAAATGAGATTTTTCCTGGTTCGATACCGATATGTCAGCTTACACTACACAGCTAATGTTTTATTTGTATTCTCTGTTGTTGACACATTTTCTTCATTGGTAGATGACCCGTAACAATGGTAGTAAAGGTTGCAGGAGTAGTTTAACAAAACTGCTATGTGACATCAACGCACGGCCTGTCACAGAGCAGAGCGCCTTGTCACAGCTGCAGCCGGCATTCATCTTGATGTGCGTTGC
This sequence comes from Dendrobates tinctorius, assembly GCF_039654945.1. Taxonomy (NCBI): domain Eukaryota; kingdom Metazoa; phylum Chordata; class Amphibia; order Anura; family Dendrobatidae; genus Dendrobates; species Dendrobates tinctorius. The sequence goes on from NW_027361797.1 coordinate 36,238,792, forward strand.
TGCCAGAGTCTGCTCCAGGTTTTCATGGACCTCGGGCGAAAGAGTATCAGTGGGTCCCTTTAACACATGCCAGGATTCCTGATGCATAGATAACAAATACAGGTATAGTACAATATATGGGCACCACATAGTCCTCCACACAGTATTATGGGCACCTCATAGTCCTCCATACAGTTTTATAGGCACCACATAGTCCGCCATATAGTATTATGGGCACCACATAGTCCGCCATATAGTATTATGGGCACCACATAGTCCACCATACAGTATTATGGGCACCACATAGTCTGCCATACAGTATTATGGGCACCACATAGTCCACCATACAGTATTATGGGCACCACATAGTCGACCATTCAGTATTATGGGCACCACATAGTCCGCCATACAGTATTATGGGCACCACATAGTCCTACATACAGTATTATAGGCATCACATAGTCCACCATACAGTATTATGGGCACCACATAGTCTGCCATACAGTATTATGGGCACCACATAGTCCTCCATACAGTATTATAGGCACCACATAGTCTGCCATACAGTATTATGGGCACCATATAGTCCACCATACAGTATTATGGGCACCACATATTCCGCCACACAGTATTATGGGCACCACATAGTCCTCCATACAGTATTATAGGCACCACATAGTCTGCCATACAGTATTATGGGCACCATATAGTCCACCATACAGTATTATGGGCACCACATATTCCGCCTTACAGTATTATGGGCACCACATAGTCCACCATACAGTATTATGGGCACCACATAGAGATCCATACACTATTATGGGCACCTCATAGTCCACCATACAGTATTATGGGCACCACATAGTCCGTTGTCTTAGAATAAGGACTGGTTTTTTGTCCGAAACGCATCCAACTACACGTCCTGATGCGTCTCTTATCATGATGGAGAATCTTATGATTTTTTTTAAATTTTGGAATAAAGGAATAAAAAATTTTTTAATCTAATTACTGATCTGGATGCTGGAATTTTTTTCCATATTATAGTCCGCCATACAGTATTATGAGCACAACATAGTCCGCCATACAGTATTATGGGCATCACATAGTCCGCCATACAGTATTAAGGGCACCACATAGTCCGCCATACAGTATTATGGGCACCGCATAGTCTGTCAAACAGTATTATGGGCCACATATAATGCTCATTCATACAGTATATCACGGGCCCCATGCAATGCTCTTTCACAGTATTATGGGCCCTCTGCTCCTCCATACAGTATACTATGGGCTCCCATGCTCCTCCATACAGTATATTATGGGACCCCTGCTCCTCCACACAATATTATGGGCACTCTGCTCCTCCAAACAGTATTATGGCCTCCATGCTCCTCCATACAGTACATTATGGGCCCCATGCTCCTCCATACAGTATATTATGGCCCCCATGTGCCTCCATACAGTATATTATGGGCCCCATGCACCTCCATACAGTATATTATGGGCCCCATGCTCCTCCATACAGTATATTATGGCCCCCATGCACCTCCATACAGTATATTATGGGTCCCCTGCTCCTCCATACAGTATATTATAGGCCCCATGCACCTCCATACAGTATATTATGGGCCCCATGCACCTCCATACAGTATATTATGGGCCCCATGCTCCATACACTATATTATGGGCCCCCATGCTCCTCCATACAGTATATTATGGCCCCCATGCTCATCCATACAGTATATTATGGCCCCCATGTGCCTCCATACAGTATATTATGGGCCCCATGCACCTCCATACAGTATATTATGGGCCCCCTGCTCCTCCATACAGTATATTATGGCCCCCATGCACCTCCATACAGTATATTATGGGTCCCCTGCTCCTCCATACAGTATATTATAGGCCCCCTGCACCTCCATACATTATATTATGGGCCCCCTGCTCCTCCATACAGTATATTATGGGCCCCCATGAGCCTCCATACAGTATATTATTGGCCCCTTGCTCCTCCTTACAGTATATTATGACCCCCATGCTCCTCCATACAGTATATTATGGGCCCCCTGCTCCTCCATACAGTATATTATGACCCCCATGCACCTCCATACAGTATATTATGGGCCCCATGCACCTCCATACAGTATATTATGGGTCCCCTGCTTCTCCATACAGTATATTATGGGCCCCATGCTCCTCCATACAGTATATTATAAGCCCCCATGCTCCTCCATACAGTATATCATAGGCCCCATGCACCTCCATACTGTATATTATGGGCCCCCTCCTCCATACAGTATATTATGGGCCCCATGCACCTCCATACAGTATATTATGGCCCCCCTGCTCCTCCATACTGTATATTATGACCCCCATGCTCCTCCATACAGTATATTATGGGCCCCATGCGCCTCCATACAGTATATTATGGGCCCCCTGCTCCTCCATACAGTATATTATGGGCCCCATGCACCTCCATACAGTATATTATGGGTAACCTGCTCCTCCATAGAGCACATCATGGGGCCCATGTAATGCTGCATATATAAACAAAAAATCACATACTCACCTCTCCCGTTCCCACCGAAGGTCCCGTGCACTCAGTGTCTCTCCTGGCTCTGCAATGCTCAGGACAGAGAGGGCGCGCAGTGATGACGTCACCCTCTGCCCTGAGACACTGCAGAGTCAGAGGGCACTGAAGAAGACCCTGCAGCTGCTGGAACAAGGAGAGGTGAGTATTAGGGGGGCCCCGATGCCAGCGCTGGACCCCATGGTATGTCCCACTCCCACCCCCCGTTCACCCAGGGCCCCAGCGCTTACCTGGGCTCGCCAGGTGGTGCCGCCGGCCCTGGCCGTGGCGGTGGGCCGGGAGTCGGGACCGCGCACTCGGATCGCTCTCATATTTAAAGGGCCCGCATCCCTAATTTTTTTTTCTCCTTCTCTTCCTCCTCTCTGGGGGCGGTGGGGCCCACCGGGCATTTCACCGGTATACCGGTGGCCAGACCGACCCTGACCACTACTACTATCAGTCAGCATTTTTCTGTCTCCTCCATGAGGTACTCTGCTTTTTTTATTCTCTGTTTCTGATTTTATTATAATCAATAAAGATATGATTTTTTTTATAATGGATCTCTTCATTACTCTGGGAAATAATTCCAACTGGAGCTTTGGTTTACTGACTATGTGAAGTACCATTGATTAATGTTGTTCGGGCATTTTTTGGTAAATAACAATAGTATTATAGATTTTAAAAATTGAACTTGGAGTTACCACTGCAACTTTCTTATATGCTTTATAGTAACATTTTTCGACATCCTCAGGTTCTCTGTTTACTGTTAGTGAACAGGAACCTTCTTCTTTTACTTTTAAAATTTCTATACTGTACAGCAGGTAGACCTAATATTTCCCATAGCTGAATTATTTGTTACATTCTATTCATTCTATGCAATCCTTTGTGAAGCACTTATATCAGTAACACAAAGCTTTTTCCTATCATCTTGGTTTCTTACAATGTGCCAGTGCAGATAAAATGTTGAATTTTGCTTAGAATTAGAATAACGTTAAAATTTGATAGTCCTCAGTGGTTGATACCTTTTAACGGCTAACTGAAATGACAGTAACAAATTGCAAGCTTTCCACACTACTCAGGTCTCTTCATCAGGCATAGAATAACACAAAATATGAAGAGTCACATATTTATACACAGCAGAGCACATGAATAATGCAAAAGATAGGATAAGTGATGTGAAGCAGAGCTATCATTATGGGAGAGGGGTAAACAGTTGTGGACATAAATTTTGGAACAGTTCATAGATAAGGAGTGTGAAAGTTTTATTGTTCTGTGATTGAGGTGTGGTCCATGGTTCTGATGCCCCCAAATGGTCTGAGGAGCACATTCCTTAGTTAATGTATAAAGACATAAATCCATGCGACACATTCATTCCTGCACTGAGTGTGTCAAACGTCATAAGTACTGTATACACTCCAAAATTTTTCTGTCTCTCTGAGATTTGAAGTTACCTTTTAATACCAGTAATTTCATGGTGCTGTTATCAGGGATACAAAAATATTTGGCCACAGGTAGATCCATTCTTTTTTCTTTTATTGTGTGTTGATAAGAATTCATCCTTGTTCTAGGTTTTTGCCTTGTCTCCCCCACATACAGACCCCCAGCTGGACATTTGGTACAAATAATTAAGTACACCACATTAGATGTGTTGCAGCTGAAAATACCTGGCATTGTGTAGCCCTGATGTGAGTTGGGGATCTTTATCTTGTCCATGGTCATTATAAATGGACAGGTTTTACATTTTTTCTGGTTCCAGGGAAAGGTTCCTGTTGTTGGGGAGGGCAGGGAGCTTCTGACAATGATGCTTCTTAGATTCTGGGGGCTGCCTAAAGCACAGAAGTGGGGGTCTGGAAATACGGATTGTAATTGGGCATCTTTTTGTAATAAAGGTTGTAGTCTCCATGTGGCTCCCCTTAGCACCTTCAGATTTGGATTGTAGGTGACTACTAGAGGTACCCAATTGCTTTCTTGTTTCGTTTTCTAATGTATGAGATGATTCCTTGATATTCTGGCGGCTCTTGCAATCTGGTTTTCAATTTTTCTTGAATGGTAGCTCTGATTCACAAAGGTCTTTCTGAGGCCACAAGGTGTTTGACTCTATTCATACGGTTGGAACAAATCCGATTGTTTCTGATGGCTTGGCTGTAGACAATACAGTTTTTTATTTGTCTGTTGGATGAAAACTGTACAATTTAAGGTATGTTGGACAGTCAACTGGCTTCTGGTACAGGGACCTGTTTAGTTCATTGTTCTGTAGCTTAATGATGGTCTATGCCTGATGAAGAGGCCTGAAGAGTCTCCAAAGCTTGCTATTTGTTACCATCTTTTCAGTTAGCAATTAAAAGAAATCAACCACTGATGACTCTCAAATTTTAATATTTTTCTGTCTACTGGCTAACACAATACAAATAGATATATTTTCCTATATCAAAATGGAGGATTTTACTTATAAACAAATGTAGGAAAGCTTTAGCTAAGAGAATATCCACACACTAAATATCTATCAAAGAAACAAATGCCCAACAGCTGCCCAATAATTGTGGACTTTCTTGAATATATCATTTGCTCTTCATTTACACATTGGGGTGGAAGATTATGGACTACCAATGACTTCACGTTAGCTGCAAAGATGACTTTATCCTGGTCAGAGCAATTGATTTGCTCCCATGATCTTTCTTTCATGTTATCCAATCTAGTTTTCCTTTCATGTTAGCCAATATCACAAATCTGTTGACAAAGAAACATCAGTTGTAAGAAGTCAATCATCATGCACCTCGTTGCAGCACAACAGATGGGTCTGATCTATGCACAATATGTTGAAGACAAGAGAGAATTTTAAACAGAAATTTAACATTCCGTATAACATTTTTCAATTTAGATATCTGACATCCACCGCTCACAAAAGTAGAGACATAGAAAAGAAACTACGATCAAAAAAGCCCACTTATTTAATAAAGATCAAAATTTATTATTATTACATCAAAAAAGAACAAACACATGGGGGAGACATAAAGTGCAATTGTGCATGACAAACAAAATACCAAAAGGGTACAGATCTACACAGGGCATCAGAAAATATTAAGCACATCAATATCCATATAGACATTAAGAATCAATTAAGTATATAAATCTCTCTCTCACTATATAGACTAAGCTTATTCAATGCGCTAACCCATATATAAAAAAAGTATTAAGTATAGAATATATATATAATAAACATGGGAGCGCCGCAGCACAACTGATCTTACCAAAATAATAGTAATGATGCCCTGGGACCTGCACCCACCCCAACGCGCATTTCGGCCTAGCCTTCGTCAGGGGCCGAAAAGCGCGTTGGGGTGGGTGCAGGTCCCAGGGCATCATTACTATTATTTTGGTAAGATCAGTTGTGCTGCGGCGCTCCCATGTTTATTATATAGATATATTCTATACTTAATACTTTTTTTATATATGGGTTAGCGCATTGAATATGCTTAGTCTATATAGTGAGAGAGAGATTTATATACTTAATTGATTCTTATTGTCTATATGGATATTGATGTGCTTAATATTTTCTGATGCCCTGTGTAGATCTGTACCCTTTTGGTATTTTGTTTGTCATGCACAATTGCACTTTATGTCTCCCCCATGTGTTTGTTCTTTTTTGATGTAAAATAATAATACATTTTGATCTTTATTAAATAAGTGGGCTTTTTTGATCGTAGTTTCTTTTCTATGTCTCTGTTTGTTTACGATTAGCTCCATATGTAGTCCTAATTTTTCTGCATCAAAAATGTGTTATTCTGACATGGTAATTATTGATCTACTATAATGATGCGTGGTTTGTTGCTATGTGTGTGTTTCGCTCACAAAAGTAGCAGACATGATGTTCTCGAGAATGACATAGGAGAAAATAATGATAAGCCTATTGATATTTTCTAATATCAATCTCTAGAGTCTAGCAAAGACCCCATCCTGGCCCTGACTCACAGCCGGGGGGAGCAGTTACAGGCGCCACTGTGTAATGTCAGAGCAGTGACTGAACCACAACTCCCATGACTGAAACCAAAAAGTTCATTTTCTCTCCCCACCATTTGGCTAAGTGCAGGCGCTGGGCAGGTTAGTAACACTATTAACCTGCAGATTAACCCCATATCTGCAGGGTAATTGCGTTTTTTTGTAACAGGTTCCCTTTAATGTCTTACATACACCGCTAATCAAAGTTGCCGGCTGTTGGGAGACCCGGCGCCTCTAACGTCAGTAACTATACCGCTCATCAGAGTCATAGAGTCACGCTGCCCTCTTTGAGATGCAGCGACTCTGATTAGCCATGTAGTTTCTAATGTCACCGCTGTTAAGAGCCGCAGGGTCTTGCAGAGCGCAGAGGGGGCCAACAACTCAAGTACTTTCCTCCTTTGAATAGCAGTATCGTTCCTGCAATTCACCTTCACCGGCACCGGAATCAAAGAAATCTTGACTTCTGCGGATCTGCATGGCAACATTTTTGGGAATAAATTAGTGAACGGGGCTGAGTGTATTGTTTATTTATCTCGCTTTTTATGTTTTTCAGTTATCCATTTGTGGACTACAGTGGATTTGGTGGACTATGGTAGATTTCTTGGACTATGGTGAACCTGCATGGTTTTTTTTGTAATAAATTAGTGAACCAGGATTGGTGTGGGGGAGTATTTATACAAATAAACTTTTATTTTCTTTGTGTGTCTTTTTATTTTTTATTACTGGGTTAGTAATGGGAATGTCTGATAGAAATCTCTACATTACTAACCCCAGGGCTTGAGGTCAGTGGTGAATTTTGTCAAATCACAGATGACATCAACCCCAACTAACATTACCCCGAATGTCACCGCACCAGGGCAATTGGGAAGAGTTGGGCAAAGCACCAGAATTGATGCATCCATTGTGATGCGCCACTTCTGGAACAGCTGTGGGTTTGTATTTTTAGTCTTGGAAGGGCCCAATATCCCTGGATCTTCCCAGACTGATATCAGCCCGCAGCTGTCTTCTTTACCTTGGCTGGTTATCAAACATAGTGGAAAACCAAAATCACTTTTTTTCTTAATTTCTTTTTTAGGTTAAACAAAGCCTTTTTGATGTGTACATAAAAATTTGATGGCATACGCATGGTCCGTGTGCCATTAGATTTTTTTCTTGCACCCATTGTCTTACATTGGCGAGTGCGATCCGATTCTCACATCCGCTCATAGCATCTGCAATTTTGCTCCTCAGTACGATTAGGGCTGAGGATAAACTTGCAGATGAGCACTGACTCGTTGAGTAACATTGGTCAGAGTGCTATGAGATGTTTTCTCGCATTGCACTCGTCCAATTTATACGCTCATGTGAGCGAGCCCGAACGACTACTCCCTACTACCTAGGGAAGCAGTGTCTGACCTGACATTATCCTTGTAGAATGAGAGCTATACTCATGGTTCAGTTCTCTGTTTTATATTGTAGAGGTGGCACCAATTGGAGGAGCCTCTCTATGAAATCTGTGTACCTAATAAGGCATATTGACAGTGTTGTCTTCATGAGATATCAATGACCAAGTGTCTCATCTGCTTTTTCCAACATCTGCCTCCTCCACGCCAAATCATGCAGGTTTGTGTTTTTTATTTACTGGCCCTGCTTTATTTTTATGTGTACCTGGTCCCATGTGCAGAGTGTATAGGGCTATGAAATAACTTGCAATGGATATAATGTTAAATAAATAATTTACCCGCAGTGAGATCAATGACTAATCGTGTTACAGAATTTCATCTTGTTTGTAGTGTGTGACATTAGCAATTAAGACACATGAGCTAATGTAATGATCCACTCTGATTGAATCAATGGGAACCGTGACTTACGTATATGGAGGATGATTTTTTTTTTATAAAAACTTGAAATGAGCCATGATCAAGATCATATATTGTAGCTGATCTAATTCTCTGAAATGTAGAGCAACTTATTTGGATATGTTTGGTGCAACAACTCCATTCCTGTCTATGAGTGTTCAGTTGTTAGATTTGTATGCGGTTTTATAAAATTAGAACAAAAAAAACTCCCAGAGGCTCACACAGGGAGAGCATGTGACTGTATTTCCTGGTTTCCTGTATCTGTGTATGAGAGAAGCAGCCTGCTGTAGATGCTGCACAGATAGAGACACACAAATGATTTATTCCTGATCTATTAAGCTTATCATATATTGTTCCTGTTTGTTCCTGAGTAAAGAAGATCTGCTGTCACACGCTTGGAGAGTAGAATAATAATAATCCACTGCCAACAGTGTTAAACAGGAGGAACCTTGGATGATCTTGATCCACATCAATTTCTGGTAGAGTTAAAGACAAAATGACACTTTGCTATTTTTGTTGTTGGTGTAATCATTTTATATTGCAGTCATCATATTATACAGCACTGTGTACTCACAATTGCTCATTTTGCCTTTCTACCCAGCTAACTCTCCTCTTTTCCATTACGTCAATGACATCGTGTGATTAATAACTGACTAGCTGAATCATTCTAAGCTCTATGTAGAAACAGGAGGTCAATTTTCCCTGCATGAGCCATAAGTCACTGCAAAAGTCTCTGGCAGCGGGAAAGAGAAATAAGCTGGGTCAGAAGTTGTAGATGGGGATGACTCATGCAGGTACAAGAGACTTCCTGTTTCTCCATAGAGCAGAGAAAAGAGAAGAATTCACCAAGTAGAAAGACAAAATGAGCAGTTGTAAGTACACAGTGCTATATAATTTTGTGATTGCAATATATTAAGAGAATAAAAACTTTGACCGGAGAAGGAGTGCTTCTTTAATTATCTGAATTGGATATTTTTAACTTATAGTCTAAAATCTATAAGAACCACGGGTGAAATTTTGAAAATTTTGACACAGAGAATGTTAGTAGAGATGAGCGAATATGTTCGGAAAACAATCGCCGAATCCAAAAGTGCCATATACGTGCCATATTTGTACCATATTTGTGCCAATTTTATGTTTATGATCATTTCCAAACATATTTGGTCATCTGTACTCCCAGCTATGTTCTGCGAATATTGCAAATACAGTGATCATAATCTGAACCGAATATTGTAATATTCACTCATCTCTAATAATGAATACCACAAGACACAAAAAATAAGTGAATAAAAACATAAATGATGAATAGGGGCCAAAATGTTCTTGCACAGGGGTCCTCTGCTGTCTTCACAGCTAGAACATATTACCGATGTGAGAAATGTCAGCATGGTGACACATGCTGACATTTTTCAGGTGACAGGTTCTCTTTAATTTTTGCTCAGTAGTCATCGTACAAAGCATGACTTCGGGTTCGGATCATGAGGTGACTTTTCCAGCATGCTACAATCCGACATCCCATCAGAAGAATGGAGTAATTGAAAGCATAAAACAGATGCATGATTCTCAACCTCCCAGCGATAATGTAAGTATTTTCCTAAAGTATGTCACTAAGCAATCATGTTTCTGCAATTCCCAGACAGCATCTGAATTAAGAACAGAAGTAATTAACACGGAAACAGCAAAAATAATCCAAAACAAAACATCAACATGAATAATCAAGCAAGCTTAAATTAATTAAAATAATTGGAGATTACCGTGACAAGGTAAACTAGGATGCACATATCAATTTCTCATGAATATTCACTTCCAAATCTGTGTTAAAGGAACCTACTGCTGCATCAGATTATATTCCTGCAGTTTAAATTTCTTTTTGAAAGCTGAATTACCTAAAAAAAAGTGGGATCAATAGTCAAAAATCTTTTCGAAAACTTTAAAAAAATTTAATTATTTTAGGAGACCCTTTAAAGGGAATCTGTCACCAGGTTAAGTCTTCCCAATCTGAGGCCAACATAAAATAGAGACAGATACACTGATTTCAGTACTAGGTCAATTACTTGACTTCTTGCTGTAATATTAATAAAAGTTTTATCTGTTGCAGCTCTGCTAGTCCTCTCAACTCTGAGCTCTGTTTAGATTTTTTATTTACTGTCACAGCACTGTTGCAGGATATCCTGGGATGGGCTAGGGTCTCCTTCCCTATCCCTAAAGCTAGGAGCACCCTAGCTATCTCTGCTCCCCAGATTACTTCTGGTGGTAAAGACGCCAGGGCTGCATGCCATGCTGAGCTCCTCAATTAACCATTATCTGTCCCCTCCACCATTCAGAAAAGTGCGAAGTTTTAGTGTATAAGAATACACAAAGCAGACTAACAAGGGAAGATGTACAGGGATAAATGAAAATACCAATCATACAAATATGCACTCAGAAACAACAGAGTACAACATGGGAAGAAAAGGATGAAAAAAACAAATAGGAGATGATGAGGATATGCAAACAAATCACCAAGGGACAGTCTTCTGAACAACACTCCAACCACTTCCTCAAACAACCAACACCTCCAAGTCCACAAGCAGGCAGAATAAAACTAAGAGGCGAGTATATAGAACAACTGAGACCATCAAAGTAGGAAAACTCTAGGAACAGGTCAGACCAGATTAACCCCTGCACTGCTAGCAGAAACATGCACTGTTTATTATGATGGTGAAGTGCTTCTAATCAGTGCAGGAGTATGTGAAATCAGACCCTGCGGTTTTCTGGCCCCTCTCAGTCACTGTAAACACGTGACATTTACCATGTTCACTATTTGGTAAAACTAACCTGGCAATATGATTCTCCAGGTCAGTACGAGTATTCAAATGCCAAAGATATAGTTTTTAGTTATTTTTATTTATATGGTGAAAAACATTTAGAAATTTATACAAGAAAAATTTCACGTGCGTCGCCATTTATTGACACCTATAATGTTTTACATTATTGGTCGATTGAGCTGTGTGAAAGCTTTTTTTGAGCCCTGTGATAATGGTTTTATCAATACCATTTTGGGGAATATACAATGTTTTGATTGCCTATTTTGGCTTTTTTTTTTTTTTTTGCAGTGTTGCGGCCACCGGAAAAAAAAAATTCTGGAGCCTTGATTTTTTTTTTATGTCACTTTTTTTTTACGTTTTTCATTACACCATTTACATATCGATCAGGGTATTTAATTTTATATTTTGATAGATCGGACTTTAACAGACAAGCAATACCAAATATGTGTTGTTGTTTTTTAAATTCATCATTTATAATAGGGGAAAAAGAGAAAAAAGAGGGTGATCTTAACTTTCATATTTTTATATATTTGTTAGAAAAAAATTCCACTTTTCACTGTACTTGGTAGTCGCTTAAGGAGACTTAAACCTGCAGTCATCCAATTGCTAGTGCTATACACAGCACTACTTTACAAAGAAAAAATTAAGGTCCTTTATGAAAACTATCCAGAAGCTGCCATTCACAGGAGTACCATCATAACACACGAGGGTCTTCAACAGACCCCAAGCTGTCATGGGCAAACCATCAGTGCCCAGAAAACGTGTTGCAAGCATGCCAGTCGACTCATGGAATGATGTATCTTCTACCGGGGCGCTGTAAGTGCCTCTGTTAGAGATTGACAGTAGCATTTAATAGGTTAATCTGTAACTGCATGTCATACGTCGGTAAGGTGTTAAAGAATGAGCAGCCATTAATATATGGTGTCGCCAGATCCTTGATAGAGGAAGATCTGCAATGTAAAAGAAGCTACTACAGATAGGTAAGTTTTAACCTTTTTTATTAGCGCTTTCGTTTTTCCCTCCCTTTGTCCCCAAATCCATAGCTTTTTATTTTTCGCCGACATAGCTTTGATTTATATTATTAATTTTACGATATAATATAATGAAAAACGGGAAAAAAAATCCAAGTGGGATGAAATGGTCAAGAAAACTCAATTCTGCAATTGTTTTTTTTTTTTTGGTTTTGTTTTTACGCCGTTCATTGATCGTTAAAAATGACCTGGAAACATTATTCTACAGGTAAGTATGATCGTGATGACTCTGAACTTATAACAAAAATTTATATTCGAGTGGCTGAAAAAAATTCGGAACCTTGTTAAAAAAAAATGTTTTCGCCAATTTCTGTGACTGTAATTTTCCGTCTACAGAGCATTGCTAGGGTTATAGTGTTTTGCTCTGAGATGAAGCCTTTGTTGATACCATTTTGGGATGCTTGACTTGTTAATCTTTTTTTATTGCATTTTTTCAGGGGAGTGCCGCAACCACACCAAAATGCCAATGCCAATACTTTGATATTTTTTTCAACGTTTAACATAATAAAAAAAGTAGTATTTTGATAGATCGGACTCGATGATGCAAAAAGTTTTGAAAATGTCTTAGGAAAAAAGGGTATGAATTACATTTTCATATAGATTTGTTTTTTAAAAAAAAGCTCTTTTTTTCCTCTACCTTATTTTTTCTAGAGAACTTGAAACTGCAATCAACTGCTTACTGTATTTTTTGGATTACAAGACGCACTTTTTTGCCCCAAATTTTGGGGGGAAATGGGGGTATATCTTATAATGCGGATATACCTTATGGCCCTGTGCACACGGTGCAGATTCTGTGCAGTTCTGCAGCAGATTTGGCCCTGCAGAACTGCAGCAGAACTGCAGCAGAACAGCACGTGATGTACAGTACCATTTAAGGCTATGTAAAACAAAAACCGCTGTGCATATGCTGCAGATTTTTCCGCGCAGATTTGGTGCTGAATAAAAGAAGCAGCATGTCGCTTCTTTTGTGCTGTTTTGCTGCAGTTTTCCACCTGCTCCATCTGCTCCATTATAGAAATCTGCAGGTGAAAACTGCAGGGGAAATCAGCACTAAAACTGCACTATGGCTAAGTGCACACGTACTTTTTAGCCCTGCGGATTTTTCCGCGCAGAATTGAAGAGATCCGCAGATCAAATGACCTGCATTTTTCCTGCGGATTTCTTCCTTTTTTCTTGAGGTTTTCCCCCTGTGGATTTGGAGAATGGAGCAGGTGGAAAACCGCACAAAAGAAGTGACATGCTGCATATTTTGAACCACAAGAAAACCGCGCGGAAAAATCCGCAGCGTCTGCACAGCGTTTTTTTTTTTTCTATTGATTTACATGCTACTGTACATCACAATGTGGATATGCAGCGTTTCTGCGCGGTAAAATCCGCTGCGGATCCACTGGAAATCTGCATCGTGTGCACATGGCCTAAAACTGCAGGTAACATGCAGGTCATTTTACCTGCAGATTTAGCAAAATCTGCGCGGAAAATTCCACAGCAGAATCCGCACCGTGTGCACACAGCCTATCAGCTGCGGTAGAGCAGGGATCCAGGGTCACTGCTGGAGGAGGAAAGAGTGGCGCGTTGCTGCAGACCACAGGCTGGGATGAGGGGGTGTTCCGATGTGCGCTGCTGCAGGTGAAAATGGCTGCAGTGCTCTGGGGTGCGGGGGGGCTCCACCGGCATTTTGTTAAAGCCCAGAGCCTCCCGCATATCCATTACTGCGATGCGGTGGCCTCTGGGAAAATGGCTGCCGAGGGAGCGGCGCATGCTCAGATTGAGATCTCCGCAACAAGATCTTGGGAGACGAGATCTCAAGCTGGCAGCCATTTTCTCTGAGCTACCCCTGCACATCCATTACTGCGATGCGGTGGCCTCCCGCACCACAGAGCACCACAGCCATTTTCACCCGCAGCGGAACACCCCCTCATCCTACAGCAACACACCACTGTTACCTCCTCCAGCAGCGACAATGGGACCCCACTTCACTGCAGCCACCACCCCTGGTAAGCAATAAGATGCATGGATTATAAGAGGCACCCCCATTTTATTAAAAAACAGTTTTGTTTCCTATTTTTCTCCTCAAAATTTGAGGTGCGCCTTATAATCTGCAAAATACGGTATATTACATAATGCAATACCGCTGTATTGCAGTATATAGTGAAATTGCAGTTCCCTTTTCAATCCCAGCATTTGGCTGAGCTATGTATGACAGTAAAGATAGCAACCACTGGGGCCCCCAGGTGCAACGGTAAGCCATTGACTCTCACCATTTGCGTCATGGGTTGCCGAGAAGAGCCGGTGCATCTGCGCACCAGCAATGGCTTCATTGATAGCATTTAAATGTGATTGACAGTCGCATTCAAATAGTTAAACTGCAGCAAGTTCTGGTTCCAACAGCTACAGCAGGTGCTGGATATGTAAAGCAGATCTAGAGCCCTCTTCATACAGCCTCTGACGAAAATGTGCAACATTAAGGTTGGCAAGGGATTAAACACCTGTACTTTTCTCTTTGCTCAGAATATCGAGATGTGGAGGTGGACCTATTGGCAGTAGCAATCCTAAAAGTAAATGTTCAACCTTTAATAAGCCACATGACTCAGAATAGGAAGTCAAACCAGAAACTCCATTTGCAGAGACGTGTTTCGGGGCGTTTGCATCTCCTCAGTGCACGTACGTCACGTGACAAGGCTCGTGGGAGAGCCGATATTGACTTTAAGGATTTTACGGGGTGCTGGAGATCAAGTCCAAGGCTATTTGCAAAAAAAATTATATAATTTATATTGGCGGACTAGCACCTACACAGCGATAACACTACTTCCGTAGGTAAAAATGAATCAATAGGTAGCCTTTAAATATTCCCCAATAGAGCACATGTAGAATAGTTCTCCTGATGGAGCAACTTGTATAAATCATATGTTCACCAGTAAACACCATTGTTCAGTTTTCATCTAATTATTACATTACTACATAGATGAGATGAACAATTTTGTAAATCTGTGATTTACCTTGCTCTGGTTTGTGTTACAGTTCATCCTCAATTAAAAAAAAACTAAAACATGACAAAAAAAGTTATCTCTCCCAGACTCCAAAGCCCCCTCATAAGATTTTTGCTGTGTAATCTGAGGGCAGAGATACTGATGTTAGTGATGTGTCACTTATTGGGCTTTATGCTGTTGTTTCAATACAATGAGTGTTTTATCATTAGGAGATTATCATTGCCTGGACCACAGAGCATGTGAGCACTGGTCCGACCATGCCCCTTTCTGTGATAAGCAGCTCACTGTCAATAGACAATGTACACAGAAAATTGTGCGGTGGGCAGGGTTCGCTTTCTCACCTCTGCTGTATGCCACATCTAAAAACTCTGATTGTGTCACACCTGCTGCACCCAGCAAACTAAGTAATACATCGTTGGAATCAGGGTCTCTTTTCCTACATTGTGCTGCTCTCATAAGAGGTAGAAAAAAACTGCAGACAGATTCCCTTTAAAACCTTTTCAGTTGAACATTTTAGCATGGACTGGAAAATAATCTCTCCTATGGGGAGAGTTACATTATGATGGAACCTGGACAAGGAGCTGTCCACGGTTTCAAGTGCTGACTTTAGAAGGAGAGACGAAAAACCTGGGTGTTATCCTCCTAGTTATCTAACCATTTTTACTTCTAGCCATTCAAATATTGAGATTGATTAATCTTCCAAAATATAAATGTATAATAAAGATTTTTTTTTACGCAAAATGACAGATTGCGTAAAATTCCAGCTGCAGAATGATCTTACTTATACCTCTAAAATTTCTCTTGCCAACAGTCTCCATGGTAAAGTACACAGGAGCACCATGGAGATAGTAGTCAAGAGACAGGTTCATTTAGATCTTAGTTCCCCTTGAATAGAAGTTTTCTTAGTGTTAAAACCCTTTTATATCCGGGACTTTCTGAAAAACAAAAATTGTGCCTAAACACTATCAGGCAGGTAGTTGCCACTTACCTGCCTGATGTGTACAGCGTCGTTGTTCCCCGACACAGAGCAGTCACAAACCGCTCCTGCTGGCGATTCAGCTGCCTCTGCTGACACCACGTTGACAGGATTCTTTTCCGCTCCACTCTCTTGACAGGGCAAGACTTCCGACGTCATTCTGATTGACATTCGCATTCTCACTGCCTAACTGAGGAAGCCGGCTGTCAATGAGAATGACGTCGGCCTGTCAACAGAGCGGAGCACAAAAGAATCCTCTGCTTTATCAAAATAAAGTCAGCAGAGGTAGCTGAATCCCCGGCAGGAGCGGTCTGTAACCACTCTGTCCCAGATAAGAACGATGTCGTGTAAGTATCAACCACCTGCTTATTAGTGCTTAGGCGCATTTTTTGTTTTTCTGAAGGTCCCGGATATACCCTTTAAGAATAATCTGCCAGCAGGTTTTTTTGCACCTAATCTGACAACAGCATGTTGTAGAGACAGAGACCCTGATTCTAGCAATGTGTCACTTACGAGGCTTCTTATATGAAATCATTATCAGCAAGAGATTATCGCTATAGGTCTACTTAGACTGGTATTTAGTCCAACCACGCCCCCACCACTGATTGGCAGCTTTCTGCCTATGCACAGTGTACACTGAAAGCAGCTAATCAGTGGTGTGGGCAGGGATACAGAGCTTAGCATTAAAGAACTGCTAGATCTGCAACAGATAAAATAGTATTTAATCAAAACAGCTGCAAGCAGCCCAGAAAGTAATACATTGCTGGAATCAGGGTCTCTGCCCCTATATCATGCTGCTCACAGATGTAGTAGCAAAAGTTTGGTTACAGATTCCTTACAGTGTTATTCATTTATATAAGACAAAAAAGAATGCATTCCCTTGCGCCTTTTGGAGTTTGTCATTTCTATAATGACATTGTGTAACTATTGCATCTTTCTTTATTAACCATGATAATCACATTGACATTAGTGGCAGATGAATGAATTATTGAAGTTATCCCAATGCTATTCTGTGCTCAGTAATACAAAGTCTTCATCCCTGTTCAGGCTTTATAAAATATGTCCAATTGCAACCCTTATCCCCAACCCTTTAACACTACCGATGAGTTCGGAGTCCATTGTTTGCTTTTGGTATTACAGAAGCATCTCGACAAACCCATTATAAGAGGTCAAAAATGTTGTCAGTTCCATGAGTTCCAAGGGTTACATAAAAATTCTGTTAGTCTAGTATTTCTATCTCAGCAGCAAAATGAACAGCTAAGATGGTCAAGAGGAAGATGGAGCATGCACGCCGCTTCATTTTGGGTTAAATAGATGTTTGGTTCATTCTTTTCATGTCTACATTAAAGCATGTATATACTGTATGTGTATCTGTATACATGCAAGAATGTCTACATTGGACAAAAGTAAAAAAAAAAAACAAAGTAATCGATCCTAAACTTGAAAAATTGTTGTTGTTGTCAAAGATGTGATAAAAGACCACCATAAATGCGAATCCACAGATAATACCATAACAGCCTGATAGATGTGGGTGCCTCCTTTAGGAAACCTTACCTATAATAAGAAGAGGAATTCATTAATTCTCAGCTGTCCCCCTGTACCTTTTCAGAGAGGACTTGTACCCTAGCGCCACCTATTAGAAGTAGCAATCCAAAAGTTAATATCGACCCTTTAACAAGTCTTGGCATATGACTTAGAATAAAAGACAAACCAGAATCTCAATATGAAGACACGTGTTTCAGGGGTGTTGCCCCTCCTCAGTGCAATGCAAGAGATCTGATTTGGCTGTATGAGAGGCTTCAGACTGGCGTCTAAGGGGTAATGTTTCTCCTTGTGACATGCCAGTGTAAGGAGGCTTGTAAGCCATGTAATGCTTATCTGGGAAATTAAATATGCATGTCATTCTTCACAAGGAGAAACGTTACCCCTTACTGTAATAGATAGATGGCGGTTCTTGGGTGCCTTTCCTTTGATGTTTGTGGCTTTGCTAATTCGGTAGCTCCAATAGACTTATCTCTTCCATGTGTGGCATATCCATGTGAACAGCTGATAAATATGTAAACTTGAAATACCTCTTTCAATGGTCAAAAACTGCGCTCAGCTCCCTCTAGACTTCTCTGTCGGGTGCTGACGATTTGTATTCTGCTGATGACATTACGCTAATCTTTAATCATCAGGATTCAGAGAAGCATTGATCCTAAGCACCGGCATCACACCAGCATGACTGTATAAATTCAGAAGATATATGGCCCGTCCAGGATATACAGAGACTATGGAGACTGTCGGATTCCAGGAAATATTAGTAATAGCACTGAAAAGCTGAAATAACCAAAAACTGTTCTTGAAAATTGTGTTTCTGCGATCTGGAGTAAAGTGATATGTAACCCACTGTTCCATTTCTTACTTTGCTCATATGGAAAAAACATCACAAATCTGATCAATGTATCATAGATCATATAGCTGGACGCTGTCTCTTACGACTAGTAAAGAATGCACAATCAGGAATCTTTCATATCAGAGAATGAATGAAAATTTTCATTTCTTATCATTATTAGCCCAAATTTGCTCATTGTTTTGTTCTAGAATCGGTAGAATCGGGGTATTCCATTCCCTTTAAAAGGATCAATAATTGGCGATTTTGTGTTCAAAAGGTTCAATTCCCAGTCACTGATCTGTACAAACATGTCTCTGATCAGCCAATAAAAGAGCAAAACACTTTTCCATTGACTGGCAATTAAATCCTTTTTCTCTTTAAAATGAAGGTGTGCCTCTGCCAATATGCAGACTGGATGGAGACAAAAAACAATGTTTTTTTTCAGAGTATAGTATGTATTAGCATGTGTCAATAGCATTTAAAAGGAATCTGTGACAAGGTTTTTGCATGATGTAGGGGCAGAGACCATGATTCCAGTGATGTCTCACTTCATTACTTGATGCTGCAGTTTTTATTAAATACCATTTTCTCTGTTGCAATTCTACCAGTTCTCTGAATGCTGAGCTCTGTATAACCCCGCCCATATCACTGATTGGCAACTTTCTGTGTACACTGTACATAGGCAGAAAGTTGATAATTGGTGATGGGGGCAGGGTTGGACTATGTGGCAGCAGACTAAGTAGTCCTCTAGTGATAATCTTCTGGTGATTTTATAAAAACTACATTAAGCAGACCAGTAAGTGACACATCACAAGAATCAGGATCTCTGCCCCTACATTTTCTCCTCAGATTAGGTAAAAAGAAAACTATAACTGATAAACACCCGGGCAGTCCGCGTTCTGCTCTATAGTGACATTCTATCAGTCATGTGATCGCTGTGTGTATCGAGCTGATGGTACGTACAGGATACAGTCAGCTCTGTTATGCAACCCAGAGGCTAAAATATCTCCTGTAACTGGGGATAATATACTGGTCCCAGGGGAAAAAAGGTAAAAATAAATAAATGTTTAAATGCACCCTGCACCCAGGGATCTTTTATAACCTTATGGGGGATTAACAACTTTTATTGCTTATTTTTTTTACTTAATTTGTTTCATTCCTTTTATGGGACTTGAACTTGTGTTCTTCTGATCACTTGCACTATATACCACAATATTGCAATATGTAGTGAAAATAGGGGTCTCCTGTGAAGCTCAGAGTATGGCGAAGCTTCATTGGAGGACTAAGATGGCATCAACGGGGCCTTAGGTGGGCACCTGGCTGCCATTATGACCCATTGCTGCCCCAAGATTGGATCATGGGGGACCAATAGGGGTCAATGTGTGGGCACATCGGCAACTGCTTCATTAACTAAGTTCCATTTGACTCTAAAGAAGGCAGAGGGAGTTCAGTTCTTGAGCCCACGCCACACACAGTTACCTCAGCACTCACATACAGGTATATCATTTTGAGCATTGTGTGGGGTTAAAGGGGTATTCCCATCTCCAAGATCCTATCCCATATGTAGTAAGTGTAATTATAATATTAGCAAATACCTCCAATGAGAAATGTAGTATAGTTCTTCAGATTAGCAATGTTGCTTAGGCCGTGTGCGGGGCATTGCAGTAGCTTAGTTATCCATGGTTACAACTATTCATATAGTGATAGTTTGTTAGTTGCTAGTAACCATAATTAATGGATGTAATTGTGTACTGTAACCATGGATACACATATGTCTGCATGTCAGATGACTGCAGGATCAGGTTACACAGGATATAATTGTGTACTCTATCCATGGATACACATGTCTGCATGGTAGATGACTATAGGATCGGGTTACACAGGGTATAATTGAGCACTGTAACCATGGATACACATATGTCTGCATGTCAGATGACTGTAGGATCTGGTTACACAGGATATAATTGTGTACTGTAGCCATGGATTCACATATGTCTGCATGTCAGATGACTGCAGGATCAGGTTACACAGGATATAATTGTGTACTGTATCCATGGATACACATGTCTGCATGGTAGATGACTATAGGATCGGGTTACACAGGGTATAATTGTGTACTGTAACCATGGATGCACATGTCTGCATGGTAGATGACTTTAGGATCGGATTACACAGGGTATAATTGAGCACTGTATCCATGGATGCATATGTCTGCATGGTAGATGACTATAATATCGGGTTACACAGGGTATAATTGTGTACTGTAACCATGGATACACATGTCTGCATGGTAGATGACTGTAGGATCGGGTTACACAGGTTATAATTGAGCACTGTAACCATGGATACACATATGTCTGCATGTCAGATGACTATAGGATCGGGTTACACAGGATATAATTGTGTACTGTAACCATGGATACACATATGTCTGCATGTCAGATGACTACAGGATCAGGTTACACAGGATATAATTGTGTACTGTATCCATGGATACACATGTCTGCATGGTAGATGACTATAGGATCGGGTTACACAGGGTATAATTGTGTACTGTAACCATGGATGCACATGTCTGCATGGTAGATGACTTTAGGATCGGGTTACACAGGGTATAATTGAGCACTGTATCCATGGATACACATGTCTGCATGGTAGATGACTATAATATCGGGTTACACAGGGTATAATTGTGTACTGTAACCATGGATACACATGTCTGCATGGTAGATGACTGTAGGATCGGGTTACACAGGGTATAATTGTGTACTGTAACCATGGGTGCACATGTCTGCATGGTAGATGACTTTAGGATCGGGTTACACAGGGTATAATTGAGCACTGTAACCATGGATACACATGTCTGCATGGTAGATGACTATAATATCGGGTTACACAGGGTATAATTGTGTACAGTAACTATGGATACACATTTCTGCATGGTAGATGACTATAATATCGGGTTACACAGGGTATAATTGAGCACTGTAACTATGGATACACATGTCTGCATGGTAACTGACTATAGGATTGAGTTACACAGGGTATAATTGTGAATTGTAACCATGGATACACATATGTATGCGTGGAAAATAACTGTAGGATCAGGCTACAGAGGGTATAAATGAGTACTGTAACCATGGATACACATATGTCTGCATGGCAGAAGACTGCAGGATCAGGTTACACCAGGTATAATTGTGTACTGTAACGATGGATACACATATGTCTGCATGGTAGATGACTGCAGGATCGGGTTACACAGGGTATAATTGTGAATTGTAACCATGGATACACATATGTATGCGTGGAAAATAACTGTAGGATCAGGCTACAGAGGGTATAAATGAGCACTGTAACCATGGATACACATATGTCTGCATGGCAGAAGACTGCAGGATCGGGTTACACAGGGTATAATTGTGTACTGTAACCATGGATACACATATGTATGCGTGGAAAATAACTGTAGGATCAGGCTACACAGGGTATAATTGAGCACTGTAACCATGGATACACATATGTCTGCATGGTAGATGACTATAGGATCGGGTTACACAGGGTAAAATATTGTACTGTAACCATGGATACCCATATGTCTTCATGGCAGCTGTATTCATCTTGATTGTTTGAAAAGCTTCTATATTTTTAATTTAAAAAAGTTGCAAATGTGTCTAGAGTCTTAGAATATAAAGTGTAAATGTTCTCCTGATATGTACAGAGGCAGAACACTCTGTTTATGAGCTGCTACTTATTACTCTATGACATGAATGAAGGTTTCTGTTTGTTCACTGTTCGGGGAGTTAAGACAATAAATTAGGACTGGAGATCACATTTATTTTGTCAACTTCTATTAGAAAAGATATTGTTTCATGTGGAAGAAGAGGCGGTTTAGTTTAGGCTAAGAAAATAGAAAATTCCAGATTGCAGAAGGCGTTTTATCGGGCCATGGCCAGAAACCATGAGACGTGGCGATAGTATGGACATCTCTCTGCTGTGATCAATACTTTGTAATGTATTTGTACCCAGAAAGGTCTACACTGGAAGGCAAGAAACTACTCAACAGATTGGAAAGCTATGATGAATCTTTTCTTTACAAATTCAGATAAAATACTGATCTAGCAAAACTCTCATTCACAATACAGATACAATGAAGGTTAACTAATAGCTTATTCTAACCATACCTGGCCATTTTTTTCTTAAAGTGGTTCTCCTAAATTGTTATAAAATTGCCACAGTCATCTAATTCAAATGGCAGCCTGTCCTAGTCACATTTCAGGATGAGTTGCAGCAGTCTGAAGAGACACTACTTGTGATATTGTGTGTCTCAATCGACAGAAGAGCTGTATCACAAGAATAAATACTAGTGAGCTTTCGAAGAAAGGCTGTGACATGAGTCGAAATAATTATTTTCCTCAAATGACAGAGCGCAAAGGAATTTTACACTCCAGCCTCCAGTCTTCCATGCATAGTCAGCAGGTTAGAAGATTTATTTCTTCTCCTATCACAACCTGTCTCCTCGGCTCACAGAGGTACAGATGAAACCAGAGGTTTACATTAGAGTTGAGCGAAACGGGTCGAAAAATTTCAAAAGTCGCCGACTTGTGGCAAAGTCGGGTTTCATGAAACGAAACCCGACCCTAGGATGAGGTCGGCCACGAGGTCGGCGACTTACGCGCCAAAGTCACGTTTCAAAAGTTTGTTTTGCGCTCTTTTTCAGCCAATCAGGATCCACGGACACTGTGGGCAACGTGATGACATAGGCAGGGGTCACCACCATCTTTCAGAAGGGCATGCAAGTGATTGGCTTGCTTTGGTGGGCGTCACAGGGGGTATAAAAGGGCGTGCACGCCGACCGCCATCTTACTTCTGCCGATCTTAGCATAGGGAGAGGTTGCTGCTGCTGATTCTGTAGGGAGAGCGTTAGGCAGGGAAGAAGAAAAAAAAACTGCTTCTGCTGCTAGCGATTTTGCCTGTACAACACACCAGTCACTGTGTGTGCAGTGCAAGGGGAGGCTATATTGTGGTGGATCAGCGGTGTTGATTGTTAGGCTGCCTTCTAAGGCTTCCTGACAGCTGCATTGCTGTTTACCCACTGCTCTGCAAACTGCTTTTTTAAAAGCAATCCCAATTTTTTTTTTGTCCTGCTGAGGTACTGAGCATGCATTTTTTCAAACCATACAGCGGTGTACGCTCCTCACACAGTACCGTGTAACGGCTGTTATCACAGCCACAGTGAAGCTATCTGTGTGTCACTCTGTGAGAGTAAGTCGAGGACATGTTCCGTTCTTACAGACCTGCACCTACTAGTTTTGTCTAGCTTTCAAACAGTTAAATATATTTGCTGTTTGATCACATTCAAAACTATAGAGAGACAGCGTGTGTCAGTCCGTATACTTAAAAAACACGGAGCTTGACAATTTTACGTACACCGGACAGCCGTGTACGTGCACGCTCCTCTCAGTACCGTGTAACGGCTGTTATCACGGCCACAGTGAAGCTATCTGTGTGTCACTGTGGAAGGATAAGTGGAGGACTTGTTCCGTTCTTACAGACCTACACTCTAGGGAGATTCCTATTCTGCCCAATTCTACATACACCTTGTAGTTTGTGATACACTAGCCAATTTCTGCTTGTGACATAGCGCTCTGATATTCAGTGGGCCTCACACAATCCAAAAGTGTCCAGTGTCCACTAGTGTGTGCAGAAATTCAAAATCTCCCTTATCCTGTAGTCACTTTTTTCACACCTGTGCCATCGAGCCTGTGACGTAGCGCTGTGATATTCAGTGGGCCTCACACAGTCCATAAGTGTCCAGTGTCCACAAGTGTGTGCAGAAATTCAAAATCTCTGTGATCCTGTAGTCACTTTTTTCACACCTGTGCCATCGAGTCTGTGACATAGCGCTCTGATATTCAGTGGGCCTCACACAATCCATAAGTGTCCAGTGTCCACAAAAAATGAGGAAGGCTGGTGGAAGAGGCCGTGGAATTGGGCGGGGGTTGGCAGCTGGTAATGATGGTGTTGGTGGTGGATCTGATGGTAGTGGCAAGAGCAAAATAGGACCGAATGCAGGAGGTGTTGAGCCTGCATCATCGTCTGGCTCCATAAGGCTTCGAAGGCTTAGTTTTCTAGGAGTTGGCAAACCGCTTTTAAAGCCAGAGCATCAGGAAAAAGTTTTGTCTTACATTGCTGACTCAGCCTCCAGCTCTATCGCCTCCTCTTCTGAAGTTGTAAAAAGTAAAAGCACTGAGTCATCATTGGAGGCTCATGTTCATGAACCACACCTTTCCTTGTGTCCTTCACCCCAACCAAGATTGAAGGATGACGCAGGCCATACTACTGATTACTCCATGGAGCTGTTTTCACATACCATGCCTGGATTATCAAGTGAAATGGTGAATTACCCAGGCCAAGATGAATCTGACATGGAGTGCACTGATGCATAGCCGCTGTTAGATGATTCTGCTGGTACATTCACTCAGAGCACTACATTGTCCTCGCAGTGTACAGAGCCAGATTCTGACCCTGATGAGACTCAGGTGCCCCTTCCCGCACACTATACCACCATACACGGTGACACAGAGGAAGGTGCACATGACATTGAAGAGGAGGTGATGGATGACCCAGTTGTTGACCCAGATTGGCATCCATTGGGGGAAGAGGGTGCTGCTTCCAATAGCTCAGATGAGGAGCATCCACAGCAGACATCGACATCGCAACAGTTGTTATCTGGCAGGCCCGGAGCACTCCAAAGACAGGTTCCAAAAATCAAAAGAGTTGCTGGACAGCTTGTCCAGAGGGTCAAAAGATCACAGCGTGCTAGGCCGCAAAATGTCTGCCAAAGTAGGAAGAGTGCAGTGTGGCACTTTTTTGAACAAAATCCTCATGATCAGGCCAAGGTTATCTGTAAGAAGTGCGCAAAGACCTTTAGCCGAGGGAAAAATCTGAAAAATTTGAATACCAGTTGCATGCTTAGACATTTAACCACCATGCACTTGCAAGCGTGGACACAAAACCAAACCTCAAGTGCCACATGTGCAACTGATCACAACGAAGGTAGTCAGCAACGCCCCCACTGTAAGCCCACCGGTTAGCACAGCAGCAAATGTTGAGTTGTCGTTGCAAGGCCACAGCAGTCAGGGAATCCCACTGTTATATCAACGAAATACTGAATCTAGGCCATCAGAAAGAACACCAACTCCATCACCATCATCAACCCTCTCTCAGTCCGCCCTGTCCACCGCTACTTCCACCATATGCAGCTCTCAAGTCCAGCTCACCCTCCCAGACACTATGAGTAGGTCAAGAAAGTACTCAGTCTCTCATCCGCGTACACTGGGCTTGAACGCCCACATTGCCAAACTAATCTCGTTTGAGATGATGCCCTATCGGTTGGTGGAAAGCGCAGCTTTCCGCGAACTCATGGCCTATGCAGTACCACGCTATGACCTACCCAGTCGCCACTTCTTCTCTCGCAAAGCCATCCCAGCCCTCCACCATCATGTAAAAGACCGCATTGTCCATGCACTCAAGCAGTCGGTGAGTGGAAAGGTGCACCTCACAACTGATGCATGGTCCAGTCGGCATGGCCAGGGCCGTTACGTGTCCATCACTGCGCACTGGGTTAATGTGGTGGATGCAGGGTCCACAGGGGACAGCGGTGGTGGGACAGTGCTGCCTAGCCCACGGTATAGGAAACAGTTGGCTGTAGGCGTTCGACCCTCCTCCTCCTCCTCCAGAAGCGAAAGCTCGTCCACAGAGCGCAGTCGTACGAGCACTCCATCTGCAGCTGCCACTGTTGCACACGATGTGTCCCCCTATCGAGCAGCTAGTGGAAAGCGTCAGCAGGCTGTGTTGCAGATGATGTGTTTGGGCGACAGACACACCGCCGAGGTGCTGGCCGAGTACTTGAAGCGACAAACTGAGTCATGGCTGGGCAGTGTACATCTTGAGGCAGGCAAGGTAGTTAGTGATAACGGCCGTAATTTTGTGGCAGCCATAGCCCTTTCAAATCTCAGCCACATACCTTGCTTGGCTCACACCTTGAACCTGGTGGTGCAGTGCTTCCTCAAAAATTATCCGGAGTTAACAGCCCTGCTCCAGAAGGTGCGAAGACTGTGCGCGCACATCCGCCGGTCACCTGTACACTCCGTTCGTATGCAGAAGCTGCAGCGATTGCTCCACCTTCCCCTGATGACACATAGGGTGACAGAAAAATGGCTTGCTTTGGTCCACCTCTTCCTGGGACTTGACCTATTTCGCCTTTTGCATCAGCTGAATGTCCAACATCAACATATGCTACTTTCTAAAACTCCCTAACTGTGCTGCCTCCCCCCCCATGGCCGGGGTCACCACCTAGCGCACGACACCGTGCGAGTGCCGTTGCCCTGGACAGGTGGGTAGGCCGACTTTTGGGCGCGGGCACTGGCACAGGGTCCCTCATAGTGCAATCAAGTGTCTCTGACGGTGGTGGTGCACACCCGCCGTCAGACATACCGCCGTACTATGAGGGGCCCAGTGCCAGTACCGACGCCCACGAGTGGGCCCCCCTTGCTTGGTCAGGGCCCCAGCATTTGCAATCTTTACCTCTCCCTGCTCCTCCGCTGTGTAGTCTGGGCCGTCAAATCCATACTGTGCCTGACACCGTCTGAACCTGCCTCCTGATGTATAGACATATATTCTGAATGTGTACGCTATCCATACATGTTATCCGGGGATACGGTACCCTTTCTCACCTTTGTGCAATCACGTGCAATCCATACTGGGCCTAACAACGTCTGAGCCTGCCTCCTGATGTATAGACATATATTTTGAATGTGTACGCTATCCATACATGTTATCCGGGGATACGGTACCCTTTCTCACCTTTGTGCAATCACGTGTAATCCATACTGGGCGTGAGAATGGCTGGCGAGCTGTTAAGCAAGCTACAGCACCTGTGGTTTGCACACGTAAGTTTTTCATTTTTTCAGGAATGACGGTTAGGCCTAATTCCGGAACTGCGGTTGACCTGCACTTACTGGGAAATCATCGTTCACGGGTAATAATTGTAATCAGTGATCCCCATCACTAACGTTGTTCAGCGGGTTATCTGCACCTGTAAGCGACAAACGCTGGCCTTTTCAGTGTAGCGCACATGCAGCCACGGACATGTAAGGGCATGACACACCAGTTATTGGCCAATCTCATGTGCCAGAGCCTCACGTGTCCCTCTAGTAAGCCGGACTCGGACCACGGGGCATGACGGAGTCTCGTTCGTTAACGGAATTAAGCTTGCAATGTGTGCATCTTTTCTGTAGCTGGCATGGTTGAGGTTTCCCAGGTGGAGTCGAATTTAACCGTAGGCTCCACTCCTGGTGGTGCCCTTCTGGACATTCCTTTAAGGTTCAGCTTTGCAACCATACTGCCCACGTAAAACAAACACTTTGCCTTCATGAACGCTGTTTGGAGGGTCATGACTCGTGGGAATAACGCCGCCCAATCAGTTAACCTGCTAGAGAGATCCTTCGTTGCTCCCAAGCATGACATCACACTCCCTAGGAGGAAGGTAATGCCACTGTGGCGACCGTACTCCTGGGGGTGAAAACAAGTGCACTGATGCCCAGCCACTGCTCGATGAATCTGCTGGTACATTGACCCAGACCACTACATTCCCCTCGCACGCTACACGGCCTGAATCTGACCCTGATGAAACTCAGGTTACCCTTCCCATATACAGTTCCATCTTACACGGTGACAAAGAGGAAGCTGCAGATGAAAGTGCAGGTTCGGCCCACCCGCCATCAGACACACCACCGTACTATCAGGGGCCCTGTGCCAGTGCCGTCGCCAACAAGTGGGCCCCCCCTGCTTGCTCAGGATCACAGCGCTTGCAAGGTTGAAATACTGTGCAGTGAGATGGAAGATGGGGACGACGAGGAGTCCAGACTAGTACAGGGATTCCCTAGCGAGGAGACTTATTTGATTGTTTTCAATGTTGGGACAGCAATTTTTGGGGAGCACTATACTCTGGAGAATGATAGATGGGGCCCACCATACACTGGAACATTCCAAAGGTGGACATCAGACACTGGAGCAGCATTTACAGGGCCCATTATACACTAGAGCATTAGAAATGGGGCCCATTATGTTTGGAGCATTATTTGGGCCCATAAGACAGTGGAGCTTCATCCATGGGGACCAACATATACTGTAGCATTATGTGGAGCTCATCATATACTGTTTCAAACATTATATGGGACCAATGATTCTGTATGGAGAAATAGATGGGCCTCGTCATGAGATGTAAAAAGTGAAGTATTTTTCATTGTACTATACCGCTATTTCGCTATATCGGAGCATGATGAGTTGTGGTATGTGTTAAAGGGGCGCTCTTTCGCCCAGGGCACATGAAAACCTGGAGCCAGCCCTACCCCCCCACAACTTTAGCCAAATAACCCCCATTTTTCAGTGCGTAACTTGTATTATGAAGTTAATTAAGGTTGACAAGCTTAAGTAAGAAGAATTGATGCTTTTGGCATTCAAATGGGCACTGTAGGTGTGTTTCCTGTCCTCCTCTCACTGCCGACTTTTATTCCCCATTGACTTACATTGGGTTTCGTGTTTCGGGACGACCCCGACTTTTCCCTATAATCGGCTGATCTTGCTCGACCCGACTTTTGGAAAAGTCGGGTTTCACGAAACGAAACTCGACCCAACTCTAGTTTACATACACTATATAAAACGACACATATGCAAGTTTTTCTCAATATCTGAAATAAAATCTGAATAAACCTTTCCCTTTTTAGGTCAATTAGGATTACCATAATTATCAATATTTGCCAAATGCCAGAATAATTAGAGAGAGAGAGGGAGAGAATGTTTAAGGTATTTTTATTACTTACTGCAAGGTCAAAAGTTTACATTTCATTAGTATTGCCCTAAAACTGAAATGACTTGGGTCACACATTTGGGATATCCTTCCACAAGCTTCTTATAATAGATGGTTGGAATTTGAGCCCATTCCTCCTGACAAAACTGGTGTATCTAATCCAGGTTTGTAGGTCGCCTTGTCAGCTCTGCCCATAAATTTTCAATAGGATTGAGATCAGGGCTTTGTGATGGCCATTCCAAAACATTGACTTTGTTATCCTTACGCCAATTTGTTACCATTTGGGCAGTTTGCTTCGGGTCATTGTCCATTTGGAAGACCCATTTACCCAGGCTTTATCTTCCTGGCTGATGTCTTGAAATGTTGCTTCAGTATGGCCGCATAATCTTCTTTTCTCATGATGCCATCTATTCTGTGAAGTGCACCAGTCCCTCCTGCAGCAAAACAACCCCACAACATGATACTACCTCCTCCATGTTTCACAGTTGGGATGGTGTTCTTAGGCTTCCAAGCTTCTCCCTTTTCCCTCCAAACGTGACGATGGTCGTTATGCCCAAAATGAGCAATTTTAGTTTCATCAGACCACAGGACATGTCTCCAAAAATTAAGGTGTTTGTTCCTGTGTTCTTTTGCAATCATTAATCTGGCTTTTTTATGTTTATTTTGGAGTAACAGCTTCCTGGCAGAGTGGTCTTTCAGCCCATGTTGATACAGTACTTATTTCACTGTGGATATTAACACAATCTTACCAGCTTCCGCCATCATCTTCACACGGTCTATTGCTTTTGTCCTTGGGTTGATATGCACATGTCGGACCAAAGCACGTACATGTCTGGGACACAGAACCCGTCTGGACATTCTCATCTTGTTTGTACTTGTGTATAAATTGTTTGTACAGATGAACGAGGCACTTTCAGGTATCTTGAAATTGTACCCAAGGATGAGCCATACTTGTACAAGTCCACAATCCTCTTCCTGATATCTTGGCTGATATCTTGAGGCTTTCCCATGATGCCATACACAGAAGTGTGTTTCAGGTGTGCATTAAAATACATCCACAGGAGTATCTCTAATTAACTCAGAAGCTTCCAAACACATGACATCATAATATGGACAGTCCAGCATTGTTTAAAGGCATAGTAATCTTAGTGTGTGTAAACTTTTAACTTTGCAGTAAGTAATAAAAAAAGCCTTAAATATTCTCTCTCTAATTATTCTGGCATTTGGCAAATATTAATAATTATGGTAATCCTAATTGACCTAACATGGGAAAGGTTTATTCTGATTTCATGTCAGATACTGAGAAAAACATGCAGATGTGTCTTTTATATACAGTAGTGCATGTAAACATCTGGCTTCAACTGTACGTGTGTTTATGATACAGCTCCTCTGTCAGTTGAGACACAGGTTTCGGGAATGGTGTTTCTTCAGACTGATACAACCGGTTCTGAAGCGGGACTAGGACCAGCTGCTGTTTGAATTATTTGACAGGGCCATTTTATCACATTGTTAGAGAAGCTTTTGTTGAAGTTGACCTTAAAGGCCTTTAAAAAATAAACAAGCCATTGGTTGAATCATAAGGAATAGTCTCCTTGTAGCGCCATCACAGGGAAAATGGAGCATTACATAATGCCTTCTGAAATTAATGGGCTGTCTGTATAATTCCTGAAAGTTTTGCGTCTTCTAGAGTAAGAGATGCTCCTTGTAATGGTTCTAGCCTATTCTTTGAGGCTATTATTTGTGCGCATGAAAGTCAGCCATGAGGTGGCATAAGTGATTAGAGAGGTGTTTGGACATGCCATGAGTTGGACAAGATGTATTGTGGAGCTTCTGCCATACAAAACTATTCATAAGTTTACCCCTCTGAAAGTGTGTAAGAAGGTTAGAGATGGTGCATGGAGCAGAGTGGCAGAAATACAGTATATTGAGGTATATCAATCAGTTATGAAACACCTTCAAACTACATGCTAGTTTGAAACATAAAAAAGATATTACAGTCTCTAAAAACTTTTCCTATCCAATGGATGGCATGGATGAGTTGAGGGGACCTGTCAGAAACTTCTATGCCCCCAAACCATCTACATGACTGTGTAGCTTTTTTCAGTTTTGCGTTTTCATTTTTCGCTCCCCTTCTTCCCAGAGCCATAACTTTTTTATTTTTATGTCAATATGGCCATGTGAGGACTTGTTTTTTGTGGGATGAGTTGTACTTTTGAATGACACCATTGGTTTTACCATGTCTTGTACTAGAAAAAAGGAAAAATTTCCAAGTGCGGTGAAATTGCAAAAAAAAAAGTGCAATCCCACACTTCTTTTTTGTTTGGCTTTCTTGCTAGGTTCATTATATGCTAAAACTGACCTGCCATTATGATTCTCCAGGTCATTACAAGTTCATAGACAACAAACCTGTCTAGGTTCTTTTTTATCTAAGTGGTGAAAAAAAATTCCAAACTTTGCTTAAAAAAAAATTGCGTCGTTTTCCGATACCTGTAGCGTCTCCATTTTTCGTGATCTTGGGTGAGGGCTTATTTTTTGCGTGCCGGGCTGACATTTTTAACGATACCATTTTGGTGCAGATACAATCTTTTGATCGCCTGTTATTGCATTTTAATGCAATGTTGCGGCGACCAAAAAAACCGTAATTCTGGCATTTTGACTTTTGGTCCGATCGGGTTAATCCTTTTTTATTGATAGATCGGGTGATTCTGAAAGCGGCGATGCCAAATATGTGTATGTTTGATTTTATTTTTATTGTTGTATTTTGAATGGGGTGAAAGGGGAGTGATTTGAACTTTTAGATATTTTTCATTTTTTTTATTTTTAGCCACATGTTTTTTTACTTTTTGCATGCTTCAGGAGTCTCCATTAAAAACTAGAAGCTGCCACAACTCGATCGGCTCAGCTACATAGAGGCGATGATCAGATTGCCTATATGTAGTAGAATTGCTGACTTGCTATGAGCGCCGACCACTGGGTGGCGCTCACAGCAATCCGGCACTGACAACCACAGCGGTCTCCAGGAGACCTCTGGTTGTCATGCCAACACACCGGTGACCCGCAATCAAGTGACGTGAGTCACCGGTGTGCTATTTCTGACGCGATTGCCGGAAGTGCTTGTTAAATGCTGCTGTCAGAGTTTGACAGCGGCATTTAACTGGTTAATAGCCATGGGTGGATCGCAATTCCACCCGCAGCTATTGCAGGCACATGTCAGCTGTTCAAAACAGCTGACATGTCCCGGGAAAGATGTAGGCTCACCACCGGAGCCCACATCAATAGAAGGGAGTCCAACATCCGCGTACTATTAAGCCCGATGTCGGAAAGGGGTTAATCAAGTTGATTCCTTTTCACCCCATAATAATGCTCCAGCATCAAGAAATTGTGTTCTAAAGTTTGACAAGATGAGCTGAGCTCTGTGACTGTTAAGCCCCCCCATACACATTACCCTAATGTCGGATGAATCCCGGACAACTTTATGTTGGAGGAGTTAAGGATCTGGCATGCCTGATTTTGGACTGCCGAGCCCTTTGTTCTCCTTGAGGTGAGCCGCTGCCTGATATTTCTCACAATGTCTCTCTCAGAAATAACACAAAAGCACTAGGCAGACCAAATGCCACCTCGTAGGGGAGAGATGGCTGAGATAGCTGTGTGCCGAACAATCAGCTGAACCATCGTTTAAACAACAGCCATCTATTGAGTATGGCAGAATTAATCCTTAACGAGAGGTTTATCTACCCTACCTTTAGTCTTATTTTTTACTTTTAGGTGGAGTTACTTTATTCAGTTCTCTCTTTGACCTTCCATTCACAAGCATTTTTACAAAGTCCATGGCTACTTTTCTCCTACAAAACATTATCCCCAATATCACTGATGTGATCTATATTTTAAATTCTCGTTTTCCACCAGCTTCACTGAAGACCATTTAGTGACTGCATTATACTGTGCTTGGAGCTATGATATATTACTATAATTACTGGATACATTGAAACTCAATACTCGGCTTAATTCTTTGGTGTTGCACACAGCAATGTTTCAATCAACAAATTGCAACATTGATGGAAATCAGATAAAAAGTTATTAGATTTTAGATATATCACTATTTTGTTTGCTATGGCCTCGTTGTGGCCCTTGAGCTAAAATATTGAATTTTAAAGTAAAATTCTATTAAAAATTCATGTTAAAAGATTCAAGAATAAAATATTTCTTCGATGAACTGTTAAGTAGGAAGCGAGATTCAAAAGTATTATAATATTTCACTCCTACATCCCAAATACAAGGTGTATTGTACAGTAGACAAAATGTAATACAAGGTACCAAATCAATCCATATTTTACAAGTCAGAAACAGGTACCAAATCCATCCATATTTTACAAGTAAGAAGCAGGTACCAAATCCTTCAATTTTTTACAAGTGAGATCCAGTTACCAAATCCATCCATATATTACAAGTGAGATCCAGTTACCAAATCAATACATATTTTACAAGTAAGAACCAGTTTTACCAAATCCATCTATTTTTTTTACAAGTGAAAACCAGTTACCAAATCAATCCATATTTTACAAATGAGAACCAGGTACCAAATCCATTCATATTTTACAACTGAAAACCAGGCACCAAATCCATATATATTTTGCAACTGAGAAATATAACTATGAAAGCTCATTGTAGATGTTCTTAAAGATGGTCACATCTCTTTAACCCCTTCATGGCCCAGCCTATTTTGACCTTAATGACCTGGCCATTTTTTGCAATTCTGACCAGTGTCCCTTTATGAGGTAATAACTCAGGAACGCTTCAATGCATCCTAGCGATTCCGAGATTGTTTTTTCGTGACATATTGGGCTTCATGTTAGTGGTAAATTGAGGTTGATGATTGTTGCGTTTATTTGTGAAAAAAATGGAAATTTGGCGAAAATTTTGAAAATTTCGCAATTTTCAAATTTTGAATTTTTATTCTGTTAAACCAGAGAGTTATAACATAATAATAATAAATAACATTTCCCACATGTCTACTTTACATCAGCACAATTTTGGAAACAAAATTTTTTATTGTTAGGAAGTTATAAGGGTTAAAAGTTGACCAGCGATTTCTCATTTTTACAACGAAATTTACAAAACCATTTCTTTAGGGACCACCTCACATTTGAAGTCACTTTGAGGGGTCTATATGGCAGAAAATACCCAAAAGTGACACCATTCTAAAAACTGCACCCCTCAAGCTACTCAAAACTCCATTCAAGGAGATTATTAACCCTTCAGGTGCTTCACAGGGACTAAAGCAACATGGAAGGAAAAAATGGACATTTTAATTTTTCCAACAAAACCTTTCTTTTAGCATCATTTTTTTCATTTTCACATGGGTAACAGGATAAAATGGATCCTAAAATTTGTTGGGGAATTTCTTCTGAGTACCCCGATACCTCATATGTGGTCATAAACCACTGTTTGGGTGCACGGCAGGGCTCAGAAGGGAAGGAGCGCCATTTGACTTTTTGAAAGGAAAATATGCTGGAATATTTATCGGTTACCATGTCGCGTTTGGAAAGTCCCTGTGTGCCTAAACATTGGAGCTCACCCACAAGTGACCCCATTTTGGAAACTAGACCCTCCAAGGAACTTATCTAGATGCATAATGAGCACTTTGAACCCCCAGGTGCTTCACAAATTGATCCGTAGAAAAAAAAAGTACTTTTTTTTCACAAAAATTTTCTTTTAGCCTCAAGTTTTTTATTTTCACATGGGCAACAGGGTAAAATGCATCCTAAAATTTGTTGGGAAATTTCTCCTGAGTACACCGATACCTCACATGTGGTCATAAACCACTGTTTGGGCGCACGGCAGGGCTCAGAAGGGAAGGAGCGCCATTTGACTTTTTGAATGGAAAATATGCTGGAATATTTAGCATTGCCATGTTGCGTTTGAAAGTCCCTGTGTGCCTAAACATTGGAGCTCCCCCACAAGTGACCCCATTTTGGAAACTAGACCCTCCAGGGAACTTATCCAGATGCATAGTGAGTACTTTGAACCCCCAGGTGCTTCACAAATTGATCCTTAAAAAAAAAAAGTACTTTTTTTCACAAAAATTTTCTTTTAGACTCAGTTTTTTCATTTTCACATGGGCAACAGGGTAAAATGGATCCTAAAATTTGTTGGGCAATTTTTCCTGAGTACACTGATACCTCATATGTGGTCATAAACCACTGTTTGGGCACACGGCAGGAAGGGAAGGAGCGCCATTTGACTTTTTGAATGAAAAATTAGCTCCAATCGTTAGCGGACACCATGTTGCGTTTGGAGAGCCCCTGTGTGCCTAAACATTGGAGCTCCCCCACAATTGACCCCATTTTGGAAACTAGACCCGCGAAGGAACTTATCTAGATGTGTAGTGAGCACTTTGAACCCCCAAGTGCTTCACAGAAGATTATAACGCAGAGCAGAGAACATAAAAAAATATTTTTTTTCCTCAAAAATGATTTTTTAGCTCGCTATTTTTTATTTTCACAAGGCTAACAGGAGAAATTGGACCCCAAAAGTTATTGTCCAGTTTGTCCTGAGTACGCTGGTACCCCATTTGTGGGGGTAAACCACTGTTTGGGCGCACGGTAGGGCTCAGAAGTGAAGGAGCGCCATTTGACTTTTTGAATGAAAAATTAGCTCCATCGTTAGCGGACACCATGTCATGTTTGGAGAGTCCCTGCGTGCCTAAACTTTGGAGCTCCCCCACAAATTCCCCCATTTTGGAAACTAGACCCCCCCAAGGAACTTATCTAGATGGATAGTGAGCACTTTGAACCCTCAGGTGCTTCACAGAAGAGCTGTGAAAATAGAAATATTTTTTTTCCTCAAAAAATGATTTTTTTAGCCCACAATTTTTTATTTTCACAAGGGTAACAGGAGAGATTGGACTCCAAAAGTTGTTGTACAGTTTGTCCAGAGTACGCTGGTACCCCATATGTGGGGGGAACCACTGTTTGGGCACACGTCGGGGCTCGGAAGGGAAGTAGTGACGTTTTGAAATGTCGACTTGATGGAATGGTCTGCGGGCGTCATGTTACGTTTGCAGAGCCCCTGATGCGCCTAAACAGTGGAAACCCCTGACAAATGACCCCATTTTGGAAACTAGACCACCCAAGGAACTTATCTAGATGTGTGGTTAGCACTTTGAAACCCCAAGTTCTTCACAGAAGTTTATAACGCAAAGGCGTGAAAATAAAAAATATTTTTTTTTCCTCAAAAAATGATTTTTAGCCCACAATTTTTTATTTTCACAAGGGTAACAGGAGAAATTAGACCCCAAAAGTTGTTGTACAGTTTGTCCTGAGTACGCTGGTACCCCATATGTGGGGGGGAAACACTGTTTGGGCACACATCGGGGCTCGGAAGGGAAGTAGTGACGTTTTGAAATGTCGACTTGATGGAATGGTCTGCGGGCATCATGTTACGTTTGCAGAGCCCCTGATGCACCTAAACAGTGGAAACCCCTGACAAGTGACCCCATTTTGGAAACTAGACCACCCAAGGAACTTATCTAGATGTGTGGTGAGCACTTTGAACCCCCAAGTTCTTCACAGAAGTTTATAACGCAAAGGCGTGAAAATAAAAAAAAAATTTTTTTCCTCAAAAAAATATTTTTAGTCCACAATTTTTTATTTTCACAAGGGTAACAGGAGGGATTGGACCCCAAAAGTTGTTGTACAGTTTGTCCTGAGTACGCTGGTACCCCATATGTGGGGGGGAACCACTGTTTGGGCACACATCGGGGCTCGGAAGGGAAGTAGTGACGTTTTGAAATGTCGACTTGATGGAATGGTCTGCGGGCATCATGTTACGTTTGCAGAGCCCCTGATGCACCTAAACAGTGGAAACCCCTAACAAGTGACCCCATTTTGGAAACTAGACCACCCAAGGAACTTACCTAGATGTGTGGTGAGCACTTTGAACCCCCAAGTTCTTCACAGAAGTTTATAACGCAAAGGCGTGAAAATAAAAAAAAAATTTTTTTCCTCAAAAAATGATTTTTAGCCCACAATTTTTTATTTTCACAAGGGTAACAGGAGAGATTGGACCCCAAAAGTTGTTGTACAGTTTGTCCTGAGTACGCTGGTACCCCATATGTGGGGGGGGACCACTGTTTGGGCACACGTCAGGGCTCGGAAGGGAAGTAGTGAGCTATTGAAATGCCGACTTGATGGAATGGTCTGCAGGCATCATGTTACGTTTGCAGAGCCCCTGATGTGCATAAACAGTAGAAACCCCCCACAAGTGACCCCATTTTGGAAACTAGAGCCCCCAAGGAACTTATCTAGATGTGTGGTGAGCACTTCGAACCCCCGAGTGCTTCACAGAAGTTTATAACGCAGAGCCATGAAAATAAAAAATCATTTTTTTTCCACAAAAATAATTATTTTAGCCCCCAATTTTTTGTTTTCCCAAGGGTAACAGGGGAAGTTAGACCCCAAAAGGTGTTGTGCAATTTTTCCCGAGTATGCTGATACCCCATATGTGGGGGTAAACCACTGTTTGGGCACATTTTGGGGCTCGGAATGGAGGGAGCGCTGTTTGACTTTTAAAACGCAAAATTGGCTGGAATAAATGGTGGCGCCATGTCGCGTTCGGAGACCCTGTGATGTGCCTAAACAGTGGAAACCCCACCATTCTAACTCCATCCCTAAACCCAACCCTAATAATCCTAACCACAACCCTAACCCCAACACACCCCTAAGGCCTCTTTCACACTTCAGTTTTTTGCATCAGTTCAAATCCGCCAAAAAGTCAGACAAGCGGATCCGTTCTCAACTGATGTGAAAACGGATCCTGAAAACGAGGAAATTTAAAGGAAACGCTGGCCGGGAAGGAGAGAGAGAGAGAGAGAGAGAGAGAGAATTTTTTTTTGTCCAGCACCCAGAAAGAATTTCGGGTTAAATGAGTGTCTGGAGGATCCGCCAGAGAAAAAAAACGTTGCAAGCTCCGTTTTGAAATCTTTGAGGATGGTGACGGACAGAAACTTTTGGCGGATCCTCAAAAAAAACGGATACAACGGACAGCAATCCGTCACAATCCGCCATTAATGAAAGTCAATGGGGAAAAAAACGGATCCTCAAAAGAAAATTGAGGATCCGTTTTTTTTCAAAACCTGGCGGATTGTGACTGATTGTAAAAAACTGAAGTGTGAAAGAGGCCTAACCCTAATCCCTAATATTTGCCGCCTATGCGGCATCAATAGTAAAAGATAGAATGCAAAAAATAATTAAAAAATCGGGGTATATTTACCTTCCGACGTCCCGCACTGCATTCCCGGGCCTCAGCGTTCCCAGTAATGCCTTGCAAGACCTGTGATGACGTTGGTCTCGCGTTGCTATAGCGATCTCACGAGACCGCTAGAGTCACGCGAGACTACGTCATCACAGGACCTTGCCGCAAGGCATTACTGGGAACGCTGAGGCCCGGGAATGCAGTGCGGGACGTCAGAAGGTAAATATACCCCGATTTTTTATTTTTTATTCTTTTTTTTACAGGGGTATGGTACCCAGGGCCTGGAGGACAGTCTTCTCTCCTCCACACCGTGGGTACCAACCGCATGTGAGACGCTTAACTTCCCGCATGGTGGGCATAGCCACATGCGGGAAATAAGCGGTTCTCATGCATTCCTATGGGTGCGGAATCGCGGCAATTCTTTGCGATTCCGCACAAAAGAATGAGCATGCTGCGATTTTTCCGCGATGTGATTCCGCCGCGGAAAAAAGCGCAGCATTAGCACAGCATGTGCGGAATGCCATAGGAATGCATGGGGGGCGTTCTGTACAAGATTTGTAAACGTTTTCGCAGCGTTTTCACGCCGAAAGTCGCAGCAAAAATGCTTAAAAATCGCATCGTGGGCACACAGCCTTAATGGGTTTTTTTGTATTGCACAACATGACGGGTCTTCCACAGTTGAAAAACGTTCTTTCTAACCAACCGCTCTCCACCACAAGATAAAGACTCTACACAGGGGACTTCCATAACTCAGAGATCTCGAATGAAATTTATAAAAATCAGTTTTCTAAACTATGAAGCCCCTTGAAAAATCAAATTGTAAGCATTGGTAAATAACATGATTGTTAACGGAAGATAGCTGATTCTATACTGATAGTTCGCTTAGAGAATCTAAAAGAAAAAGGCAAAAAAGTGACTCTCCATGGGGTAGAGGTTTTGGATTAATAAAGTGACCTTGAGACTAAGCAGAACTTCTCACCTGATTGAGACGTGCTTAGAAAAGGCACAAATCTATCCGAAAACTTGTAATAAGTGGACCAGCTGCTGCTCCTCCTTCTCTTGTCTAAGCTTCTTTCTTCAGGAGCACACCGCTCCTCTGCCTCCTGGGTTTCAGCTTGCCAGTTGTAAGTGCGCTCCTGAAGATGTCTGAACTGTGCACTCTCCTTTCCTGCAAGCAGAAGCAACATCAGAGGAACACAAAAGCACTGACAGGTCAGTTATCTACGTAACGAGAAATAAATTACAAAATAAAAATTGAGAATGGATAGGAGTTTTAACAAAAGGTAAATTGCAAAGTTGCTTCTTTCTTCAGCTGAGAGAAACCCTTTAATATGTTAAAAAATAAATACAGTATAAATAAAATGCAAAAAATTACAAAACAATAAAACATAGGAAAAAAAAGCATTATAATGATGAAAACATGTACACAGCAATTTTACATTTCTTGTATGCCGATAAAACATTTTGCATGGTCATCATGCGACCCTCGCTGAAAATTTTTAGATGGTCATGATGTGGCCCTCGCTCCAAATTTTTACAAGGTCATCATACAACCCTCACTCCAAATTTTTAGAGGGACATCATGCGGCCCTCGTTCACTATTTTTAGGGGGTTATCAGGCGACACTCGCTCTTAATTTTTAGAGGGTCATCATGCGGCCCTCACTCCAAATTTTTACAAGGTCATCATGCAACCCTCACTCCAAATATTAAGAGGGTCATCATGCGGCCCTCGTTCATAATTTTTAGAGGGTAATCAGGCTAACAACAATTTTTATTTTTCCAAGGTGTGTATGATGCCCTCCTTCATAATTTATAGAGGATGTGTATAAGGCCTACCTCTACAATTCTTTTACATATATATATATATATATATATATATATATATATATATATACACTGCTCAAAAAAATAAAGGGAACGCTAAAATCCCACATCCTAGACATCACTGAATGAAATATTCCAGCTGCAAATCTTTATTCATTACATAGTGGAATGCATTGAGAACAATAAAACATAAAAATGATCAAGGTAAACTGAAATTAATATCCTATGGAGGTCTGGATTTGGTATGATATTCAAAATCAAAGTGGAAAATCAAAATACAGGCTGATCCAACTTCAGCGGAAATGCCTCCAGACACAAGGAAATAATGCTCAGTAGAGTGTGTGGCCTCCAAGTGCCTGTATGACCTCCCTACAACACCTGGGCATGCTCCTGCTTACTGTAGTTGGCAGGTGTTGTCCTGAGGGATC
The DNA here is from genome assembly GCF_039654945.1 of Dendrobates tinctorius. Classification (NCBI taxonomy): domain Eukaryota; kingdom Metazoa; phylum Chordata; class Amphibia; order Anura; family Dendrobatidae; genus Dendrobates; species Dendrobates tinctorius. The sequence continues at coordinate 36,279,725 of NW_027361797.1, forward strand.
TCATCTCCTCCCAGACCTGGATTAAAGCAACAGTGAACTGGACAGTCTGTGGTGCAATATGGTGTTGGTGGATGGAATGAGACATGGTGTCCCAAATGTGCTCGACTGGATTCAGGTCTGGGGAACGGGCAGGCCAGTCCATAACATCAATGCCTTCATCATGCAGGAACTACTGATACACTTCAGCCATGAGGCCTAGCATGGTCATGCAATAGAAGGAATCCAGGGCCCAGTGCACCTGCATATGGTCATACCATGGGTCTGAGGATCTCATCCCGATACCTAATGGCAGTCGGGGTACCTCTGGCTAGCACATGGATGGTTGTGTGCCCCTCCAAAGAAATGCATCCCAACACCTTTACTGATCCACTGCCAAACCGGACATGCTGGAGGAGGTTGCAGGCAGCATAACGTTCTCTACAGCGCCTCCAGACTGTCACGTCTGTCAATGTTCTCAGTGTGAACCTGCTCTCATCTGTGGAGAGCACAGTGCGCCAATATCGAATCTGTCAATCTTGGTGTTCTCTGGCAAATGCTAATCGCCATGCACGGTGTTGGGCTGTAAGCTCAACACCCAATTGTGGACATTGGGGGGCCTCATAACACCCTCATGATGTCAGTTTCTGACAGTTTGAGCACACACATAAATGTTAGTGGCCTGCTGGAGGTCATTTTGGAGGGCTCTGGCACTGATCCTCCAGTTCATCCTTGCAGAAAGGAGGAGGTAGTGGTCCTGTTGCTGGGTTATTGCCCTCCTACTGCCCCCTCCACGTGTCCTGATGTACTGGTCTGTCTCCTCGTAGCACCTCCAGGCTCTGGAGACTACACTGAGAGACACAGCAAACCTTCTTGCCACAGCTCGCATTGATGTGCCATCCTGGATGAGCTGCACTACCTGAACCACTTGTGTGGTTTGTAGAGTCCGTCTCATGCTGCCACGAGTGAAAGCCCAACCAACATTCAAAAGTGACCAAAACATCAGCCAGAAAACATTGGTACTGAGATGTGGTCTGTGGTCCCCACCTGCAGAACCATTCCTTTGTTGAGTGTGTCTTGAAAATTACCAATAATTTCCATCTGTTGTCTATTCCATTTGCACAACAGAATGTGAAATTGATCACATCAATCAGTGTTGCTTCCTAAGTGGACAGTTTGATTTCAGAGAAGTTTGATTCACTTGGAGTTATATTCTGTTGTTTAACTGTTCCCTTTATTTTTTTTGAGCAGTGTATATATATATATATATATATATATAAAAATATATATATATACCCCCAGGGGTAAGTGTTTTTCAGCCCTTGCACTTAGTGCATAGGCTTTACCAGTCTAGGAATCCCAGTCCTTAAAAATGGGAGAAAAATGTTTTCTTAATTTTTGGCAGCCCTTGCACTTAGTGCATAAGCTTTATGTGTACAAGTCCCACTACCTAACAATTTTAACAAAATGTGTACGAGGCTCTCCTTTATGCCTACTACAGGGCATATTGGAGAACCTCTTCCTTCTAAATTTGGCAGTTCTTGCATTGTCTGTGTAAGGAGGAAGACCGGGCTGCGAGTACCTGTGCAATGCCGGGTCCGGAACTGTCAAGGTTGTGTGGCGCCCCTGAGGGTCCAGACGCCACAGAAGGAAGTGTGTTGGGAGGTGGGCGGAGCGAAGCAAGGAGGGAGAATCCTAGGCTGAGGTTAGACAGACCCCGGAGAGGGAGGAAAGGAGAAGGACGTGGTCTGTGCAGCTCCGAACTCTATGGGGAGTGCCAGACAGATTGGACAAAACAGCAGATTCTCCGTAGGAAGAGTGGTTCTTCCAGCGACATGGTTGGAAGCTATCCCGTGGGTCTTATTCCACGCTGACGGCTGTCAGGTGGAGGAAGAAACTGCATTGGTCACAGAAGGGACTCGGCCGCTTAGCCTAGTGGAGTGGAACTAAGGATTTAACTAGCAAAGCCGACAGCTGTGGTCACTTTAGGGGCCACAGCCACCATCTACAGTTAGTCTAACCGGAAAGGTGGCTATACAGAATCACAGGAACAGTGAGTTGTTGCCTGAACAGGACTCGCAATTGCTGTCCCGGACTGCTAATTGTGAGGCGCTGAAGTAGAAGGAGTATAAGCAGCGTATTGTTTGGAGATGGCCAGGGAAGGAACACTGACAGGGAAGGCTGGGGAAGGTGCATTCCGTCCTATCTGGAAGTTATCTGGACCCCTTTCCTGGAGGACTCAGTACTGAAGCGGGCATCTGTATGCGCAACAGACTGTGAGTAAATCCTTGGAACTACAAGCCCTTGTGTCCTCCACTTATTCCTGCACCACTTATCCAGCACTGCTACATCTCTGTGCCTAACACTACACCATCTACATCAACACCTACTACTACTGCCCTGGGACTACAGCTCCACCTGTGGGGAGCTTCATCATCATTGCTGCACCACACCATCTGTCCCAGAGAAGCAACCCTGCAGCGCTGGTCAAACTGACCAGAAACCACAGGTGGCATCAAGAATCATTTCAATAACTTTATCCCCATCACTCTACCCCTTTTACATTGACTGCCTGAGGCCACGGACCGGGTCACTGCCACTGTGACATCTCCCATTGAAATCAACGGGCCCGACACCGAGTATCCTACCGCCTCCGGGGGAGAGTCAATTTTGGCGTCACAAACAGGATGACGAAGCCCGGTATCACTGGGTCCTGTGTGCTGAAGATTTATTACATTGGATGCTGCTGAAAATGTGCAAAATAACCAAAATGATAGACTGTAAAATGGACTCTCAAAATGGCCGCTGGCGCGGTGAAGAAGGGCGTGACAGCATGGTTGGCCCTAGGGAAAGAGCGCCAACTGTCCTGGGCCTCCCCTGCCTGAACTTCTGCAACAGCAACATGGCCCACCCCCAGAGGGGTTCGTATACTGGCTTGGTATGGAGGAAGAGGAAGGAGGCACCACCCCAGGAAGGAGGAGCAGAGCTGTGAGGCGAGAAGGGAGCCCAGAGAGAAGCCAGAATGCCAGGACGCCATGATGGAAGAAGGATGGAGACCTGGAGAGCGCGAGGAAGAGGAGCTTGCCTTCCCCGGCGCACTAGTTGAAGGCTCCGACCCTGCTTCTGTGATGGACTGTCAACAATTGGAAGAGGAGATCGCTACACTGAACCGCAGTCTGTGACTGAGGCAAGAGTCCCTGCGGACCTTGGATCGGCAGAGCACCCAGGATGGGCCTGCAGAAATGGTACCTCCACCACCGGTACCCTCCATGGCTGCACCAGTTCTCCCCCAGGCAGCACCTGTGAAACCTGTGGCCGCTGCGATACCATCGGCAGCGCCTGTTACCACCTCCACGCTGATACTGCCGCCGGGCGCTGGCTGCCAAGAGGAGTTACCTGAGGACCCGGGAGCTGACTGTGAAGCGGAGACCGTGTCCCTGCCTGGACCTGGCGCGGCTGCGCAGGTCCCACCGAAGGCCTCCGCAGGCCCCGAGCCAGCACCAGCTCCACCCCAGCTGCCGGCCGCTGAGCAGGCAGCTCCAACAAACACTGTTGCCACCGGCCGCCACCCAGTACCTGCACCGGCGCCGAAACCTCACCGGGAGGTGCCAGGTATGACCGCCGCCCCTGCAATCGGGGAAACGCCTGCTCTCCCATCTGCCCCAATGTCCGGGCAGATTGTGCTGGATCTGGTCTGGGACCGGGACACTAGTCCCTGGGGGGGGAAACACCAGAACCCCTGGCAGTGGTGCCTCTGTCCGCTGTTGGCAGAGGCCAGTCCCTAGAGGAGGAGAAAGAAACCTACTGCCAGCAGCAGATCCGCAAGCTGGCAGCGGAACAGCGGGAGTGGGAGCAAAGGAGGCTGGCAGTGCTGGGCCCTGACCTAGACAAGAAACAAAAGGCCCGCGCCGGGCACTACGGTCCCAAGGACTTGGCAGGGTGGGGTCGGGTCCTAAATTTTAACCTGGAAAGGTGATTTGGTTTCATCTTGGACCCCCAGAGAATCTCTGACCTCTTTGTGAGTCACAGGGTTGTAGAGTCCCACCTCTGGAGGGGACACCCCGCCCGTGATCTACACCGGGGGGGATTATGTGAAATTTACTCGCCATGAGGGGTTACGTGGCTGGTATGCCCTGAATGTGCGCCGCATCCCGGAGGAGTTCATAGCGGCCTATGAAAAAGGACCGGCTTACATTCCTCCGGCAGAGGCAGTTCCCACCTTGGTATATGTACCCACCAAGGCCAAGCAGGCCACATCTACTGAGGTGAAGCACCCTCTTGTCCAAGTGGCTGTCCCTGCTGTGCAACAGGCAGTAGTTCCACCTGCTGTCAGACCCAAGACCAGGGCAGCTTTCATTCCACCAGTAGCTGCTGTGCTACCCCCGCAGGCTGCTGCAACTCCCCAGCAGGCTGCAACCCCACCAGCTCAGGCAGCCATCATTCCTGCTCCACCAGGAGGAGCCCAACCACCAACAGAGGACTACCGGCAATGGGTGATGCCACCCAGCGGTGGTCACCCTGAAAGTCTCCCCTGGTAGCAGAAGAAACCTGCTTCCACCACCCTAGGGGGGAAAGATCATTAAGGAAGGTCTAAAGTAACTGAACTGTTACCCAGGAGGGTATGGGCACTGTTGTGCCCTCATAGTTTGTTTTCTGCAGTTTTTGCCTCCGTTTGGCACCAGTTATTGAAAGTTCAAAAACTTCAGTGGTCATGAACTTGGAGTGATCCACAAACTTTGCTTGTATATAGTTTGCGCCTCTTAAGGTGCTCTCTCTTGGTTTTACTCAAACCTCAACAAAGGACTACCTCAGACCTGAAGTTCTGCTTCAGCACCAGGGACACTGCAAGAAATCCCGGCTGGGAGCGGTGTACAGCACTTGCAAGAAGTTATGCTGTTTTACTGTGAAGTCTTTTATATTGTGACTTAAAAAAAATGTGTTGGTAGCAATGTTTAGCTGCAGTACTAGAAATAGATATTTTTGTAGAAAGTAGTTTAGAAGTGATCCTTAATAAAAATGTGCAGTTCTTTGAATAAAAATCTGAACCAGGTGATGAACCAGGAGCTCGCGGTTGTCACCAAGGCAACACTTCAGGTTGTAGTGGTAAATATAAAGTTATCTTAGGTAACGTTTAAAGAAAAATGCCTCTCTTAGGAGAAGAAGTTTACTTAGTGATATAAGTAATGTTTACTGCTGGCAGTATCGTTAAAATAAAATTTTATATGTTCCTTATGTAACATCCTTTGTTTCACTTGCAGCCCGCGGATGTGCTGGGTTTAATGGGGGGAGTGTGGTGCCCCTGTGGGTCCAGATGCCACAGAGGTACTGCACCTCAACCAGAGGTGTGGTACCCCTCGACCAGGTAGGGTGGATGCACCTGACCAGACTTCAACAGCCCACATTTCATACATAGTAGTGTAGCAGAGCACCCTTCATGGCTCCTTGCTTGGAACACGAAGTGTGCTGGGAGGTGGGCAGAGCATAGCAAGGAGGGAGAATCCTAGGCTGAGGTTAGACAGAGCCCTGGAGAGGGAGGAAAGGAGAAGGACATGGTCTGTGCAGCTCCCAACTCTATGGGGAGTGCCAGACAGATTGGACAGAAACAGCAAATTCTATGTAGGAAGAGTGGTTCTTCCAGGGACACGGTTAGAAGCTATCCCATGGGTCTTATTCCACACTGACGACTGTCAGGTGGAGGAAGAAACTGCATTGGTTGCAGAAGGGACTCGGCCCCTTAGCCTAGTGGAGTGGAACTAAGGACTTAACTAGCAAAGCCGACAGCTGTGGTCTCTTTAGGGGCCACAGCCACCATCCACAGTTAGTCTAACTGGAAAGGTGTCTATACAGAGTCACAGGAACAGTGAGTTGTTGCCTGAACAGGACTCGCAGTTGCTGGCCCAGACTGCTAATTGTGAGGCGCTGAAGTGGAAGAAGGAGTATAAGCAGCATATTGTTTGGAGACGGCCAGGGAAGGAACACTGACCGGGAAGGCTGGGGAAGGTGCATTCTTTCCTATCTGGAAGTTATCTGGACCTCTTTCCTGGAGGACTCAGTACTGAAGCGGGCATCTGTATGCGCAACAGACTGTGAGTAAAGCCTTGGAACTACAAGCCCTTGTGTCCTCCACTTATTCCTGCGCCACTCATCCAGCACTGCTACATCTCTGTGCCTAACACTACACCATCTACCTCAACACCTACTACTACTGCCCTGGGACTACAGCTCCACCTGTGGGGAGCTTCATCATCATTGCTGCATCACACCATCTGTCCCAGAGAAGCAACCCTGCAGCGATGGTCAAACTGACCAGAAACCACAGGTGGCGTCACGAATCATCTCAATAAATTTATCCCCATCACTCTACCCCTTTTACATTGACTGCCTGAGGCCACGGACCGGGTTACTGCCACTGTGACATTTCCCATTGAAATCAACGGGCCCGGCACCGAGTACCCTTCCGCCTCCAGGGGCGAGTCAGTTGCATCCAGTGTTGCCGGGGGGAAAGAATGGGGCACCGGACAGGACCCATGACCTGGTGAGAGGGGGTGAGGTGAGACTGGGGAGAGAGCAGGAAGTGTGAGAAAGGAGTTCAGTTTCCCGCCAGCAGGGAGAGGAAGCAGAGGTTTACCGTGCTTCGCAGTGAGAGAGCTGCTCCCTGGGACAGGTTACGTGAGGACCCCCGAGAGTCAGTGAGTGGGCAGGGTGTCGGGCATTCAGCAAAACATTGTGTGTTGCTCACATTGAGAAGCGAGTGCCAGGTGCAGGATCGTGAGGTGTGTGCCCCTTCCTTGGCAGGTGTGCAGCGGAGGACACAATGGGCAGAGAAGAGGTGCGAAACCGGCAAAATAAGATTAAAATAGATAAATCTACGGGTCTGGATGGCATATACCCACGAGTACTAAGAGAACTAAGTGATGTAATAGACAAACCATTATTTCTTATATTTAGGGACTCTATTGTAATGGGGTCTGTTCCACAGGACTGGCGCATAGCAAATGTGGTACCAATATTCAAAAAGGGCTCTAAAAGTGAACCTGGAAATTATAGGCAAGTAAGTCTAACCTCTAAAATATCTGAAGGGTTTCTGAGGGATGTTATTCTGGATTATCTCAGTGAGAATAACTGTTTAACTCCATATCAGCACGGGTTTATGAGGAATCACTCCTGTTAAACAAATGTAATCAGTTTTTATGAAGAGGTAAGCTATAGACTGGACCACTGCATGCAGTTAAGGACAGAGAAGTCACGATAAGTGAAGTTTAATAATAAGACTGTTGTGTTATATGATAATTCTACTGTTAATTAACTGTTATCTCCCTGCGAGGAGTTTACTATTGTTATAAATTAAACCGCACTGTGTTAGACCTTGTTCTGCATTCCCTGTGTTACTGCATAAACTAAACAGAATGTGCCTGACCATGTCACACACACCACATGCCCAGATAAGGTACCTAAATGTTAAAATTATACGTACCGGTGACTACCGGGAAATGCATTCCAAAGAATTGGTGCAGCGCATGATAAGTTTTGGAGATGAGATTGGGAGGTTTAGATTATTGAGGATGTTAGTCTTAGGGTATTAGCAGAATGGAGGGCACGGGTAGGGTGGTAGACCGAAATGAGGGAGGAGATGAAGGATGGTGTTGATAATTTAATAATACTAAAATAAATAATAAATATATGAATAATTAATACTTAATAATAATTTTATAATTTAAACACTTAGTGACACAGCCATTTTGCAGATTAATGACCAGGCCAATTTTTACAATTCTGACCACTGTTATGAGGTTACAACTATGGAACACTTTAATGGATTCCGCTGATTCTGAGATTGTTTTTTTCGTGACATATTTTACTTCATGTTAGTGGTAAAATTTCTTCTATATGACTTGTGTTTATTTATGAAAAAAACGGAAATATAGTGAAAATTTTGAAAATTTTGCAATTTTCAAAATTTAAATTTTTATGCCCTTAAATCAGGGAGATATATCACACAAATTTCTTAATAAAACAACATTTCCTACATGTCTACTTTACATCAGCACAATTTTGGAAGCAAAAAAAAATTTTTTTTGTTAGGAAGTTATAAGGGTTAAAAGTTGACCAGCGATTTCTAATTTTTTACAACAAAATTTACAAAACCATTTTTTTAGAGACCATATCATATTTAAAGTAATTTTGTGGGGTGTACATGACAGAAAATACCCAAAAGTAACACCATTAGTGTTGAGCATTCCGATACCGCAAGTATCGGGTATCGGCCGATACTTGCTGTATCGGAATTCCGATACCGACTTCCGATATTTTTTCAATATCGGAATTCGGCATCGGAATCGGAAGTTCAGTTGATTGACGGCCTGACGTCATCATGATGCGCGGTGTGTGCGCATCATGATGCGCCGTCATTTCGGGCCTTCCGGGGGTCTCTGCCGGCCTGCCGGGGGGCAGTGCCGGCCTGCCGGGGGGCTGTGTGGACTGCCCGGGGTCTCTGCCGGCCTGCCGGGGGGCTGTGCCGGCCTGCCGGTGGTCTGTGCACCCTGTGGGGGTCTGTACCGGCCTGCCGGGGGGCTGTGCCGGCCTGCCGGGGGGCTGTGCTGATGTCCGGGGGTCTGTGCAAGCATCGTCCGATGGGACTACAAGTCCCATCGGGCGATGCCTGCTACCATGACAGTGATTGACACATTAGCCAATGATGGGACAGTAGTAGTCCCATCATCCGGCTAATGTGTTAAATGTTAAAAAAAAAAAAAAAAAAAAAATACTACATACATACTACATGCATGCTACATACATACTACATGCTACATACATACTACATATATACTACATACATACTACATACATGCTACATACATACTACATGCATGCTACATACATACTACATGCTACATACATACTACATGCATGCTACATACATACTACATATATACTACATACATACTACATACATGCTACATACATACTGCATGCTACATACATACTACATACATACTACATACATACTACATGCATGCTACATACATACTACATATATACTACATGCATGCTACATACATACTACATGCTACATACATACTACATGCTACATACATACTACATATATACTACATACATACTACATACATGCTACATACATACTGCATGCTACATACATACTACATACATACTACATACATACTACATGCATGCTACATACATACTACATACATACTACATGCATGCTACATGCATGCTACATACATACTACATGCTACATACATACCACATACATACTACATACATACTACATACTACATATATACTACATGCATGCTACATACATACTACATGCTACATACATACCACATACATACTACATACATACTACATGCTACATACATACTACATATATACTACATGCATGCTACATACATACTACATGCTACATACATACCACATACATACTACATACATGCTACATATATACTACATGCATGCTACATACATACTACATATATACTACATGCATGCTACATACATACTACATACATACCACATATATACTACATACATACAATACATACATAGACATACAGTACATATAACATAGAGTAACATACTTACCAATACTTGTCACATTGTTCCCCGAAGCCATTGTCTTTCCGGAATAAATATTAACATAACAAACCACAAAAATACTCACCCACGATCCGAAGCAGTCCACGAGTGTGTCCCACGACGATCTTGGGTAGAGAACGGCAGCATCAGATGATGCTGCCGTTCTCTACGGGCTGCAGGAATCCAATGACGGAAGGTAGGTATCCTTCCGCACTGTATTCCTCCGCCACTTAAAAAAAAAAAAGTCCCTAGTCTCACTTTATGCCATTGCTGCGTGGGAATTTCCCACACAGCAATGGCATAAAGTGAGACTAGGGACTTTTTTTTTTTTAAGTGGCGGAGGAATACAGTGCGGAAGGATACCTACCTTCCGTCATTGGATTCCTGCAGCCCGTAGAGAACGGCAGCATCCGATACGATACTTTGAAGTATCGGACGGTATTGCTCAACTCTAAACACCATTCTAAAAACTGGACCCCTCAAAGTGCTCAAAACAACATTCAAGAAGCTTATTAAGCCTTTACGAGCTTCACAGGAACTGAAGCAATGTGTAAGGAAAAAATTAACATTTTACTTTTTTGAGAAAATTAACCACAAGATTTGTTGTACAATTTCTCCTGAATTTGCCGATACCCCATATGTGGGGGTAAACCACTTTTTCGGCGCACGACAGAGCTCGCAAGGGAAGGAGCGCTGTTTGACTTTTTCAACGCAGAATTGGCTGGAATTGAGATCGGACGCCATGTTGCGTTTGGAGAGCCCCTGATGTGCCTAAACAGTGGAAACCCCCAACAAGTGACCCCATTTTGGAAACTAGACCTCTTAAGCAACTTATCTAGATGTGTGGTGAGCACTTTGAACCTCCAAGTACTTCACAGAAGTTTATAACGTAAAGCTGTGAAAATAACATCATTTTTTCCACAAAAATGATCTTTTCCCCCAAAAGTTTTATTTTTACAAGGGTAACAGGAGAAATAAAGTTGTTGTGAAACTTGTCCTGAGTACGCCCATACACCATATGTATGGGTAAACTACTGTTTGGGCACACGGCAGAGCTCAGAAGGGAAGGAGCACCATTTGACTTTTTCAATGCAGAATTGGCTGGAATTGAGATTGGACGCCATGTAGTGTTTGGAGAGCCCCTGTGTGCCCAAACAGTGAAAAACCCCCACAAGTGACCCTATTTTGGAAACTAGACCCCCCAAGGAGCTTATCTAGATGTATGATGAGCGCTTTGAACCCCCAAGTGCTTCACAGAAGTTTATAAACGCAGAGACGTGAAAATAAAAAATCATTTTTTTCCTCAAAAAATGATTTTTAGCTCATTATATTTTATTTTCCCAAGGGTAACAGGAGAAATTGAACAACAAAAGTTGTTGTGCAATTTGTCCTGAGTACGCTGATACCCCATATGTGAGGGGAAACCACTGTTTGGGCACATGGGAGAGCTCGGAAGGGATGGAGCACTGTTTTGGAATGCAGACTTTGATGGACTGTTCTGCGGGCGTCATGTTGCGTGTGCAGAGCCCCTGATGTGCCTAAACAGTAGAAACCCCCCACAAGTGACCCCATTTTGGAAACTAGAGACTCCAAGGAGCTTGTCTAGTTGTGTGCTGAGCACTTTGAACCCCCAAGTGCTTCACAGAAGTTTATAACGCAGAGCCATGACAATAAAAAGTCATTTTTTTCCTCAAAAATGATTTTTAGCCCACTATTTTTTATTTTCCCAAGGGTAACAGGAGAAATTGGACAACAAAATTTGTTGTGCAATTTGTCCTGAGTACGCCGATGCCCTATATGTGGGGGGGGATCACTGTTTGGGCGCATGGGAGAGCTCGGAAGGGAAGGAGCGCAGTTTTGGAATGCAGACTTTGATGGAATGTTCTGCAGGTGTCATGTTGCGTTTGCAGAGCCCCTGATGTGCCTAAACTGTAGAAACCCCCAACAAGTGACCCCATCTTGGAAACTAGACCCCCCAAGGAGCTTATCTAGTTGTGTGGTGAGCACTTTGAACCCCCAAGTGCTTCACAGAAGTTTATAACGCAGAGCCGTGAAAATAAAAAATCTTTTTTTTTCCACAAAAGTGATTTTTTTAGCCACCAATTTTTTCATTTTCCCAAGGGTAACAGGAGAATTTAGACCCCCCAAAGTTGGTGTGCAATTTTTCCTGAGTATGCTGATACCCCATATGTTGGAGTAAACCACTGTTTGGGCACATGTCTGAGCTCGGAAGGGAGGGAGCACCATTTGACTTTTTGAACGCAAAATTGGCTGGAATCAATGGTGGCGCCATGTGGAATTTGGAGACCCCCTGATGTGCCTACATAGTGGAAGCCCCTCAATTCTAGCTCCAACCCTAACCCCAACACACCACTAACCCTAATCCCAACCCTAACCCTAATCCCAAATCTAACCCTAATTCTAACCCTAATTCCAACCCTAACCCTAATGGAAAAATGAAAATAAATAAATTTTCTTTATCTAATATATAAAGCTCAAAGTGTGTATGTATGTGTGTATGTATGTGTGTGTGTGTGTATGTGTGTATGTCCGGGATAGGCATCCGCACCGTCGCATCTACAGCCTCAAAATTTGGCACAGTCGCACGTCTGGACCCCGAGAGTGTCCTAAGCTATGTTGTGAGGCGAAATTTTAACCCCACGTGTACCAATTCACCAAACAATTTTACCCATAGCTACATACTGGGGGAAAAAGTGTGTGAGCGTCAAGCCCCGCCCCTCATTGTGATGTCATAATGCCCCTATTTGCATACTGGGGAAGCAGTGTGTGCCTATCAAGCCCCACTCCTCATTATGATGTCACAATTGTTGCCATGGCGAAGCTGATGTCAACATGGGTTGCAAGCCCCTCCGCCGCTCATTATGATGTCATAATGGTTGACTATGGGATGGAGGATGTGTGATGGGTATATGGGAACTGGACTATGGGATGGAGGATATGTATGACGGGTATATGGGCACGGGACTATAGGATGGCGGATATGTATATGGGCACGGGACTATGGGATGGAGGATGTGTGATGGCTATATGGGCACTGGACTATGGTATGGAGGATATTTATGATGGGTATATGGGCACGGGACTATGAGATGGCGGATATGTATGATGGGTATATGGGCATGGGACTATGGAATGGAGGATATGTATGATGGGTATATGGGCATGGGACTATGGGATGGAGGATATGTGTGATGGGTTTATGGGCATGGGACTATGAGATGAAGGATGTGTGAGGGGTATATGGGCACTCGACTATGGGATGGCGAATATGTATGATGGGTATATGGGCATGGGACTATGGGATGGAGAATATGTATGATGGGTATATGGGCATGGGACTATGGGATGGAGGATATGTATGATGGGTATATGGGCATGGGACTATGGGATGGAGGATGTGTGATGGGTATATGGGCACTCGACTATGGGATGGAAGATATGTATGATGGGTATATGGGCACTCGACTATGGGATGGCGAATATGTATGATGGGTATATGGGCATGGGACTATGGGATGGAGAATATGTATGATGGGTATATGGGCATGGGACTATGGGATAGAGGATATGTATGATGGGTATATGGGGATGGGACTATGGGATGGAGGATGTGTGATGGGTATATGGGCACTCGACTATGGGATGGAGGATATGTATGATGGGTATATGAGCATGGGACTATGGGATGGAGGATATGTATGATGGGTATAAGGGCATGGGACTATGGGATGGAGGATGTGTGATGGGTATATGGGCACGGGCCTATGGGATGGCGGATATGTATGATGGGTATATGGACACTCGACTATGGGATGGCGAATATGTATGATGGGTATATGGGCATGGGACTATGTGATGGAGGATGTGTGATGGGTATATGGGCACTTGACTATGGGATGGCGAATATGTATGATGGGTATATGGACATGGGACTATGGGATGGAGGATATGTATGATGGGTATATGGGCACGGGACTATGGGATGGAGGATGTGTATGATGGGTATATGGGCATGGGACTATGGGATGTAAGATGTGTGATGGGTATATGGGCATGGGACTATGGGATGGAGGATGTATGATGGGTATATGGGCACGGGACTATGGGATGGAGGATAATTGTAATTTGCTATAACTAACCACAGTTAGTTACTATGCCCAGGCAGCGCCGGGCTCTTCAGCTAGTTTCATTATATTTCCCCATTTAAGGGGTTGATAATGGGGGGTTATTTACTATTTTTTTATTTTGATCACTGTGATAGGGTTTATCGCAGTGATCAAAATGTATATTGAATGAATGAATGGAATCTGTCAGCCAGCAGACTCGGCGGGCGCACTGCGCATGCGCCCACCATTTTCTTCCCAAACCAAGATGGCGTCGCCCACCGGAGTAGGCAGGAGGGCCCAAGGACCACCAGGAGGAACCGGGGGGGATCGGGGACCCTTTTTCTCTCTCCTCTGATGAGCGATCACATCAGAGGAGAGAGAAAGTGAAAGTAAAATTGCGGCTTTTTTTTTGCAGTCGCCGTTATACGGTTAATAACGGCAATCGCAAAAGCGGGGTCAGTAAAAACCGACCCGAATCATGTTCTCTGAGGTTTCTGCTACCCCCAGCAGCCGAGACCCCGGAGAAAATCCGACTCTGGGGGGCACTATACACTTTTTCTACAGAGCCGTTAATTATCGGCGCTGAGGTTTAAGTACCCTTAACTACCGCCATTAAAAGGCGTTTCGACGGTCGTTAAGGGGTAAATAAGCTTATAATATATCTACTTCTTTTAGTCATTGTCTATGATGTTATGTCTTTGGAATATGTGCTATTTCCTTCTATTTCTCCAAAAGCAGAATTGCATTGCCACAAAAGAGCAACCACTTTAATAAGATTTTCAGTGAAAAGCTTAACACAGCAGCTGAAGAAGTGGAGCCATTTAACACGGCATGCATGCAGAAAAGCATCTATTGGGAAATGTCGGTGCTTCACATGGTACATTATCATCTCTACATTGTCATAAATTGTATCCCGGTAAGTCTTGTAGAGTCAATGATTTAGAGAAATGTGATGCTGCTCAATGTACAAGTTCCGCTCCCTATTAAAAAGTACATGAGGGACTAATGATCACAGTAATGTACAAAAATAGACATCCATTGCACGTACTTCTTCATCGTAATTCTAATTTTATAGCATACTGATCCCCATGAGTTAGTGATTCCCTATAGCTCAAATATTGTATGACAAACCATGGCAAAGGAAATCAGAGGAGTTGCCCAATGAACCTATTTTCCAATCTAAAAACAGCAGGCAAAAGAAAGAAAATGCTCTTTATGCTATATTATGATTATTTTACATTATGATCCAGTGTTAAGCGAGCTCAACGCACCACATATACAGCACATGTGCATGTTAATATAGAATTGCATAAAGTGTTTATATATATTTGTACATCTAGTTATAATACGCAAATCTCCTTTGATTACAAATTCAAATTCAAATGAGGTTGTCTTCTGCTAGTCTTGTAGGACTCACTGTTGTGTCTGAGTCTGGTCCTAGAATAAAAATTATCATTGATAGAAAATTGTACAAAACTGTGAATCGTGAACCTTAAGGGGATTGGGCCGTATGTCTTTACAGGATTTAGAATGCTACAAGGGCCCATAAATCTGACGAACACGTGTGGGTCCAAATTTTGCATCTAGTTACGCCACTAAAGATAATCATTATACTTCATAAAATTATCAGCTTCTCAAGTTCTCAAAGTTCTTAAAGCTCAGAAAGTTTCCTACCCAATCCTGAGCAGAGTAAGGAGAAATGTGAGAAAAGCCATTCTCCTTGACATTTGAATCATAGAGTGGAATCATGTTGGGTGCAATTGTAAAATATGTCTTACGTACAATACGTACCAACACTAGAAGCATGTGTTCACTGTTAGCACATGGGAAAAAGGTGTTTTGAACAACTAGAGGTTAGCCTTCAATTTATGGCTATAACAACTTGATTAGATGCTGGCATGAAGACCACCTGTAGGAGATGCTGGCATGAAGACCACCTGTAGGAGGTGCTGGCATGAATACCACCTGTAGGAGATGCTGGCATGAAGACCACCTGTAGGAGATGCTGGCATGAAGACCACCTGTAGGAGATGCTGGCATGAAGACCATTTGTAGGAGAAGGTTAGACTTAGGCTTAATAACATATCCTCATTTTTAAGGCTTGCTTCCCTCAGTATATATATTATTTGCATGCTAATCTTCTTTCTTTCATTGGCGATTTAGTGCTTCATAAATATTCTGTTCTTAATATAATTAAAATCAGCTCTCAAAATAATGACTTCCTGATGGGCATGTGCCTATAAGCAGTAGCCAATCCTAGGAGCCTAAGCGCCTGGCACACATTGCAACAATGATACTGCGCCAGGCCAGGTAAGTGGCGATTCACAGAGCTCCTATCAGACAGCTGAAGAACATGGACTTCCATTTGCACGTGGAAACACGAGAAGCAATGGAATGAAACTGAAAGGGAGAAGTCACAGATTAGATATTAGAAAAAACTTTTTGACAGCGAGAGTGATCAATGAGTGGAACAGGCTGCCATGAGATGTGGTGAGTTCTCCTTCAATGGAAGTCTTCAAACAGAGGCTTGACAGACATCTGTCTGAGATGGCTTAGTGAATCCTGCATTGAGCAGGGGGCTGGACACAATGACCCTGGTGGTCCCGCCCAACTTTAACACTCAACTTCAAATTCCCAACATGACCTGGTCCTGCAAACTGATTCGCACCATCTCTAGTTTCGAGAGGCTTCTTAAAGCTTAGGGAGAGATGTTGTCACGACTATGACCATGGACACGGCCCAGACGGCGCCTCAACGTCGACCGACCACGCCGACGTGGGGCGAGCGTCCCAGGTGGGGACGGAATGTGGACCCACTGGACCACAGGGGGGACCCAGGCCTACCCGGAATAGGGAAGGGTAGCGACCGGGGTCTGTGTCAGCTGAGCATGTGGACGAGGTAGCAGAACGACATGACACCGCACAACTTCAGATATAGACATAAAGTTTACTTCAAACTAAACATGGTACATAAACAAAACAGTTATGCAAGGCTCCCGATTCTGCATATGAGGGAAGGGTACATGTCTCAGGATAACAGACGAAGGCAGGAGGACATCACGGGTTGATGCAGTCCAGGGTTGTCTGGCATGGGCATACTAGGGCAGCCTCTCTCTAAGGCCTCAGGTGTAGCACAGGCTCAGCAGGAGAACATCAGACACTGACCTCAGACAGACTTCAGACGATGGCAGGGGTCATCACGGGTTGATGCAGTCCAGGGCCATCTAGCATGGGCATATCAGGACGGCCTATCTCTCAGGCTTCAGGCATAGCACTGGCTCAGCAGGCGAACATCAGACACACACCCAGGACAGACATCAGACAATGGCAGGAGTCATCACAGGTTGATGCAGTCCAGGATCCTCTGGCATGGGCATACTAGGACGGCCTCTCTCTCAGGTCTCAGGCATAGCACAGGCTCAGCCGGGGAACATCAGACACCGATTCCAGAAGGACGTCCTCACTGGGTGGACCTCAGGGCATTGGCGAAACATCAGGACACAGGCAGAGCATCAGGAAAATGGACTGGACATCAGGAACACAGACAGGGCATCAGGAACACGAACTGGACATCAGGAACACGGTGTCATGATCCATGCTGGATCATGACAGATAAAATGCACTAGTAACCTTTTTTTTTCTTGGTGGTTCCAGTTCTAGTTTTGCCTCCGGTGGCCGTTAGGGTCATTGCACTTGATGTTTTCTTTTCTTTGCCTTTTGCCCCCGGTGGTCACTGGGATAATAGCAGCCTTTAGCCCCTGATCATTTGACCATTCCCTTTTCCTATATAGGGTCACATGGTCTATGAGTAGGTGTCTTGTGATAGCGTCTTTTTGGGATTCCAACCACGGTGAAAGGGAGAAGCTGGCTGGCGTGTGAAGCCACTGCAGAAACCTGGTGAAGTTAGCAGCTGGCTTGAAGGTTGGAGCCACTGCTGAAACTGGTTTTGAACTCTGTTTGCCTGGTGTCCACAGCAGAGTGAGATGGTGAAGGTGGCAGCTGGCTCTGAGGTGTCGAGCCACTGCGAAAAGTTAATCCGGTGATGCACTCTGCTGCCTGGTGCTGCAGCAGAGCAAGATAAGTCTTTTTGTGTTTCCCCTGTTTGTATTTCTCCCTGGTGTGTATTAGTACAGCGGAGGGGCCAGTGCCTGCACCACCCAGCTCCCTAGCAAGGGATAGGTGTAGGGTGTGCTAGGGTGACAGGTATCCTGCTAGGCGCCCGGTGCGGAACTGGCCTAGGGGTCGTTAGGAGTGGAGTGACACTGACTCAGGGGAGTGCAGGAGGTCTCCACGTCCCCATTCCCTATCGCAGGGCCCACCATTGTAACTGTTGCCCCTTTCCCCGTATCTTGTTGTTTTAGTACCGGCCTGTGGGCCGTGTCACACAGGACAGTTACACGTGCCGTTTCTTGTTGTCTGAGTTACCGGCCAGGGGTCGTGTCACTCAGGACGGGCCCACGTGACACACGAACTGGACATCAGGAACATGGATCTCAGATAGAGCATCAGCACACTGGCATCAGACTCTGGACATCTGGCAGTGATCGACAGGCTCCGGACATCAGGCTGTGGACATCAGCTCTGGACATCAGGCCGCAGTCATCAGGCACCGGACCACAGGCAGCAATCGGCAGGCTTCGGATATCGGGCAGAGAAGCATAGGATCCGGACATCTGGTGGAGGACATCAGGCACAGCACATCTGGAAGAGGTCATCAGTCACCGGACATCAGGCCGTGGTCATCAGGCTCCGGACGAGAGGCCACGGTCATCAGGCTCCGGATATCTGGCAGCGACTTAAAAAGGAACCCAAGCAGTCTGGTGCAAACCCCGCCGGGTTGGACTGGAACGGGCAGGGAATTGCACCGAATAGCCAGCTGAGCACAGAGTAGCAGAAACTCAGCGGATACCCTAGACTCCTACTTCCAAGATGAACCCAGGTTAAATGACAGCAAGTCAGGTAGCAAAGAGTCACAGTCACAGGGCACAGGGTTCAAGACACGGAAGGACCTCAGGAACATCACACAGAGGACATAGTTCAGACAGGGTCAGGTAAAGGAGCAGGTCCAGGATCCAGGAAACAAGACACAGCAGGAAACAAGTACAAGGCAAGACTCCAAACATTAACACAGGGACCAGGATATTCTGCCTCCTGGGAGGGCGGACAGGACCAAGGACCAGGATATTCTTCCTCCTGGCAGGCGGCAAAACACAGTTCACACAGGGACAAAGAGCAACAGCTCCCCAGAACTGATCAGAATCAGAGCAGGAGCTGAACACACAAACTCACATGGCTAGGTTCAGGAACTCAATGCGAAGCTCCGGCAACACCCCCACAGGGCAGGGAACTTTTATATAGCAGCTGCCTCACAGCGATAGGCTGGAGCAGCAATTGTAGCACACACCCATTTCTCATAAAAGCAGGGGAGGTGTGGCCGCACGCACCCTAAGCAAAGCCAGACAGAAATCAGCAATGCAAAGGACACCTGGCGACAGCTGCAAACCTGAACACACGTGGTAAGCCATACACAATGCAGAGGACCTATAAACCCATGGATAGCTTTCCACAGCAGCAGCCAGGGACTGCACCAGCGGGTGGTCATGCAGAGCAGCAGAGCCACACACGCATGTATGGCTACGCAGCGGGGCAGGGAACTGAGCAGCATTCATAACGGTAACAGACAACAGTATCCCTGCTAGCTAGGAGGAGAGGAGCAAAGAGTTAAAGCAGAGACATGCAGAGTAACGCCGGATAAACAAAGTACAAACACACCGGCATTACAGATGTTTTTTTGGTCATCCTCACTTTATACATAGCATCTCCTTCCTGCTCTAAGCCAAACCAACAACACGATTACTCATGCAGCCCATTGGTGCAAATTTGATCTAAAAAACATTTATGAAATTTACAATTTTCTATCAGCACACACAGTTTGCATTTCTTCATATTTCCTTGGAAAAATTACAGCGTAAACTCTATATTCCAACTCAGATAAATGTTGCCTGCATGTTCCCTACGTATTAAGAATTCATGCCTGTAAGCTTGGTATAAATATATAGTTAACTGCTTGGTGAGCCGCCATCTGTAATGCATATTAATTTAGATATTTATTACCGAACCTTTCAATAGTTTGCTTAGTGTGTTATACAAACATTCTTTCTCAGGGGTATACTACAGAGGAAACAATATGCTTTCCAACATTGCATGAAAATGAGACATGGTCATAATATGTTGCAAATTTTCATAATTAATAAGAGATATCATGTTAGAATATTCAGCATTTTCTGTTTTGCACATACAACACGGAAGCGGTAACATTGTTTTACAACAATTTTTGGAACTATAAAATTCACATTTCACAATTTTTCAAATTTTGAGAGAGGCGCTAATTAGCAACAGCTCCCATTCTACTGGACTAAACCCATTCATGGTCTCCTTGTAAAGCCTCATATAGACATCTGTTTTGTGTGTACGGGTGTTATCGTGATTTTTACGTATAGCACTTGCACCTCTGATAGTTTATGGGGCCATTCACATGTCTGATTCCCTGCCGATGCTTCCCTGATCCTCCGGTACACTGCGATTAGGTTTTATCGCAGTGTGTCAGGGGTTAATGTGCCGGGGTGGTCCATGACCACCCCTGACACATAGTGCCGGGTGTCAGCTGTGATAATCAGCTGACACACGGCCGCCATCAGTGGCGCTCCCCCCGTGAGCGCCGCTGATTGCTATGACGTACTATCCCATCCGTGGTCATAAGGGCCCGGGTCCCGTGGATGGGATAGTACGTCAAATGTCAGAAAGGGGTTAAGCCATATTGTGGGAAAAACATCTAAAATTTAGACTAGCAAATGCTCCAGATTGTCAAAAGTCATAGTTGTTCATTGGGTATCATTGTTTCCGGGCAGTGATGGGGTTATGGGTTCTAAACCATACAGGGCAACATCTGCGTAAAATATGTACGTTCCGTTTATGTTTATGGGTCGCCCTCCCAGGGCTGTGGGGTACTCGGTACGGTACCGGGCCGGTGTCAGGGGGATGTGTCACAGCGGCAGTGACCTGGTCCGTGGCCCTTGGCGACCAAGTAATCGGGGGAATTTGTATTGTAGTTAGTTTTAATGAATAGTTCGTGACGCCACCTGTGGTGTTCGGCAAGGGAGGTGTTAAGCCGACGCTGCTTGCAGATCCTCTGGGGCTGGTGGTGTGTGGCAGCCAAGATGGTGAAGCTCCCCACAGGTGGAGCTGTAGCCCCAGGGCAGTGTAGGTGTAATGGATGAGGAGAAGCGCAGGCAGTGTAGGAGCTGGTACCCAGATATAGTGGTGCTGAGGGTGTAGGCGCGATAATGAATGGAGGACACCGGGGCTTGTAGTTCCAAAGCTTTACTCACAGTCTGTAGTGCACACAGGTGCCTGCCTCCGGGCCGTGTCCTCCGGGTCAGAGACTCAGTCAACCTCCAGGCAAGATGGTAGACTCCTGTTGTGAGTTCATTTTCCCCTTTGTCACTGAGGTCTGGTGAACTCCCTATTCTGGTGAAGGAAGGTAATGAGCCTGATTATCAGGCACCTGAGCCTGATGAGGATGACTGGCTGAGTGGAGTCACGGACTGGATATAAGGCTGCCGACGCCCTTCTGCCCTGTGGGTGATTTCTCTGTGGACCTTTAGGACACCAGTCTGATTCCTGCTCCTCTAAGCTAAGTTTTTCTGCTTTGCCTGTTTGCATTAGTGTTTAGTTTTTGTTTTCCTTGCTTTTCTGGATTCTGCCATTCCCTGCTGGGGTGAGCTGAATCTCCTTTTGCATGTAGCTCTGTCTTCAGAATATTCCTGAGTACTGACATAGCTTTTTTGAAGCCTAGCGTCTTCAGGGCCTTTTTCACTGTCAGTCTGTTGGCTCTTATTTTCATAAGGTTTTTCACGGATTGCAGACAGCAGCCTTCCTGTCCTTTCCTATGTAGGTAGTTTGGGCCCCGTCTTTGCTCAGTCTATCTTTCTGTCTGTGTTAGTGTTTTCATCTTGCTTCACCGTCATTATATGTTGGGGTCTGCCTATTGCTTTGGGGTCTGCTCTGGGGCAGTTTAGTTTTCCCCTTTCTTTCTTTAGGCCTAGTTATTTCTCCGGCTGTGATCGAGGGGTCTAGGGCATCGTAGGAACCCCCCACGGCTACTGCTAGTTGTGTTGATAGGTTCAGGGGTCTGCAATCCGATAGCTGCCAACTTCTCTGGTTTTCTGGACTTAGCTAGCAGTTCTGTTTTTGCCCCCTACGGTGACTCAATCATAACAGAATCACCCGCCATACCGCAGATCCTAGGGTACTGTATAGCAGGAAAGAATTGTGTTTAAAAAAAAAAAAAAAAGTGTGTATATTCTTTCCTCTATATCTCTGAGGCCGTAGGGGGAATTTTTTTTTTCTCTCAATGGAGATAAAGCAATTGTCTGATCGTGTGGAGCAGCTCGCTGCGGAAGTGCGGGGAGTTTCCGCCTACCTTGCTCGTTCGCATGCTGTTGAACCAAAGATCCCTACACCTGATGTATTTTTTGGGGATCGATCTAAATTTTTGAGTTTCAAAAATAATTGTAAATTATTTTTTGCCTTGAAGCCTAACTCGTCAGGGAGCTCCGCACAGCAGGTTAAAATTGTCATCTTTGCTGCGTGGCGATCCCCAGGATTGGGCGTTTTCTTTGAAACCAGATGATCCTATTCTGACTAATGTGAACGCATTCTTTCAAGCTTTGGGGTTGTTGTATGACGAACCTAATGCTATTGATCAGGTTGAAAAGACCCTGTTGGCATTGAACCAGGGTCGAGATTTTGCAGAGTTGTACTGTCAAAAGTTCCGAAAGTGAGCGGTCCTTACTAACTGGAATGATAATGACTTGGCTGCTCTCTTTCGGAAGGGTTTGTCAGAAGCCATAAAAGATACTATGGTGGGATTTCCTGTTCCCTCTGGTCTGGACGATTCTATGTCATTAGCCATTCAGGTTGATCGGCGTTTACGTGAACGCAGGATTGCACGAGAGGTGTTGCCACCGGTTGAACAGACGTCTGAACCTATGCAATGTGATAGAGTTTTGTCTAAGGCGCAACGTCAGGAGTTCAGAAGGCGTAATAAGCTGTGTTTTTTCTGTGGAGATGCCTCGCATATTATTTCTGTTTGTCCTAAACGAGAGAAACGCTTTGCACACACGTTTTCTGTTGGTGGTGTTCAACCTAAGTTTCTTCTGGCAATTACTCTGATCTGCTCCCTGTCCACATTTTCCGCCAAGGCTTTTCTGGATGCGGGAGCAGCGCTAAACCTAATGGACTTGGATTTTGCTAAACGTTGTGGATTTCCGATGACACCTCTGCAGACGCCTATCCCTTTGAGGGGGATTGATGCTACTCCTTTGGCTAAAAATAAACCTCAGTTTTGGACCCAGGTGGTCATGCGGGTCGCCCCAGACCATCAAGAAAATTGCAGATTTTTGGTGTTGCATGGTCTGCATGATGCCGTTGTTCTGGGGTTTCCCTGGTTGCAAATTCATAATCCAGTTTTGGATTGGAAATCTGTGTCTGTGGTGAGTTGGGGTTGTCGGTGTACCTTTAGTGAGGCTCCGGTTTTTTCCACCTCTCCTCAGTCGCATGATGTTCCTGACTATTTGGCAGACTTTTATGATGTATTTAGTGAGAATGAGTCTGCGTCCTTGCCTCCTCATAGGAGTTATGACTGTGCAATTGAACTAAGCCCGGGGTGTAAATTTCCAAAGGGTCGGCTCTTCAATTTATCTGTACCCGAGCACGAGGCTATGCGGTCCTATATTAAGGAGGCATTGGAGAAGGGTCATATTAGACCATCCTCTTCACCCTTAGGTGCCGGGTTTTTTTTGTGGCCAAAAAGGATGGTTCTTTAAGGCCTTGTATTGATTATCGTGCCCTCAATAAAATTACTATTAAATATCAGTATCCGTTACCCCTGATTTCGGATCTATTCTCTAGAGTTAGAGGTGCTTGCTGGTTTACCAAGCTTGACCTCAGGGGGCGTATAATCTTATCCGCATTAAGCAGGGGGATGAATGGAAGACGGTGTTTAATACTCCGGAGGGACATTTTGAGTACCTGGTGATGCCTTTTGGGCTCACTAATGCCCCTTCTGTCTTCCAGTGCTTCATGAACGATATTTTTCGAGACTTTGTCGATAAATTTTTGATTATCTATCTGGATGATATTTTGATCTTCTCCAAGGATTGGGATTCTCATGTGGAACATATTCGGACTGTGTTCCGGATCTTGAGGGAGAATTCCCTGTATGTCAAAGGATCGAAATGCCTTTTTGGAGTACAGAGGATTTCATTTTTGGGATTTATTTTGTCTCCGTCAACTATTGAAATGGACCCTGCCAAGGTACAGGCCATTTATGATTGGGTTCAGCCCACTTCTTTGAAGGCCCTCCAGAAGTTTTGGGGTTTTGCTAATTTTTATCGGAAATTTATAGCAAAATTTTCTAGTATTGCCAAGCCATTGACTGATCTGACTAAGAAGGGTGCTGATTAGAGTTGAGCGAAACGGGTCGAAAAAATTCAAAAGTCGCCGACTTTTGGCAAAGTCGGGTTTCATGAAACGAAACCCGACCCTAGGATGAGGTCGGCCACGAGGTCGGCGACTTACGCGCCAAAGTCGCGTTTCAAAAGTTTGTTTTGCGCTCTTTTTCAGCCAATCAGGATCCACGGACACTGTGGGCAACGTGATGACATAGGCACGGGTCACCACCATCTTTCAGAAGGGCATGCAAGTGATTGGCTTGCTTTGGTGGGTGTCACAGGGGGTATAAAAGGGCGTGCACGCCGACCGCCATCTTACTTCTGCCGATCTTAGCATAGGGAGAGGTTGCTGCTGATTCTGTAGGGAGAGCGTTAGGCAGGGAAGAAGACAGAAAAACTGCTTCTGCTGCTAGCGATTTGGCCTGCACAACACACCAGTCACTGTGTGTGCAGTGCAAGGGGAGGCTATATAGTGGTGTATCAGTGGTGTTGGTTGTTGGGCTGCCTTCTAAGGCTTCCTGACAGGCTGGCATTGCTGTTTACCCACTGCTCCGCAAACTGCTTTTTTAAAAGCAATCCAATCTCCCTTATCCTCTAGTCACTTTGGTCACAGCTGCGCCATCGAGCCTGTCACATAGCGCTCAGATATTCATTGGGCCTCAAACTGCTTTTTTAAAAGCAAGCCCAATTTTTTTTTTTTGTCCTGCTGAGAAGAAAAAAAAACTGCTTCTGCTGCTGATAGCAATTTGGCCTGCACAACACACCAGTCACTGTGTGTGCAGTGCAAGGGGAGGCTATATTGTGGTGTATCAGTAGTGTTGGTTGTTGGGCTGCCTTTTAAGGCTTCCTGACAGGCTGGCATTGCTGTTTACCCACTGCTCCGCAAACTGCTTTTTTAAAAGCAATCCAATCTCCCTTATCCTCTAGTCACTTTGGTCACAGCTGTGCCATCGAGCCTGTCACATAGCACTCAGATATTCATTGGGCCTCACACAATCCAAAAGTGTCCAGTGTCCAAAAGTGTGTGCAGAGATTCAAAATCTCCCTTATCCTCTAGTCACTTAGGTCACAGCTGTGCCATCGAGCCTGTCACATAGCGCTCAGATATTCATTGGGCCTCACACAATCCAAAAGTGTCCAGTGTCCAAAAGTGTGTGCAGAGATTCAAAATCTCACTTATCCTCTAGTCACTTAGGTCACAGCTGTGCCATCGAGCCTGTCACATAGCGCTCAGATATCAGTGGGCCTCACACAATCCAAAAGTGTCCAGTGTCCAAAAGTGTGTGCAGAGATTCAAAATCTCACTTATCCTCTAGTCACTTAGGTCACAGCTGTGCCATCGAGCCTGTCACATAGTGCTCAGATATCAGTGGGCCTCACACAATCCAAAAGTGTCCAGTGTCCAAAAGTGTGTGCAGAGATTCAAAATCTCACTTATCCTCTAGTCACTTAGGTCACAGCTGTGCCATCGAGCCTGTCACATAGCGCTCAGATATTCATTGGGCCTCACACAATCCAAAAGTGTCCAGTGTCCAAAAGTGTGTGCAGAGATTCAAAATCTCACTTATCCTCTAGTCACTTAGGTCACAGCTGTGCCATCGAGCCTGTCTCATAGTGCTCAGATATTCATTGGGCCTCACACAATCCAAAAGTGTCCAGTGTCCAAAAGTGTGTGCAGAGATTCAAAATCTCCCTTATCCTCTAGTCACTTAGGTCACAGCTGTGCCATCGAGCCTGTCACATAGCGCTCAGATATTCATTGGGCCTCACACAATCCAAAAGTGTCCAGTGTCCAAAAGTGTGTGCAGAAATTCAAAATCTCCCCTGTCCTATAGACACCTTGTGCCTTGTTTTACACACTATATAGTTTGTTGGATTTTGTCTACATTTCTACCAAAAATGAGGAAGGCTGGTGGAAGAGGCCGTGGAATTGGGCGGGGGTTGGCAGCTGGTAATGATGGTGTTGGTGGTGGATCTGATGGTAGTGGCAAGAGCAAAATAGGACCGAATGAAGGAGGTGTTGAGCCTGCGTCATCGTCTGGCTACATAAGGCCTCGAACGCTTAGTTTTCTAGGAGTTGGCAAACCGCTTTTAAAGCCAGAGCATCAGGAAAAAGTTTTGTCTTACATTGCTGACTCAGCCTCCAGCTCTATCGCCTCCTCTTCTTCAGTTGTAAAAAGTAAAAGCACTGAGTCGTCATTGGAGGCTCATGTTCATGAACCACACCTTTCCTTGTGTCCTTCACCCCAACCAAGACTGAAGGATGATGCAGGCCATACTACTGATTACTCCATGGAGCTGTTTTCACATACCATGCCTGGATTATCAAGTGAAATGGTGAATTACCCAGGCCAAGATGAATCTGACATGGAGTGCACTGATGCACAGACGCTGATGGATGATTCTGCTGGTACATTCACTCAGAGCACTACATTGTCCTCGCAGTGTACAGAGCCAGATTCTGACCCTGATGAGACTCAGGTGCCCCTTCCCGCACACTATACCACCATACACGGTGACACAGAGGAAGGTGCACATGACATAGAAGAGGAGGTGATGGATGACCCAGTTGTTGACCCAGATTGGCATCCATTGGGGGAAGAGGGTGCTGCTTCCAATAGCTCAGATGAGGAGCATCCACAGCAGACATCGACATCGCAACAGCTGTTATCTGGCAGGCCCGGAGCACTCCAAAGACAGGTTCCAAACATCAAAAGAGTTGCTGGACAGCTTGTCCAGAGGGTCAAAAGATCACAGCGTGCTAGGCCGCAAAATGTCTGCCAAAGTAGGAAGAGTGCAGTGTGGCACTTTTTTGAACAAAATCCTCATGATCAGGCCAAGGTTATCTGTAAGAAGTGCGCAAAGACCTTTAGCCGAGGGAAAAATCTGAAAAATTTGAATACCAGTTGCATGCTTAGACATTTAACCAGCATGCACTTGCAAGCGTGGACACAACACCAAACCTCAAGTGCCACATGTGCAACTGATCACAACGAAGGTAGTCAGCAACGCTACATTGTTTCCCCCACTGTAAGCCCACCGGTTAGCACAGCAGCAAATGTTGAGGTGTCGTTGCAAGGCCACAGCAGTCAGGGAATCCCACTGTTATATCAACGAAAGACTGATTCTAGGCCATCAGAAAGAACACCAACTCCATCACCATCATCAACCCTCTCTCAGTCCGCCCTGTCCACCGCTACTTCCACCATATGCAGCTCTCAAGTCCAGCTCACCCTCCCAGACACTATGAGTAGGTCAAGAAAGTACTCAGTCTCTCATCCGCGTACACTGGGTTTGAACGCCCACATTGCCAAACTAATCTCGTTTGAGATGATGCCCTTTCGGTTGGTGGAAAGCACAGCTTTCCGCGAACTCATGGCCTATGCAGTACCACGCTATGACCTACCCAGTCGCCACTTCTTCTCTCGCAAAGCCATCCCAGCCCTCCACCATCATGGGAAAGACCGCATTGTCCATGCACTCAAGCAGTCAGTGAGCGGAAAGGTGCACCTCACAACTGATGCATGGTCCAGTCGGCATGGCCAGGGCCGTTACGTGTCCATCACTGCGCACTGGGTTAATGTGGTGGATGCAGGGTCCACAGGGGACAGCGGTGGTGGGACAGTGCTGCCTAGCCCACGGTATAGGAAACAGTTGGCTGTAGGCGTTCCACCCTCCTCCTCCTCCTCCTCCTCCAGAAGCGAAAGCTCGTCCACAGAGTGCAGTCGTACGAGCACTCCATCTGCAGCTGCCACTGTTGCACACGATGTGTCCCCCTATCGAGCAGCTAGTGGAAAGCGTCAGCAGGCTGTGTTGCAGATGATGTGTTTGGGCGACAGACATACCACCGAGGTGCTGGCCGAGTACTTGAAGCGACAAACTGAGTCATGGCTGGGCAGTGTACATCTTGAGGCAGGCAAGGTAGTTAGTGATAATGGCCGTAATTTTGTGGCAGCCATAGCCCTTTCAAAACTCAGCCACATACCTTGCTTGGCTCACACCTTGAACCTGGTGGTGCAGTGCTTCCTCAAAAATTATCCGGAGTTAACAGCCCTGCTCCAGAAGGTGCGAAGACTGTGCGCGCACATCCGCCGGTCGCCTGTACACTCCGTTCGTATGCAGAAGCTGCAGCGATTGCTCCACCTTCCCAACCACTGCCTCATTATCGACATTGCAACAAGGTGGAACTCCACCCTGCACATGGTGGAGCGGCTGTGCGAGCAGAGGCAGGCCATAATGCATTTGTGGGAGGATACACGGCCAGGCACTTTGAGAGCAGACATGGAGTTGACAGGGGTGCAGTGGTCGAAGCTGAAAGACCTCTGTAAAGTCCTTCAGTGTTTTGAGGAATGCACACGGCTGGTAAGCGCAGACGACGCCATCCTAAGCATGAGCATCCCACTTATGCGTCTGCTCATGCAAACTTTGACGCACCTTAAGGAGCAGGCGTCTGCAGCCAATGTTGATGAGGAGGAAGAGGAGGAGGGAATCCTTGATGACATTCAGCCATTGTCTGCTCTGGGACCGCTCCTGGACGAGGTGGAGGAAGAAGAGGAGGAGGAGGATGATGATGGGGATGATTACTTAGGGGAGGAGGATGCATCTCGTGGGGCAAGTGAAAATGTTGGCGTGGCAAGGTCTGGTACAGGGTTTGTGCGTGACTGGAGGGATGTGGATTTGCCAGAAAGTGCTCTTCCAACCAGCACTCGCAGTGCATCATTGACACCGGGAACATTGGCCCACATGTCAGATTATGCCTTGCGGATCCTAAAAAGGGACCCCCGCATTGCCAAAATGATGAACGATGACGACTACTTGTTGGCCAGCATCCTGGATCCACGCTATAAAGGCAAATTACAAAACATCATGCCACAGGAGAACCTTGACCTAATATTGGCTAATAAACAAGCAACTCTGGTAAATCGGTTGCTTGAGGCATTC
Source organism: Dendrobates tinctorius (assembly GCF_039654945.1). Taxonomy (NCBI): domain Eukaryota; kingdom Metazoa; phylum Chordata; class Amphibia; order Anura; family Dendrobatidae; genus Dendrobates; species Dendrobates tinctorius. The sequence continues at coordinate 36,308,882 of NW_027361797.1, forward strand.
CCCGCACACAGCAGCGGTGATGGTTCTCACACGAGCCGTACGGGCCGGGGGCAGCTTGGCAGAGGTGTTCGTGGTGCACACAGCAGAAGTGGCGTTGGAGACAGGGGTTTCATGACAATGTTGTGGACTGATTTTTCAAATACCGCTCACACAACTGGTAATACTGCATCGATGGAAAGTGACAGGAGACAGCAGTTGTCAACCATGGTTACAAACTACTTTTCCTCCCATATCGATGTTCTCCCACACAGGTCATTCCCCTTTGACTATTGGGCCGCTAAACTGGACACCTGGCCTGAATTGGCCCAATATGCCTTACAGGAGCTCGCTTGCCCAGCTGCAAGTGTGCTATCGGAAAGAGTCTTCAGTGCAGCTGGATCAATCCTGACAGAAAAAAGGACCCGTCTGTCAACCCAAAATGTGGATGATCTAACCTTCATTAAAATGAACCATGCATGGGTTTCCAAGGATTTTGTCCCACCTTCCCCTGATGACACATAGGGTGACAGAAAAATGGCTTGCTTTGGTCCACCTCTTCCTGGGACTTGACCTATTTCGCCTTTTGCATCAGCTGAATGTCCAACATCAACATATGCCACTTTCTAAAACTCCCTAACTGTGCTGCCTCCCCCCCATGGCCAGGGTCACCACCTAGCGCACGACACCGTGCGAGTGCCGTTGCCCTGGACAGGTGGGTAGGCCGACTCTTGGGCGCGGGCACTGGCACAGGGTCCCTCATAGTGCAATCAAGTGTCTCTGACGGTGGTGGTGCACACCCGCCGTCAGACACACCGCTGTACTATGAGGGGCCCAGTGCCAGTACCGACGCCCACGAGTGGGCCCCCCTTGCTTGGGCAGGGCCCCAGCATTTGCAATCTTTACCTCTCCCTGCTCCTCCGCTGTGTAATCTGGGCCGTCAAATCCATACTGTGCCTGACACCGTCTGAGCCTGCCTCCTGAGACATATATTTTGAATGTGTACGCTATCCATACATGTTATCCGGGGATACGGTACCCTTTCTAACCTTTGTGCAATCACGTGCAATCCATACTGGGCCTAACACCGTCTGAGCCTGCCTCCTGAGACATATATTTTGAATGTGTACGCTATCCATACATGTTATCCGGGGATACGGTACCCTTTCTAACCTTTGTGCAATCACGTGCAATCCATACTGGGCCTAACACCGTCTGAGCCTGCCTCCTGAGACATATATTTTGAATGTATACGCTATCCATACATGTTATCCGGGGATACGGTACCCTTTCTAACCTTTGTGCAATCACGTGCAATCCATACTGGGCCTAACACCGTCTGAGCCTGCCTCCTGAGACATATATTTTGAATGTGTACGCTATCCATACATGTTATCCGGGGATACGGTACCCTTTCTAACCTTTGTGCAATCACGTGCAATCCATACTGGGCCTAACACCGTCTGAGCCTGCCTCCTGAGACATATATTTTGAATGTGTACGCTATCCATACATGTTATCTGGGGATACGGTACCCTTTCTAACCTTTGTGCAATCACGTGCAATCCATACTGGGCCTAACACCGTCTGAGCCTGCCTCCTGAGACATATATTTTGAATGTGTACGTTATCCATACATGTTATCCGGGGATACGGTACCCTTTCTAACCTTTGTGCAATCACGTGCAATCCATACTGGGCCTAACACCGTCTGAGCCTGCCTCCTGAGACATATATTTTGAATGTGTACGCTATCCATACATGTTATCCGGGGATACGGTACCCTTTCTAACCTTTGTGCAATCACGTGCAATCCATACTGGGCCTAACACCGTCTGAGCCTGCCTCCTGAGACATATATTTTGAATGTGTACGCTATCCATACATGTTATCTGGGGATACGGTACCCTTTCTAACCTTTGTGCAATCACGTGTAATCCATACTGGGCGTGAGAACGGCTGGCGAGCTGTTAAGCAAGCTACAGCACCTGTGGTTTGCACACGTAAGTTTTTCATTTTTTCAGGAATGACGGTTAGGCCTAATTCCGGAACTGCAGTTGACCTGCACTTACTGGGAAATCATTGTTCGCGGGTAATAATTGTAATCAGTGATCCCCATCACTAACGTTGTTCAGCGGGTTATCTGCACCTGTAAGCGACAAACGCTGGCCTTTTCAGTGTAGCGCACATGCAGCCACGGACATGTAAGGGCATGACACACCAGTTATTGGCCAATCTCATGTTCCAGAGCCTCACGTGTCCCTCTAGTAAGCCGGACTCGGACCGCGGGGCATGACGGAGTCTCGTTCGTTAACGGAATTAAGCTTGCAATGTGTGCATCTGTTCTGTAGCTGGCATGGTTGAGGTTTCCCAGGTGGAGTCGAATTTAACCGTAGGCTCCACTCCTGGTGGTGCCCTTCTGGACATTCCTTTAAGGTTCAGCTTTGCAACCATACTGCCCACGTAAAACAAACAATTTGCCTTCATGAACGCTGTTTGGAGGGTCATGACTCGTGGGAATAACGCCGCCCAATCAGTTAACCTGCTAGAGAGATCCTTCGTTGCTCCCAAGCATGACATCACACTCCCTAGGAGGAAGGTAATGCCACTGTGGCGACCGTACTCCTGGGGACGACACAAGTGCACTGATGCCCAGCCACTGCTCGATGAATCTGCTGGTACATTGACCCAGACCACTACATTCCCCTCGCACGCTACACGGCCTGAATCTGACCCTGATGAAACTCAGGTTACCCTTCCCATATACAGTTCCATCTTACACGGTGACAAAGAGGAAGCTGCAGATAAAAGTGCAGGTTCGGCCCACCCGCCATCAGACACACCACCGTACTATCAGGGGCCCTGTGCCAGTGCCGTCGCCAACGAGTGGCCCCCCCCTGCTTGCTCAGGATCACAGCACTTGCAAGGTTGAAATACTGTGCAGTGAGATGGAAGATGGGGACGACGAGGAGTCCAGACTAGTACAGGGATTCCCTAGCGAGGAGACTTATTTGATTGTTTTCAATGTTGGGACAGCAATTTTTGGGGAGCACGTTACTCTGGAGAATGATAGATGGGGCCCACCATACACTGGAACATTCCAAAGGTGGACATCAGACACTGGAGCAGCATTTACAGGGCCCATTATACACTAGAGCATTAGAAATGGGGCCCATTATGTTTGGAGCATTATTTGGGCCCATAAGACAGTGGAGCTTCATCCATGGGGACCAACATATACTGTAGCATTATGTGGAGCTCATCATATACTGTTTCAAACATTATATGGGACCAATGATTCTGTATGGAGAAATAGATGGGCCTCGTCATGAGATGTAAAAAGTGAAGTATTTTTCATTGTACTATACCGCTATTTCTCTGCCGTATCGGAGCATGATGAGTTTTGGTATGTGTTAAAGGGGCGCTCTTTCGCCCAGGGCACATGAAAACCTGGAGCCAGCCCCCCCCCCACAACTTTAGCCAAATAACCCCCATTTTTCAGTGCGTAACTTGTAATATGAAGTTAATTAAGGTTGACAAGCTTAAGTAAGAAGAATTGATGCTTTTGGCATTCAAATGGGCACTGTAGGTGTGTTTCCTGTCCTCCTCTCACTGCCGACTTTTATTCCCCATTGACTTACATTGGGTTTCGTGTTTCGGGACGACCCCGACTTTTCCCTATAATCGGACGATCTTGCTCGACCCGACTTTTGGAAAAGTCGGGTTTCACGAAACGAAACGCGACCCTAAAAAACCAAAAGTCGCTCAACTCTAGTGCTGATGTGTTGAATTGGTCTCCGGAGGCTGTTGCTTCCTTTCAGGAGCTGAAGCGAAGATTTACCTCCGCCCCGGTTTTGCGGCAACCTGATGTCTCACTCCCGTTCCAGGTAGAGGTGGATGCTTCTGAGATTGGTGCAGGAGCTGTTTTGTCCCAAAAGGATCCTGTAACAGCTAAAATGAATCCCTGTGCTTTCTTTTCCCGAAAGTTCTCTCCATCTGAACGTAACTATGATGTGGGGAATCGGGAACTGTTGGCCATGAAATGGGCCTTTGAGGAGTGGAGACATTGGTTGGAGGGAGCTAAACATCAAGTTGTGGTCCTCACTGACCACAAGAATTTGATTTACCTAGAGTCGGCTAAACGCTTGAACCCTAGACAGGCTAGGTGGGCCTTGTTTTTTACACGTTTTGATTTTGTGGTCTCTTTTCTTCCTGGAACTAAGAATGTCAAGGCAGACGCCCTCTCTAGGAGTTTCTTTGCTGATTCTCCTGTGGTGACCAAGCCTGCTACCATCTTAGGCGAAGGGGTAGTTCTTTCTGCCATTTCGCCCGATTTGAGACTTGCTCTGCAAGAGTTCCAGGAGGACAAACCTGAGCATTGTCCCAGTGGAAAGTTGTATGTTCCTGACCAGTGGAAGAAGAGAGTGATGTCTGAAGTTCATTGCTCTGCATTGGCTGGTCATCCAGGTATTTTTGGTACTAGAGATCTGGTGAGTCGCTCTTTTTGGAGCCCACCTTGTCTCATGATGTCAGGAATTTTGTGCAGTCCTGTGGGACTTGCTCCCGGTCTAAATCTTGTTCTCGCTCTAGTGGGTTGTTGATGCCTTTGCCTGTCCCCAAGAGGCCATGGACCCATATTTCAATGGATTTCATCTCTGATATGCCGGTCTCTCAAAGAATGACTGTTATTTGGGTGATTTGTGATAGGTTCTTTAAGATGGTTCATCTTGTACCACTCCCTAAGTTGCCATCTTCCTCTGAGTTGGTGCCCCTGTTTTTGCAACAGGTGGTTCGCTTACACGGGATTCCTGAGAACATTGTATCTGACAGAGGAGTTCAGTTTGTGTCTAGATTTTGGAGGACTTTCTGTTCCAAGTTGGGAATTCAGTTGTCCTTCTCCTCTGCTTTTCACCCTCAGACCAATGGGCAGACAGAGAGAACAAACCAGACCTTGGAGTCGTATTTGAGATGTTTTATTTCCGCTGATCAGGATGATTGGGTTTCATTTTTGCCCTTGGCCGAATTTGCTTTAAATAATAGAGCTAGTTCTGCCACTTTGATGTCACCTTTTTTTTGGAACTTTGGGTTTCATCCTCGATTTTCTTCAGGGCAGGTGGAGCCTTCTGCCTGCCCAGGTGTTGACACTGTGGTGGAGAGAATGCACCAGATCTGGGACCAAGTGGTGGATAAGTTATCTCTCTCCCAGGAAAAGGCCCAGCGGTTTTCCAATCGACCTAGGACCATTGGTCCCCAGTTTAAGATTGGTGATATGGTGTGGTTATCATCAAAAAATATTGCTATGAAGGTGGCTTCTCCTAAGTTTAAGCCTAGATTTATTGGACCTTATAAGATTTTGGAGATTATTAATCCGGTCTCTTTCCGTTTGGCTCTTCCTGTCACATTTAAAATCCATAATGTGTTCCATAAGTCCTTGTTGAAGAGGTTTGTTGAACCAGTTGTTCCTGGGGTGGCACCTCCAGACCCTGTATTGGTTGAAGGTAACATGGAATATGAGGTAGAGAAAATACTGGATTCCCGTCTGGCTAGACGGAGACTCCAGTATTTGGTTAAGTGGAAGGGTTATGGTCAGGAGGATAATTCCTGGGTCTCTGCCTCTGATATTCATGCCAAAAGATTGGTGCGTGCCTTTCATCGGGCTCACCCTGATCGCCCTGGTGGCGTGGTTGAGGGTTCGGTGACCCCTCCTCAAGGGGGAGGTACTGTTGTGAGTTCATTTTCCCCTTCGTCATTGAGGTCTGGTGAACTCCCTATTCTGGTGAAGGAAGGTAATGAGCCTGACTATCAGGCACCTGAGCCTGATGAGGATGACTGGCTGAGTGGAGTCACGGACTGGATATAAGGCTGCCGACGCCCTTCTGCCCTGCGGGTGATTTCTCTGCGGACCTTTAGGACACCAGTCTGATTCCTGCTCCTCTAAGCTAAGTTTTTCTGCTTTGCCTGTTTGCATTAGTGTTTAGTTTTTGTTTTCCTTGCTTTTCTGGATTCTGCCATTCCCTGCTGGGGTGAGCTGAATCTCCTTTTGCGTGTAGCTCTGTCTTCAGAATATTCCTGAGTACTGACATAGCTTTTTTGAAGCCTAGCGTCTTCAGGGCCTTTTTCACTGTCAGTCTGTTGGCTCTTATTTTCATAGGGTTTTTCACGGATTGCAGACAGCAGCCTTCCTGTCCTTTCCTATGTAGGTAGTTTGGGCCCCGTCTTTGCTCAGTCTATTTTTCTGTCTGTGTTAGTGTTTTCATCTTGCTTCACCGTCATTATATGTTGGGGGCTGCCTATTGCTTTGGGGTCTGCTCTGGGGCAGTTTAGTTTTCCCCTTTCTTTCTTTAGGCCTAGTTATTTCTCCGGCTGTGATCGAGGGGTCTAGGGCATCGTAGGAACCCCCCACGGCTACTGCTAGTTGTGTTGATAGGTTCAGGGGTCTGCAATCCGATAGCTGCCAACTTCTCTCGTTTTCTGGACTTAGCTAGCAGTTCTGTTTTTGCCCCCTATGGTGACTCAATCATAACAGACTCCCCTCCAACACTCCGCCAACATGTACCTTTCTGAACGTCTCCTCTATAGCGCCTTAAAGTGTGAAGATCTCCTAGTACTGAGTTACACTGGAGTTCCTCTCATCAGATATTCCCAAGGACTCTCCTTGTACGGCAGACAGCTGTAGCCTTCTTCGGGGACTCCCTTCTCCTGAGTCCCAGCTCTCTATCCAAATGCTGTTGTGCCCCAAGTCTTAGATGGGAGTAGTGCATTTACAGCCAACTACTCCACCGGTGTCTGCTGCAGAACCATAAGTGTCCATACAACCTCGGGGACCGGGCCCCGGCCTTGCGCTTAGAACCTATAGGCAGGGTGCTTCCTTCCAACCCACGTCCTCTCTGTTCTATTCTCTTTCGTTCCTTACTCTTCTCTCTTTCTTATGGATGCTTAGGTTACAGATCAGTGTCCTTCTTCCTTCCTTCCTTTCCCATGCCAGCTGGCTCAGGTCACTGAGGCAGCTGCAGCACTCCTTCCTCCATCCCTTCTTCCAGGGATCCCCACTCCTCTCCGAGTGGCTTCCTCCCTCAGTCTCTCCGACTGACTGCCTGACTGACTGCTAATTCTTAACCTTCCCAGTCTTTTATGTATTCTAACTCCACCCACCTCCCAGCACGTCCAGTGTTCCAAGCAGGGAACCACCAAAGGTGCTCTGCTACTCTCTAAGCGCTGAGCCGCAATGTGGTTGTGCAGAACTACCCTGGTATGTGGGGTGCGAGTGTTGGAGCGTGGAAAGGAGTTCCCACCTTACCTGGATGGTGGGGCACTACACCTTAGGAGAAGGTGCAGTACCTCTGTGGCGACTGAGCCTCAGGGGCGCACATACCCCCCCCGTTAAACACAGCACGTCCGCGGGCTGCAAGGTAAACAAAGAGTACAACACAGGAACATACAAAATTTTTGTAATGATGAATAAACATTTCTTATACTAAACTTCCCAATATGAGAGGCACGGTTTCTTAAACGTTGCAAACAATTCTTAATTATCTATCTAAAATTCTAAGTTCAAAAAGTGCAAAATCTTTTAATACTATGCGTAATTCAAAGTGCTAGCACCTGTTACTCTCTATCACTTCAGTATTCTCTATCAACACATTTTCTTCATTATCTTTCCTTTTTCACATTGTCTACTTTTCTGTCATCAGCTCAAAGTGACATTCATCATCTTCATTTTCAATTCTCTTTTCTTTATTCCAATTTCTTATTTCTATTTCAAAACATTTCTTAATTCTGTATAAAAGCTATTTACCCTCATAAAACACATGATTAAATACTTTACATCAAAATATCAATAATTCTTGTAAACGCTGGACACCGCTCACAGCCGGGATCTCTTGCAGTGTCCTTTGACGTAGACTTCTATTCTTCGAAAAGTGTCTTTAAGTAAAACACCTTATCTTCGCAAAGTATCCTATGTAAAACCAAGAGAGGGTACCTAAAGAGGTGCAACTATTTACAGTTGCAGTTCTGGATCATACAGGGTCCATGATCTCCTCAGTTCAAATGTAGAAACGCTGCCAATTAAAATGGGGCAACACTGGAAAAATAAACAACTAAACCATGATGCAAAAAAACAAAAAGGCACAACGGTGCAAAATACCCTCCTGGGTAACGAGAGTTATTAATTGTTATTCCCTCCTGGGGTTCTGGAAGCTGGTGAACAGCTACCAGGTGAAAAGAACGCATTTGCAGTCTTTAAGTACTCTGCTTCCAGCGGGGTGAAACCTGAAGTCTTCTGTACCTTGGGCTGGGGAACTGGTACCGGTAAGGAAATATGCGCTTTCTCCTTCAGGTACGTAGACAATAAGTCCTTGGGTATGCGGCATATGTTTAAAGCGTACCAACCGCGTAGGCCCTCATGCCTGGTATAGGTGACATATTCCCCTGGCTGTAGGTCTCGCTCTGGGTGTCCCTTCCGGAGGTGAGACTCCACATCCCTCTGGCTGAAAAACAAGTCAGAGATCCTCCGGGGGTCCGCGATGAACCCAAACCCCCGTTCACGTGGAGGGCCTGTCCCCATCCAGCCGAGTCTCAGGGACCGTATTGACCCGCACGGGCCTTCTCCTTCCGGTCCAAATCTGGGCCTAGTATGGCTAGCCGGCGCTGCTCCCTCTCCCAGTGTTCAGCTGCCAATTGCTGGATGGTAGCTTAACAACTAGCCCAGTTCTCCTCATCCTCCTGCTCCTCCCGGGACCGCTCCAGGCTGGTTTTGTACCGCGGCGCCACCTTCAGGGGTTCCGGTGTTTCCCCCCGGGGACAGATATCCCGGTCCCAGACCAGATCTAGCATGACCTGGCCAGCCGCTGCAACTGTGGTACACCCCAGGGCCCTCCCAGGTGTAGGGGCATCAGACGTACCTGGGGCCTCCTGGTGGTGTGGTCTCTGCTCCGGTGCGGGTGTCGCGGCGGTGGGCGCTGCCCGGAGGGACACCAGGGATGGCGGCGGAGCTAATGGCGGCTCCAGCTCCGCGGGGGTCTCTGACGGGACCTGCGCAGCCGCGTCAGGTCCAGACGGGGGCTTCCCCTTCCTCCGCTTCAGCTCCCGGGGTCTCGTACACTACTTCCGGTGGCGGCAGTGAGGGGGCTTCAGATGCTGCCGGCGCAGCAGCGGCAGGTACCGGTGTCACGGGTACCGCAGGTGTAGATCCTTCCTGAGCACACTGCCAGTTCAATGTCCACAGCGCTTCCTGCCGCAGTTGCAGGCGATGCGTTAGCTGGGCGATCTCGTCCTCCAGCTGCTGGCGGTTCATCTCAGAGATGTGGTCGGAGCCTTCAGCCATGGCGCCGGGGAGATCCGACTCAACCTCCGCAAGCTCTCCAGGCCTCCTTCCTTCTCTCTCCAAAATGGCGTTCTGGCATTCTTCCTGCCTCTGCCCCTTTCCCGCCACTGGCTTCTTCTGCCCCTCCTTCCGGGGGCGGCGTCTTCTTCCAGCGCCTCCATACCAAGCCAGTATACGAACCCCTCGGGGGGTGGGCCATGTTGCTGTCGCATAGTAATTCAGGCAGGGGAGGTCCAAGACTCTTCGTGGTCTTTTCCTAGGACCTCCTATCTCTTCACGCCCTTCTTCTCCACACCAGCGGCCATTTTCAATGTTCATGTCACAGTCTATTAAATTGGGTCTTCTGCACATTTTCAAAAGTTCTAAGTCCAACAAATCTCAGGCACACAGAACCCGATGGCATCGGGTCTCGTCATCCTGTTTGTGATGCCAAGTTGGGTCGCCCTCCCAGGGCTGCGGGGTACTCGGTACCGGGCCGGTGTCAGCGGGATGTGTCACAGTGGCGGTGACCCGGTCCGTGGCCCTGGGCGCCCAAGTAATGGGGGGAATTTGTATTGTAGTTAGTTTGAATGAATAGTTCGTGACGCCACCTGTGGTGTTCGGCAAGTGAGGTGTTAAGCTGACGCTGCTTGCAGATCCTCTGGGGCTGGTGGTGTGTGGCAGCCAAGATGGTGATGCTCCCCACAGGTGGAGCTGTAGCGCCAGGGCAGTGTAGGTGTAATGGATGAGGAGAAGAGCAGGCAGTGTAGAAGCTAGTACCCAGATGTAAAGGTGCTGAGGGTGTAGGCGCGATAATGAATGGAGGACACCGAGGCTTGTAGTTCCAAAGCTTACTCACAGTCTGTAGTGCACACAGGTGCCTGCCTCCGGGCCGTGTCCTCTGGGTCAGAGACTCACACAACCTCCAGGCAAGATGGTAGGCTCCCCTCCAACACTTCGCCAATATGTACCTTTCTGAACGTCTCCTCTATAGCGCCTTAAAATGTGAAGATCTCCTAGTACTGAGTTACACTGGCGTTCCTCTCATCAGATGTTCCCAAGAACTCTCCTTGTACGGCAGACAGCTGTAGCCTGTTTCAGGGACTCCCTTCTCCTGAGTCCCAGCTCTCTATCCAAATGCTGTTGTGCCCCAAGTCTTAGATGGGAGTAGTGCATTTACAGCCAACTACTCCACCGGTGTCTGCTGCAGAACCATAAGTGTCCATACAACCTCGGGGACCGGGCCCCGGCCTTGCGCTTAGAACCTATAGGCAGGGTGCTTCCTTCCAACCCACGTCCTCTCTGTTCTATTCTCCTTCGTTCCGTACTCTTCTCTCTTTCTTATGGATGCTTAGGTTACAAATCAGTGTCCTTCTTCCTTCCTTCCTTTCCCGTGCCAGCTGGCTCAGGTCACTGAGGCAGCTGCAGCACTCCTTCCTCCATCCCTTCATCCAGGGATCCCCACTCCTCTCCGAGTGGCTTCCTCCCTCAGTCTCTCCGACTGACTGCCTGACTGACTGCTAATTTTAAACCTTCCCAGTCTTTTATGTATTCTAACTCCACCCATCTCCCAGCACATCCAGTGTTCCAAGCAGGGAACCACCAAAGGTTCTCTGCTACTCTCTAAGCACTGAGCCGCAATGTGGTTGTGCAGAACTACCCTGGTATGTGGGGTGCGAGTGTTGGAGCGTGGAAAGGAGTTCCCACCTTACCTGGATGGTGGGGCACTACACCTTAGGAGAAGGTGCAGTACCTTTGTGGCGACTGAGCCTCAGGGGCGCCACATTTACATCAAGATACCCCAGTTTTCTCCTAAATTCCATATAATCACCAAAAGGTTAGTTTTTTTCTTTAGCAATTAATCTTTTGTTCTTTTGTGTGTCTAAAATAGCAAAAAGAGCTGCATTGCAGGTTAGAGAATGATGTGAAAGAGGTCAATTGTGGAACATGTTGGATAAAAAGTATAACCTTTTCTTAGAAGAGAGAAATAATTTCTTGAAAATAAAAAATAAAAGAAAAATAATCTCAAGCATAACGAGTGCCGCACTCATGATTTATTTCTGATTCCTTTCCGGGAGATTCCAGATTTAATTTTTTGCGTATATAAATGTTTCAGACTAAAAAAAATATATAAAAATAATGTAATTTTCAGTGCACTGTCCATTATTTACCTAAAATTACCGAGTGAATATTAACATTATCCACATTCAATCTCCAGTATTGATAATGTACATACATAATTAGAAAATTAATTATTGATACGTCGTATATTATTAAAACAAGGTTGTATTATTTTCAAATTAATTTGATTTCCACCGGCATGGGGATATTATAATAATTACAGACATAAATTTCTGAGTAGCGGCGAACAGATGAGTGGGGGATGGTGACATGAAAATTCATTATCACCACTTGAACCTAGTTGTTCTCCAACCGGTGCAGAGGTGGCATCTTTCCTGCCTTTCTTCTGACAGCGCGCACACATACACACGTTCTCTTCTCCCCCTACTGATGTTCATATCCACCGCAGAGAACTGCTCGCTCATCCACAATTCACTCTATAAATTGGTCTTCCTAAGGACAGCTCAGCTCTTTCCTCCCGAGTGTGAAGAAGCATGCAGCTTGCAGCAGCACCACTGCACTTTCTCTTAATTATTCCATTGAGCAGCAGGTGGAGGGAGTCCTGGGATATAGGGATGCTCTGAAGGACAAAGCCGCCTGCTGGATGTGCAGCTCTCTTTAAGAAGGGGGGGAACCGGCATCTTTCTGATTCTTTCACTTATGCTTTCGAAAGAACAGAATCCAAGAAACCTTGAAAGAAAAAGCAAGTAAATGGAGCACAATCATATCTACAACAGCTCTCTCCTGTCTCACAAGTATGGCTGTGGATTGGGATACGTACCCGTTATCTACTACAGTCTCTTGCTTTGTCTAGGATTACCAGGTAAGGGGCATATTTTATATTTTAATTATTTGGGGGAAAAAATTAAAAATTCTCTTGTGCGTACGGTTCAGAGCCATAGTAACTCTTTGTGCTGTGATAGATAATATCTGCAAGGAACATCTGCATCTACGGGAGGTTAGAGAAAAAATGCAAAAGAGGTCATTCGTTTTGTGAAATTCTGAAATTCTTAAGTATCATCATCTACCATTTTCAGATTTGATTGGACAAATCAATATTATTTGCGTGTTTTTTTCTGTGACGTAGAAAGGATTCTTAAAAATGAGGCTTAGAGGGGTTTCTCAGTATAGGAAGCATCAACCACTATTAAGTCTGGAACAAGGAGTTGCCATCACCCAGTTTTGGTGGAGATCTGGTTACTCGTTAAGTTATGAAAGGCAACTTTTTACCTGGGAGATACTAAGGAGTCTGAAAAATTAGACTTAAAAGGGGTTTCTCAACATAGCAAGAAGCAACCACCATCAAGTGTGGATCAAAGGGTTCCCAACCTCAGTTTTGGTGGAGATCAGGTCACTCTTCAAGTTATAAAATTCAACTTACCGTGTTTACCTAACTTTACAAATCCAGCTAATAGGTCATAAAAGTTTTTCATAAATAAAATATTATGAATCAGAGTGTTTTTCCTGAATGACAAAATAACAAATAGTTTGATCATTTTGATAGTTTTGATAGTTTTCAGTGATATGGTTTAGTAACGCTATGACATCCTTGGCACAATAAATCCAACCAGTAGGTCATAAAAGTTCTTTACTAATGAAACATTATGAGTCTGGGCATGTCTCTTGAGGGGCAAAAACACAGTTAGTTGAATAATTTTCAGTGATATGGTTTAGTTCCACTATGACAACCCTGGCAACAATAGTATAAGGAGTTACCACCAGTTGGGTGCCACATGCTGAGGCCCCGGTAGTCGCAAGTGGGAACCAATAATACATGATAGGCATAATTATCTATCAATACTTTGCTTGCAAAGAAATATGTATTAATGTTAAGCTTCTAAATGTTAAAGATATGAGCTCTAAGAGAAGAGTGGGGATCTGGAGTTGAGATGTTGATATTATTACAGTTTACGTTAATATCTTGAAGTATTATTGGGTTAAATGATTTTCTGTACCAGCCATACCATCAAGATTAAGTATCAAGCCCCACACGTTACTCCGTTCAATTTTCTGCTTCCTTGCTCTGTAAGAGACTATGGAGATGAATCAAGAAAACACCATCCTTGATACGTTTTGCAGAGATCCTACAGAGAAGTAATATAAGCAGGGCATCTATAGTGAGCACGCTCCTGATTGCCTTGTACTCACTCATGTTTTACAGTATCTTGATCATTTCACACACAATGCCTGAAATTTATCCCTATCTCAGTGATCTACTTAGTTATGTTTTGCTCAGAGATTCAGTCATTAGACTACAAAATCTGAGACAATTAGATTGACCACGTCAGATCAATTATGTCTTCTCACATAGGTTTGTACCTTGGATTTCTTTTGGATCTTTCAAGAAAAGAAAGACTTGGTGCAATAACTACGTAATTGCATTTATGTTTCATGGTCACCTTAGGGGTGTTTGTCCCCTTGCTTCATGTCTTCAGGAATATGGGCCTTTCTTCTAAGGTCTTCAGGAGGTGATAGAACATGGTATCTGAGGTTGATGGGAGCAACAATGTGGCTCAATGATCAGCACTCTACCTTTACTGTACTAGGGATCTGGGTTCAAATCCCACCAAGGATAACATGTGGAAAGAGTTTGTATGTTCTTCTCATTTTGACATGGGTTTGCTCCGATTTCCTCCCACTTCTCCTCCTTTTCTCATGGGATTGCTCTGGTTTCCTCCCACTACTCCTCCTTTTGGCATGGGTTTGCTCTGGTTTCCTCCCACTACTCCTCCTTTTGGCATGGGTTTGCTCTGGTTTCCTCCCACTACTCCTCCTTTTGGCATGGGTTTGCTCTGGTTTCCTTCCACTTCTCCTTTTAGCATGGGTTTTCTCCAGATTTCTACCACACCACAAAAAAATACTGATAGGAAATTTATATTGTGAACCCCTATTGAGGACAGTGATGATGAGGTCTGCAAAGCTATGCAGAACTTTTAGGCTCTACATAAGAAAATATAAGAAATAAATCTTCATACATCATGCAGGCCTAGTGCGATCGGGGTAGATGACTAAATAATTGTACAGTAGATACAAAAGAGTTGTTTAAGTCCTTTAAGTGCTATGGGAGGGGATTATTTCAATTAACCCTTAAATTATTCACAATTATGCATATTTTATTATTGTTTAAACTATTGGCTTGTGATCTACAATATGAAGGACATTACTGTATGTATAATATCTGGTTGCTTTGACTCTCATCCTGAGAATTTGCCATGCACAGACTACCAGGCTAGTTCTATCCATGCATAGTATTAGTTCATGACACTGACATTTCTCAGTGTGAGATTCCATATTCATCCATTACTGATCATTTTCTTTCTACTTCCTGCCTCTGATGATCACTGCATTTTCAACCAAGGTGATCTCATATCGTAGACAATGTAGTAAGAAGTCTTCAAATCATTTTACATAAAAACTGCTGTTGTCTTACACTGCAAAGAGTCAGCCATTGTGGTGTCACCGTTCTAACTTTCTGTCCACTGCCTGTTGTCAAGTTTAATTTTACTTTAGCAGCAGAGAAGCAGAGTCGGATTACAAGAAATTAGAGTGGGTCTTTGTTCTTTTGCTCTTGCTCTCCTGTCTGCAAAACTGCATACAACCATAACACAGAGGCAGGTTTTCAGTTCGACAACGGCAAACCTCTGGAAAATAGTAGGAGCAATGCATGCTTAGAGTTGGAGGAAAGAAAGTTTCTGAACATACAGTGCTGGCAGAATACTGATGAAGAAGACACGCCACTCAACAAGAATGGACGACATGTCTTTGAGTATCGAATCGAAATATTTTCTGGGCGCATTATATCGATATCTGCAACAAGCTGTTTCAACTCAGAAAGATGAGGACAACAACCTCTTGGTTTTTTTTTCTTCAGGTTCTGTTTGAAAGGATAGTTGTGTTTTAAATGTAAAACCCAACCTAGTGTATTCAGGGGGCTCATTGCAAATATCAAAACAGACCCTTTATATGAAACAGAAATTGCCTCTTCACATCTTTTGCACAACTAAGCAATGCCGTCCTCTAGAGGAAAGAATTCCTGAACATGCAAGTAAAAGTTTAGCGAGTCAAGCTATGGCGGGCAAGACACGTTCTTCTAGGGCCCCATTCGGAGATTATTCTACCCAATGTTTCATTAATAGCCTAACCAGACTCTGCACTCTACACCATTTGCTAACACAGCCATTCTCATTCACTTTGAATAAGCCATATGCAAAACAAATACCGTAAGTGTGGTTCTGCAACAGCTGCTTATACGTCTGTGTGAGTTGAATTTTTCATTTTGATCTTTGATTCACAGTTTGCAAAAAAAAAGACCTGCCAACCACAGAGAGTGAGAAATTGTCATTTTGTATGGGCGCACAGGTCTCCCCATAATACCCTGCAGTTATGACATCTTTCAGATTATCATACCTTGTTCAGTGGTGATCAGTCCGTAGGCCATCACAGATAAGCCATTCCCAGTGGAGCACAGTTGTTTTCCATCTCCTGAGTCACTGGGTAAGTCTCTCTCCAGTAGAATGTAAGCTCTTATGGTGAGCGAGGTGCTCACTTTCTCTGTCATATAGATTGAAAACTCTAATGGTCAGTGAGGTCCTCTCTCTCCTGTAGAGTGCAAGCTCTTGTGATCAGTCAGGTCCACTTTCTCTCCTGTAAAGTGTAATCTCTTATGGTCAGTGAGGTCCACTCTCTCCTGTAGAGTGTAATCTCTTATGATCAGTAAGGTCCTATCTCTCTCTCCTGTAGAGTGTAATCTCTTATGATCCGTGAGGTCTAATGTCTCTCCTGTAGAGTGTAATCTCTTATGGTCAGTGAGGTTCTCTCTCCTGTAGAGTGTAAGCTCTTATGGTCAGTGAGGTTCTCTCTCCTGTAGAGTGTAAGCTCTTATGGTCAGTGGGGTCGTCTCGCTCTCTCCTGTAGAGTGTAATCTCTTATGGTCAGTGAGATTCTCTCTCCTGTTGAATATAAGTTCTTATGGCCAGTGAAGTCCTCTCTTGTAGAGTGTAATGTCTTATGACTAGCTGGGTCCTCTCTCTCTCCTGTAGAGTGCAATGTCTTATGATCAGCGAAGTCCTCTCTCTCTCTGTAGAGTATGAGTTCTTATGGTCAGTGAGGTCCTCTCTCTCTCCTGTAGTGTGTAAGCTCTTATGGTCAGCAGGATCCTCTCTCTTGTAGGGTGAAATCACTTATGATCAGTGAGGTCCTCTCTCTCTCCTGTAGAGTGTAATCTCTTATGGTCAGGGAGGTCCTCTCTTTCTCCTGTTGAGTGTAATCTCTTATACCCAGTGAGGTCTTCTCTCTCTCCTGTAGAGTGTAATCTCTTATGATCAGTGAGGTTCTATCTATCTCTCCTGTAGAGCGTAAGCTCTTAAGGTCAATGGTGTCCTCTCTCTGAGTCACCTGTAGAGTGTAAGCTCTTATGATCAATGGGATCCTCTCTCTTTAGAAGGGTGTATGATCCTATGTTCAGCAGGCCCTCTCTTTTTCTGTCCTATAGAATGGAAGCTCAGTCAAGTCCTATCTCTCTTTCTTTGTCTCCTGTAGAGTGGAAGCTCTTATAGTAAGGTGTTCCTCTCCTTTTCTACTGCAGAGTGTAAGCTTTTATGGTTAGCAAGCTTTTCACTTTCTCTCCTCATCGCCACGTCTATGTATTGAGAAATTTCAACTTTCCAGTATTCTGATTTGAGTAAATTTACTCCCCACAAATCAAATTTTGGGGGAAAATTCTGCAAATTTGAATTTTAAAAGATCCGCTCATCTGTAGCTAATAGCTCCTGGAGACTTTTTAACTATGCCACTTACTTTTCTAATCAAACAACTAAGAAAGAAGTATACAATGAAACTTCAAATAGGTCAGCTAAGAGAAGAAAGTCCGCCATGATGACCCACCAACTTTCTATCATTATTAAAACCTTCTACCCCCTTATTATCTTTATTTAGACTCAAACCAATTAATTTATTCAGGATACCTCCATTCAGAATAGTTCATTGCCTGATTTTAAGTTGTAATTATTCTGTATACAGTTGCCTTATTGAGGTCTGTTGGGGTTTCCATCAATAGTTCGTGCAGTTAGAAAATACTGAAACCCTAATGCAACTACTATGATCAGTATTAGCAATGGATAATCTAGATTTGCCTGTATTCTAGATGCCATAATTAAAAAGAAGCCATGAGTGTGAACAGCAACTTAGGGTTTATTCACACAATGTGGTTAAATTGTGTACGACCATCAGGTAAATGAAGTCTAAAGGTAAAATGCACATGGGACAGACAACCAGATGATTTCCCATCTAGTTTTTCCTACATGGAAACTCTGCTGCATATTACAGTACCAGAAACGTGATTCAGTTTATATTAAATCTCTTCCACATGCTGCAGAAAAAAAATCTATAAATTGACCAATGCTGCTTATTTTAAAATTCCTCAGCATGTCAATTTAGGCACAGTAAATCCACAGCATTTCTGCATCCAAAGTTGTGGAAAAGTCCAATGTTGGCACAAGACATACCAGAAAACATTGATAGGGGGGAGGGCATTCCAACACTAATAAACCTAATGGGGTTCCCACTCCTCCTCTTTTAACCCTAAGGCTGTGTGCCCACGTTGCGTTTTTTAAGCGTTTCTGCCTCGTTTTTGCCACTGCGGAAACGCTTGAAAAATGCATTCCCATGCAATCCTATGGGATTCTGCATAGCGGTAACATCCGCAGTATGTCCATTAATTCAGCAGAATTGCAGCGATTCCACCGCCATAGGATTGCATTGAAATGCTCACTTTACGCATGTGGCTATGCCCACCATGCGTAAAGTGAGCGCTTCATGTGCGGATGATACCCAGGGTCTGGAGGAGATGAGACTTTCCTCCATGCCGTGGGTACCATATTCCTGTAAAAATTAGAATTAAAATAAAAAATATGGATATACTTACCCACTGTCGGCCCCCGGAGTCCTCATCAGTGCACATGGTGCTGCCAGCAACTTCCGTTCCCAGGGATGCATTGCGATAATGACCTCTGATGACGTAGCGGTCTCGCGAGACCTCTACGTCATCAGAGGTCATTCGCACAATGCATCCCTGGGAACGGAAGTTGCTGCCAGCGCCGATGAGGACCGGGATCGCCGCTGAGTAGATCGGGGGCCGTCAGAAGGTGAGTATATCCCTATTTTTTTTGTTTACTATTTTTAACATTCTATCTTTTACTATTGATGTTGCATAGGCAGCCTCAATAGTAAAAGTTGGTCACACTTGTCAAGCACTATGCTTGATAAGTGTGACCAACCTGTCAATCACTTTTCCAAGCGATGCTTCAAATCGCTTGGAAAAGTGCAAGCATTCCGCAAGCTAAAAACCCTTGCAAAACGCTTGTGTTTTGCTGGAAAACGCATGCGAATTCCACATGTGTTTTAACCACAGCGGGGAGTTGCGGAAATGCTGCGGACAATTCCGCAGCATTTCTGCAACATGGACACATAGCCTAACGTAATCCATAGTTGGGGACTAGGTATTTGAAGTTCACCACCAATCGATTTGCTTAGAATCAATTTTATTTTTTTAAATTCTGCAAATCTGGCAAATTTAAATTGCTGAAGATTTTTCTAATTTGTAATATTTATATATAAATACATTGGGTATGAAACATCTACCCTGTTAAACTACTAGGTTTTTGTCATGTAAAAAAATAACACACAAAAAATTGCAAAACCAAAGAAATGAGCCAGACTATAACCTGGTATACAGTACATGCAAAATGTAAGAGAATGTTCAAATTATGTCCACCTAACAGGCAAAACCCAAGAAAAAAACAAAATGAGCTTGTATCCTACAGCAAATAAATAAATACATAGTAATAGTACATGTAAATAACAGAGTATTTAACACTATTTTGATCAAAAAAGCTTAAGCCATCACACAACAACAAGGTGTACCCATCAGGATGTCAAGATGGGTACACCTTGTTGTGGTGGAAAGGTGGGTACACCTTGTTGTGGTGGAATGGTGGATACACATTGTTGTTGTGAAATGATGGGTATACCTTGTTGTGATGGTGTATGGCAGTGGTCCCCAACCTTTCTGACCTTGAGAGCCACATAGAATCATAGAATCATAGAATCGTAGAGTTGGAAGGGACCTCCTTTGCCATCTGGTCCAACCCCCTGCTCAAAGCAGGATTTGCTAAATCATCCCAGTCAGATGTCTGTCCAGCCTCTGTTTGAAGACTTCCATTGAAGGAGAACTCACCACTTCTCGTGGCAGCTTGTTCCACTCATTGATTACTCTAACTGTCAAAAAGTTTTTTCTAATATCTAATCTGTTTCTCCTCCCATTCAGCTTCATCCCATTGCTTCTAGTCTTTCCTTGTGCAAATGAGAATCAAGTTGATCCTTCTACAATGTGACAGCCCTTTATATATTTGTAGACAGCTATTAAGTCTCCTCTCAGTCTTCTCTTTTGCAAACTAAAAAATCCCAAATCCTGCAACCTTTCCTCATAAGACAGGGTTTGCAGACCGGTCACCATTCTGGTTGCTCTTTTCTGAACTTGCTCCAGTTTGTTGATGTCTTTTTTAAAATGTGGTGCCCAAAACTGGACACAATGTTCCAGATGAGGTCTGACCAAAGAGGAGTAGAGGGAAATAATGACTTCACGTGATCTAGACTGTATGCTTCTGTCAATACATCTTAGAATTGCATTTGCCTTTTTTGCTGCTGCATCACACTGTTGACTCATATTCAGTCTGTGATCTATTATAATGCCCAAGTCTTTTTCACATGTGCTGTTATTTAGGCCTATTCCTCCCATTCTGTATATGCTTTTTTCATTTTTATTGCCCAGATGTAGTACTTTGCATTTTTCCCTGTTAAAAACCATTCTGTTAGTTGCTGCCCACTTCTCCTGCTTATTTATATATTTTTGAATCCTCTCTCTCTCTTCTCTAGTATTAGCTATCCCTCCTAGCTTTGTGTCATCAGCAAATTTAATCAGTTTACTCTCAATTCCTTCATCTAAATCGTTGATAAAGTTGTTGAACAATACAGGGCCCAGGACAGAGCCCTGTGGTACCCCACTTGAGACATTCTTCCAACTGGATGTGCAGCCATTTACGACCACTCTTTGGGTCCGATCACTAAGCCAGTTATGAATCCACCTAACAGTTGCCTTGTCCATTCCATACTTAGTCATTTTTTCAATAAGGATTATATGAGATACTTTGTCAAATGCTTTGCTGAAGTCAAGATATACTATATCTACAGCATTTCCTTGATCCACCCAATCAGTGATTCCATCATAGAAGGAAATTAAGTTAGTCTGACATGACTTATTAGTTACAAACCTATGCTGACTCTGTTTAATCACTTCATTCTTATCCAGCTACTGACATACATGTTGTTTAATAATTTGTTCAAAGATCTTTCCTGGTATAGAAGTCAGACTCACCGGCCTATAGTTGCCTGGGTCCACCTTCTTCCCCTTTTTGAAGATAGGAACAACAATTGCTCTTCTCCAGTCTTCTGGGACTTCTCCTGTTCTCCAAAAATTTTCAAAGATTATGGAGAGGGGTTCAAAAATTTCTTCTGCTATCTCCTTCAGTACTCTGGGGTGTAATTCATCTGGACCTGGAGACTTGAATTCATTTAGGTTAGCTAAGTATGTCCTCACTATCTTTCTGTTTATAGATATCTTGAATTCTTCTATTCCCTTAATAGGACAGTGAAGAACAGTTGATGTTACATTTCCTTTCTGAGAGAAAACAGATGCAAAATAGGAATTTAAAAGTTCGGCCTTCTCAACCTCCTGTCTTACCATTTCATCATTTTCATCCTGTAAAAATCCTATAGCATCTTTGACTTTTCTTTTACTTTTGACATATCCCCAAAATCCTTTATTATTGCTTTTGACATCTCTTGCAAGCCTCAATTCATTGTCAGCTTTAGATAATCTGATTTGTGCCCTGCAGGTTCTGCAGACAGCATTATATTCTTCTTTAGATATGCCTCCCTCTTTCCATTTTATAAACATTTTTTTTTCCTTTTTAGCATGTGCTTAAGTTCTGTGTTCATCCATCCTGGCTTCCTTAAATGCTTCCTATTCTTCCCTCTTTTCGGAATTGTTAACGATTGTGCTTTGCGAATTTCATTTTTCAAGATTTCCCATCCTTCCTGGACATTTTTGTCTTTAAGGATATCCAGCTTAGAGAGAGGGTTGCGAGCCACATCCAACTCCCACCCCCTTCAAAGTAGTGTCTACCAAAGCCCCTCATTACAGGTATAATGATAACCAAAGATTTTCCACAGAAATCATACCTGTTTGCTATACCTGGAGCTAATGCACCAAGCTGGCAGACAGTCGTGAGCCACAATTCATGGGACCGTGAGCCATATGTGGCTTCCGAGCTACAGGTTGGGGACCCCTGGTGTATGGGATGTCTAAAGCCATGATATACGTGCCTTTTATTTACAGTGGGGAAAAAAAGTATTTAGTCAGTCAGCAATAGTGCAAGTTCCACCACTTAAAAAGATGAGAGGCGTCTGTAATTTACATCATAGGTAGACCTCAACTATGGGAGACAAACTGAGAAAAAAAAATCCAGAAAATCACATTGTCTGTTTTTTTTTCATTTTATTTGCATATTATGGTGGAAAATAAGTATTTGGTCAGAAACAAGCAATCAAGATTTCTGGCTCTCACAGACCTGTAACTTCTTCTTTAAGAGTCTCCTCTTTCCTCCACTCATTACCTGTAGTAATGGCACCTGTTTAAACTTGTTATCAGTATAAAAAGACACCTGTGCACACCCTCAAACAGTCTGACTCCAAACTCCACTATGGTGAAGACCAAAGAGCTGTCAAAGGACACCAGAAACAAAATTGTAGCCCGGCACCAGGCTGGGAAGACTGAATCTGCAATAGCCAACCAGCTTGGAGTGAAGAAATCAACTGTGGGAGCAATAATTAGAAAATGGAAGACATACAAGACCACTGATAATCTCCCTCGATCTGGTGCTCCACGCAAAATCCCACCCCGTGGGGTCAGAATGACCACAAGAACGGTGAGCAAAAATCCCAGAACCACGTGGGGGGACCTAGTGAATGAACTGCAGAGAGCTGGGACCAATGTAACAAGGCCTACCATAAGTAACACACTACGCCACCATGGACTCAGATCCTGCAGTGCCAGACGTGTCCCACTGCTTAAGCCTGTACATGTCCGGGCCCGTCTGAAGTTTGCTAGAGAGCATTTGGATGATCCAGAGGAGTTTTGGGAGAATGTCCTATGGTCTGATGAAACCAAACTGGAACTGTTTGGTAGAAACACAACTTGTCGTGTTTGGAGGAAAAAGAATACTGAGTTGCATTCATCAAACACCATACCTACTGTAAAGCATGGTGGTGGAAACATCATGCTTTAGGGCTGTTTCTCTGCAAAGGGGCCAGGATGACTGATCCGGGTACATGAAAGAATGAATGGGGCCATGTATCGTGAGATTTTGAGTGCAAACCTCCTTCCATCAGCAAGGGCATTGAAGATGAAACGTGGCTGGGTCTTTCAACATGACAATGATCCAAAGCACACTGCCAGGGCAACGAAGGAGTGGCTTCGTAAGAAGCATTTCAAGGTCCTGGAGTGGCCTAGCCAGTCTCCAGATCTCAACCCTATAGAAAACCTTTGGAGGGAGTTGAAAGTCCGTGTTGCCAAGCGAAAAGCCAAAAACATCACTGCTCTAGAGGAGATCTGCATGGAGGAATGGGCCAACATACCAACAACAGTGTGTGGCAACCTTGTGAAGACTTACAGAAAACGTTTGACCTCTGTCATTGCCAACAAAGGATATATCACAAAGTATTGAGATGAAATTTTGTTTCTGACCAAATACTTATTTTCCACCAGAATATGCAAATAAAATGAAAAAAAAACAGACAATGTGATTTTCTGTTTTTTTTTTTTCTCAGTTTGTCTCCCATAGTTGAGGTCTACCTATGATGTAAATTACAGACGCCTCTCATCTTTTTAAGTGGTGGAACTTGCACTATTGCTGACTGACTAAATACTTTTTTCCCCACTGTATTTATTCACTTTTATTACTATTTACTTATTTATTTGCTGTAGGGTATATCCTCATTTTTGTTTTTTCCTTAGATCAAGATGAAGAATTTCAGAAGTTTTTCCACTTTTAGGGTATGTGCACACGTTGTGGATTTTGATGCGGATCTGTAGCATTTTTTGACACGCGGATTTGCATCAAATCCGCAGTGTAGTGCACAGGCAATGTTAGTCTATGAGAAATTAAGAATTCCTGTACGAATTCCTGCAAATCTGCACGGATTTTCCCGCAGCATGTCAATTCTTTTGGCGGATCGACAGCAGCGTTTTCCAGTCTGGCACATACAATTCAATCTCTCTCTCTCATCCGCAACGTATGCACATACCCTTAATGTCAGCCATAATCTGTTCAAATCCATTGAGAAATACACTGAAATAATTTTGATGGGAAAATAACAAAACTAAAATAATGAGGTTGCATAAGAGTGAACACAATTATAATTAAGGATGTGATTGTGTTCAGAATTAGCCAATCACATTTAAATTAATGATAAATAATAGTCAGTACACAGCTTCCATCATTCACAGTGATTCTAATTAACCCCATATAACGTTTAGCTGTAGGATTTTCCTGACATTTTTTTTTCCATTTTACATCAAAAGCCATAAACAGCTTACAACACAGCAAATGAATCTCATTGTACATTATCAGTCAGGAGTAAGGTACAAAAAAAATTTCAAGGCGACCATGGAACATTGTGAAGACTGTTATCAAGAAATTGCTTAATTTTGGCAAAACAGTAACATTACCTAAAATCAGAAGTTCTCAAAACCTGATGAAAAGATAATAGGAAAATTGGTCCAGGAGGTAGCAACATTAAAGGAGCTGCAGGATTTTCTAGCAAGGGCTGGTAATTTATTACATGTGACAATATGTGTTTCTGTTAAATTGTACAGATTATAAATAACAGACTGTAAAAATGAAAATAATGTTCTGATATGATTATTCACATATTTATTATTTACATGATAAAAGCATGGCATTTTAATAGGTGTGCGTAGACCTTTCAAAACCATTATAGATAGATGTTAGATAGAATATAGATAGATAGATAGATAGATAGATAGATAGATCATAGATAGATAGATAATAGCTAGATCATACATAGATAAAATATAGATCATAGATAGATAGATGGATAGATAGATAGATGGATAGATAGGCGGTGACTGGCAAGAAAGCAATGATAGATAGATAGATACAGTAGATAGATAGATAGATAGATAGATAGATATAGCCCCACACACACATACATGTATATTACATAGTCTCCTTTATTATGTATATTGCTGTCCCTTATTACACAGTGCCCTTTCTTGTTATGTACAGCTCCGTCCCTTACATATTGGATTATATAGAGTCCTGTCTTTATTACATACTGTCCTCTCTTGTTAGATATATAATGCAATGACTGCTGATGGAGCATGGGAAAGCTTCTTTTCTAATGGAGGCGCTGATGGTCTGGTCGTCTGGTCACCGGCTGCTCCATCAGCAGTCATTTTATATCTAAAAAGAGAGGGAACTATGTAATAAAAGAGGGTTCTATGAATAACAAAAATAACAAGAATAAACTAAGTAAGAGACAGCACAGTACATAATAGCAGAAGAAGCTATGTAGTAAGGGACAGTACCATATACAGTATACTGTAACTAGAGAGGATGGTACATAATAAGGGATGGTGTTTTACATAGTAAAAGAGGAAACTATGTAACAAATAACTGTGTTGTACATAATAAGAGAGTACAATATATACTAATGGACTGTGCTGTACATAATAAGTGAGTACACTATATACTAAGGGACATAATAAGGCTACATTCCAGTATCTGTGTGCAGTGTCGATGTGCTGCCCACCTTTACAGATGCGTTGAGCATGTCCTATCCTGGTCCTCAAAATCAGATCAGAAGAGGATATTCTCACATCCGTGATTTTCATGTATGTGTGAATGGACCTATGAGTACGTGCACCATCTGATAAAAAAATCTGGAAGCACACGGACATTTCACACAAATGAGAGAATGTAGAATATGGGATTTTACAAAAAAAATCTGATTAGAGCCGCTTTCTCCTGTTTCTTCTCCATCTGGTCAGATCTTCATGTCGACATCTCCCTGCCACGACTTGTCTTATCACGATGATTTTCGC
This sequence comes from Dendrobates tinctorius, assembly GCF_039654945.1. Classification (NCBI taxonomy): domain Eukaryota; kingdom Metazoa; phylum Chordata; class Amphibia; order Anura; family Dendrobatidae; genus Dendrobates; species Dendrobates tinctorius. The sequence goes on from NW_027361797.1 coordinate 36,334,525, forward strand.
AGCCCTGAAAATAACAATGTCACATATATTGTATATGTGGCGCCCCTGAGGCTCAGTCGCCACAGAGGTACTGCACCTTCTCTTAAGGTGTGGTGCCCCACCATCCAGGTAAGTTGGAGGCTCCTGACCACGCTCCAACACTCGCACCCCACACAATAGAGTAGTTCAGCAAAACCACATTGTGGCTCCTTGCCTAGAGAGAGGCAAAGCACCTTTGGTGGTTCCCTGCTTGGAACACTAAGCATGCTGGGAGGTGGGTGGAGATTAGAACACATAAAAGAGCGGGATGGTTTAGGATCAGAGGTCAGTCAGTCAGTCAGACGGAGAGACTGAGAGAGGAAGCTACTCGGAGAGGAGTGGGGATCCCTGGAAGAGGGATGGAGGAAGGAGTGCTGCAGCTGCCTCAGTGATCTGAGCCAGCTGGCACGGGAAAGGAAAGAAGGAGACAGACATTGAACTGAAGCCTGAGCTTCCATATGAGAGAAAGACAAGTACGGAACGTAGGAGTAACAGGGAACACAGAGGACGTGGGTTAGAGGAAGAACCCTGTCTAGAAGTTCTAAGCGCAAGGCTGGGGCCCGGTCCCCGAGGTTGTATGGACACTAATGGTTCTGCAGCAGACACCGGTGGAGTAGTGGGCTGTAAATGCACTACTCCCATCTAAGACTTGAGGGCACAACAGCAACACGGATAGAGAGCCGGGACTTAGGAATAGAGAGTCCCCGAAGCAGGCTATGGCTGTCTGCCGTACAAGTAGAGTTCTTGGAAACATCTGTCAGGAGGAACTCCAGTGTAACTCAGTACTAGGAGATCTTCACGCTTAAAGGCGCTATAGAGGAGACGTTCAGAAAAGGCACATAAGTTGGCGGAGTGTGGAAGGGAGCATTCCATCTTGACTGGAGGTTGACTGAGTCCCTAACCCGGAGGACACGGCACAGATGCGGGCACTACAGACTGTGAGTAAAGCTTTGGAACTACATGCCCTGGTGTGCTCCATTCCTTCCTGCGTCCGTCTGTCTGGCACTGCTACATCCCCTGCGCCGGACACTACACCATCTAAGTGTCTCTCACCACTACCGGTGATATCACCTCAACCAACACCGGAACTGCTGCAACCCACCAACCTACTGTCTCCTTCCCCACCATCCTGTAGCATGTAAGCCCGAAAGGGCAGGGTCCTCTCTCCACTCTGTATCAGTCTGTCATTGTTAGTTTGTTTACTGTAAGTGATATCTGTAATTTGTATGTAACCCCTTTTCATGTACAGCACCATGGAATCAATGGTGCTATATAAATAAATAATAATAATAATAATCTACACTGCCCTGGGACAACAGCCCTGCCTGTGGAGGGTTATAACTTAATTGCTGCACCACACCACCAGCCCCAGAGGATCAGCATGCAGCGTCGGCTTAACACCTCTCTTGCCGAACACCACAGGTGGCGTCACGAACTATTCATCTAACTACTTTCCACCATTCACAACATCCCCTATTCATTGGGCACCCAGGGCCACGGTCCGGGTCACCGCTGCTGTGACAGGTCCCGCCGATACCGGCCCGGTACCGTGTACCCCACGGCCCTGGGAGGGCGACCCATATACATACTTGTGTCTCCCCCCGAATAACGATATGTACCCCACCATTAATATACTATTAGTCATGCACCAATAAAAAATATAAAGTGATAAACAGCACTGTGCTATAATCTAACTATAATCTCTGCCACCCAATAATGTAAACTTTTCAGTCTGTGACTCTCCCCAATTAACTGTAAGATTATGTGCACATGGAAAATATGCAAGGTTTTACAGTACAAGCAAAGTGAATGAGATCCCTGAAGTCTCATGCATACGTTGTTTATTTTTTCCTTGCAGATTTGCAGCAGTTTAAAATCTGCATAATGTCAATTCTTGCAGCGTATTCACCCATACTAACAAGTGGGGGGAAAATACGCAACAAAAGCGTGTAAAAAAAAAATTGGCAAAAAAATGAATTTTACGCAGTGTTCTTCCTGCCAACACATTAGGATATGCAGCAGAATTTTCTCCTGCAAATCCAGTACGTGTTCACATAGCCTTAGTCCCTGTCCTATGTCCCTCAATTCATTATAAGTACTTGATAGCATCATAATGAATTTGGGGGTGGGAGGAAACATTATCAGGTGCTGAGCATCCGCCCAATTCATTACAAGTCCCTGAAAGAGTCTTCTCCCACCTTTCAATTCATTATAAAGGGTCCTATGCATCTTATCGCCTCCACTCTCAATCCCCAATAAATTTTAAGTCCCGGATTGAATTGTGAGATGGGGAAGGACAATATCAGGGGCTTAGCACCCTCCTCCACCACTCAAATCATTTTACATCCATATCTAACATCCTCCTCTCCTCCCCCTGTTCATAACTTAAGTCCATTATCAGTCCCCCTTCCTCCCATCCCAATCTAACACATCCCTCATTGTCCTCCCCGCGCATCCCATCATTATCCTCTCCCCATCCCCATCATTGCCCTCTCCGCAACCCCCATTGTTGCCCTCTCCACCACCCCCGTCATTGCCCTCTCCGTCACCTCCATCATTGCTCTCTCCACCACCCCAATCATTGCCCTTTCCACCACACCAATCATTGCCCTCTACACCACCTCCATCATTACCCTCTCCACCACCTCCATCATTTTTATCCCCCATCACCCCTTCATTGTTCTCCCCACTATCCACATCATTGCCGTTTCCACTGCCTCTATCATTGCTTTCTCCCCCACCACCTCCATCATTGCCCTCTCCATCACCTCCATCATTGCCTTCTCCCCCACCACCTCCATCATTGCCCTCTCCATCACCTCCATCATTGCCTTCTCCCCATCATTGCCCTTTCCATCACCTCCATCATTGCCTTCTGCCCCACCACCCCCATCATTGCCCTCTCCACTACCTACACACACAGACACACAGCACTACTCACCTCACTGCACATTCACATGCACACACCACTCACCTCGCTGCACATTCCCAGCAAGCTGCAGCATCGGCGGCGGCGGCAGCTTTCTGTTTGACACAGAATGCTGACGTCATCCAGCCGCGCTGCTGTTTCAGACAGGAAGCTTGGGCAGGAAGCAGGACAGATCCTTGCAGCTCCACTCCGTTATTATTTTCTCCTGTAGGCAGCGGAGCTGCAGGGATCACTCTCTGCCTGCTGCACATGAGGACAATCTGGCCAGGAGCCCCCCAAAGCCTCAGGCCGGATAAACAGCCGGATTGCCCTCAGTGTTAGCCGCCCTGCAGGGGCCCCCCTCCACCTCCGGGCCCTTGTACAGCCACACCGGCTGCATCTGCGGTATGTCCGCCCCTGAGATAGATAATAGATAGATAATAGATAGATAATATATAGACAGACACTAAATTACAGACACAGATGGTGAAACATCTAATGCTAAAAGACTTCATATCTATTTCTTGCAGTTTATTGCACGAGGGTGATCAAATGTGCGAAGCAATCATTTTACAGTACGAACCAATATGTACAATGCTAAGATTACATGTGTTGAATTTTGCTGAACCATACAAAATAAAATCCTGAGAGCTTTTTAATCTGGGGCTAACAGTGGGACATGTAAGCGATAAAATGAGAGCTTGGAAGGGCAGATAAATGATGTAACACAAGCAGCGTCATTGATACACTCTTTGGATGTATACTGACAAGTGTTATCCATAAGATACATGTGCTCATATACTCAGCTTTTATTACTGCAATTAGCTGATTGCGATATATCACTGTAAACTTGCAGAAAAGGGTTTTCAAAGCAATAACACAGAAGACGTTCATTGGGAAAATGTACACGTTGTGCAATGATGACAATCTGGAAGGGTTTTGTTAGGCGCCTTCAAAGTCAGGGATCTTATTTAATGAGATAGTGTTTAACGCTGCTCCCTGGTTGCCATTGATCACTGGTGTGAAATCAGCTTGGTGGCTACTATCTGTAGTCACTTATCCCTCAGGCTTTGTGAAAGGAATAGAAATGTGTCTTCAAATCTGCAGCTTGCAAATGGTGAACCTACACAAGGACTTGGCTATGCTATAATGCTTGCAAGATGATGGATGTGATGGCTCCAATCTGCAAATTCTGTTTTCCTTCCATTCCAATATTTCATCTGTGTCCAAAGATCTGCAGTACTTGTAGGAACTGCAGGAACGTGGGATGCCACCACAGACAGGAGGCAGACAAGAAGAGCTAAGGTTTTTACTAAGCAATAAATGCACTCCACGCGGGGAGTGAAGGATTGCAGAGGGATAGCAGGAATGGGGCAGAACTGGGAAGGAGAAAATATGGGTAGGGGGCGAACGATAGTTCAATATGAAAAGAGATGACACTTATCAGACTGATGTTTTCGAGTATACAGAGTTTCAGGGTTCCAACGAGGGCACTGACAGCAGCAGCATGTGTTGTCTCAGTGTTGTTTGTGGCAGGTGGGGATACAACGGTGGCACCGACAACACTGGCACTTGACATCTCGACGCAGTCTTTGAGAAGCGGGAAGATTTCAAGTGCCTAATAGTGTCTGGCACGGTACTAAGTCCAACGTGAGGTACCACCGGAACGAGCTCTCGCTCCGCGGTGTCTGCAAGTCCTTGTTCGAAAGGTCCTGGTCTAGTTAGAAGTCCCTCACGGCGTTCTATCAAGAGCACGGTCTGTGGCGTCGGCCCTGAGTCACCTCCTGGCGAGGAGGGTGGCAGGAACCTGTCAACTGGTGGCCTACCAGTGATGATCCCCTCTACAGGGGGTCTGTAGGGGCGGCCTTCACCAACGAGATGCTCTGCCTTCACAGATGTCACAGCGCCTGTCCTGCCACTTAGCTTTCTCGCCCGAGCTCTGACACTTTTCCCGTGGGCAACGCTATATAGTCCCGCCTCACCTACCCCAGTCACATGACCTGGTTCATCCAGCACTCTAGATCTTCCCCCCTGCAACATGGGTGACAGCCCCGGCAGTCCCGGAAACGGCGTGTAAAATGTACCCCTGCTCTGGTACTCCTACTTACATCCTCAAGTTCGGTCAGGGAAAAAAAATAGTCCACATTAGATTTCTTACATCTTTTGCTGGTACTGTAAAAAGCAGCTTTATTTTGCAAAAAAATACACAGTTTAAAAATGCTACTAAAATGGCACATGTGTACATAGCCTAAGCAATATTGTATGTACTGTCAATCTGGTAGAAAATTATATTTGTGTTTTTCCTACCAGCCATCAATAGTAACTAGAATATGTCCCAATAGGACATTTAAAGGGAATCTGTCAGTAAGATTACCCCTCTCTGAAATGTATATCCAATGACACCTTTATATCTTCTGTCTGCTGCATTCCTAAGTATTTTTTTTCACGTGTAAATGAGGAATTATGTGCTCTTTTCTCATGACAACGCACTTATGGAGCAACTGCATCCCAAGGTTGTGTCCCCACTCAGCACAAGCTAAAGAGGCTGGT